>NC_092797.1:19402062-20020488 GCF_918797505.1 Bemisia tabaci | reverse complement strand
TTGTCATATATCTCATTATTTTAAAGAAACGATGAACATTTTCTCTTGGAATTTTAATTGAGTTTTCATCATTTTGTATATGACACGCAAGGAAAATATCGAACAATAACGTTCATCGATTGATTGTTGAAAAAATAAAAGGACAACTGAAACGTTTAAACATCGCAACTTTTCGCACCTTCACGGGAACATAAACACGGAGCTGAAATTTTTTAACACCGTGATTAAAATGCATGTCGTTCGTGAAACAGCGAGAATATGTAACGCGATCGCGGAGTCTCGACAATCCCGCTCCTACAACAATTTTTCCAGACGGTACCTCCACACATTTTTTTTACGGAATGTTCAGAGAATATTTTTGAAAGAGTAAAAAGAAATCACACAAAATTGCGCGCAATTATGGTGGCCAGCCATTATTCAAAGAAAGAACCGTGACAGGAAATCTAAAAATTGCAAACCGAGATGGTGGTCTCGTAATTCTATCATCGACGTGTAAATACTCATAATCCTTCAAATCCAACTATCATCGTCTCAATGCTTTAAATTAAACTGTGCTTTCAAAAGAGTAGAGCGCCTTCCTCAGAGTGATGCAACAACTATTCGTGCATGGTGGTAGCATATTGGCCTAACCTTCCCATTTGAAGGCGCTTTGCGCGTTTATATATCACGATCGAATAGTTTCTGTCAATCCAAGAAAAAGGATAAACTATGGGTGAAAAATTGCGCACCAACTTGCTTATGTGCAATTGGACTGTATTTCTATCATGTTTCTTTTTTTTATAGATCCCAATCGCTGCCTCCCGGGGAAATTACTCCCTTAATGTTCGCGGATCTGACGAACGTAATAGACTCATCTTTACAGAGTCCTCAATCTTGGTATTCTCACCAAAGTTCCTTTCAGTCTCCATTCAAACAAGTCGGCCTATCTATTGCTCAGGGCAAACTGGTAAGGATATAATTTCGGTACATTATCCCTCAGGTATATATTTATCTGACTAAAAACCGTAATACCGGCAAATTCATTCGCAATTATAGCTTCGACGGCAACGATAAAATGGATTATAGATTCAACTAGGTTGAAAATTCGGTGCCCCACTCATGCCCCTTTCCTCTCTTTAACTTCCACCTCCGTCAATGGCCCAACTTAAATATAAAATGGAGTAGAGAGCTCATTTCATTGATGTTGATTGTTGTAGCAGGAATTATTCCTATCAGAGAATTCGCAATTTTGATCCTCTCCGGAGTCGCTAACCTACATCGTCAGGTGAAATTTTCTGTCGTCTATATTTTATGAGACCCATCATTTTTTTTTTTTTTTTTTTTTTTTTAAATATATAAACACACCTCAATGAAGGCGAAAATTCCCTTACGGAGATGAGTATCTATTTCCCTGTTTTGCCATCTAACGAATGAATTCTAACTATCCTATCCTTCGAGACTCTCCTTAACTTTTCATTTCGGTGTTGTTAGACTCAGCGGGGATCGGAACTTCCATTCATTTATCACTTTCCAGCTAATAATGAGTTAACAAAATCGCATGGATATTTATGCTTGCTACTGTTCCATTACGTAATCATTTATTATTTTCATTCTTTCCCTCCATATATCCATCGCGCAGTCTTAACGCGCAGCGAGCGGGAAGTCTCGGCTGTAGAGACGCGCGGAATTCGAAATGACGCGTCGTATTACCTCCACCCCCCTCCGACCATTCCAGAGCCATCCGTAAAATCTTAACCAACATTTGAAGTTTCAACTATACCTAGGTACATACTTGAGAAAACTTAACCAAAGGCATCAAACTCTGCAATTGTGAGACTGCCTTAGTAGCATAAGCGGCGCCCGGATATCTGTCGGCGTGTGCGGAGCGTCATCTTAAAGTGCTCTTAACTCTCACGTCTCACTCCTAGGAAGTATAAAATATCAAAACGCATTGAAAAATACAACTTATACAACGGACATTTTTTGTTTGATTTTGCAAGGGGCATTTCACAATGTACTGTACTGAGGAAGAAAAAAAAAAAAAAAAAAAAAAAAAAAAAATCGAACACGAAAAAATATGAAACATGGCAACAATGCGAATTTAAATTAATAAACTCAAATTTTGTGACGTTTCCCCATAAAAACTCAAATTTTGTGACGTTTCCCTATCAAACGTATTTTTAGAAGAAGTTTCACGCAAATCGCAGTTCAAAATCTTTTTTCGTTCGACAGATATGGAATTTTAGTTTTACACTTGGCAACGCTGCTGCGCAGAAAGAAATTCATTATAGGCCTAGAAATGTTTTAAAAGGGTGTATCTAACTAAAGCAGTAGAACAACACACCGGAAAATGGTTCAAATCCACGCCGTGTGCCAGGGGCCTTTTTGCCGTCATTCGTGCATTCGATCTGGCAACACTCACACCTCACTACATACTACGAGTAGTACGATTGGAGTACTACGCGTACTACGATGAGTACGATGACGAATTCTTGGTCTCTCATTGGTCCGGGTGATTTTAGTTTCTGTGATTCGTTATTTCTTCATCAATGTAAAATAATGTGATAAATAAGGAGTACCGTATTCAGCAAGAGTGCCAATATTGAAATACCTTCATTTAAATTTTACCAAATAGGTATCTGAAGAGCAGAATTTGTCAACATTGTAGATTGTTGTTAAAATACCAATAAAAAAAAAAAAAAAAAAAAAAAAAAAATGCCAAATGGTTACCTACTTTCTGATGTGAAGTTCAGATCAGCCAAAGATGATGGTCATTGATCAAATGTAGGTAGTTTAATTATTTCCCATCTTAATCATGCCACAGCTGGCTGTAATATTTACATCCAATTTACGTACGAGCATAGGCAATTAATTGTCAAATAAATCTATTGTATTCATATCAAGTAAGTAATAAACTTTTGAGGTTGGAATACGATGCGGAAGATTACATCGCTGAACTTACTTGCCTTTGTCACTAGCAATCCTGAACATTGGATATGTTGAATTCCTGCCCTAATAGGAAGAAAGCATCTCACGAGGGACTGATTAAAATTTGTCAAATGTTACGGAGTAAATTTTTTTTTTATAAATTACAGCATGGCATGCGGTTGGCCTCCTATTGCATACTTGATCACTGAAATACTTTTACCCTTATGAACTAATATATTTTTTTAAAAATCTCTTTTTTCAGTTTACTTTCGACTACTAATACTACAATCAGATTTATTACCTTATGATGGTGCTGTCGACATTTTTGTTTTGGTGAGTTGACGGTGTAATATCTAATATACCTATTACAATTTTCCACCTAATTGTGTGCCTAACATTAATTTAGTACTCAACGTCATTCCTGAAGCCCAATATTTTCATTTCAGCTAGTCTTTAGTTTTAAATTCAGAATTATACTCAAGTATATTTAGGTACTTGATACCTATTTGATTTTCATTATAAGGCAGAGGGGCACACTTTTAACCCGACTGGCACACAGTCTAATGATTATGTCCAAAAAAGGAAGTTTTTCAGTGCTTGACCAAAAAATCACCAATTGGACAGTACGTTCTTTAGGTTTCATCACAAGCTCAACAATGGTTTTCTGAACAAACTGTGTTTTTATTGCTCCAAACTATGTCTCTTTTAGACATTTGATTGAAATAAAACTATACCTAACTGAAAACTATCAGTGACATGTCCATGTTACATAGTCATCAGATATAATACACACTTATTATATAGGTAACATAAAAAAGTATGAAAGCTTAACAGCACTTGCATCATCAACTAGCTTACTTGCATATCGACGGTGAAAGTACCAGACCACATATCTCGGTTTGCGACGTTGCAGACTTCCTGTCATACTTCACTTCTTAAATGAAAAACCACTCAACGTCAGTTCTTGAAAACTTCCATGATTTTTCCTCTTCGTGTAGAGAAAACTCTGTGAAAATTTCAAGGAATGATATTGATCTGGTCTTCTCCAAAAAAATAAAATGTGAGCGGAGATTTTCAAACACCGCAAACGAGATACGTGGTTTGGTAGTTTCACCGTCGATATCATTTTATTACAGGAGTAACCAGGTATCCGATAATGTATATTTTCATTTTTTTAACAGGATTCTGAGGAAACTATTATTAAAAGATGGGTGTCACTGTACACAAACAATGGTGAGTTGAAATGATTTTACTTTCTGATCTTACTTACGTAAATCACCTCCCCCGCCGAACTTACTTTTTTAGTCACCAAAAATCAATATCCTAAAAAAGTGGCTTTTGCTCCTCTAGCAGCTATACTTACTAATACTAATGCTCTGCAATACTGTCACTTAGCATGTCCACAATTAGTTGATTGATGTAGTACAATAATATTATTAATTTCTTTTCTCTTCAAGTAAGGGAGTTTAGTTACGATAAAATTGTAGATTTTGATTTTTTGTTTTTAGAAAGAGGACAATAATATCCATACATTCTGCGATCTATGATAGAACATCTTAAGTAGATAACATTTTCCCTCTCCTTCTTTTTCCTACTCCTTCTTTCCTTATTCAATTTAAGTTGATGGAAGAACAGATTAGTCATCAAATGAATTATCTTAGCCGTCATGTAACAGAGAAACCACCGACTAATTTTTTATGTTTTTCAACAGGAGTTGCAAGTTTAAGCTTCACACTGCCTACCCTAGTCAAATCAGGTTATTGGAAAATACGAACCAAAATACACGATCAAATAGATGAGCAAAGGATCAAAGTTGAACTTTACTATCAGCCTTTGTTTGAGGTAATTTCTCCTGAAGTTCATAATTTTTTCTATACATAATCTTTATTCTAAGATTTATGTCTAACCGTTAAAAATAAGTCAGATATGGTGATTTGGAATAAATTGCAATTTCGTTCTGAGAACATATTCTTAATTTCAGTTTTTTTTTTAAATTTCAGGTCCTTGTAGAATTGCCGCCTTTTGTCAAAGATTCAGAAGAGGAAATAAAGGGTACTGTTTATGGAATGTACTCATCTCAAGAACTTATCCATGCCAATGCTACAATTGAATGGTATGGGCTTACACTTGAAAATGATACAGCACCAGCCCTCCTCTTTTCTGAGTATACATTTTTTGTAAGTAGTCTTGGGTATTTTAAAGAATTCCTTACTTTATTATACATATTTTATAGTACAAGTATGGTAGAATTATAATTAGGTGGAAGAATAAATAGGAGGATTAGTGAAAGGATGTGATTTCACCAATCTGATGAATGTTTTTAACACAGAGCTCAGAAAATGCAAAAAAAAGCGAAAAAGTCATGATTGTAATTTAACTAATTTACCATTTCTAGAGCAGATAAACGGACTTTAAAGAATTATATTAAAATAAGTAGCTATTAATGAGTTGTAAAAAACCACATGGATCAATATGATATCAAAAAGTCAAGAATAATTTATTGTTACCACAGTACAAATTCTTTCTTTCCTTCTTTTAAAGTTGCCAATCAAGCAAACTAATTATTTGAACGACTCTTACAAACTTTAAAAAGATCCACTTTTATTTGTTGGTTTTTTACGTACATTGAAGCTTTTTCAAAATAAGTTGTGCACTTGTTTTAAGTGATTTTTTTGAGACATTGGAAAGTTTTAAAGCCTGCATCTGTGGTTCAAATTAGTAAAGTCAGCTTCAATAACACTGTTACGATTCAAAATTTCTGATCTTATCTAATGTTTTTTCTGAGAATATGGAGGTGAATTAACAAGAATTTCCTTTATAATAAGTATAGCAAATGCAAAAGACAGTTGTAAATTTTAAGCAATCATACATTGATAATCCTCTTTTAAATGAAGAAAAATAATGAGGATGAGTATGAGATGTTGCGATGCAAGGCTGAAATTTTGTTATTCTTATCGGTGTGCCTGAACGACATGCTGATCAACCAGAGAGGCTTTAAAGACTTAGTGAAGTTTTTTCATCTCATGTGGACCGTTTCTAGACCATTGAACCTGCCAACAAAAGTTCACCTTTCTTTTCTACTTGAACCATCAATGAAGAGGATCTAATCTGATATGTTTTGGTTTAATTTTCAGAGAGGGAAAAAACAAGACGTTGCTTTGCCAATGAAAATAATTACTGAGGTTTTTGGCGACTTAAAAAATGTACTGATAGAACTAAAAGTAAAAATGACAGAGCTGCTGAAGCTGAAAACTAACTCCGGGTTCTGCCAAACTCGACTCACAGCAAGCCAAATTAAACTGAACATCCTCTCATCGACTTTACCTTACTTCACTCCTGGCATGTTATACAGAGGCCATGTATGTATGTATGTATTTTTTGAATTATCAGCAGGTAAATTTTTTATCATTTCATTTTAAACTGTTAGTTTATAATTTTCAATACAATAATTAACATTGGTAATGGCATTAACGGGTCTATTTTCGTCAAACAGAAAGAAAGATACTTCCAGTTCAAATCGAATAGCATCTGACAATTCTGTCTGAAATTTAATGAAAGCCTTTTCTATGAACAATTTGACCCTTTGTCGGGCATATTAAATTATTTCTATTACAGAGGACTAAGAGAAAAAGTACTAAACCTATGAGGAGGAACTAGGCGAGAACAAATGTGTATGTAGATTCAATTGACAATGTTATAACCACCCGTCTCTACTTTGTTTGTTCCCTCAAGGTAATATTGTTCTACGAGAATCATGAGCAAGTGCCTTCAGACATATTGGAGTCATCGAATTTGATAATTCAAGCTTCAGCAGACGGATCCACAATCTATGAACATCAGTTACAGCCGGGTTCGGATTCATTTGACTCCTATGAAAATTTTACACTCTTGGAAATGATCAAAACTAAATACTTGGAGGAGGGAACCATGGACTTTGAATTCATCATTCCACTCAATGCAAATCATTTGGAGATAATTGCAAAATACACAGATGAATCCAAAGAACAAGTTGAAGCAAAAATCAAGGCAAAGAAACAACAGTCTGCATCAGATCCTCTAATTTATGTGTGGACAACGACAGAAAATGCAGTTGTTGGAGATTTTGCTATATTTCATGTCAAGAGCAATTTCAGGATGAGCAACTTTAAGAGTTTAGTGAGTGAGTCATTTTTATGCTTTATACTCTTACATTAGGACAAGAGACTACCACAGGCTGAACAAAACACACTCTGACTTCTTGTTTCAAAGACGATTTTAAGATGCTCAAAATTAACCATTTGCTCCAATTTTTGGATTACATATCATACTCTGTAGTATAATATCATAAGAGTAATGCATAACGCCTGAGCTACAAAGTGCTCCAGAGTTTGGACCGCGAAATGGTCAGAAGGTGTATCTCCATAGTTATTAAAAATTTATACATACCATACGTTGAAATAAATATTATAAGTAATATGTACTTTCTTCTAATTAGTTTATTTGCTTTATTTCCTTAGATTGTGTCCAAAGGAAGCATACTCCGAGTAGCAGAGCATGAAGCCAATGATATCCACCCCACAGTTACAACGATAGCAATACCACTGTCACCTGATATGGCTCCAGTTTTCCAGCTTGTGGTCTTTACAAAGACACAAAATGGGTACATCGTAGCCGATGGTTTAATGATGCCAGTGGATGGATTTGATAGATATGAGGCAGGTTGCATATGTTACTTTTTTGAGCCATTTATGTCAACTTTCAAAATTCAATTAATCTTTTTCATTCTTAATGAAATATTTTATCCACAGTGTGGTGGGATACCTCATTATGAATGGAGGAAAATTTTTTGATTTTTTTTTGAGCTGCTCTGATAACAAGAATGGTCATTCATTTTGAACTCTCAGTAGAATCAGTAAGATTTTAAAAGAGATATGGACTCGATCAATAAGCAAAGTTTGGCTTTAAGTATCACCCAAGGATCTCACCAAACCCTTCTCTTTGGACACCTTGTATTCGATCCAACATAATTTTTTTTTATTATTTTAGTTGCAATGCATATCTGCTTGTTAGTGTGACCTTCTTAAGTTAAAACTCCTTTTGAATTAATTGCCTCATTATGCCATGGTTTGTGATTTAAAATGTCATCTCTTAACAACTTGTTGAAACTCCGAAATCTTCTCAGTTTCTTGGAGTGTAAGAAAGGAGTGATGTATAGAGGAATTTTTAATAGAATAGATTTTTGAGGTCATTCTTTTATGAGAAATAATATTTTTGTTTATTTTCTCGTTTTTCTTAGATGTCACTGGAGGTTAATCTAGGTAAAGATGTTAGAGGAGAAAGAGTTGAAATTCGAATAAGCGGAGATGAAGGTGCATACATTGCCTTTCAAGCACAACGATCAATGGCTTATCATATGCATGCTGGAAACGAAATCACAAAGTCAAGGGTCTCTGACAGTTTTTTAACGTTTGATAATTCCTCCAGGTAAGAAATTCAATTTTTAAGGATATTTTTTTTCCCACATGAGAGGAGGGACTTCTAAAAAAATCAGTTACTTAACCATGCCGTTTCGGGACACATATTTTGAATGGGCCCAATAATGTTGATGTGAGAAATGGCTATGATCTTGCATCTATTACTTTGTCGGATCCTGTTTCAGATAAGTTTACTCTTTTTATCTGATTATGGACATTGTTATTATGGAACCTATGCAAGCAGATGAAAGGAGTACACTTATCGGAAACAGGGTGCAAATAATTGATAAAAAGCTACTTTTTGTTGAATATTTATTTTCCGTAGAAGAAAATGAGAACATAGATGGACAAGTTACGAATCATATTGTCACTTTGCCAAAGGAAACAAACGAAACTTTTTCCCTTTTTTTCTTCTCCAAAGCAAGCAAATCAACAGCTTTGCTTGAAACTTCTAGAGGACACTCTAAACAGAGCAAAAACAAATTAAAATTTTGAATTGAGATGGTAGTGTATCAACGTTGAAACTGCAAAAATATGTATGTTGTTAGCGACGTTTAAAAATCTCCGCTCCCATTTTATTTTATCAAAGAAAAACAACAAACATTATTGCTAGAAATTTTTGCAGAATATTTTTCGCCCAAATGTAAAAAACAATAAGAATTTTTAAAAAAATGATGTGGAGTATTTTTCTATTTAAAAAACAAATTACAATAAGAAGTAAGCATCGTTGCAAACTGAGATACGCTTTTTTGTAGTTTCACTATCAATATGAGATATGTACCACTCAATGCATATTTGCTCTCATGACATTAGACTTCACTCACTTGAGTTCGTTAAAAGCACATCTTTCATAAATGTTTCTGTCACCAAATGTGTGTAGTTATAATATCATATCTAAAATATTATCTTGCGGTGATTCATCTCGAGTTTTTTCGACACTTCATATGATTCACGATTTGTGTTATGATTGACTTAGTTTGTTTCAGATTGTTGAACAAGATAAGTTGGCGAACAGAGGAAGGTTTAAAAAGTGTTTACTTTACCAGCAAGCTTACAAGTGACAATGCAAAGAACGTTTTTGATTTATCTGGCATTGTTGTAATTACAGATGCTTTTTTTAACGGAGGATCCCGTTTGGGTAGGTTACCTTCACACCTCAGTACTATGAAAAGTAGAGATGCTTAGCAATTCTTTCATGTAGATGTCAGCTGTTGGTTAATGTAGACATGATTTATTTGGATAATTGATGTTACTTGAAAGTTTCCCTTTGTCGATATATTTTTGCTTACTTTAAAACTACACTTGCTCAAAAATTTGCTGCTTCTCACAGAAAAAGTCGGTTAATTTCTCTTCAAAATGAAAACACATCTAAACAGTTAAGAATATCCATTGAGATCAGAGATGACCAATCAGTTGAAATTAAATGCCTGACAACATGAATGAAGCACACTGGTTGACAAAATATTTCATCTTTTACTTTTTTAGATGAATGCGGTTCAGCTTGTAATTTGCTCGAATGTGCGTTACCATGTTCCCTATCTGGATGTTACTCTGTGGGTCAAAGATGCGACCAAACGGATGATTGCCCAGATGGCTCAGATGAAACTAATTGTGAGTGATTTTGGTTTCTTGTTAGTTCTCTAACATATTTACCATAATAATTTATAGATAGGTACCTTCAATACTAAAAGAGTCAGAGTGTGGGTAATGAAGTCAGTAAGAGACTTATTTTTTTTTTTTGGCTGTAAAAGGGAGAAAGAGAAATAATCGTGAAAACCCAAAATCAAAATTTGAAGACCCTCCCTGAAACTGTCATGATTTAAAATCTCTTTGGAAGTGCCCTATACGTAGGAAGTCCTATTAAAGACCTCTGTTTTAATTAAATTTCAGCTTTGGTGTTTCTTTCTCTCTGGACTTCAGGCCTGTTCTCATAGTTCAAAAAGCCACACAAATATCTGAAGCAGAAATCATTTACTGTTGTTGCACTGTAATAACCTATTTCAACGGCGTAAGTCCGCAATCACGTATCTCGTTTGCGGTGTCTGAAAATCTCTGCCTCTATATTATTTTTTAAAGGAGAACAAATTGACATCATTTCTGAAGTTTTTGTAGAATTTTCTTCGCACAGAGAAGAAAAATCATGGCAGTTTTAAAAAATTGCCATTGAGTAGTTTTCTGTTTAAAAAATAAAGTATGACAGGAAGTGTGCGACGTCGCAAACCGAAATATGTGATTGCTGACTTACACCATCGATTTGTCATAAAACTGCTGTGCTAATCAGCTTAGAAGAAAAGAAAGAGAAAAATCCTCATTTTAAACCTTGAAAAATAATATTGTTTTGAATGCTGGAAATCATGGTCATATGGACTAAATTAAGCGGAAAGTAACGTAGTCCCATTTAGGAAAAGAAGGAGTTAGTACTTAGTGGTGTTGCGCTTAACCAGCCACTCACTTTCTCTTGACAAAATTTCAAAATCAAGAAAATATACTCTGAATGTGAAAATAGGCATTGAACTTTATCTCTAACATCGAGTCTTATGGAGGAGTACTGAAAACTCCAAATTTCTTCTTCTTACTTCAATTTTGAAGGACTTGATTCCTTTCTGTTGAACTCAGTCTACATTTAAATTGTTTCAAGTTGTGAACAATTATTTAACAGAATTAGAAATCAATGGCTGAGGCTGACGCAATTCATCTCAGATAATCAGGGAAAAAATAATAAAACACACAGGAAGACCTAATTTTATTGAACTTCACAGGACTGACAAATGGATCCGTTACTTAGCGGAATTCGTTAATTCAAGTTATGTTTGAAGTCCTTGAAGGGACAAGAAGATCAATCTGTTAAATCGCCATTCGACAAATTGAGGCCTTGCTGTAAATAACAACAGTCAGTAGATGTGCTTTTATTGGTTTCTTTTAAGCGTAATCTATGATAGAAAAAACAGCTAATATTTGGTAATGCTTGCAGGTTTTTATTCAAATTTCAATGATTATGAGTACCAAGTTTCCCGCATGAGTCGCAATATTGTAAGTATCATAAAGTTTCTTTCGGTGCAGAGGTTGATCAACATAATTCAGCAGATCAGCCTCAATGTATCTTTTTTAAATGAATCTTACATATTAATAGGTAAATACCTTAAAAACATCTAAATAGATCAGGCCTTCAGTTTTTCCTTGATTTCTCATATAGTAGGTACCATAACGAGGACAACTGATAAAGCAGACCAGTCGCATAACATAACTGTATTTCTCTTTAGTTTTGTCTTGCCCAGTCGAAAAACGCTAAATTCCAACATTCGGACCTCTGGCCTTACAAACCACTTTGTTTAAGTTCTCCACAGTTGCAACAGTTGAGGGTTCTTATTAATCTTTCCATTTGGCTTTATACACTCAATGAGATACTGAGAGGAACTACAGCTACTGAGCTGAGCAGTAATTGCCTTTCTCTCATCTCCATGAGGGTCTCATTAAAAAAATAACTCGTAATAGGTATTCAAGGTGCATTAATTTCTTAACTTTTTGTTTTGAGATATTTCTAATAATTGAATTTACTGTTCACAGTTCTTGTATGATGAGGTCGATGGTGATTGGAGTCGGAGAGAAATAAAGAAAAATGATCATGAGGGGGTTGAGTTTGAGTCATTGACGTCACCTAAAACAGTCGATGACTGGTACTTCGTCGGTTTCAGCATGAGCAACCGTTTTGGATTTAGCATTGTTGCACCTACGCAGGTAAATTCAAATTACAAGGCCTTTTAAGTAAAACCACCCAGATCACTTAATCATTCTTGTCCAATTAACTAGAGCTTACTAGGCTGACAAATAGTACATGTAACTGGATACACTTTTTGTCAGCTATACTAGCTTTCAGCAAATGCTTGGGTGTAACTTGGTAACTGTTCTTTTCGAAAACGAGAACCGTAAATTTTTCATCCAGTTTTTACACAAAGATTCTCACATCAGGTCGATAGCCTGGCAGGTGTTTCCACCTCTTATTAGAAGAGAGATTTTGAGGACTGAAGATGGCTGGTGCTTTTTATTTAAATCAGAAATATATGCATTTCTAGTTTCAATTTTAGAAATCTACCTCCATGATAACAGTCGATTCTATGAGCTGCATGCATCTTCCCATAAAGTTGGTATGAGTTGAAGTGTCAGTGTGTGGAAACTGCAGTTTAAAGTGCATGCTGTGGTTCATTCATAACTTACTGATAACTTAATTCAACATTAAAGTAATTTCCTCTTAACTGTCGTGGTCATTTGTATTTATAGTTCTCCAGCAAAAAACCATTAATAGCATCAGTCAACGGACCAAAACTGTGCAGAAGAGGTGAGCAGGTTGGATTACAAGTTTACCTTCGCAACACTGAAGATTTTGAAATGTTTGTGACAATTACTGTGCTGGAGTCTGCCGATTACAAATTCGTACACGTTGAGCAAAACGGAATTGTGTCCAGCTACGGAGCACGACTCACTGCAGGACAACATCAAATCCTGATTTATGTAAGTTCTTAAAAATTATTTATTAACATAATTAAGTCATTTATTTCGTCATTCATTATCCTGTTTAGTTATTTATTTATTTCTTAACTAATTTCCTTATTTTTTTTCTCTAAGCTGCTGCCTCAAACTCAGGAGCATGTTGATGTTCCTATAGCTCCATCTGTGGAGCAAGGGGAAGTCGAAATTGAAATGACTGCTTCTACACAGGCTGGTTTTAAAAGGCTCTCCCACAAAATATCAGTCTTGGTGCGTATATCATTTTAGATTCGGCAAATTTTTTTTTATCTTTTTTATGTTAGTGTTATGACACAAAGAAAAACTCAAGTACCTCTCAAGAAAAACAATGATTTCCTCTGAAAGTTTTATGATTAGCTATCCGTGACCACACTCTTTTCTAGAGTTATAGGATACGTTCAATTTGTTCACTAATTGTCAAATAAATGAGAAAGTTCTTTACTAGCAATAGCCTGTAAAAAACAATTTCAAAACTCTTAAGAAAACTGTTGAATGTTTGTATTAGGGAATCCTAATGCACTAAAATATGTGACAAAACAACAGATGCTGTGAGGATAACAACACTTCTGACTACAGAACAAGACGAAATAACTTTTTTAAAAGTGTTCACTGCCTTGTAACAAATATGAAAAAATGAACTGGAAACATAACAAAGTTCAATAAAACTCCAGTGAAATTCTATAATTACGCTCATTTAGAATTGATTTTCCTTTGTACTTAGCCAGAGGGAGGCATTGTTAAACGACACACTGCTACACTACTTGACTTGAAAAGCAGAGCTTTGGTGTTGCAATACCTAAACATAGAGGTGGAAGAATCCCCGGTTGTGCCGTATGAGCAGTGGCGAAGATACATTTATGGAAGTCCAAAAGCATCGTTAACTTTTTCAAGTAAGACTACGCTTAAGTGTCTCCTTCCCAGTTGTGATTAGTATCCTCAATATATCAGAGAAATGTTTCTTGCAAATATCTATAGAGAAATCATTTTAAGTTCTTAAAGACGTTTACTTTTTTATACATTTTTCATCTAATACTCTTCATTACTTTCAGTGGGTGAATTATTCTCTTTATTCCTTTCAGTGGGTGAATTATTCTCTTTATTACTTTCAGTGAGTGAATTCGAGCAAGAGAAATATCCATAGGTAGAAAGTCAACAACTAGCGGATTTTTTTCCTTTTTATAAAGTGGAATGATACCATTGTGTCTTCTTTGTTTCTCAGGTTTGATCATTGGTCCCGGTTCGTCGGAAATTCCCCGCACCCTTCGATCAGTCTTAGAAAGAGAGGGTAAAGGGGCTGAGACAAGTTTGTTCGAACTATCTGTTAATGTTTGGACTTTGCATTACCTTCGTTTGACAAATCAATTGGAGCATGATGTCCTGAAAGAGACTTTAGCAAAATGCAGCACCTTGTTTGGGGAAGTCATGTATTTCTATCGCGATGACGGGAGCTTTTCAAACTGGAATACGTCCATTCCAAGTGTTTGGTGGGTGTGAAATTTTACATCATTGATAACTTTGCACTCCTCTCTCTTGTTACAGAGTTGATTTCACTTTTCTCTGACTGTTGATGTTAGACCCATTGGCTCGCTTCTAACTTAAGTTATTGTTTGTCATTTTCAGGTTAACATCGTGGGCACTTCGAACTTTCAAGCACAGCAGCTATGTTGACTGGGAATACCTGTTTTACATTGAACCAAGATTATTTAACAAAACTCTGAGCTGGTTATTAAAATTTCAGAGGAATGATGGAAGCTTCGCTGAATTTAGTGGGGGAGAGATCACAGTCAACCCGCATCTTGACATGTCCGTACGTAGTGCACCTATGTTCAACTTGAAAGACAAGGGGAATATTCCTCTTGTTCAGCAATGCAAAATTTATGTTTTTCTCTTTTATTACTGGAAGGTTTGGCTTCAGCAAAAAGAGAATAAAGTCAAGGAAAAATGACACATCTCTGTTCAAAGGTTGTTTTAAAATTGTTATTCAATGCAATAAAATATTCACTTGAAATAAGAAATCCAGGCGAATGTGAGGATAACATAAACTATTAAAAAACTATTTCTTGACGGTGATGATTAGTTTCATAATGCATATCCTACAATTGAAGGGTATCATAGATGAAATATTTCCAAGAATTTTTTGGAAAAAAATTGAAGTACCAGTTGTTGTCAGTTACATTGTCTTAAAGTGCACTTACTGAGGGTACAAATTGGGCACCTTCAAAACCAAGTATTTTAATTTGCGTTTTGTGGCCGATTTTTGTTCTGAGAGTTCTATTTTGTAACGAAGTAACTATTGGTTCCTTCATGTTTATTATTGCAGATGAACGAGCAGAATGAATCCTCCATCGTTTTGACTGCTCATGTTTTAATCACCTTGATAGAAGTGATCAGCATGGTTGACAGTGATGTAAGATCATCGGCCTTCATTGCTCAATTACGTGCAAGGTCCTTCCTGGAAAAAACGTTGACATCCCTCAGCGACTCTTACGTTACAGCAATCACTAGTTATGCACTTTTTGTGGCGGAAAGCCCAGAAAGGGACTTAGCTTACCAAATTCTGTGTTCAAAAGAGTTTCGAAATAATGGTGAGGGCATGAATTCGATGAAATTCTTAAGTTTGCACTCCTAAAAACGGTCTCTTTTCTTGAAACTAAAAGCAGCTCCTAACCTTTTTAAGACCCAACCTCCTACAATACAGTGTAAAATCTGCAGGAAAAGAGAGAAGAGAATAGGTCTTGATAGCAAATAATGAAAGACGATGCAGGGAAAGAGGAGGAATAGGGATGCAACAAGGGATTAGATGAAGAGGGAGGTAACTGTGATGAAGTGGAGATAGTAAAAATAAGGGACAGAGAATGGAATGTTGAGAAGTAAGAAGGAAGGCTTTAAGGGATGTTATGAAGTAAAATCATGCATTTAGAATTAAAAAATATGATTTCACCAAGCTGACATATATGCATGTCCACTGATAGAACTAGTACAAGTACATAGTCAACTTGTACTATTTGTGATTTTTCAGCATTTTTAAACATAGGAACTTGTCCAACCATTTTTGATTGAGGGGAGCCCCCCTTATCTGTAAGGTTTAAAATCTGTACTTTAATTCTCTATTACCTAATTTCATTTTTTTGTGACCAATTTTGTAATGCTTTGCGTTTTCTGTTCAGATGGATTGGAATACTGGTCAAGGGATGAAATACCGGCAACCCAATCAAACTAGAAAATCAAAGACCATTCATCGGGCCAAAAAGATACCATGAGCACGATTCTCTGGCAGTTGAAGCTACATCTTGGGCTTTACTTGTGTTTCTGCTGCGAGATGGCATCACTGATAAAGTAGAGAGAATTGTTCAGTGGTTGAATTCTGTTCGAATGACATCCTCTGGTTTTGTTTCTACTTTTGTAAGTCAAATTTTAATTCGAATTTGGAGTTATTAAATTCAAAAGAGGAAGGAGGCAATGCTTTTATAAGTAAAAAAAAAGGACCTTGTACGAACACCGAAGAAATTCGGCGGTGGCTAAATTCTGGTAATATTTAACATGATATTCTTTAAGGCCTTGTGAGGATGACAAGCTTTTAAAATCTAATTTTTTAAGAGTCAAGGTGAAGAAAAGTAGAACTGAAAACTGAGTTTTTCAGCCTTGCTACACCCGTTTTCTGATTGAGATGTGGATCCATAGATTGATACTTATGTCTGTGTGAAAATTTTGCCGCACACGGTTATGTTTTGGAAGAATTAAATCCTTTCCATCTATCTTATCCTATCTTATCTTATCAGACCAGTGAGGGAATAAAAGCTCTTTTCGATGATCAATCACTAATCAGATAATGCAATATTTAAACTGGATTGTGCAAATAAAAATACGGAAAAATTTACTTTCTATCACCACTTTTCTTAAAATGGGCACATATCAAGTTCGATTTTAAAAGCTCATTTTGCTGAGGAGGCCGTATAGATCATAATATCAAATAAAATATAAATTTTGCCATCTTTTCTAAAATTATGTTCGTAGTCCTTTGTTAAAAATGACCAATAATTTTTAATTCTCTGTCTTATACCTCCTATAGAGTGGAGGATGGGTGAATCCATGTCATCTAATTCTGCCATGAAATAATGCTTTTCATTTTAACACCGACATACTTATTAAGTGAGAATAAACTTTTCTTCTTCTGCAATGTAGAAATAAGTCTACAAACATTCAATTATGCATATTGTTTTTTAATGCTTTGCAGGACACAGTGATTGCACTCCAAGCATTAACTGAGTATGCTTTTCGTTCAAGAATACTGGAATTGACAAATGTGAATATTTTAGTAACAGTGCCAACATCAAATGAGAAGAAACACCGCTTTCACTTGGGAAATTCGTCTACGAACAAATACAATTCTATACCCGTGAGTAACATTTTTCTTCACATATTGATTACCAATGATAATTTTTCAAAGAGAAAAAAGTTATCTTATAAAGTAATCAGAAGTTATTTTTGTTCATAGCTCTAACACCTTGGCCAAAAAATTGACAGATAACATTCAATTTTAAAAGGTTTTACTCCTCTATTGGGATTGGATATTGATTTAAAAAAATCAATAGCTATGTTCATACGAGCGCTTCAATTACCAACTGCCAATGAAAGTTACAGAATACGGATTCAGCTTGCATCGGAAAAAAAAACTATTGACATAATCTCTTGATTCTGTTCAATACCTCATCAATTTTGTTGGATTTGATTTTAAAGGTGCGCATTAATATGGACCCTAATTGGAAGCAAAACTTTTGGTTAAGATTACAGAAGAGTGCCGTTCTAAAGAGCCGAATTCATTTCAATTTGCATTGTGATCAAGTTATAGCATTTATATGTCATTTTCGTTTCGAATCTTACGATGAAGTACGCCTCTTAATCCAGATGGTATTGAACCCATTTCCAGTTGAATATGCACGGTACAACTGCCTTAATGCAGCGGTCTTCAATGTGGATTTCTCCATTCAGCTTGCAAAATATGCAATCAACCCACATTGAAAGGGTCATATAAACATGGGCAATGATTATAGGAATCGTCATACTAATATTAAAGGAAGTTTCCTTTGAATGGTGGATTATACCAACCAATTACGAACTTAGGGGTTCAATCCACACGGATAAGTTTCTTTAACTGATGTAATCTTTTTAGATCAACAGCGTATGGGGTCATGTGAATATAGAAGCAAGAGGGTCAGGACTGGTGTTGGCTCAAATGGATGTATCATATAACGTAGATTATGACCCACTAAAAGACACTCCCTCTCAAAAGATATTTCAGCTGAACGTTACTGAATACTACTCAAGTGAACGAAACAAAACACTCATCACCATTCAAAGTTGTTTTAGGTAAGCTTTTCTAGATCACATTATCTTTATTTTATTTTCTATCTTATTATTCTTATGGGCCGATATGGACTCAAATGGGGATTTCGAGGAAAGATCACGGTCAAAACTAAAGAGAACATGAAATTATGAATGTTGAGAGGAAATATAGAGCATGGCATCTTCCTTAAACAGCTTGTCTGGGATAGTTCTGTATGATAATAGGATGAATAATAAGATAGTCAAATGCTGGATAATGAGTTACCTAGGAAGATCCTAGACTGACTTCCTAGCCTGACAGAAAATATATCCATGATGAAACTGCAGAAATGGGTATTTTGGTTAGAGCGAGGCAGACTTCTTTTCATACTTTATTTTCTACTTAAAAAACTTCTAGACGTAATTTCTGGAAACTAGAATGATTTTTTTTTCTATTTGAAGAATATTCAGTGAAAATTTCGAGCCATGATGTCGGAATGGTCTCTTTTTAAAAAATAGAGTAGGAGCAGAGATTTTGAAACACTGCAACCATTTTTGCAGTTTCACCGTCCATACATTGGATTGATGGTTCAATAGGAGAAAATGAACAGGTGTGATTTGCTTTAGACAATCTGGCCAGATCATTATGTGTGACGGTTGAGTGTGGAAAACATGCCGAAGCGCTATTCTAGTGACGGATACATTCATCTTATTTTCCTTTATTGAATTTGTTTAATTTCCTTCAAAGCACACATTTTAAAATCTTGTAATGTGTTAAAGATTATCTTTAGTTACTGTCACTTCTGATGAAATTCTGTTTTTTACAGGTACACCAGAGATTTCCCAAAAGTCAGCGGGACTGCTGTTTTAGAGATAGAAATTCCAACAGGTTATTTTTTGGTGGAATCGGAGGCTGTGAAAATTGCCGAGTCTGGTATTCACCCCACTCTACGAAATGCTCTGTCAGTAGAGGGCAAAACTGTATGGTTTTTCGATCATGTAAGACCTCATTTTTTATTTATTGCTTAAATTAAGAGCTTCTACCAGAATTAACTTAACAGCATTATGTATACATTACTTCATCTTTCTCTCATGTTTCATCACTTAGAACTCATTGCTAAAATCCCATTTATTTTTAAACGCATTCGTACAGTAATTTAGTCTGAAACTTATGAACACGTCATAAATACATTTTTGTTAATATATCACCAGACACAACCACTCAAAGTACTCACTACGTAGTCAATTACTCAGGACAGCTAAATTAGCTCCTTTTGGTCCCTCTCCTGATCCCTGATTTTGAGTTAAAGTAACAAGATGGTAGAAAAGGTTGGGTCCACACTATTCTTTAGGGAAATCAAAGTAAAAAACTTTGCATTACAATCATAAAAATGAACTCTAATAAGTTTACTCAAGTACAGTATTCAGGCTACATTTTCAGTATATTAATTCCTGTTTGAGTTGAGGATGACTTCTTCTCAACTTATAGACTTTCGTTGACTTATTGTTAGTCAAAGACAAAAATCATTCAAAGTCAGTTGTCCTCTTTTACACAGGGGTTTTTTACTTTTGTTTCCAATTTCATACTTAGTTTTTTTTTTCCATTTGGCTTTGCAGATAACAACTGAGTGGACTTGTTTCAACCACACTGTCTCTCGCTGGTTTCCAGTGGCAAACATTTCACTTTTTCGACAGGCAATCTTGTACGAATCATTAGCCAGAGGTACTAATTTTTCTTCCGCACTTAGTTAATTTTTACAAAGATTCTGAGTAGAAATTTACGACTAAGTTTGTGAAAAGAGCATTTTTTGCCGGGATGATCTGGAGAGCATAAAATTCAATTCTAATTGATAGGCTTTCAACTGAAATTAAAATTACACCTTGAAAGCTTTGAGTTTTCAATTTTTATACCTTCCAATCCATTTAATTGAACAAGCAAGCATAAAATCTTTTAACTGTTACTGTAAACCGCCATGTAAACTGAGGCCTGACACATACTCCAGAGATATTCTCAGTCTTCAGTCCTTGACCTTAGTTTTTATGCGTAAACAGCACAACACATGCCTATAAGACAATTTTTTTGCCGCTACAGGGCATCATCTCCAAGGGATCGTGTCGCCGTTAGTGGATGCTGCAATTATGCTACAAACTGTGACAAGAACTTAATAACTGTCGACTGTTGTATGCTTACTAAGACATTGAATCACTAAAAACAAGTGGAAATCATGCATTGTTTTGTTGACTTAAATTTGTATTTCCTTTTGGCATTTTTTAGAGCATTGTTCTATAATCTCCCACAACCAAACTTGATACCAATGTTTTGTTTTTCTGTTTCAGAGCATTTTGTGCATGCACTGTTTAATTCAACGCCTCTTTTCCTATTAAGTATCTGTGAAGTTTGTGGCTCCTATCAGTGCCCATACTGTCCATTTTATAACGATGCTGTCCAAATGCATGTTAGCTATTTAATTTTGTTGGTAGTAATTTTTAATTTATTGAAACAAGTTTTGAAATAAAGTCTTTGTCAGAAAATGTTTTCTATTTGATGAAATTACCTGTAAATTTGAAGGCAGTTAAGCTTTTTCAAAGTCTCTTAACATGAGAGATACTGTATAAATGCAGTTAGTCATCTAGGACTTTTGGCAGAGGTGTATCCAATGGCAAAAGTGTATGATTTCCATTTAAACCAATGGAAATTACTAGATTTTTGGAAGGGCCATGTAGTTGTAGAGTTCTTCTTTGCCACTCCTAAAATGTCTCATTTTTGAAAAGAGACAGATCTGCGGGTTGATTGTTGAAACTCATATCACCAGGATAAGACATCGAAAGTTAATCAATTCAACAGTTCAGATAAGGTTTGTCTTGACACAGTTTTAGCAATCATCCCATTATTTTAAGCATTGGAAATGCTTGGATTTCAGGTTACATTTCAGGTGTGCGTGCGGGAGAGTACCACCAATTAGCAAGGCGGATAAAGAATGGTGGTCGCATTTCGATTTTGGCTGCCATCTTGAGGCGTTGTGACGTCAGGAGGGTACGGGTTTTGCCGTGCAATCCGAGGTTGAGCCGCCGCCCCCCCTCCCCCAGCCTAGGCCGGCCCATCTGTATCCGATACCGTGTGACATCCAGAGGGTACAAAATATGACCACCATTCTTTATCCGCCTTGACCAATTAGGACCTTCGTAAATGATTTTCCTGATATACCTTTTCTAGACAAGTTAAAGTATATGTACTTCAGCTCAACACTATTTCAATAATAATGAACTGATTAAGGCGATGTTTTCAAATTATTATTAAAGAGAAATATATCCTGAAGATGATATCTTCTAGATCCTTCATTTGTTTGGTTTTAGAGGAACAGAGTATGATACAATTCAATTATAAGACAATTTAATATACAAACTACTTATCTGATAATTATAAAAGTGAAAATTCAATGGTAAAAATTAACATTAACAGGTACTGTTTCCCTGGAGTTAAATATATACAAAATGATGCTCGTACTTCAACTTGACCTAATAATGGTGCATTTTAGTTCAAGTTTCATATCACTCAAAAGGCAACCACTCCTTTTACATTGAGCATACATTCTATTGCGATGATGCGCTTTTACACAACATACAACAGAAATAAAACAATTAAACTAAACATGAGATCACAGATCCTTGATAGGCAAACTCATGCCTAATGTTAAAGCTTGAGGACTTCATTTCAGGGAACGTCCAAAAAATTAAAATTTAAAAGCAATCAGGACTAACCTCTGAACTCACAGCTTGATAGTTATTTTGCCAGATTGGACTTTTCACCGAAAGATGCATCCGCAATTTCATCTTCAGCGTTTTGCAAAATTCTTGTCCATGTCAAATTTTGACCGTTGAATATTGTTGACATTTGATTTGATTCTACTAGCAACAGACTGCTGAGAGGAGGCATGTAACAGTTGATTCCTGAAAAAGAAGAAAATATACTTGGTATATTATATACCATTTGAAATGGAAAATATTCTTTATATTTTTTATAAATTCATGCAACAAAATTTGGCCCAGGCTCCTGATAAAAAGAAACATAACATTCAGCAGTAATGAGTGACTATTTCGGCACTTTAGCTGAACAAATTCATCTAATGAGTGAGAAAACTGAGTTTATAATTTTACTAAACCTGGTTGCTCATTTCATAAACAAATATTATTTTAATTTCTAGCGACATTATATTGCTGTTTAGATGTAATATGCATCATACGGCCGAAAAATCTAAATTTTTTTAGGAAGGTTGGGGGTCGGTTGGTAATGGGTAAATAGATCAAATTTTTTGAAATAAAACGGTGAAGGAGTATCTGAAAAAGAAATGAAAAAAAGTATCCTTGAATTGCCTAATTTTAAGGGCAACATACTTCCCCCTAGTTTACTTATGTATTACAAATAATAGGATTACCTCATGAAAGATTCATCATATTTCTTTTTTGACTCCTTTTCCTTTTTTTCTTCTTGCTTGAACCTCTCAATGTTAGTTTTTCTTTCATTGTCACGCCATTCAGCATTTTCAACCATCTCCTTCAGTCTCTTTTCCTTCTCTGCTTCAGACAAAACCGATTTGGTGGGACGTTTCGGCTTCTCTTTCTCGACAGGTTTCGCTTTTTTCTTGTC
The DNA here is from genome assembly GCF_918797505.1 of Bemisia tabaci. Lineage (NCBI taxonomy): Eukaryota > Metazoa > Arthropoda > Insecta > Hemiptera > Aleyrodidae > Bemisia > Bemisia tabaci. Next base: position 19,997,640 of record NC_092797.1, on the reverse strand, counting down.
CACTTGAATGGACGATTTGTGGGATGAAGACTTACGTTCGGTGGAAGCTCCGGCTGGTAACTGAAAACGAAAAGAATAGCATTTTAAAAAGAGGTAATTTTCGATGGATTTTGATAACTTCTTTTCATCACTTTACTTGGACTTAGAATTCACCAAGTCTGACAATATGTTAGATTGGCCATGAAAAAGTTGAGAACTTTCAACAAATATGTTTCTTTTGATATGAGAGAATAATGATTCAATGATCTCAGTTCTACAATGCCACAGAACAGATCAGAGGAAAGTTTAAAGAACATGTCATTTTAGAGAATTTAAGTTTGAAAAAGTGATTTAGAAATTGAATAATTTTTGCTGAGCCAATCTCCTGGCTCGATCCTACTCAGCCTGGCTTAAGGAGAATAAGAAATAAGAATTACAATGCTGCCTCAAATGATTTAGTTTGAAGAAATTTACAGATGACCTTAAAATTTTCAAACTGAATCTTTGTGAAAGAAAAGAAGTCTAGAGGTTCAACTGCCATTTTTCCTCTGTACAGCAGTATTGATTTATAAAAGTATGGAAATTAGAGCTCATTATTAAGATTCTTTGAATGATGAATAAAAGAAAGCTAAACAGATCGTACCTATCATGTGAAATACACTATGAAAGGTACTGTTGCTTTATCTTTCAATTTAAACTTTCTTAGGTAAATCATTCAGTTTTTTACAAGAACTTTCAATCATAGTTTATGAGTCACTGGCACCTTCAGGGTCGATAGAGAACCATTACAACTGTAAAACGCTGATGAGAATTAAATAAGTAGCCAATAATTTAGAAGTCTAATAACTGTTTAGCAGAAGTAGCACCATATTTACCTGTAAACCGTATTTTTTCAGTTTCTCATTTAATTTCAATACATCTTCAAGAATAGTTGCAGAGTTTGTGTTTTCTGCCGATCCTTCCGAATCTGAGCTGAAATCTATTGACGAATCAGAATCTAATTCGGACGTGCTTTCAGAATTACTGCTGGAGCTAGTTTCTGAGCCAGACTCGGAGCTAGAATCATGAGCACTCCTTTTTTTCTGACGCTTTGACCTTTTTTTCTTTGATGAGGAATCATCAGAGGTTTCGTCACTGTCATCGTTACGTTTCAGTTTTTTTTTACTAGAATTTGATTCCTTGGTGGAGTGTTTATTTTTACCTTCTTCTTTCTTTCCTTTCTTCAATCTGGAGCTAGATTCATCCGAGGAACTGTCTGCCTTACTTTTCTTCTTGGAGCCAGTGCCTTTCCTGTCTGGTCTTGCGTCATGGTATGAATCATCGCTATCACTCATTGATCTCTGCCTTGATCTATTTGCTTTAGATGAAAGATGACTATTATCACTATGCCTCTTTGATTCTTTCATCTCTTCTTTTTCACGCTTTTTATCTTTCTTTTTAGGGTCCGCGTTTTTAACTTCATATTCTGGGGTCTCCCTAGAGCGTTTTTCTTTCTCCTTGTGGTAGTCTTTTTTCCTATCATCTTCATACTTTCTCCTGGAATGATATGTGTCAGCATCTTGATATTTACTAGATTCTTTATGAGAGGAATGATAGTTTCTAGACGAAATCCTGCGGTCATCATCAGGTGATCGTTTTCTGTGCGAGTCTCCTTTCCTTTTCTTGTTCTTTTTCATTTCTTCCTCCGAGTCATGACTCCTTTGACGTTTTGGCTCATAATACTCACTTCCTGTTTTGTAGTCAGACCTTTTACTTTTTTTGTCACTTTCCCTGACTTTTTCGTAATTACTTTTAGAGGAATTAGTCTTTCTGTCATAAGAGCCGTCTCTCTGATCATGATGAGATTTTTTGCCTGAATGCTTTCTTTCAACTTCATAATTTCTCCGATCACGATTTGTGTCCTTATTATATTTAGAATGAGAATCAGTGCTGTCCTCTGCGTGAGCTTTCTCAGTTTTACTATCAATTTTTTTGCGGTCCTGAGTACTCATCCGATCTTTCTTGGAAGATCTGTCTTTTTTCTTTGATTTTTTTTTACTCGATTTTCCTTCTGATTCACTTTCTGAAGAACTCATATTTTTGATTAGATCAAATAAGCTTAAATTACACTCTTTCTTTAACTTGGCATACTTAGAAATTAATAACTTATCCAAAAATTCTCCATCCATTGCTTCGTAGTCACTTTCTTTCAGCTTTTTCTTTTCTTTCTTTCTTTCTGGGCTTGAAGTTCCTTTCATTTTAATCTGTAAAAAAAGGAAAGAAACTACTGCTTTATTGGAAAAAGAAACAATTTTTATCAAAGATACAAGTCAGTATATAGAAACAATCTACTAGACGGTTTCCACGGTGAGATATTTAAGAAAAAATGGGGGAAAAAAACAAAGGGAACGAAAAAGTATCCTCCTTTTGGGAGGGAAAACCATATTTTCCAGGAGGAGATTTTTTATGAGGGGGCAAGGGGTCCAACATTATTTACTACCAATCAAGGAAATGACTAAGTAACGATGGATTTTGGTCTGAATTGACTATAATTGATCTGGCTTGGCTCCTGGAGTTTTATGCTTTTACTTTCAGAGACGTAGTAACAGTTTTACAAAAATTGAGCAAGCTGTTCACACAACAGGTTTTTTTATTAAACTTGCAGATTGAATTTATTTTAGAAGTTGTGCTTGTTCTCCTTAATATTTTTTATTTTTGGTTTTTCACTGGATGCATTTGGTTCAAGTTGATTCTTTCAACATATAATTTTCAAAACGTTTGAGGAAAAAACTAACGACAATTTTAGCAAAAGATCTTTTCCTTCTTTTGATACTTACCTGAAATAAGGAGTTAAACAGAATCGACTCAGCTGATTATAAAATGAAAGAAAAGAAAAAAACTCAGCAATACCTTTTCTTGCAATCTCTTCAATTTTACGGGGTTCTTCAGCAACTGTTCTCTCATGTCCATTTCTTTTTTCTTGATTGCAAATAGAGGATCCTCGTGTACTTTTCTGGCGAGATCAATTTGTGCATTACCTGGTTCAGACTCTGAAATAAACCATGATGCTGATTATGAAGTGACTTAAAGTAATATTCTTTCAACTTCCAACCACATAAAATTCTATTCTTAAATCGGTGTAAAAAAGATAATAGTAGCTAAGATAGTTTGTTGGGAGTTGTGAGGTTTTTAAGTAATCAGAATAGCTCCTTTACTAGGTGGAATGAGTTTCCTGATACCTGTACAAATCCATGTTAAACTTGTTATATTTCAATTTGAATGATGATCTGACACTTTCATTGCAAGAAATGACAGAATTTTTCACAAAAAAGGTGCACGACACTTTTTGATCATATGAGAGTTACGAACTCTTTGATTCGTTCTGAATCAGCGGCATATAACAGGTTCATGACACACATAGCAGCTTAGATAGGAATTGTTCCAAGCAAGATTTAACTCTAGCCACAATATATAAGTCTGGCCTACCTAATTGACAAAATATTTCTACTCTATAGTTATCGCTCTAGTAATTCTATTATTTTGTATCAATTTTCCCAAATCCTCAGATGAAAATCAAATTAATATGACAAAAAAATTAGCTTACGCAACCATCCCACCATTTTTATTTCAAGAGATTGAATTTGACACTTGAAGTATCAGGAAACTTTGTTAACTTGATAAGGAGAGCGATCAACACATATGAAAATCATCCTATAATTAATTATTGGCGCCTTTCTCTCCCTGTTATGATTATCTTGAGGTGATTTGTCAAGCTTTCTGACATGATAGAACTGGCATGTGATATATTGCATTGATTAGGTCAAAAATCTTGGAAGATTTAGCATATTTAACCAAAGAAAGGAAATTAGCCCCTGCGCATGAGCCCAGAGAATATCTCTGAACCAAAAAACTGGAAAATGTAAGGAAATGAAAGCAGAATTCTGTTTGGAAAAAAACCTTGCATTCAATACAGAGATTGATTTCTGTTTTGAATGCGAGGTTTTTTTCCAAACAGGAGTCTGCTTCTATTTCCCTAAATTTTTCTAATTTTATGGTTTAGAAAGATACTTAAGGCTCATGAGTAGGGGCTAGCGTCCTCTTTCAGGCTAAAAATTCGAAATATGTTGAGATTTTCGACCTAATCGGTGCGATATATCGCATGTCAGTTCGACCGCGTCAGAGAGCTTGACGAATCACCTTAACTGCAAATTGCAACTAAGGTTGGATTTTCATCGATAAAAGAAAGCAAATCATGTATGTTCTTGGGGATTTTATCTCTATAATTTATGCCTACCAATAGGACCCTTCAATTGCAGTCTAATCTTGAGTTAAGATGGACAGTTTCATCTCATAATTCGATATGAAACTAGTTCCTAGACAATTCTTTGGCAAGTGTTTGACACAGCAGTGTTACTGTTTTACGTACGCAGCCTGATGGAAAGTTACGCAACATTACGCAGTGAAATTACTCAGTTATGCACACTATTACGCAGGAAAAACTGTGGAAATACACAGCAATTATGCAGAAAATTTTCAAATCACACAGCTATACCGCAGTTTAAGTAAAATTGTGCCCAATTCTTTGCTTTTTTTAAAATTCTGAAATATTTTTGTCTCTTATGTAAGGTAGGAATCTACAAGCAAAGTTTGCAACATTGCTTTTGGGTAAAAAACTATATTCTTTACGACCACTTATCAAGATTGGCAAGATGTATCTAACCTTGAAAACGTGGCTAAACATAGAAATGTTCAAAAAAAATTCAATTACACACAAATTACGCAGCATTGCGCATGACGCAGCCACTACACCATGACCCTCCAATTACACAAAACGGTAACACAGACGCAGATTACAACTTACTAACTTAAGATTAGATTCAATATATTTGCAACAGCAATCCTAGTGGCTAGTTACCTCTTCTCTTAGATGAATCCCGTTGTGATAGTTCAAAATTTTTATCGACAGCTTTTCCTAGCAGATATTCTTCATGATTCACCCCTTTGGTGGAATCTTTGTACATCCAATCCATAGTGGCAGGGTCGATTGACTCGTAGTAAAATTTCAGGTAGTTATTTCTTGTGAATTATTTGTTTTAGATGGGCAAAGCGAAAATGACTAAACCAAGACCATGCATGGAGCCGGCTCCAATGTTTATATTTTATGAATTATTGGCAATTACTGCAAATGAAATGATAGAAGATAAATATTTCCGTTCATTTTTCAAAGCACATAACGAATTGACAGCACACTAAGTTTTATTATAATCAGAGAAAACATCGGAAATCAGGAGTTTCAGGAATGGAAATTTTGAGGTTATCTGTATTGTTTATAAAAAGATTCGATACATCGATTTTGTAAGGTTTGTGACGTCATATCCCTCATCAGTAAACAAGCACAAGCAACAACTGAATCAACTGATTGCAAATGGAGTATTGGAGTAACGCTGTCCGGGCCTTTATCGGAAGAAGTTTCTTTTACTATTTATAATTCTCTTCTACTTTTGACTGAACTTTTCGAGTACTTGTTCTTCCTCACACATTAATTATCTTTCCTCAATTTACGAAACCATCCTAAACTCCTAAACTCTAAGAACTGGATCGGTTTTACCAACTTTGATGATTGTGAAACTTGGTGCACAAGCCATCTCTAAAACTTAACTACATTACGCTGTAAGTATAGTTGCTGCAGTATATTTTCCTCATTTCACCGTTTATTCAAATCATACTATACCATTCACATGCATTTACGCTGCCTAAAATATTTTATTTGTTTCTTCAAAATTGTATGGACCCAATCTCTTCCAACAATGTTGAGTTACGCTTTCGGCATATCCCACTTTCAAGCAGCTCATTTATTGAAAACATGTGACGCATGGCTTGTAACTGGAGTTATCTAGACTTCAGACATGGTAAATACCACTATTTGCCGTCAACAGGCATTACCTAGTTGTCTTGATGTTCTGTTTACGGAGACATCAAGTCACTAGCACTTCCAGTTAGAGCCCTAGTTTTTATTTTGCTCAATTCCAAGTTTATGGAGGTCTCTATTTTCTAAAGAAACCATGAGACCATCATCTAATGATACAGCTCATCCCAATTATTTAGAATCTGACGCTATCCGAAACCGATGCTGTAGTACCCCTGCACAGCTCCCAAATCTTGCCAACATCAAGAAAGTTGAGTCCATGGTTGCAGTTTGAATGAATCATACGTTTAAAGTTGAAAATCAAATGGATATACCTTAAAAACCTGCTTAAAATACCTTTATGGCACTGCTAACCATATGTAAATTAAGGTTAGGTTTCTCCGTTTACGAACGATTCCCATCACCAGAACAGACATGTTATCAACAATGAAATGGTAGGTCTTAGCATCTAGCAATGTCGATAGAGGGGCAGAAGAGACTGGACATCAAATTCTTGAGTTACAACCAGTCTATTTTTACAAATCTAGGCCAAAGGCTGCTCTAACCTCCGATTTCACCTGGAGGTTACATGTTTTCTTTTAACACTTCGAGTGGACTGATGAAGTGCGCATGTCCTTCGATATTATAGGGAACTCAGTGGTTAAAACCGAAACTAATACCTAATCTCACGTTCAAATTCTTTATGAGTTGATTGTGTTAATTCATTTCAATCTAGTTATTACCTAATCAATTAAGGACTGATAAAACTCAAGACATTTTGATTGCCAGATACAGTCTGATGCAATTTTCAATCATGGAACGAATCAGAGCCAACGTTATGTCTATATTTACAATTTAACCATGATGTAGCCACTTCATCAGTCCACTGGATAAAGTCATGAAGAGGCTTCTTTTGGTAGTCACTAGCACTGAGCGTTGCTTTTGAAACCATTGATGTTAACTGTAGAACCTATCATTACATTTTTAGATGTTTGCATTTAAATGCAGATCTTTAAAGTCCAAACTTGAACCAGAAATGTTTCATTAGAACTTCTGTCAAATAGAATGGCAGTTATATATGTTACTTTTGGTAGTGAATAAGCTGCCGTTTGTCCATTAGCACTAAAAGATTGATCTTGCGCGATGTCGTAGCCCTGTGCAGATACATGAAACGTTTACTTAATTGTGAATGGTCTTTTAAGGGAAGAATTGCCACCTTACTTGACATTAGCTCTATTTCATTCATTGTTAGAAGCAGCACTGCAATAGTACTTAGATTACTTAGTGTAGGTGTGTTACCCAATTGGACCATTGAAGAATGCCTAACTTATTCTAAAGCCAAAATTTACATAATTCTAGCAAATTTGTCTCTCTTTTTCTTCAAGCAGAACATGTTTAACTCTAAACAGAATAATGATCATCTCTTACACTGATGTTTTGATCTCTTTCAGAGTTTGAGAATTTGACGATTCTTCAGTCTTTGAAGAGGTATCAACATTTGATCCTGAACTTGCTCAGGGAATGAAATGACAATGGAATCTCCAACAGTCACAGAAACGCCCGAGACTAGCAATACTGAAAGTCTGACGGAGACTAGCAATACTGAAAATCTGACCAAGACCAGCAATACTGAGAGTCTGACCGAGACTAGCAATACTGAAAGTCCCACCGAACCTACAAACACTGGAAGTCTCACTGAAACTGCGAACACTGATAGTAACATGGAAAGTCTAACCAAGACTAGCAACACTGAATGTCCGGCCGAGACTAGCGACTCTGAAAGTCTGGTCAAGACTAGCAACACTGAAAGTTCAGCCAAAACGAGCAACACTGAAAGTCTAGCAAAGCCTAACAACACTGAAAGTCTGGCTGAGGCTAGCGACATTGAAAGTCCGGCCAAGACTAGCAACACTGAAAGTCCGGCCAAGACTAGCAACACTGAAAGTCCAGCCAAGACTAGCAACACTGAAAGTCCAGCCAAGACAAGCAACACTGAAAGTCCGGCCAAGACTAGCAACACTGAATGTGTGGCTAAGACTAGCAACACTGAATGTGTGGCCAAGACTAGCAACACTGAATGTGTGGCCAAGACTAGCAACACTGAAAGTCCTGTCAAGTCCAGCAACACTGAATGTCCGGCCAAGACTACCAACACTGAAAGTCCGGCCAAGACTAGCAACACGGAAAGTCCAGCCAAGACTAGCAACACTGAAAGTCCAGCTAAGACTAGCAACACTGAAAGTCCAGCCAAAACTAGCAACACGGAAAGTCCAGCCAAGACTAGCAACACTGAAAGTCCAGCTAAGACTAGCAACACTGAAAGTCCAGCCAAGACTAGCAACACTGGAAGTCCGACCATTAGTACACGGAAGAGTCCCCGTAGTAAACCGTCTCCCGCTAATAAGGAAGCAGCCAATGGGGCTGTATCATCATCTTCGGTGCGCAAAAATCTCTCCAAAGCAGGAGAGGTTTCCTCTGTAAATGTCAACATCAAGTTAGAAAACAACGAAGAGGAAGCTCCTGCACAATTTGAAAGGCACTTTATCAAAGTAGAAGCTGCAGCTGAATGTTCCGACTACGAAGAAAATGTTGAAGCTGATGATGCTCAAGAGACTGTTAGTGAAGAGGTCAATCAAGAAGGTGAGTCATTTCAACAAAGCATATTTATCAAGCGTGATTCAGAGTTAAAAACAAGAGAAACTAGCAAAAGGAGCAGAGGAAAAAATACAGCTGCGGGTAAAGCTAGTGAGACTGGAGCAAGCACCAGAAATGATGTATTAGAGGACTGGGATGAAGAGAGTATTACGTCCGTCCATTCTGACGATTGTGAAGTCCTCCATGAAGACATTCCAGTCAAAAGAGCTAGGAAAGCTGCGCCAAAATCAGTTTCCAAGAAAGGCAATGCCTCTAAGGGCAAATTGAAGCGAAAGAAAGAGCCAGCCAAAGCTGTGACCAAAAAATTGAAAACGTCCGCTGTTGCTGGAAGTAGCGGCATCAAAGCCTCGGGAGGATCTGCTTCCGCTGGTCTTGCTGGCCTGAGAAATATAATTGGTTCCAATTTCAAGAAATTGAACCTCACCGTTAATGAACCATATGATATGAAGAATGAAATTGGATTAAGCTATAAACTTGAAGATCCATCAATGGACACAGCTGCCAGTAATCAGAATGCTGACGGAAGTTTTGAGTGTCCCAAATGTGGAGCCAACTTCAAGTGGAAAACTACCTTGAAATTTCACATGTTCAATCATTTGGAAGACAAAGCCTTGGAATGTAATGTCTGCTTTAAGTTGTTCCTTTCACCTGCGTACCTCCACGAGCACAAGAAAGTGCATCTATTCGAGAACCAAGACAGGAATTTCAACTGTCAAGATTGTAGTGGTCAGTTCGAATCAGAAGCAAGTCTAGCGACCCATAGAGTAAGCCATGCAAAATTAGACACACAGCATTATGTTTGCAATGTATGCAAAGAAAAATTTGCAAGTTTGTTCAGCTTGAATTCACACAAAGCCAAGCATTCATCTGCTATTAAATATGAGTGTAAGCCTTGTGATCTCAGATTCAAAACTTTAAAAACATTGACGAAGCACATTGCTACTCATAATGTGGAGGTCAAGATCACAGAAAATCAGTAATTGTTAAATGTCTCCCCTTTTACATTGCCTATAGGTAAATCGAATGACTTCCCATAGTTGTAACATCTGAGTAATATTTTTTATGTTTTTTCTGCCTTTTCTGTTAGTATTGGTGGAAACTAAGTTAAAATAAAATCAATTCTGGTTTGTGCAACTCACAACCCAATTGATATGTTTTACTTCCAAAAATGAGGAAACTTCATTCATAATTTTGCAATGAAGACTCCCAGCATTTTTAAATTTTACCTCCTAAGAATTTTTTTATCTACAGAACACCAAGTTTTTTTAAAGGTTGTCCAATTTTCCTATGGCTTCAATATCACTGCCTCCGAAAAATTCAAAGCTTTGTAAATTATTTTGTAAACAAATGAAGGGTAATCGTCTCTAATTTTTAGGGTTAAGTTGTTTCATTACTTTGATATCTGTAAAGAATTTTATGTATAAACTTTCTTCCCAAGAAGAGCTTGACGAGTTTTCTCTCATACTTGTCGTTCTTTAAAGAAAATTGTTGTAGTTATTTTTAATCGTCTTACATAGATAAACTCATGTTTAGATAATAAGAAAATTCGAAAATTCAAGTTTCATGTGATCCTAAAAATCATCATCTTCCGAATTTGGAAGTTGCATCAGTTAAAGTATTGAACTGCTGTTTTCAAAATTAGATTGTCCTACCTTACCTGTCCCCGCAAGTTAACATAGTGCCCAATAGTGTTTTTCCTTCATTTTCTGACATGAGAGACAATTTTGGATTTTTCAACACAGCTAAATAAGTCATTTTTATTTTTATTTGTTTACACACATCCGAAAATCATGTGCTAAGTGGCTCTAAAACCACTTGCACACTTGCCACTTACTGGGTAAACCCTCAAGTCCTCAGAGCTCCCAGTCCAAGGTACAACTTTTCCTTGGATCATAAGTTTTTACCGCAAAAAATACCGTAAACATTAATTTTAACATGAACTAAATCTCCCAATCAGCCTAAAAATTTGAAATTTTTCTGTTTGTCCTAAACTATCTGCAACTGTGAAAGCTTCAATTCAGTGAAAGAATCAGTCGATACTTTCAGGTGCTTAAAAATTCGAATGGGCCATCCTTTATTTGAATTTCCTCAGTTTTTGGATGCATCTCACTCAAATGTATCGTTAATACATCAACCCTCTGTAATTCACTATTTGAATTCTTATAGATATTACCTACTTTTGAGTACTGTTAGAGGAAATGTCTTAGGACAGTTCTTGCGGTAAAGTCTTCAATAATGTAAATTGGTTTAATTTACCAATTATTTTCAGTAAATGATTACAAAAGAACCACCTATTATTTTGCCTTCTGCTATTATGATTTTTTTATTTCACCATCAGATTTGATTGAATGATGCAAAAATGTCGATAAGCATGTACATATTAGGAGTTGGGAGTCATCAAATGTTTTAAGTTAATATATTTTATTTTTATTTTCTTTACCTACTTGTTATACATTTTGTAATTTAGTCTCTAAAATGGGCTCAAGTTGTCAGATATTAACGATTTAACTGTAAACTGATCATGCTGTATGCAACATTGCAAAGATGTACAAACTACATACATATTTTGCTGGTATGTAAGTGCACCCTCTCTAATTGTAAGATCATCTTTAAATCACAGTGAATTTAACTTTCATTTTTCATTTGTCATTCTGGAGAATAGTTTCAGCAAGTTCGCAAATACTAATCTTTCTAATGCAATTGCAAAGCACTTACAGAAAAGATGTTTGAGAAGTTATCAAAATGTGTATTATCGAATTTAAGTTTTTCAGTGTAAATTCTTTTAACTTCGAAGTATCTAAGGTTCGGATGAAGAGGTACCCAAGAATTTCCTTATTCGATCTTATTACAGTCTTTATAGACAGACATTTTTAGAGGCTTCATTTTAAAGAGTTGATGTTATTTATCATTTGTAACAGAGGCCTAGACGTGACCAAATGAAAATCATCCTTGTTGTAATATCCATCAGTGTGTGTCTAACTGAAAAGTTGAAAACCACAGGAAGTTTCTCTGTTTTCCTTGGTCGATTGCATACTCAGTTAGGACCTAACATTGTAAATATTATGAATTCCTAGGTATCCTTTGTTAATTCACATGTATTAATAATTAGTATTGGTACTTGGATAGTTGGCACTGACAATCTTTTGTTTACAGTAATTGACACCTCAAAAGATTACCCATTTTTGATTAATTAGGTATTATTCATAATTTGGTTTATGTGCCTTATTTATGATCAACTTGTTTTCATGCCAGATCAATTTTATTTTAATATAAACCCATAAACTTCATCCTTTCGTACTTTATTCATAAACACCCTTACCTTTCTATCTGTCATGGACAGGAATATCTGCCCAAAACATTAGGGTACGTACAATTTTTTACCTTCTTTCTCAGCAAAAAATTTTTGAGTTACCTTATGCTGCCATGCTAACTTTTAGAGGTTTCAAAAGAGATTTAAAAAGACTATCATGAAATGAGGCAGTTTTCAATGAGCAATGAAAAAACAGTATTCCCATTAATAGTAATACCCAGATTACCTGACCACCAATGATTCAGCCACCGATTATCTGCTGCAGTCAAAACTGAATGTTTTGGTCAAAATTAAGTTAGCCAACATGACAAAGACCAGTTTTTTGGGCTAAAATTGAATGTTTGTAGTTTTTGTGGTCTTTTCCAATAAAATGCATGATTTCCAATGCAATTTTCCATGATTTGCAACTCTGGTTACAAAAAAACTTGAAATAACATTTTTTCAGTCTTTTTCTTTTTGGTGGTTTTAATAATCTGACGTTCGATATCTGATGCAGCACTCATCACAAATTGTTGGATAATCAGGTTGTTACTGTAGAAACGAAAATTATGAGTTGATCAATAATTCAAGCAGCTCATAGGCCTCCCTTATCATTGAGCATCCAGGCCTGATTTTTAAGAGCACATTTTGTATGGTGTTACGCAAAGTTAATTATTTGAATAGTGTTATCTATTGTAATAGGAAAAAAGAGGGTGAGGTAATGAAGATTATGAGAGATTAGTGCAATGGTGCACGGTTGAAAGAAACAATGCAGTTTAATTTCAAAAATTTACAAACTTTTAATGCATTGTCCATGGCGTAAAAAGATTAATAAATGCACTGACTGATTGACCATGAGTCAGGCTTCTTAGTAACATGAAATTCAGACTTAAATTATGATCAGACCAGAATGCTTGGACCATCCTGAAACCTATACCGACGTATAGGCATTGCAGTTAATTCTGTGAGTAAAACAAGTTTTAATCATTGCTCATTTTACTCGCAGAAATTGTTCTAATCGATATTAGAACTACCTGGGCAAAATAGGATTTTTTTCTGAAATAAGCAGATTGCTACTTACAGTTTAACGAATGTACACAACAATATATCAACACTTTACACAAAAAATAAGCGTAACTAGAGAATTAATTATTTTCTCTTTTTGAATTTCTTATTTTTCTTAAAGCTAGCACCTTTTTTCCTTTTCCCGTTCTTCATGTGGAAATTTCTCTTCGCCTCCCAAGCCAATTGCTTAGCAGACGCATGATCATTTACAGCTACTTGTGATGAGCTTCCTACTTTACCGTAGGCAGAACCTGTTTGCTCCAGCATTTCAGAGAACTGTGCCGCTGGAGCAAATAAGTCATCTAATGAAGTACTGCTAACATTATATCCTCGTTTCTTTGACTTCTTGGAAGTTAATATATCGTCCTCATCGAAATCGTCCATACCGTCCAGATCATCCATTTCATCGAGATCATCATAGAATTGATCAGACTCTTTAGAAGTCTTCTTCTTCTTCTTCTTCTTTTTCTCTTTCTCTGGTTTGATGTCTTCGTCATAAAGCTCAGAGGCTTCTTCTGACTTGATCTCTTTTTTTATTTTCTTCGATTTTTTATCAAGTTCTTCATCAGAGGATTCTTCTGACTTGATCTCTTTTTTTATTTTCTTTGATTTTTTATCAAGTTTTTCATTTGCTTCAAATTCTTCACCAAATTGTTTTTTCTTTTTGTGTTTTGTTTCCTGGGTATCAAGATGCTCCTTGCTAGGTTTTTTCTTGGTGAGTTTTTTAATTTTCTCCCTAACATCTCTGATTTCATCATCATCAAAACTGACATTCCCATCAAAACTGCCACTATCGTCATCATCAAAATCCATGGCTTCCTCCTCATCGTCTACCGACCCTTCCAAATCACTACCTAGATCACTCACATCAAGTTCATTATCATCCTCATCTTCCTCGTCAGCGGCGCTATCGTCATCTTCATCATCATCATCATCAAAATCTTCTTCTTGATCATCTGACCCTTCCTCACTAAAGTCCTCTTCTACATTTTCATCATTTTCATCACTTTCATCACCATTTTCATCACCTTTGTCTTTATTCAACTTTTTCGCTCGTTTCGTGTCAAGGATGTCATCTTCAAAATCGAGAACATCACTCTTCCCCGTCATCTTGTCCAGCAAATCGAGGAACTCTCCGTCAGTGACCTCTTCATCTGCACTATCGTCTGGTTCATCATCGTTCATTTTTGTTCCTGTGGTGTCGCGTTTTTCTTTTAGGTATCGGTACAGGAACAGCTCATCGACTGGAATCTTCTCTTCACTTAAGTTCAGATATTGGTTGGTATTTACTTGCATTCCTTTAGCACCTTCTGGAGTTTTCTTGGTGATTGCTCCACTTGGCTTCCTGATTAATTGTGCCTTGGGATTCTTGAATGAGAACCTTTCCAAAAATCTGGAAAGGGTGAAGTCGTTCAAAGGATCTCCTTGGTATGTGTTGGGAACTCCTGCAAGAACAAAAAATCAAACAACTGACTTCATAAAAAAAGAAAACAAACAATTGAAAAGAGAAAAAAACTAAGGAGAGAGTTCCTCAGTTTTCGACCCATTTCATTTCCCTGATATGATTCATGGGAAACAGATTAGCAAAGCAAAAACCATTCTTGCTAGTAGCTCTCTTGATGCTCACAGTAATTCTTCTAAAATCTGGAAAAAATGCAGACGTCTAGCAAGTAACCCCTCCTTAAATAATGCATTTTACCACTCGTTGGTATCAGTTGCTATGTCACAGTGTTCAGCAATATTATTTCAACGAATTCTGACATTCCGTGTATTAAGATATAACACTGTTTTTTATTCATATCTTAATGAAAAATTATGCCAGAGGTCTGAAACTTGGTACAAACACTCTTGAAGGTTTGCAGATCCTAGAAATGCGTTATTCCTAAAAATGGCGGATGTTCGATATCCACTGTTTTACAGATACAGCTTCATATATGCAACATACATGACATATCGACGGTGTAAGTTGGCAATCATATAGCTCGGTTTGCAAAGTGGCAGACTCCCTGTCATACTTCATTTTTTAAACGGAAAACTACTCAACGGCAATTTTTTAAACTACCGTGATTTTTCTTCTCAGTGCGAACAAAGTTCTGCAAAAACTTCAAGGGATTGATGTCAATTTGCTCTCCTTTAAAATATAACATACAGGTGGAGATTTTCAGACACCGCAAACGAGATATATGATTGCGGACTTAGGCCGTCGATATACAGATATGGAGTGTGCGATTGCAGGAATATTGTTCTCCTTGCTGACTCCCAAAATCTTTTGATTGATGTATGTAACAGTACAATGTATTTACCTTCAACGATATTTTTCGCATATAAAGCTACAGTAGGATGAAAGTGCTTTGTCAGCATGAAGAGTTCCCGGAAGACAGCTCTTTCTCCTCCAGCGTAGGCGGGATTTCTTTGGAGTGGATCGTACTTTGCATGAAAGTGAACCTTTTGCTCTACAGTATTTAAACAGTGGTTCCATGAGGAAGTGATCGTATTATTAGCTTCATTGCTTTTAGATTTTGTTGACTTCGTTGTCTGTCCTTGATTTGTTTCATCTTCATCCTACAAAATTTTTCACAAAGATACTAACTTGAGGAGCTTCAAAACATTTAAAAACAATGTAGTTTTGTGAAAACAAAAAAAGTCAGGGCTCTCATGGTATATTTAAGTGTGTTGTACAGATTTATAACTTCCTTGATTTGAGAATCACCCGAGGAATGAAAGGAAATTTATTTTCTCATTAAAGTCTTCCATATAATCAAGAGGGTCCAACGAACAGCTGTGATATTGATATTCCTTCAAGAAAAGTTGCTAAAATTTGGGAACGGTTGGACTCATCTTCCCCGGTCATTTATATATGTCCTCTACATTAAAAATTCAATTGAAAGGAGATGCTAGAAGATATAATAGGACTTCGTTTTGGTATTGATAGAATGGTGCAATTTTTTTTAAAGTAAATTTGAAAGTCCTAAAGTAGAGAAAACAGTGGGCATTAAAATCAACTTGACCTTATTATCCCTTCATTTACATACCGATGGCTAACGAACAATACCGCGTAGCTGCAAACTGACGATTTTGCCAAACGAAGAGAAAAATTCACCATTTTTGTAATTTTTCGGTTAGTTTGCATTTTTTCCAACATTACAGTGTCATTGAAGCGCTTCTTTACATAATTGGAGAAAAACTAAAATCATCAGCTTGCATATTTCATACTGTAGAATGCAGTAAAGTCGCTAATTCATTTTTGCCAAAATTGTCGGTTAGGCGGTATTGTTCGTTAGCCCTTGATATGCTTGGTTTCTTCTTAGGTGTGTTCAATTTAATATGTTGATAACCGCGTCAGGTACCATTGCATGACAGTGTTTTTAATGAGTGAGTGGCATCCATTTATTCATTCATTTTCTGAGAGTAACGAGTTACTAAGCATCTACGAGATTCTTTCAATTTTTTTGAACCCTAAATGACACCTGTTTTGAAAATGCTAAAAATGGGACCCGTTTAAAAAAATATTTTTGATGGGCTCTGGTGATGTAGCTGGATAGGAGAGGTGACGGTTGCAGATTGGCTGAACCCAGCTTCAGGCTTCACCTTGATATGTCAACTTGACTGTCTGCTTTTGATTAGTCGCATTTAGATTAGGATTTTCTCCCCTTAGAAATGATTTTTTGAAATTTTTAATGAACATTCTGATCTTTTCACAGCATTTTTTGTCAGAAAACTAAATCACAACCTTGCAAAGATTCCTTGCTACCGTCTAATTCTTAAGCAGTCTCAAGCACCAGTGACAGTGACTGATAGGCTAGTATTGAACTGTAAAATGATAATTCTTTTGTCCTTAAGTTATGATCTGAAAGCTCCATAAATTGTCTGAACATCATATTTTCTTGTCCTCACTGTTGCTCCAGTTCAAAAATGAGAGGGATCACAATGCGGAGCGATGTGTGACAGTAAGTCTGTACCACAATCCTTTTCACTGACAAACATCCCCGATGCCAACGTGTTAAAGAATGCTAGCAACTGACCCATTATAGCTTAGTACAAATGGGTTCTGGATAAAAGTACAGAAGTTGAACAAGGGAGCAATCTTATTTGGAAAATATCTCACCTCTGATTTGATGTCCTTATAGATTTCTTCCGTTGAACCATCATCTTTAAACTTATCAACATCATCGAAATTCTCCTCAACGAGACGACCGATTTTGAAAGCATGATTTGACTGAAGTTGAGAGATTGAGTAAAGAATACCACAGGCGAGTGGCACAGGAGAGTACAAACATAACTGAAAAAATAAGATGATGCAGAAATAGAAGTACCATCTTAGAGTTGGTCATATTTTTGCTTGAAAATAGAAAAGACAAACTACTCATTGGGCTGATCTTCAGTGGACGTGTAATGCAAGTTTGAGAAGAATCATGCTAAAGAAGGGAAGTAAGACCGAACTTAAATGTATGCTTCTGTTTGGAAATGAAGCTCTATGGAGATTTCTGACAATAAAAGCTGAGACTTTTTTTTTTTTTTTTTTTTAAAAAAAAACAAGTTCTGTCTACTCTAACTAGTACTTTTAAGAAAACGGGTTATTCTAAATCCTTTCGACAAAAGATCTCTTCTGCTCATTGAAGACTAATAATTTTTGCTTCTTCTCTTTTGCAGCTATTGATCAAGTCTTGACATGCTATGCTAGTGGACATTAAGAAAATGAAAAGACTTGCAATGTATTGTGTAAAAACTTGCCAACTATGTGGATGTAAGGAGGAATCAAAAATCAAAATGTCTCTTTCATGCTAGCCTGAAAGTAAAACTTTTAAGATGCGATTAAAAAAGAGATAAATGCAGTGAAATTAGAATTGAAAGGGAAGAAAAAGTAAGTTGCATTGGTATCACTCACATGAAACAGTCTTTTGAGAAAAGCTCTGATTCGATCAAAATTCCTATCTTTATTGATTGATTTGTAAATCAGGTTGATGAACAGGGCTGGATGGGATGTTTGTGGTAAACGATGATCCAGCATTTTTCGATAGAGAGCTGAGTAAAATCTGTAAAAGAATTTTTAAAGACATTGATAATAAGAGAGATATGTTCATGATACCCTCATAATTAGACTTATAAAAATGCCTTGGCCATGGTAACTTTATTGACATTTTTATTAATATGGCAAGATCACACGATAGTGTGACCTTGATGAATGCAATGCAAAAAAGCTTTTTTGAAATGTAATAGGCCTTAGAAAAATACAAAAACTCACTTCGTGGTTCATTTCACTAAAATCTAGACAATGGAGTTCAGAAGAGAATTTAAATCATTCATCAATAAGAGGAATAAAAAAAAAAAATTACCGATCAGAATGGTCAACTTTTTGAAGCAATAAGAGGGCTTGAATCCCTACATTGAAAGCTCCAACATACACAATTTTGTACATAACTTCTATGTGCTCATCAGGAATGACATTCTCCTTGGGGTTGACCAAAGATGCAAAGTAATACGCTTTGTGCACACCATTGATCAGCGATGCCAACAACCGAGATTCGACATCCCCCTGAAAGAAAAAGTAAGTTCAAAATTTAAGGAAGACACTTATTTTAAAATTTCACTCACACACAGTATTGTTCCTTCATTTTGGTTAGGTTTTCTCGAGTCCCTCTGCGCCAACCTATCTGCCACTTAGGAGAGCTGTCCGCAGACGAGGTAAAGTTGAAAAAGCGTTCTACAAACTATGCACATTACGCACTGAGGAAAAGATTTAACACTTTTTTGATGTGTTCAACATGGTTTTCATGCGATCTAACGAGTGAAAGTCTAACTTGGCTTTGTCTCTTGCGGAAGAATAGTATGAATATCGAATTACAGACAGATTTCTTAACTCTCCAGACATTTTTTCTGTTCAGATACTCTTCAGCTCTTTAAAAAACTAAACATCATTACCAAGAGGCTTCTGAATGGAATGTGTTCGTTCAGCAAAATAAACAAGCTTACCTCTTTGATACAGGCTTTGAAAAATGCGAAGTACAGCAAAATTAACTTCTTCGCAAGTTCCATATCACTTTCGGTGAATTTTAGTCGGCACAAAAAGCTGATGCAATAAAATTTGCATTTAGGAGAGCAGTTAGGTCTGAAACGAAATAAAGATATGATTAACAGAGAGAATATTTAAGGGTTTTGGGACTGCAGACTTTGTTGACAAACTTCAATTTCACACAATCCAAATATCTAGTTTTTACGTCCAATATCAACAGATCATAATGTTTGAAAATCAACAGAGATATCTTCTTCATCTGCATTCCTGGTAATCTTTTTTAAGGCCACTGGTGATCTTAAAAGAAAGAAAAAAAAATTCCAAATGGATGAAAACAGAAGAAAATTGCAACTCACCTAAACAAAAGTTTTTCTATCTCTTTCACAACAACTGTCTTCATATTTGGGTGAGTAGCTAGCAAGCGACTTAAACATGAGACAGTGAAGTTGACAATTCTTGGGGTAGGATCACCAATTTTGTTCACAAGGTTCTTCAATAGGACCTGAAAAATGTTCAAATATGCAATTAATATTAAAATGAAAAATGAATCGGGGGTGCCATTTTAGTTTATTGCAGGGCTGGGCTAAAAGAGACAAGGTTTCTTTTTCTTTTTTGCTCAGCTTCTCATCTTGGGAAAAGGCAGACAAGCAATTTTCCCTGACCCGACTCAAAAGCGCAGGTTGCCTGGCCTGCTCCACCTCAAATGATGCCCCTGTATTGAACGTTCAAAGAAAAGTTTGCTACCTGTGTTTAGTCTCTTTTCTAAGAGAATATTGTAAGTTAAAATTTCTATCAATTTACTTTACTTAGTTTAAAACTCGCAAAAAAAGGTGTGCTAAAAACTGAAACAGCATAACACCCACCATCTGGTGGGTTAAAAAGCCTAGATTTTGACTTTTGTAGCTAGATGAACTGACTAATGAAAATGCAGTGTTTGATGAAATATGTCAGTAACAACTGAACTTCATGATGTCTTTAAACACCTGCCTCGTTTCCTATCACTATAATTAAGTTTACATTCTGCTTACCTCCTCCAGTTCTGGATTCTTGATCAAGAGTTTAGACATAGAGTAAATTGCTTTTTCACGAAACTGCTCAACAGTGTCATGAGCGATGGATTCAAGAGCTGAGACAAATTCGCGGTACATTGATTTAAGCTTATCTTCAAATAGCCAATGTAACAACTGCAATTTGCGGGTCAGGGCATTTCCGGAGCAGAGTTCCGATAAACCTCCAAGTGGTTGATTTTCAAAAGTTTTAAGTTTTTTCCCTGGCCGAAGAAGCTCTGTTATGAATAATTCAGTTAGATTCTCTGGAGGAAACAATGAAAGAAGGAAATTAAAAGAAAATCTAGTATAAATAACCTGACTAATTTATTGTAAAAAAGCAATAAACGAAATGGAGCGTTTTCGGTACAACAATCATTGCAGTTTGTAAGTTAAGAACCAAAAATTTGAAAGGCCTTCATTTTGAAAATTTTTAGGGAAAAAAAAGGGGATTAAGGTGGGAATGCCAATTTAAAAATTGGGAGAGCTAAGAACTATACGCATTCCTGTACACTGAGGCTAATTACAGGGGTGTACTTTTGTAAATTTAACCATAATACATGTGCATATCATGGAAATATGATCACTTTCTTAGAACTATGATCGGTAAATTTGACCACAGTACCTAACTCGAACAGTTAGACCTATGTGAAACAGGCAAAGCTTCACTCCGATTAATATATGATCTCCTCTTAGTTTCAGTAGATTGCTAAACCAGAGAAAAATCTCATTACTCTTGGATAAAAAAATCATTACATAAAAAATTACATGCACTACTTAATCTGAAAAAATTCAGAGTACTTACTGATTACAAGTACACATTCTTTTTTCTTTGAAGCTTTGACCTTGCTTATTAGAAAACTTAATGAGTTAATGTTATGGACAGGTGACTGTTGAACTATAACGATCCGAGCAGCAACTTGATCAGAGTAAGTTCCTTTGGAGGCCATCATTTTTAACCATTCTTCTTCTGTATTTTTTTTGCCCGATGTTTCTGAAAAAGGTAAAAAAACAAATTAGTTGACCAAGGAAGAGCTTCCTGCTGACAGAGCTTGCTGCTCATATGCTGCAGTTACCAAAGCTGAGAATTAGTAAACGAACAACTTTTAGAGGCTTTTGATACATCATCAAAGATTTTAAAAAGGAAGAGGTTGGAATAAATGGGTTTTTCATAAGGAAACCAAACGGCAAAGCTGCTGTCAAATTTCATTCAACAAATTATTTTTTGCCATGGGAAAAATTCTCGGAAATTTTCAAGAGAATCAATCCATCCGTTCTTAAACAATGATGTCTGATGAAAATTTGCAATAGCTGATGTCACTTAACTTTCCCTCCCAGTCGAAAAAACAGATTATGGCATTCCAAAACATTTCTACTTTTTCTCATGCAACCAGAATCTTATGATCTCACATTTACTTCATGCTTGATTCAGGTATTTGGATATGTTAAGTAAAAAAAAAAGGAAGAAAAACACTCAGTGATGACTTACTTGTTCTGTATCTGACTTCTTCATCTCGCAAAATAAATTCAGCTTCATCCCGTAATGCAGTAACTTCTTCACTGGATAGTTTGGGGCACTTAAAATCAGGAGGTGGAAGCTTAAACTGGAAATATTAAGAAGAAAAGACAAATATAAATAGATCCATGCACTCAAAATTTTAGATTTAAAAGGCCGAAAAGAACCAAAATTATTCCTACAGATAAAGCCCTTTGCAGATGACTTGTCCTTTTTCAGTGTATACGTTGAGTACAAAATTTAGTGCCCTCCACATACAACGAAAAGGACAAGTTACCTGGAATGGGCTCTAACCACATACCTACTACAGCACATCTTTACTTCAACTCCCTAGTAGAGACTTTTTCACAAGTTCAACACAATAGAAGTACAAATTTTCCAGAAGAGCCAACATTTGTAGCAACGCTGAAAAATTCACATTTGACTCCAATTTTTTCAAAATTGGCACACAGGTGAAAAGTTTGGTTTTTTTGTATTCAACGCTGCATCCTTTAATAGGACAAGGAATCAATTTGGTGTTCATTATGTAATATTGTTGAGTATTGTTTAAATGTGGCTTAAAAACATGGTTTGGCTGAACAAGCTGCTAAGTTAAAGAAAATGAAATTGAAAAAGCAATTGTTGAACGCACTAAAATAAAAAAAAAAATGTTCACTAAGAGAAATCCATGATGAGACACTAAGATTTTGATAATTCACAATTTTTGGACATTTTCAATTTCCTTATTATTTTTCCAATCAATTTTCATTTCTTGGACAGTGTAGCTTTAATGTTCAGCTTATAACTGATTTCTGCCTCAACACATCACGAGTTGCTTGCAAATCTATCTCCCTCATTGGATTGCTCCAATTCCTACTGGCAAGTGTGGAAATTAACTTCGATTGGACAACATTATCCAAGCTCAGATTGGCAGACAAGCTAGGCACAGGATAGCAGTGCAAATATTTAGTACATTTTTTAGAATGTAGATTTGAATTTTCTAAATCACATGGAAGTATCTTAAAACTGAAAGTGGAATCAAGCTGGATATACTTAGTTGAACTCTGTCTTTTAAGATAATAATTGGAATGCCATCCGTAGTAATATGATATTTGACTTGAGAGCTGAAGTTGGACAGTTTGTATGCAGGGGTAGACTGGCAGTCGAAAAGTTAGAAAGCGACCCAGATTTGAGGGCCCCTTCCACGGAAAATTTTAAAAATTTCACACTTGCATGAACGCAATTTCACGCATTTTTGGAGTCAAATTCAAGCGTACTCGAACTTCTAAAGAACCCATTCTCAGGATTATTCTGGGGCCCCAGGAGCCAACTAGGTTTCCCTGTATATTCTGTATAATAAACTTCAGGCAACCTTTAATATCTCTTAGAGAAAAATTTTCAAGGATTTTGAGGCATGGTAGTGACTGTAAAGGATTGGAAAATTACAGCATTACCAGGAAAAAACAACGAATCAAAAAAATAGCCGCGGGGGCCCCTTCAGAGCTTTCGCGGAAAATAGTTAGGAGGCGATCGCCTCCCCGCCCCTGTTTATAAGAAACACAAGTAATAAGGTAAAAACAGACTCTCACCGTGAGAGTTATTCCGGTTATTCATTGTAGTGCTCATGCTTGATTCTTACGAGGACCTATGGGGTCACATTAATCCAAGTAGAAGGAGACGGACATTTACTGCTTTCGAAAGAGTGCTTATACTTAATACTAGGGGTTTGAAGACTGTTTGAGGATGGTTTCTAAAATTATCTAAAGGTAATACTTACTTTGTCGTACCACTTTAAAGACCCTTCTTTTTCTTCACCCATTGTAAGTGTGAACTAATTACTACAAAAGACTTTTCTTTTAAAATATGGACAACAAATAATACAAGCACTTTGCATCCATGTGCGGTAGCGGACTAAACTTGCTGGAAAATAGGAAAAGAAAGACGATTTTCAACAAATTTTTCCACGTGTGGACAAGTTTGGAAATAAACATAACCTCTCAAACTTCACAACTTTTCATGACGTCATCGATGGACGTCACGAGCTGACTCCAAACAAAGCATCTGATTGGTTCCTTGTCTGCACCACCCTTTCCTAACCTCAAAAAGTTTAAAGTTCGATGAAAGTTTGTCCGAGTTATCTCAATACGCTTGATTATGGATGAAGTATGCGCATAATTTCTCTGAAAGTCCTTAGCTGACTTTAATGTCACGAATTTTTAGCGTTTCACATACATTGATTCACGCGAAAAAGTGTTGAATCCATTCAATTACTCCTATGTGCTTAGAAAGAACTTAGCTTCACACAAGTTTTGATGGCGGGGTCCTGTGATTTTTGCATTCGAATTTTCAAATGTATCCCTGTTCTGTTCGTTTTATCTGTGGTCGCCTGGTCTTATTTCGCATATGTCGTCCAATTGTGCTTCAGTAAGTATCCACCTCTCATGATTGTGAAAGTAACTGAGAGCATCACTCAGATCCGCATCCGTAAACTCAGAATCAATCCGCAAAAATACTAAGAGCTCCTTGTATGCAAGCATTTGGGTTTGGCACATTATGTTTCTTGCAGCGGTGAGTTTTATCATCAATGGGACTGTAGCCATGCGTGTCTGCGATTGTGCATGCTTGTATTGAAGTTTAACAGGGTGATGCGTAACAGGAATTGCGACTTGCTCTCATGGTTGCGTCGACTGAATTCAACGCTATAATGTATCTTTCAAAAGTTTGAAGTTCTTAATTAGTGTCTAATTACACACAAATTAAATCAAAGCTGTGCAATTTTTCTAATTAGTAACATATTGAAGGCTTTCTTCTTTCTCCCAGAATTGTCTAGTCCATCAGAAATGTTACGTAAAGCTTTTAACTTTGTGAGAGCATCAGAATATCTCATTTCTTATTATTTCTGAAAAAAATCAAATGTATGCTAAAGGATAATACCGGTTTTAAGTTAGTGCTCATGTATTTTGAAGCATTATAATTTCCTTGGTTTATGTGTTGCAGATACAGTGCAGTCAAATGTTGAGCGAGTTTTTGATTTGATGGTATACCATATCCTATTATTTTTTTTCTTATGGGCATATTGGCAAACTGTATGCACTCCGGTCTTCACTGTGCCTCGTAAAGTAAGTAATATTGTAATTTCTTGAAAAATTGTTCATCTGCTTTAAGAGTCTCAGAACTATGTAAATGATTTTATTTAGAATAGATGTAGGGTAGGATGGGGTCAGTCCGCCAGGGTGGGTCAGTCCGCCAGTCGACCGTAGCGCCCCTAGCGGTGGTCGAATTGGGAAATTCAAAGCATGGGAGTAAGCAGTTGGAAGTGCTCGTCTACTATATGTTGTTCAATGCATGATTCATTTATTTACAACTAACCTACAGGCGCAAGTGTTAAAATTGCTCCCGATCGTAACTTTTTTCTTTTTTGGAACTTTTCGTCTGGACTTTGGTGGTTTGGTGATCGAAATTTGGTAAGTACATCATCGTAAACTACTCACTCAGGGCTATTGATTCCGTTTTTGATCTTTGAAATATCTTTACTTCTGTCATGTCAGGTAACAATTTTGTGCAGCGAAGCCGGGATGGGGTCATTCCGCCAGTGACGCCGAGGGTCATTCTGCTACTGGCTAAGTGACCCCTTTTTAGGTTTAGGTGCTGCTACACTGGCTAGTCCTTTATATGTATGTAGTTCAATTTCAAAACCACCGACTTTTTATTAATATTTTAACTTTTTTTTGAAAAAAAAAAAAAAATCAAATTTTGAAATTTATTAGACCTTTAAAATTAACTTTTCGTTCTTATAGTTACAGACTTTTTTGTACTGACTGAAGTTCTGAGTTCAGATATGTTTGTTTTCCTTCATTTTTCTTAATTAAATTGTTTTTTCCAGCACTTTTCATGTCTTCATTTGCTACTGACGTATTGACCCCAGCACTGGCGGACTGACCCTAAGAATGTGGCGGACTGACCCTACTCGTGGGGTCACTCCGCCACTTTCTTTTTTTAAAAAAAAAGGTTCAAAAAAGGGGGGGAAAATGCACCTAAAGTATCCAATTTTTTTTTGTGCATAGTCAAAGGTCCAAAGATCACTCCTAGCATTCAAACAAGTTCATCCATCAATTAGGGAACCCAGGAAAAATCTTGGGGCAAAAAAGTGGCGGACTGACCCCATCCTACCCTACCTAAATGGTTCATCCGTCAGTAAATTTTCAGCATCATTTGTGAATTTTTATAGGATTTTTCAGTTCTACAAATGACAGGTGATCAATGTATGCTTGGTGTAATGAGTATATATAGCATTTTCATTTAAGAATCAAATTATTCATAATTTCATGGTTGACGTCTCGACTCTTAACCATGAAATTTCTTTCTAGTTTCTCTTTTTTCAAGTTGTTCTAGAGTAAATTTATTTGTACTTTGTTTAACATTCCTAGTTTAAAAGAAGAAAGTAACATCTGGAAAGGAAAAAAATCTAATCCAGCTCCAAAATGTATCAAAGACTCTGTCCTCCTCCAAAAATTTAATAGCCAAACGGTCCAGAAAGCCCAGATTTTAGGGGCTACTTTAATTTTTCAGGAGACAAATAACTTTTTGATGTGCTGCATACAGCATAAAAGGCATGCGCTGCAAACGGTGAATTGAGAGCGTTATCATTGCTTCACGATCGCAAGTTTGAAAAAGTCGATGGGGTGCCTCAATTTTTTAGGTGCCCCGCTACCTGATAATTTTAAGTTGCTGAGGGAAGGCAGAACTTTGGCGAAGGACAAATCTTAAGCATCAATCTGTAACAACTATACCAGATTAATTTTTTGGCTCTCGGTCAATAGGAGCCCTTTTATTCTTATGGACTTTCATTTCAATTATCTGAAGCTACAGGTTTTTGTTATGTATTTCAGTTTGTTTTATCAGCTGAGGATCAAGACAGATTTAACAGAGCGGAAAATGAAGGTGCGCAAAAGCAAATAATAGAGGAAGTAACTCAATCCCTCCCTCTAGCCACAAGAACCGCCTCTGGAGGTGAGAATGTCCAATATATCATTTCATTCATCATTTGAGGGACTTCTTTTATGTATGGAAAGTTCCCAAATCTGCTGTTATATATTCGTGAAAGTTTAACAGCCGAGCCACGTGGCTCAATATTCTGAAGATCAATATGAAATATTGCTACCTTATTATTTTTTACCTCTTTATTACTAATTGTTTTGCCAAAAATGCCCATGCAAGAGAAAATAGATAATGAATTATCATTCCAATGCATGCACATTGTCATTTTTAGGAGGAAACTTAAATCAAAGTCATGCCTAGTATGCGCTCAGTCAGAGTGCCTACAGGTCTGGAAAATGAGGAATAGTGAAGGAATTTTGTCAGTTCAGGAAAATCAGAGACCAGCAAGGGAATTTTATGCAAAAAACTTTTTCTATTAAGTATTGTAATTTTTTATGTTATTGACAAAGTAACAATTTTTTTTAACAATGTCTGATATTTTATTTTTTACCTTCACTTTTGAATCAAGTCTTAAAATAAAAATGCCCTTGTAATCACAATCAAATCACTATGACCAGAATGAATCATGAGATATCTTTTTTAATTGTTTCATTTCAGGATTCCGTTACTGTCACATTTGCAGTCACATTAAACCTGATAGATCTCATCACTGTAGCGTCTGTGGAACTTGCGTCCTGAAGATGGATCACCATTGTCCATGGGTCAACAATTGTGTCTCATTTTCCAATTACAAATATTTTATACTTTTCTTAGGCTATGCCTTACTATACTGCTTATTCATCGTTATGTCAACCCTTCAGTACTTTATTGAATTCTGGGAGGTAACCGTACGTATTATATTTTATATCACTATTTATACATTTTATTTGTTAATTTTTTAAACCCCACTATCTTGTCTCAATTCAGCTCATTTTCAAAATCTCTTAATTCATAATAATTATGTGGAGAACAACAGTGAAAATCAAGATACTTAAAAAAAAAACAAAACAGAACTCTTTAAGGGCATTGTTCAGCCAAGAGGAATAAAGTGATACGAACTTTGAAATGGAAAAAAATAAGTTTGAAGTTTCACTCTCCTGTAAGTCTCAATGTAACCTTCAAACCAGAAATCATAATTCTCTACACACGATGTGTTCGAAATAGCAAGATTTTAGTTTCCCCTATCAATACATCAAGAAGTCCCATAGACAGTCCAGCCTGAACTAGCATTTTCTGACAATTTTTGATGATTGGAGACTGGTGGTTTTAAAATACAGTGTGCCATTTTATTAAAAAAAAATTTGGTGTGTTATTTATAAGCTAAGCATCAAAGCATAGACTATAAAATTTATTGTCATTAGATAATACTCCTTAGACCAATTGTGAAATGTCTTTTTTCTTTCTTTCTTTCAGGGAAATCCAGACAGAGTGCAAAGGTTCAATGTTTTATTCTTATTTTTTGTAGCTGCGATGTTCTTATTCAGTTTAGTTTCTCTATTTGTATACCATCTTTATCTTGTATCTCACAATAGAACAACTCTAGGTAAGCTATTATTTTTTATCTTATTCACTCTCAATTTTTACGTTTTTTGATTCCTCCTCCCATTTTTTGTTCCAAAATTAGAGTATAGAATTTTTATAGCCTCTAAGGAACCATAATTTCTATTTGTTGTCATATGGAAATGCATTTTGAACTCAGCCTGGAAAATCAATTGAGTTCATCAGTGATGTCTAATGAAAGAACAGCGACAGAGCGTCAAAGAAGAGATTTAGAGGTATCAGTTGCCTCAAAATATTGGGAAGACAGATACATGAGACGTTTTGGTGCAGCAAGGCATCAGAGTGGGTTGTAGGGGTGACATGGATATCATTGGCTAAATGCCAAAAGTACGCATTACTATTGCAACGTTTGCAAATCTCCGATTATGATTCCTTTTTTTGAGGAATATCAATATGTTTCCTTGCTATTTTGTCTTATTTATTTTAGAGTGAGTGAAGAAAATTCACAGCCTATTTTAGTGAAAACTGTTGGTTAGCTTTCCTGTAAAAAGATAAAACATGAGTGGACACCTACAATGTCGCCGTCTTAGATATGCATTTTCCGACTTAAGTCATCGATATGTATTAATATTGAACTCAACCGGAAAATAACAATTTAGTGTATCAGTGTGGTGTGCCCGCTTTAACTAACTTCTTGGCCTCATCTGCATATTTATTTTTGATTTTCCAGAGGCTTTCAGAGCTCCCGTTTTTATCAGAGGTCCAGATAAAAATGGCTTCAATCTGGGTTGTGGCCCAAATTTCACTGAGGTTTTTGGTGATGATGTTCTTCTTTGGTTTGTTCCAGTGTTCACCAGGTGAGTTCGGAAAAGGAGAAAATTCATTTTTTTTGTATTTGAACAGTTGTCCAATATTGTCCTTGTGAAATTGCAGTGAGGTCAGAGATTACATACCATTGAGTTTTACCAAGAGGGTTATTCAAAATCGGCGATTTTACCCTACGCTTGGATTTTGCCCGGAGTTGGATATGTTGTTCCCTATCACAAGACACGCCTTTTTCCGGCATTGGCAAGTTCACCCGAAATTTTTCCCGCGCGCTACAGCGTTGCCAAGTTGAAAACGGGCAAATTCCGTAAGTGGCATTAAAATTGAGCTATGAAGTTGCGGTTTTAACGAAAATTCTCTAAAAATTGCGCACTTTTAGGAAAAGACCATGTTTTTGATGTCGCATTAATTTTAACATGCATTGTTGCCAATTTTTCGATTTTTAAATTCGACAAATTTTACAAATCCGCGAATACCCAAAAAGGCTATCTTCAAATTTGAATAAAAAGTTGTCTAATCGATAGTTCGTTTGATTCCGCATCCATCGATATATTATAGCTCGCTGGGAAACTTTTGGTTTGCGAGATATCATCATTTTTGTAAACAACTTTATGGAGCGACGACGCTTTTTGAGTCCGGGCAGATAGAAATTTTAGCCTCCAAAAACACCGGGTAGCATTAATTCCATGGTTTCCTATACAATTTTTGGCGCTGAATCCGAATTTGACCATTTCATAAAAAAATTGTCACCAAGATGTTGCCAAATTTCGCAAAAATGGCTTAAAATAGGCCTTTTTGGCGGATTATGGCCAGTGACTTGCCAGGAGTTGATCAGACGACAAAATTGGTTATTTCCACAGTTAAAACTCGTTAAACTTTCTACAAGCTGAGTCAAATTCTTTCTGCTCACGGCAAAATTAAACGCGTGACCAGCAGCAAACTGAAAGAAAGACACCAAAATTGGCGCTTTTTGCGGTTTTTGTCCTAAGTTTCTTGTTTTCCAATTAAGAGAATGATTCTTGACTAAACTAATGAACAACATGAGCAGAATTTAATATAAATGAACAGTAAAATAAAATCGATCTTATTCCGGTGTTGCCAAGCTTAAACAAAATACTCGAATTTTCGCTGGTTTTTCGATATTTGTGCTGTATTCTTTGTTGACTTCTTATTTTTAAATTATTTAAATGTATCTCTCGTGCAAAATAATACCATTTTGTAGAATATTTTAATATCAACTTAGATATATACTAATTACTAGGGTATTTAGTTCGGAGAGGTGCTATAACAATGTATCATATTTCTGTATAAAGAAGTCGATATGTAATAAAATAAAATAAAAAAAAAAAGTTCGGAGAGGAAAAATTCATAAAATAGTGAGTTTTATCGAATCGTGCCAATAAACAACATTTTGAAACAATCATGGAAAACTTTCTGCTAAAAAGTAATGAATAAAATGTACTCCTCAGACTGACTTCATTAAAACAAAACAAGACGCATTGCAATATTGCCAAAATTACGTACAATCATCGAATTTTGGCGGTATTTGACCATTATTATTCATCGTCCTATATTCAGTATACAATTTTATTTTATAATTCTGAGAAAATGGAGTTTAATAGAAAAAAGTAACAATACTAAAGTGAAGAAGACGCCCAGGAAAGGGCAATAAGTGTCTTAAAAAGGAACAAACAGGGCGCTCCAAATTACTGAGGACCTGTGAGAGGACAAGGAACTATGGCGGTTAGGCGTCGCGGAGCAAAACCGCAAGAAGCGCCAATTTTGGTGTCTTTCTTTCAGTTTGCTGCTGGTCACGCGTTTAATTTTGCCGTGAGCAGAAAGAATTTGACTCAGCTTGTAGAAAGTTTAACGAGTTTTAACTGTGGAAATAACCAATTTTGTCGTCTGATCAACTCCTGGCAAGTCACTGGCCATAATCCGCCAAAAAGGCCTATTTTAAGCCATTTTTGCGAAATTTGGCAACATCTTGGTGACAATTTTTTTATGAAATGGTCAAATTCGGATTCAGCGCCAAAAATTGTATAGGAAACCATGGAATTAATGCTACCCGGTGTTTTTGGAGGCTAAAATTTCTATCTGCCCGGACTCAAAAAGCGTCGTCGCTCCATAAAGTTGTTTACAAAAATGATGATATCTCGCAAACCAAAAGTTTCCCAGCAAGCTATAATATATCGATGGATGCGGAATCAAACGAACTATCGATTAGACAACTTTTTATTCAAATTTGAAGATAGCCTTTTTGGGTATTCGCGGATTTGTAAAATTTGTCGAATTTAAAAATCGAAAAATTGGCAACAATGCATGTTAAAATTAATGCGACATCAAAAACATGGTCTTTTCCTAAAAGTGCGCAATTTTTAGAGAATTTTCGTTAAAACTGCAACTTCATAGCTCAATTTTAATGCCACTTACGGAATTTGCCCGTTTTCAACTTGGCAACGCTGTAGCGCGCGGGAAAAATTTCGGGTGAACTTGCCAATGCCGGAAAAAGGCGTGTCTTGTGATAGGGAACAACATATCCAACTCCGGGCAAAATCCAAGCGTAGGGTAAAATCGCCGATTTTGAATAATCCTCTTTGAGGTAAAAAAATCATACCAAAGTACCCTCTTTTTTGAGCTGGTAATTTTGTTCTCCTTTAACTTTGTTCCCCTGAAATTTAAAGATTAAGAAGGGTGATCTTCATCATGTTCACGTGGTTTTGCATTTGGTGTGACTGTTTGTGAATTATTGAGATACTCGTGCACAATAATCATGAATGATCTGTCCGTTTGTTTTATTCCTCTTCATGCTTTTAAAATGTTTATCATTGCACCATAGCAATCAATATCTGCATCACACCTCTTATAATACTTTTGATCATGTTCTATCCTACTCATCAAAATTTCCATGTTTTCAAGCGCAAAAGGGTGTCAAAAAACTGCGGCCTGTTTAGGAGTTTCAACAGATTTTCCCTTGTTTAGGACTAGGAGACAGGAAAAATACTTTTCAAGTGAGCGCGTTCCTCATTTAGGAGCAGAGAGAGAGAATCAAAGGACTTTCCGTTTTTGCATTAATGACTTCATATGCTGCTTTCTTGAAAGAGGCACCTACAAATTTAAAGAGCAATAACTTCGGTAAAAATACATAGTGAGGTTTAAGGCCAAGAGGGGTGCAAAAACTTCTCAACTTTGCGACTGCTGGTCGCAATCAGGCAAGTGCAAAAATGGTACGGGAGCTTTAAAAATAGGAAGATGGCTTGCATTAATGTAAAAACTGTGCATTTTTCCGCAACATTGAGGTGAAAATTGCATGTGTCTCGCAAGATTGTGGTAAAAGTTATATACTTTTCTTAAAATTGCGGCAGTTAGTAAACAGAGAATGAAATAAAAGGTCATCTGTTTGAAACTTTCGAGAAAATAGAGGGTTTCTAAATGGGAGGGCCGATTTGAACAATCAAAGAACTTTCCCTAATGGCATACTATAGAAGTGTGAAATTGTGAAGAATTCTCAGGATTTCTCCATTTGAGGGGCTTTTTTAGTCGTGTCTAGTTTCAGTCCTTCCCCTTTTTACGGTTTTTTACCTCTCATTAGAACTCACAGTTGAACTCTTCCTATAAATTTTCATATTTTCATATTCCGAGTGAGTGAAAAGCTGATATTGACCTCTAAGAGTTCATAATAACTCAGCAGTTCCTCGTTTCAAAGAGCCTCTTTCTATTCTCTTCCATGGTAAAGTTGAAACCAGTCCATTTCGAGTCTAAACCTTTGAATCAGTCTTGCTTTGAATTGCAGCTTGTATCAATCAGCTTTTTTATGAAGTTCCTCTCACTTTGCGTTTTGTACATTTTGCTTTCTCTGATTTCATGATTTCTGGTTTTATGAAGGTTAATAATGTAAGAAACCAAGAAAAGACATAAACGAAAGTGAACAAAAGAACAATTATATATCCTAAAATGAGAGAACTAAGTAACCAAAAGTGGATACACTGATTTAAGGTATTAAATTGAAAGTTGTTCAATTCTATTAAGTTTAGCTACAAATGAGAAAAATTTAGCCAGAAAATGGACCATAACTTTCTATAGTTATAACATACAAGTGACCCTAAAAACCGTTTTTCCTCCATAATTTTTTTGTTATTTATTCAAATTAGGCCCTTTTTTATTTAACTGATTTAAACTTTGCTTTTGCAAACTTAAAAACTAAATTTCTGTCCTAGATGCAATTGATTTTGTGGACAGTCCTTGCAGAAGCATGTGAATCATCATCGCAAATCATGCTTTTCCCCCCTTCCTACCTCTCACTTAGCCCCTGCTCCTTAGTCTTAATATCAGCCCCCATTTTGTTCATTTTGCTCTTTTTATCCAGTTAAACCCTGTTTTCTCTTTTGCATATAACAAAGGAGATTCATTCATTTTCGTGCCTGATTCAACATTATCAGAATCAGCCCAGGCTTATTTTTTTATCCTGTAAACTTTTGAAGGAACTGTCTTTTTCGACATTTTTTTATTTTCATTCATTTACTCTACTGCTCAGTCATAGCATTGTTTTAAAATTGGTTTTTTTGTCCCCCTCTCTTCATGACTGCATTTTTGCAGTATGGGTGATGGCGTAGAATTCCCCGTGCGTTATGGATACAGTAGCTCCTCCAACAGATATCACTCAATGGGACGGACCATTAACAGGTCAGCCTTTTTTCATTATTTTCAATTTTAATCACTGAATTCAACAAACATGGGTTTTTAATAAAGCCCCTTTGCAGCCATTATTTTTGAAAGTCTAGTATTTAGATCTACTGGATTCAATCGTGACATTTTTCTCTCACTATCGATTATTTCTCTGCCAAAAGATGACGACTTACTCAAACAGTTTACTCCTGGGTCGTTTCACAGGATTTTTTTTCAAAATTTTGAACCCTAAATTCTCATTTGTCCACAACTTTCAACCAAAAATTTTCAAATTTGGAGGGTGACTTCTCTTCCTTTATCAAATAATATTAGCTTCACTCTCCTTCAGAAGCTAGTGGGTTACAAGAGAACCTTGGCCAGTCCAAATTAGGTTTCCTCGAATGAGGAGGGACACCTAGTTTCAGGGAAGAACAGAAGCTGAAATAAAAGTATAATGTAGAATTGAAGGTCTAAAAGGCACAGGAATCTTCCAGTTAATTTTGAGATGCGTGGTATCCAATGTCTTGAAAGATTTCAGCTATGCAATGAAAATACCAGAAGGATTTCATGTGCCTGATAAAACCTAGTGCAATAAAATACCATATTTTGAGATCAAGAAAATTCTAATGGGAATCAACTGAATCTGCCAGGACATGATTCTCTGTTCCTAAAGTATTGTTCATTCTATTCTCCTCTTCTGTAATCATCAATGCTGCAATTCCTTTAAAATATAGTATTTATGGCTTTGACTCTTCTCCATGTTTATTTCCATTTGCTTGCTTTGGATGCTACAAGTATGCTGTCTTCACCTCAGGCATGTGCATGCTGCTTATTATTAGAGTCCTTCTTCTTTTCTTTTTGCCGTGAATGTGGATAGCTGTTGTATGTGTCTGTTCATTTATCTTTAAAACATCATTTCTTTGATCCCTCTCAATCAAATTTGAGGGGGAAGCTGCGTTGAACTCGCGCAAAACTTACTAAAATTTAAGGAAACAATTTGTTAACCATGATCAGTCTAACGGCATTTCACGTTTCCTTATTTTCTTTCATGCATTATTTCTTCAACAGAGAACTAAACTACTGAGCGCCTTTGAACTTCCTGTAAATTTACTCTTGATTATAAAGAAAATACTTTGGAAAATTTAAAGGTTCAATGTTGCTTAGTTTTCTGTTTGAAAAATAAACCATCAGAGACAATTAGTCAACATCTGATGTGGTTAAGCTGATTCTAGACAAATCTGTTATTTGTTCTTGACAAACACTTAAATCTCTTCTGGATATTATTTTGCCCAGTTCTAAAATAATTTTTGTTTTGTTTTTGTTGGTTCTTTGTGAATTTCTTTGAAGCTAAACTGATAATACCATCTGATATGAGACAAAAATATCATTACTCAGAAACTTAAGCACCAACATGACCTAATGAAATCTGAGTCACTATGCTTAAATATGAGTATATTTTGTGCTTACAGATCCATGTTAAGTTTTTATTTTGAGTAGTGTGCGTATTGTAAAACTAAATTATTAGTTTGAATTTTTTCTCTCAACCAGCAAAGGAATTTTTTTCTTCTAATTAGTGCAGTTAATTCTTTTTTAGTTTTGAATCAGTCTAAGAGTACCTACAATGAATAATTGCAAATTACATAATTAATCTATAAAAAGATAAAAATCTATTCTAATTAAAGCAATTTAAGGTCACTTAAAATTAGTGCACGTTGTGTTTAATACAGTTACTGACTCTCAACTCAATTTTTGACTCTTAAAGAATTTCTCTCAAGAATAAAAGTGTCTATTAAATCATACTCTAAAATATAAAATCATAAGAGCAACTCGCACCACAACACTCAACGCCTGAGGCACAAAGCGCTTTAGGGATTGGACTGCACAGTGGTGAAGAGGCGTGGCCCCTTAGTCAGTATAATTTTTATTATCGTTGTATTAAAAATCTGACTCAGAAAAAATCGTTTAAGATTTTAAAGTTTGAAAGGACCTCAAATTTATAAGTTGGATTTAGCCATTGTCAGCTTACATTTAAACTCAATTAAATTTTTGAGGAATAATCGGATTATTCTGCAATTAGATTATAAGAACAACTTAAATACGCAGGAAGACACAGCCAAGCAAATTAGATGATACTTATCTATCTGAATTGAGGATTTTACATTGCTTTGCACTGATTGTATACCATTTGTCTAGAGGTTAGCTAACCCTTTAACCTATGTTCTCACTTATGGTGATGATATTGTTGATTAGTATTGGTGATGGTGTGGAATACCCGCAGCGAACATTGGATCCAGCCTCTGATCATCTCTTAGGTTCCGATAATTGGACGGATGACAACGACGATTTCAGATTCGCACCCTATGTTCCTCCATTATCCCCTAGGACTGCCAAAAGAGCCTTAGCACCTACTAATTTAGGTTAGACTTCAATTCTAAATTCTCTTTGCAGTAAAGTTGCATTCCTCAAGAGCTTTTTGTAAAGATGAAGTAAATTTTTTTTAAAAAAAGGCGTTGAGTATAATATGCGGATGACTCAAGATTTTCTTCGTAATTTTTTCGTCTATTTGTACTTAAGTATCAAGTAAACTATTCGCCAGCAAATACAATACTACCGTTAAAAAGTAATTCTGAACATTATCAGTTTTCTTAACTATATGACAGTGATAATTTCTTTCTTAACTTCATAATAAAATCTGTTGCAACACAAAAATTGAGCTCACGAACGAGAATATTGTCACTGAAAATCAGCGAACAAGCAAGTTTGCAAGTTTGCAAGCAAGCTGGTCCTCTCTATGAAGAATTAGAGATCATTTTTTATTTTTTTAGTGCTAGAACTAATGAAAAAAATAAGCTATTATCTACATGGAACTTTTCTCGACTTATTTATTGGCTTAATCAAATTTTTTGTCGTGGCATAAACTCCAATTTTTTCTTTGAAATCCTACGAATGAGCTTTAATTCCAGCTAAAACAAGATTATATTTTTTTGTCTCAAGAGTTTGAGGTGAGCAAAATTTCCCATTTCATTTCCCATGAAAATACTTCAATCCAAGTGAATGAGAAGTCAAAATCAGAACAATTCTAATGTCATCAACGTTCTTGAATTGAAATTGATAGATTTTGTCCTATGGCTTCATCCAAAAGTGTTTCCAAAACTTGTGTTAGTCCCAAGTCAGAATCAGTAAGCTCAGAATTCATTATTACTTGGCTTGGTCTCAAGACTCCTGCATGTTCAATATTAGGACAATTTTTCTTCTGAAAAGTATTTTCTCTGAAATCCTAGAATATTTTGAAAAAAATTTCCAAATTCCAATTATGGTCGAAATCACCCTTGTATGAAATATGTAGTGGGTATCATAAATTTTTATACCGAGAACTTGATTTAGCGGGAATTTACTTACATTCTCCTCCTCCCTCGAAACCTAAATGGATCATGGTTGCCCTCAATGTTGAATTAATTTTTCCTCCATTGTGTCTGAGATTGTTCCAAAGAAAGTAGTGAAATGGGAAATTTTACTCACAAATTAAAT
The DNA here is from genome assembly GCF_918797505.1 of Bemisia tabaci. NCBI lineage: Eukaryota > Metazoa > Arthropoda > Insecta > Hemiptera > Aleyrodidae > Bemisia > Bemisia tabaci. The sequence continues at coordinate 19,960,722 of NC_092797.1, read as the reverse complement.
CTTACCTTTAATTACTACCTTTTCTAGTTCTTCCTAATTTTTTCTCTTTACTTCTAGATAATTCCTCATCTTATGATTCAACAAGGTCGTCTGATCAATGGTAAAAATACATTTTATCATCTGCAAGTGAAAGTATCATGCCTTCCTCACGTTTTCCCCTCTTTTCACCTAACTTTGTATGTTACCTCTTTGCATCTTGCCTGTCTTGCTCTTTTGGTGAGTGTGTTCTTTTTCTTTATTTTCCTGACCACCACTTTCTCTGTGGGGGAAATCTTGAAACATCCCTCTCCTCTCTAAAAGGACTTTTATATTCTTACCTTTTCTTGCACGTGGCACATACTTATCCCAGGATTGATGGCTAAGCATTTGTATGAGTTAATTTTTTTTTTGAATACTTGTGTTTTGTAGGTAAAAACCTGCTTTCATTTTTTTTATTAGGTTTTCTTTTTTTATGGGTTATTGATTGATTTTTTTTCTTTTCTTCAATTTTACAGTAATTAACTGTGCTACTTTTTCTGTTTTTTTCAAGCTATTTTTAACTATTTATAATTGCGCATATCGATGTCTAAATGCGAATAATGTGTACGTATTTCAGTTGCAATGTTTAAAATTCTAATTATGTTTTATTTTCTTTGAGGAAAACGAATCAAAATTTTTCCCTGCATTTTCATGAGATGTATTCAGAGTGAGTAAAGATAACTCACCAAGAATTTCAAAAGAAACTGTTGATCGGTTTTCTTTTTAAAAAAATAGAACATAAGAGGATACCTATAATGTTGCAATATGTGATGCGAATGTTTCAATTTTAGACATCCCACCCTGTCCTATTATTACCTCTGAATTTTCATAAGTCTGCTATACTATGTGTTTTCCCCCCTAAGATACTTGTGTATGTATAATTTAATCATGCATGTGTCAAATTGTTACCACATCCTTATTTTATTCAGCCTAAATTGAAGGTCCTAGTCCTAAAAATGTTCCTTTTAACATTTAAGAACAAAATGGCAAAACGCTCTCTTCTCCCCTTTGCCATAGAGCATTATGTGTTCTATCAACAGCCCCTTACCAATACAGAGTATTTTTTTCTGTTTTTTTTTTTCTGTCGTGCATGCAAATTTAATAATGCACTGTCTTTTTCTCCATGTAATGGTTTTCAAGTTGCACTGCTTTACCTCAGCACTATTAGTTCCTTCTTACTCTTTTTCAAAGATTTCCGCCTAAACATGTTTTAAAAGGATTGCAGTATGTACCTTGCCATAACAAAAAGAAAGTAACATTCAGATTACAAGCAGTTCTGTTGCTGCATGTGATGATGATAATTCACGTTTCAAATTTTGATGTATGTTTTTCTTCTAGGGTTTACTTCTATTGAACTTACTCTATTCATACTCTCTCTTTTTTATTTTTTGTTGCCGAACGAAGACTAGCTGTAATTGTATGTACCTTTACAGGTTATACCCCAAATGAAATTTGTATAATGAGTCAGTTGCGGTTGAATGAGTCACAGAACAGTGTTTTGATAATCTCAGATTATAAATCAGTAAAAAGTAATAATATCTGTGCAAACATCAAGTTTCCGTGTCCAATATTATCAGAGATATCGCCCTTCAAAATACAGTGTATGACGTCATCCATCACGGTACTGCATTCCATGGTTTCTTTCAACTTGGTTTCATCCATATTTATAAGTTCAGCAACCAGTACAGATGTATGTGTCATTAATTAATCAACCCAAGGTCGAAGAAACCAGGGTTATGTACGCTATGGATGACGTAATACATGGTTTTCTTCGAAGGGCAATATCTCCATTAAAATTGGACTCAAAAACTAGGGGTTTGTACAGATCTTATTATTTTTTGCTAATCTTCAAGCTCAAACGGTCAAAACACAATTTTGTGACCAGTGCAACTGACCCATCAAGTTGGAGCTGAGGAGTACTCTTAGTGGAATTAAATTGACCTTATTTTTCGGCAATTACTAATTTTTTTAATATAATTTTTTTAAGCAAAGAGAAGTGCTGAGGTGACTAGCTAATGTAAGCAAAATAGTTGAAGTAAACAATTGTGATTTCAAAATAACACACGAAGCAGTTTAATTTTAAATTATCTCAATGCTTTCAATCCTCTTAGAGCAAGAATCATTGGTTGGAAACAAAGAAGACGTTGAGTAATTTGCAATGGAACAGTGTCTGTATTTTGAACCAGCTGATCAGCTTGTAAGTGTACGGAAGCTCTCGTCTACATTCCAATATTTTTCAGTAATTATGCGATAATGAGCCACTGACATTGATCAAATCTTGAAGCCGTTCGTAAAATAATATGGCTAAAAGACCATTTTGGTCACTCTATAATGTCATTAGTTTTCTGAATTTTATACTTGTCCCTCTCTCTCTGCGTACTGTGCAGTAAGAGCTTAACACAATCTGTTTGTTCGACTGACATTGACTTATGTTTTTGTTTCAGTGAGGAAAATGGTCTCAATACAGGTTCAAATTTAGATCGCCAGCAGACATTCGTAGTATAGGATTCATATATTCAAGCAACAAAAACATCAGCTTTAGTGAAATTCGTAAATATCCACTAGTCTTCATTTTCCATCCTTGTCTTTTAAAAGAACTTAAAAATTCTTTCTCAAACTTATTTCAAGCTTCGCGGCAACTAATGATCACTATGAATTTATAAAAGTAAGAGTTTCCCTTTTATCAAACGACCTAGCAGCAAATAGGAACCTGCTATTTCGAGAGACTTACCTCCAGGTATGTCACCCATTATTGTGATTTATTCATTGTTTATATTGTTTTTAGATTTACGTTTTTTATCGCATTTTGTAACTTACAATTACTGCAGGTGCCGATATGGGATACCCGCAATATGTGATAGTGCTCTTTAATTCTTTGGCAATTTTCTTTTCAAGATAGTGGATCATCACTAAATCAGAAGGAAAAAAACCGGAACTTCTCCCCGGAGAAGTTGTCAATTATTATGAAGTCAAATTTAAAACTTAAGCAATTGTAGACACTTTCGAATTAAAATAAATTCCCTGGTAGGATGTAAATCCACCCCATAGAAAAAGATTCTAACTCCAGAAGTTTAAATGATACTGGATCACTAGTCAAAGTACGAATTTAAGGATTCTAATATATGTTTCCTCTTCAACAAAAGTATGTGGAACAAGATGCTTGCAATGGAAATTACTGAAAGTAACTCCTAACCAAGATATTAAAAATTTTAACAAAATATCAACCTTTTGGCACTGTTTATGAGAAATTTGAATTTCCTGCAACAGCTGAGCCGAAGGGTCGAGGTTAAGGTTGTCATATTTTCATACTGTAGAGCTAACATGGTAACATTTTGACCACATTTTGCAATTTGGAACTACAATTTCTGGCTCAATTTAGAAACAACGTACGTACCGTTTTCAGTTACCTCATGCACATAAGCGTTTTTACGGATGAGCCAGAAATTGTTGTCCTAAATGCAAGATAAAGTCTGTTTTATGTGTAATTCAACTCAAGTAGAGAACGGTTTTTTCATTAGCAGGAAGTTCGGATCTATGCATCAAAAAACGGTAAAATCTTAGTAAGGAGTAATATTCAATAATTTTCGTGGCATAAATTGAATCAGTGAGAACGAAAACACACCAACTTGGAAAAATGAAAATAATCAAGACACATACAAAACTGCAGAGTAGATGAAGAAGTTAGTTTAAGAAAAAGATTTTTGCTGCCAAAAGACATACACTTATTGACCTTTTAAAGGTAAAAGTTGGAACAGATGCGCTAACTTCAATGACCTTCATGTAAATTAACTGTGTTTAATGGCAATTGAGCATTTTCGAGTTACCAAGTTGGTGTGTTTTCGTTCTCACTGATTCAATTGTGTTCTATGTGAAATTTCATGAGAAAAGGGCATGCACTTATCACAATGCTTAAATTCACACTATGTATAGCGGTCCATTGCCTGCTTTCACCTATTTAGTTGTATTTCTTTGCACTAAATTTAAAAAAAATTTGGACGAATTTCTCAGAATTTTCTTTTTTCTGTCCATTTAACTTCTGATTCACCATTTTTACACAAATAACTGTAATCTTGTGATAAACCTCCTATTTTCATATCATATCATTAGTACTTTCAAATTTCTGCGGATTGTAATTTCTGAACTTGGAATCAAAGAAAAAATCAGGGACTGATCCTTTTCTTCTTTTGTTCAAGCGGGTATTAATACTTTCTCCTCAATCAGATTCGTTGCATCGAATTTCGTCAAAAATTCACTCCCCAATTTACTGAATTCGATTTATTTCCTTGAATAAGCACTTGAAATGACAGTTTCTGTAAGACTTCTCATCTAATGCCTTTGTTTGATCTCTTTTTCCTCTTCGCATCTTCGTAAATTGCATTTTTAATTTTATACTCTGTCATCAAAATTTCACTCCATCCAAGTAAATTTAATTTTTTGTTTGTCATGTGCAAGCTCTCGATGCTTCTTCCTAAACATTTTCTTGAATTTTAAAGGAAAGAGTGGGAAGTATCAAGTAGCGAGTTTCTGTTGCTGATCGGTCAAGCGAAGTTGTCAGGTGTGTTCTGCGCTTCATCGAAGTATCAGGGCTCAATGAAATTTGAAATTTTCATGATTTACTTTTGGTCCTAACAATGAGCCGAAATCGTACCGATCCTCGGCTTAATAAATCGTTAATTCTGTCTCTAGACTGACAAAGATTTCTGGAGATAGGTCAACCGGATTAACGGAGCACCACACAGTACTGTACAATTGAACTACATTTTGCAATTAAAAACCACAATATCTGGCTCAGTTTAGAAACAACGTATGCACTATGAGTTTCTATTAGCAAATAAACGTTTTTACAGATGAACCAGATTTTAGTGCCTTATTGCAAAATTTAGGTCAATTGCCGTTTGGTACTTCGATAATCCCATCCAACAGTTTGAGATCCGTCCAAGTTGGCCTGTCTGATCTGCAACGGAAATGGGCTGAAATGATTTTTCTCAAATGGACTTCATCTTGCCACAAGGAATTTAAGACTCTACCATAGGAGCACCTATCTGCAGGAAGGAACCTATGTCGCATATATTGGTTCTGTAAGGAGCTAAGGACCGTGGCTCCTTATTGCGAAAGGTAGTCCAAACGTTGCGACATCCTAGATGTTCTTTTTTCTCAAGACAAAAGTGTGAGAGATTTTTTGATTATTTTTTACTGTTTTGCCTGCTTTGGTAAAACTGTGCATCCCAGTCACACCCATCTCCATACTTACAGGAATTAATAAATCACTTCATTATAATGAAAAGCAACAATTTTCCGAAGGTGTGGATCTTGAGGAGCCAGTAGGAGGGTCCACTGGATCCTCATACTGTGCAGAATGCTTTGCTTTGTTTGGGTCAATACTCCTTAGACACTGCATAGGCATAGTTAAAAATGCCATATCCAGTGCATACAGGTAGAGGTTTTCTTTTTTCAAAGATTTAAGTATTTGTACTCATTATTTTACTTTTTTTCCCAAAGCGTCTGACTGAATTAAACAACTTCTCCAGAGCCAATCACTTTCCAGGCGTAGTTATAACTCTGCATAGACTTCCGTTTACTTCACTAACATAACATTTTGGAACAAGGCGTATGGAATTGTTAGCTTAGCATTTATTCTAAAACATCGATTTGAGGGAGTTACGCTTTCATGGTTGCAGCGTTTCAAGCAATGGCATTTAAAGAGTTGAAATCAGTAGGATTTTTCTCAAAATATGCATTTCTTCAATCTGCTAACGCCTCCTGCTCCTATCCTCTAGTCCAGTTTAGATTTATTTTATTTCTGTTGTTTTAAATAGGTTTAAGTTATGAGCCCCTATGAGCAGATTAGAAATTGACTGAAAGCTTTTCACTCATTAATCAGTTTTGAAACTATCTCTTTGCTAACTTCAGATTCAACTTTTTCTACAGATTCTTTAATTTCATTGGGTAAAATTTTCTTTTTTTCCTCTCTCATCGCAGTTGAATATCAGTTCTGGCCCTGGAGTGAAAATTTGTTGTCTGTGCGTTATTTATTCTGTAAATTAGATTTATTTTTTTGGCAAATAATAGATTAAATCTCATAAGTTCTCATGAAAAAAATTTTTATGTCGGGGTCAAACCTTGAAGCTCCAAAAAACCTGACCGTTTTCAACAAATCTCATTCAAAATAGCCACTGTGCTCTAATCAGACTGAACATTGAAGAAATTATGAAAATTAATGTATGTACTCAAAATTATGTCCTACCTATCAACTGTGCAACCTTTTATCTATGTTCCATTAAACTTTTGACCCATCTACGCAAGAGAAAAAATGTCAGTCAACTATCTGACCCAGGGTAACACAGGATAAAAGTGGGTTCTCGCCTATCGGTCTTGTAAGTCATATAGACCATTCTAAGGAACTCAAGAACACGTCTGTATGAAGAGCATGTATTTCTCAGCAACCCATAAATCTATCGTGCCGAAAGTTTGTGAATTTAACGATTAGGACACTTAAGTGTTAGAACCAAAATGCCCTAACTGGATGCTCCATTTTCCGTGGTACAAGTACCCTTTTCTTATCATAGGTTACCCTAGTCAAACCTAGATTTGACTTCGATTGTTATCTTATTTTCAGAGGTACTACCCGTATCTTGTCAAACTTGGTTTTTTTGCTAGAATACAGATTAAAGCATGGTTTGGTTGTATGCATTACTCTAATTCGACTGGTTAGACCTGTCAACAAACGGTTTCTCTGAATTCAAGGGTTTGTACGTCTTTCCAGATATTAAGAAGTTTTAAGTCTCTTTCTAATATTTATAGCTTAATAATGTTGAGCACAAAAAATAGTGTCAGAGCCCTTACTCAGTTATAGAATAGCTGTACATCACAGAGAGAGAAAAAATCTAGTAACTTGTAACTTTGGATCTTATTCAATAAGTGTTGTAAAGAATCTAATGTCATTGGTTCAAAAACCATGTATGAATCATGGTGTATAATAGAAATTCTGTCCAACTTCTGGCCATAAAATTTTACTTTTTGAGAGTGGCCCCTCATCTTAAAAAAAATTCCATCCAATTCTCTTCAAATTTTAATTGCAAAAGCAAATTTTCATTGTTCCTAGGTATTTTATCAGTTCCGTCATTGTTTTTGTGTTTGACATCGCTACCTCGCATTTGAGTTGGTATATATATTTCTTGGTCTCAATTGAAGAAAACTATGTACTCAGTCGAAAATTTTCTAATTTTCATTTCGATTTACCATGTCAATGAGACTGACAAATTTATAACAAATATTTATGCTTTTTCTTTCTGCATAGAGTTTATTACAAGCACTTTAAAATATTTGAGAAAGTCTAATCAAATCGGTGCTTGTAAAATAGAATATGTACTTAATTTTTTACTGCCCTGTAAATTTTTAACTCTTGTAAAATTATGACTGTACATTTTTAGTTAGGTAGTGAGTGGATTGTGATTTCTTTGAAGATACAATCAAAGTGAACAAATTGTGTTGAATTGTAAAAAGCGAATAATAATTTTGTACAAAAAACGGTTTGTATATTTTTCCTTTCCCTTTTTACCTTGCCTCTCAACATTATTGAAGAAGCGAAGTTCAGCAATCAATTTCTGTATTTTTTTTTTTGTAAATTTTACAGGAGCCCTGTGCTTGCTCAATTGGTATAATTCCTTATTTTTCTCCAGTGGCATATGATAATTTTTTTCAGATTTGTACGTAATGAATAGACGCTATTAGTGCCACGTCACAGAAAAAAGACATAGATTGACTTTTTCGCATTGGTAGCATTGAAAAAGGTTATGCCAATGTTATTGTTTGGATCCAATTCGATATTATGGAGAATCCCTATAATGATGCGCCACTAATAGCGTCTATCATTTCATCCATTTTGATAATCAATAACTCAATATTCTTATAGTGATGCTTTTAAAATAATTGGGGTTCTATATGTAGGTATAAATTTATCACTAAGCCTGGAACAGATAACCTTAGCCATAAAATGTACTATGTTTACCTGATTTATTTAAAACGAATGAGTAGATTAATGAACAATGCTCAATTATTTTCAATAACTCATTTTGTTTATTAAATTATCAAGAGTGAATAAATTACACTTCACCTTCACAATACTAAGAATTGACAAAATCATAAATTTTAAGAACTCAAACAAGGTGAATGAGAAGTGTTTCATGCAAAGTTTTATGAGAGCAGCAATTCTGACATTGCATGAATTTTACATAAAATGTAGCAAAATCTATCTTTTTTTAAAACTAATTATATAAATACATAATTCTCTCAGTGATCTTTATCTACAAGCTCATCTAATAGATCAGAACGTTCCAGTTAAAAAAAAGAAAGAAAAATCAATAGACAAAAATACGGATTTGTACAAACAACCAATTCCACTCAATAGTTAAGCATATTTAAAGTACATGATTATTTACCCTTTGGCAAGACTCAACACAATAACAATTCATAAAATTAAAAATAAAATTTATTAACACATCAAAATACTAATTTACATATTACAACAATCATCATAATTTTAAATAATTTATTTATACACATAACTTTTTCCTTCATACCTCTGCCTCTGACGTAAGGGTGTATCCCTTTTTCCTAATGAGCCCTGAAGAGCATGGAGTTATATGAAGAACAGGGCTCTTGTAGAAATTGAGATACACCCTTATGTCAGAAGAACAACAATACGTAAATTTCCGAAAGAAAAATAATGAGGAAAAGGCGACTAACAACTAAGAGAACAATTCATAAAAACTCGACAGATAACATGGAAACAACATTAAAATAAATAAGTAAGTAGTACATCTGTACTTCTTGAAGTAGAGCAGTGAGCAAATTACACACATGTGCTTTGAAATTGAAAGAAAATTTCTCCCATCACGAAATCCATTCGTCCTTTTCACTGGGAGGCAAAAAGAGCTCACTAAATAGGTCATTAGGAAATATACAAAAACGAAGAAGGGAAAAAAGGGTAACAAGTACTTGCAGTTACTAAATATATTCATATGAACTTTTAAGACAAGCATATTCTGCATGATGGGTAAACTTTTAATAAGTCAACTTCTTTAACTTTCCATGAAGGCACTTAGATCATACCTTAAAACATTAAGAGGCTGAAAAAAGATATTTTGATCATATCTATGGAAGGCACATTTTCTTAATATCTTTTCTCATTAGTTCTTCAAGTAAAAAGAGAAAAAGAACAATAAAAAAAGCAAAAATAAACTGTAGATAGGCACATTTAAGCACTTAGGTCAAAAATTTTTCAGTATTTTAATATGTGATGAATTTAATTAATTGGGTGAAAGTCAAAACTTGATTTGTTATTAACATTTTTAAGGTGTCAAGAAAATATGAAAAAAATAAAAATAAAAATATGGCAACTTGAGATTAACTTTTTTCCTAACTACTTAGAAGGATTTTTTTTTATTTTTGTTTGTTGCAAAAAAGGAATAATTTTTAGCAGTCATTTGAAAAACATGTAATCTAATTAGCAATGCAAAAGATGCAAAGATGCAAGTAATCATGAAATCCATTTTTAGTTATGTAAATACTACACCAGACTTCTTAAAGCTACCATTTAAAATGTAAAGAGGGCAATCCAAATAATTTCCGGCAGGGAATACATATTGTATTGGAGAGAGAACTTATTCTTTTAAAGCATAGGAGAACAAAATATTTTCAGTTTTTAGGGTAGATGACATGCTTTTGTGATGACCAATTTAATGGATACAGGGACTCAGTCCATGACTAAAAGACATTTAAATAGATGGCAAAAACAATTCGAAGACACCAATATGAACACTATTTTTTTTGGAGAATAAACAGGCACTACCTCCGTTGGCAGAAATTGTTCGTTTTGGGTGTTAATGACATCAATAAAATTAAGAAAAAAAGTAATCATTCAAAATAAAGGGTAAATCTTAAACAAATTAAGCACTGAAGAAATACATTTGCAAAAAGTGGGCTCAAGGCACCTCGTTGAAGATTCTTTTTCCCCCAATCGAACCTCATGACATAAACTATGAATAAACGGAATTAATTTGCACATTGTCAGGAAGACATTAGATTGAGAGTGGGGACTTTTGCTCAAAAACTGAAAAGAAAAAGCTCATCAGTGGCACAGTTCCAATTACTGATGGGTCAAATAATGATGTGTTGAACATTACTTTGAGGAGAGCAACAGAAATGGAGGCAAGTATTGGGGACTTGAAGTAGGATAGTCTCTCTTTATGAAAAATTAGGTCATTACACTCTGCTCGATCTGCGCTTCAAGCAAGAGATGACATACATGCAGAACTATTTCTTGCCATGACAGATACTTCGCCTCTCTACGTTAGTTCCTTTGCGTTCATCGCTACTGAATTTAACATGGGATAATATAATAAACATTACTTAGTATCTATAACAAACAAATCAACGGTGATCAGTGCTAATGATATAAAATAACAAGTTCGCAGGAACCACTTTGAAAAACAGTTTCAATGGCATCATAAAAAATGTTTGAGACGAGACAATTTAGAGGTGAGTGGCTCGTTTCTTCTTGAATAAGGAAGCTAATACATTTGATCGTTTATCTTTGCGCACTATTGGTCCTTGTTGTTCACTTTCACTAGAGCTTTCACTGGGCCTGTATTGGTTATTATCATTGTTGACTTGCTGGTACATGTTGGCTGGTGGTGCATTGATGTAAGGCGGTAGAGTGGAGGCTCTTCCCTGAGGCTGGGTTGGTATTCCAAGGGGTTGCTAGAACATTTTAAAAATAAGGAAAAACATTAATGGCTACTCTCGCAGTGACCCTCTTGCAAAGCTACCATTGAGAAATTGTTAAAATGGTTGTTGTCGACTTAGCTAGATGAAAGTCCTAGCATGACAGGAGCATCGATGTGAAATCCACGCCTTTTTCCCATAACCACATTTTTGACAATCTAAAAGCGGTGACTACAACAATATATAAAATATCATGGTAAGAACCATGCCATGCTTCAAACCATGATAAGGGGGACAACAAGTAACCTTTACTTTAAAAAACACGTTTTTTCTTGGTTTTAAAATTGAAGTAGCAGATTCGGCTGATATGTAGAAAAAATGTTCTCAACAAAAGTGCTCTTGCCTGGAATTAATGAAATCTGTCGTGGAAAGCTCAGCTATTTTATTTTAACAATAGATCCTGACAAATTTTCATTTCCTAGTTTTACTACACCATATGGTCACAAATTGCAAGAGTGACAAAAACTGTTTACAATCATGTTCCACCTAATAAAATTTAAACAACCCAAACTTTCATTTCAATAATAAGATCTGTTCGTTATTTCGTTTAAGAAATAAGAGAGGTGAAGCTGAAGATTTCGATTTTGCAAATTTCATTGATATAAAGTAATAATCAATTACTAAAAAAAATCGAAGTTACGGAAGTTTACATCTGATATTGGCTGGAGTTATGAGGTGGGTTTTAAAGAGTTACGTTTATTGGCCGTGCGAATTTAATAATTACTCTTTCAGGGGGACGGTAGACTTTCGCCTATCCTTACACATGGAAAAAAAAGAGAGAAGAAAGAGGAAGATAAAAAAGTTTTAAGTGATACAACCCTGAGCGGCCATTTAAAAATGTGATGGTGAAAAGTTTTTGGAAACGATTTCTGGTATAAACCTAATGTAGAGATTATAAGACGGAAATATTTACCGGTCGTACAGCAGGTGCTAGATTTCCGTAAATAGTGCCGTGTCGATAAGATGAGTTGATGTCATTTGGCCATGGATCTCTTTGAGCGCCTCTTGTTGGAGGTGCTGTAGCTGGTAAAGGTGGAGGTGGTGAGGAAAGATCATACGAGTTCCTGTACTCTTGAACACCTCCATTTTGATGATGATTGTTGCGATTACTGTAGGATTGCCGCATTTGATTTCCATCAACTGCATCTGGAGAAATGAATCACATAAATACATACATTAATGTCGCATTCATTACAGGAGAAAGAGAGGGGCAAGCTGTGAAAGCTCATTTGAGCCACTTCATAGAATAAATTATATCTTTTAATATTTTGAGGCACAAAAAATTACGCTTCTTTTATTCCTTCATGCATTCATTCTTATTTTAACAAGAAAACCGATATTATTTTGTTTGAAACGGTTTTTTGGCCGTTAAATCATACTCTATGGAGATTGTTTCCTTGAACTGACTGAATTTTTAATATTTAAGATAGGTAGGTACATAATCAATCAATTTCTTATTTGAAAGTTCTAATTTTTGAATGGAAGATGGAAAAAAAAAAAAAATAGAAGTAGAAATATGTAGAGAGACTAGTCGTTACGAAGAGCAGAACTCCAAGATTTATTAAAATTTCCACAGTGATAAGGATGTGGTATGGATTGGTTTGGTAACTATGCCACAAAAATAAATAGATAAATAAATTACAAAATTTGTTAATACTTATTTTATTGCTGTGCCAAAACTTGAAATGCTAATCACTGTATCAATTGAATTTTCTTACCTATTGAATGCCTGTGCCTCAAAGGTACTGAGTTCGAATCTACCGATGGAGTTCGGACAGGAACAGGTGGGGGTGCGGTTCGCGGAGGTATTGGAGGACCTGTTGAGTTACTTTGTTTCAGACTTCGTCTTCGTTGGATTTCAGGAGACGAGCCACGACTTGAGCTTGAACTCACATCTCCTCCTACCAAGGTCGGAAGTCTATCAACACTAGGTGAATTCTGCAAAAGAGAAGGAATGATTTTATATTACTTTCAGAAAAGGGAATTTTTAAGCCAATTGTTGTAGTTTTATTAAAGAAACTATTAAAGAAATGCTACTTGGATATTTATGAATTCACAGTTTTGCCTGATCAAGTATGCATAAAATCTTTAATATTTAGTTTTAACAATAAAGATGTTGGGAAAAATAGGGTTTCTCCAATCGTTCTGCTCTAAATAACTCTTTCTAGAGAGATACGATTACAAATCTCAACTTCTTAGCAGAAATAATAGATTTTATATAAAAAATTCAGAGAAAATAATTTCTTCGGAAAAGTATCAATGACTTAAGTAACAAAATGCATACCTCCATTGGAACATTGAAAGATTTCCGATTTTTTTATCTTATTAAAATGGAAATCAAAATTATTCTTTAAAAGGAAATTAAAAGTAAAGATTTGTGAATGGATGAAGTAACGCAGAGGCTTTTAAGAAATCTTTTTGGTTGGTTTTCTTATGGAAAAGAAGAAAAAAAAATAATAAATGTGAAAGGAGATTTATAGACGGTAGCAATCGGTGTTGGCATTTTACAACATCAGCCGTTAGTAGTGTACAAGAATAATTTTTCTTACTTTCTGTGAGTCATCGTAACTAAGCAGCTGCAAACTCGGAGGAAGTTGAGCATGAAAGCTTATTTTGTTCACCCAATCTTCCATTTCCTGCTCATTTGAAGCCAAGAAGAGGAATTCCGAGCCATCGGTGCAGTGTAACCGAAACACATGTTTCCTCTTTGTATAATCTTCCGCTTTTTCACAGCGAGCTTTGAAGATGATGATGGGCGAAGTAGCTGCTTTGCTTGCGACAAAGTCATCTTGATCCTTGAAGAAGCATAATAGCTGACCGCATAGGACTGCAAAAAAAAATAAAACAGATTTAACTTGGTAAAAATCGCGGCCCACCATCAATGAATGAGTTAACAAAAATTCATTATTGGAGACACGTTAAATAGTAACATTTTAGAATCTAGAGCCAGAGAATAAAATGTGAAAGGGTGAAGTTAATGTTTGTTTGACTTGCTAGTAAGCAAATGGTAACTTATCATACTACTTTCGGAAGAAAACCGTAGTGTAACAAAAGGCAGGAATTACACAAATAACAGCGTAAACTGCTGGAGGAAATGGTCGGCTCTCATAATCGAAGCTATGACTGACTGCACTGTCATTTGAGTGCTTCCTGTCTTTTTAATTTGCCAATGAATTCAATCGGCACTTACTCCACTTGAGATAGTAGGTAGGGGAATCACAAGGATCGATAGCAAAAACCATTGCTATGTAATTCCAATAACCTTTTTTTTTTTTTCATGATTTAGATTGGGTTGTCTTGGAAGTCTCAGAGACTAAATACTCAAAAGGAAAGTCTCAACAAAACTTACCAGTGTACAATGTTTTCCATGACCTGACTGCAGCTTTCTTGCCACCACTTTGAAGCTCATGCTTCCTGTCAAGGATACCCTGAATCTCGACAGGTGGTAGTTGATCAAGGTGCTCGAGCTTTTGCAGTTTCCTAAAGCTCTGCGTTCTACGCCTAGTTGTAAAACTGGGCGTTCTTTTTGGTTTTTTTGTTAGATCTGCTTTCATACTTTCAGCACGTTTGATATCTGAAATGTGAAGAATTTGAGTATGAGTCGCGGTTTAAATATTAAAGGATAATCATCATTTGCAATCCGGTTGAACAGAACTACATACATCCAACAAGTATGACACTTTAGACTACAATAAAAATCTTTTCAAACAATTAACAAAATAATATGAGATAAAATCTTAGAATTTTTTTAATTGTAAAAAATGCATGGTGGATAATAACAGAAAAATTGCGTTTTGGGGTAGGAACTTCAAGGGATCATGCTGTCTGTGGCTTGTTTAACAGTCACAGAAGCAACATGAACTCATGAAAAAGAACGATAAACAACCGTAAAGGAATTAAGCTCCAAATGGTTTTTGAATCCTTGGGAAATTTCAAACTTTTATGGTACAAAAAAGAATTTTAAATTAGAAGTTTCGGCCTAAGGAGCATTGAAATTGTATAAGTTGAAAATTCACTATTCCGAGAAAACTTGAGAATAAAACTCACCTTTTCGTCGATCACCGAATAAGGAAGAAATACTGCCAGCTTTCTGAAGAAGACCAGGAGCATCAGGAACTTGGAGCCTATGAAAAAGAAGAAAAATTGTGAGATACATTTTTTTAGCATACTATTAGAAGTTTAACTTGTGTTGTAGAAGATATTGCTCTATTTTTCATTATCACTTTTACGCAGGAAAAGCCTCTCCATTCTGGCTCACAGTCAGCTAACCATTACAGTACTGGAAAGCCTAAAGATTCCTGCAGTTCAATAAATTGAAAATCTATTAATGAGATTTCAAGAGGCATAAAATCTTTTCCTGCATTGATAGTTCTTGAAGAGAAAGGTTATTGAATAACTATTTTGCTACATTGAGTAGGTGCTGAAAGCTGAAAAGTAATGTAAAAATGAATGGATTACGTCATACTCTAAAATACACATTTCTTGAGATCAAAAGACATGTTCAAAGTAACTTTATGAAGAATGAGAGGAGAGAACGATCTCTTTCATGCTCGATATTCTGTTGTTAATTACTTAAGAGCTGAGAATCCAGTCGTGTTCTCGGGTACCTACTGTCTTCGTCAAAAGATAACATGTTCAAAAAAATAAAAACAGGATTACCAATGCAGGATGTGGTTTTATCAAAAATTGTAACTAGTTTTACATGGATGGAAGTTAAAGAATAATACACCATCACTTTATCAAAACTTTTCGTAATTTACGTATGATGAGAGGCAATTTCTAATTTGGGTGGGAAAAAATTAACCACATTCAATTAAAGAGTGCCTTTCACATTTTGGCGTGAGTTTTAAACAGACACCATAAATATGTACGGGAGAAAATAAAATACATTGGCAAATTCTCTGCATAACTGTTCTGTTTGACCCAAGGCATTCTATTACTCAATGTTGTCCGACTGCAGTCCTCTGCTTCTAATCATTGAATATTACCTAGAGGATGGCATTGCTGATGAGTCATTCGTTTCTTCAGTGGTTGCTTCACTTTCATGGTTATCATTTGAAGGCGTAACAACAACGTCTGCGTTATGCGCTGTATCTTCAGAGGCATCTGATGCATGCAATGGTTCTTCCGGCTTAGTTGTCAGTAAAGCTGATGCTACACCCACATGCTGAGGACTAGGTACATGCAAATTATACACCTCCAAAATTAAAAAGAAAATCGCAAGCAAAACACATTCAAGTTCTTGTTTACAGCATCTTTAGATATAACTTGTAAACAGTAAAACCTTAAGCATTCCTCAGTTTATCATAAAAGGCAATCATCTGTGGCAAAGATGGGGTTATTCATTCAAGAGGCGTTAACTTCAATTTTATCAATCAATCAATTTTCTCAATTCTCTCTGAAGAAAAATGCAGGCTTAATTTTCTTCAACTATGAAGAAATTTCGTTAAAAATTGAAGTTAACACACCTTTCCTGAAAAGCCTACTTGCCTGACTGATGCCTGCACTCAGCTTGGCCAACGTTTTCTTAATGAGAAAGGAAATAGGAAAAAAAGAAAAAAAGCCCAACAATTCAAATCTGCCATTCATATCAATACATGCAAATTTACATTTTGTTACATATGTCTCTACAATAACAGTGCTTTCAGGGATAAGTTGTGTTTAAAAAAGAAAACTTTCATAAAAAGAGAGAGAGAAGAGGATGTTACTTCCATGCATATTTATTTATTTATTTTTCTTTTGATCATTCATCATTTTAGATTCATTTTTCCTTATGTGCGACCACCTGCCATACTGTTTTTAATTGAGTTACAGTTTTTTCTCCATTAACCAATTATGGTCGTTAAGTGTACTATCCCTATGAAGCATAATTTTACAATGAATGCTCAAATTGAACATTTTAAAGAGGTACCTCTGGTTATTACAACAGTGTGAGAGGGAAATGAATAAAACCCATGCATTTCATTTATCTCTTTTCATGTTTAATAAAGGCTCACGGAGAGAACATTTTCAGTTGCCATCAGTTTTAAATATCATTCCACAAATTGAAAAATAAGAGAGAAAATAAAATAAAAACAGCATGCCTATTAATGGTACCAATACTATACATGCAATAAATATTGTCACAAAGACAGGAAACAAGCACCCTTCAATTGTGATACAAAGGACTTTAAATTACCTATTTTTATCGTGATGGTCCTCATCATTTTCATTAATTCTTCTCCTTCCATCTTCTTTGCGTCTTTCATCTGTGATACGTTGGACTTCTTTCCGTTTCCTAGCTTCCAGTTTCTCTTTCTCAACTCGATCCCTCTCAGCCAGCCTGGCAGCCATCTCTGCTTCTTTTTGTTTTGCAAATGCTGTTTCCAACTGTTAACAAATAAATGGATAAAATTAAACAATTCTTTTAATTTGGTTAATTGGTAGGAGATGCTCGATACTCGATGATCCACACATATAATTTGTTACTAAATGCACATAAATATTAAAATATATTACATTTAATAGTCTAGTATCTCAAAATAATACATCAAAAAAATTTTTTTTTTTTTTAGTGATTTTAAAGATTCCTAATTTTTTTACTAAAGTCTGAAGTATCACTACTAAGTTTTAGGGAGCAATTAACCTCAGGACGTCTTACAAAAGCTGATCACTATCAGTCACAAAGTTGTTTGGAAATGTTTTAGCCCTTGACAATGCGCTATCATACACAGCATCAAACAAACGACAGAGTAATTACAGTTTTAGAAAAACCATTCTCCGGGTTTTGTCTTCTTACAAGTTTTGGAAAATTCCAAAAAATCTACCCTTGAAAAACAGGTAATAATGGGTAAAATATAAAGATAAGAGTAAAAATAAAAATTTGCTTACAAAAGCTTTAATGAGCGGGCAAAGTGAACTAAAAGGTAATTGCAACTCAATGCTTAGAGATAACAGAATTTTTTGCATTCGAAAGAAAACAGTCTGATTTTTCACATCAAAATTGATTAATTAATTAAAGGATTAAAACTTACCAAAGTGATACGTTTTAGTGCACTAAATTTGTCTTCCTGAGCTTGGATCGTTTTCTCAAAATCTTCGTGTTTCCTGATTAATTCTTCTACTTGCGCGATTGAATCTCCAAGCTTGAAATCATTGAGAAGTGCTTCACGCGAGAGAATCCAACTTTCCAGTTGGTCCGCATCTCTTTTGAAAAGCTGTGTATCTAAGTTTTGTTCATAAATTATTCTTCTTTGATTCCATGTGTCCAGTAATAGTTCATTTCTTTGTTCTAAAATTTTGATTTTCTCTTGAATTTCTCCAGCCAAAAAGTGACCCTGAAAGTTGGAAAGAGACATATTAGATGATTAAAACTATGAAAATTGAGAAGAAAACAATGAGCTGAAAAATATTGTTACCTGTTGCGGAACAAAGAATGGAAAAGAAAAGGGGAGGTCACTTGGCGTATCGATGACCATCTTAGACCTATAGGACTGATAGAGTGGTTCCAGCGCTGCCGATGATAGTAACCAAACAATACGTAATGAAAGCAATATACCGTCTTTCAATTAACAGGAATTCCTTGTTTGAAAAATATAGCTGAAAATTGTGTACCTGAGAAATCAGTGTATTTCCAGTCTTATAAAACGCAAGCAAAGCGTCTGATCTGCTGCCTATCTCAACTCTATGCTCTGCGTGTCTAGAGAGCAATAATTCTGCACCAGCTACATCCTGAGCTAATTCTGGAGCTGTGACTATGGCAATCATTTCATTTATCCATGCCCTGCAACAATTGAGACAAAATCAATTATATTTAGACATTTTTGACACAATAAATACAGATTCTCATAGACCATTCATCATTCCCTTGATTTGTTTGTAGAACTATGCTCAATCTTCAGTCAATGCCCTCAGATTACTATACCTCATGTATCCATCAGTACTCTATTTAAATGCTGTAGAATCATCATAAGTGATTACTGCGATGCGAGTTCTATCTTTTGATTGCCTTCACGACAAAAGATGCAAAAAGTATGATGGTATTGTCTAGGTTTAAACTATTAATCAATGTTCAACAGCACAGAAGGAAATATTTCGATCAGTCTTACACAACCAGCGTGTCTATGACCAGACTAAAGGCAGGGTGGAAATTTAGCTGCTCAACAAAAATAATGATTTGGTCTGCTTACGATAACAGATGGATTTAAAGACAGAAATCAGCAGCCTATTCTCTTTCGGAATATAAGAAGAAAAGAAAAACTTACATTAGATCTCTGTACTGATCAAAATATGCTTGAAGTTGCTCTGCTTGCTGCAATTTGTCCTTCCTCTGTCCAGCTCTTTCCAACAAAGAACTCCAAGCCTCAACAGTTTCTTCGTGCTTGACTTCTATGTGATCTTGCGCATCAGGGAAAAGTTCTGCCAGTCGTCGTGCCTCACTTACAACTGCTTCGACCTGTTTGGAAATATGGACAGAGTTCGTAAGAGTGGATTGATGATAATTTATTCTGGAGTAAAATTTACTGAAAACGTCATCTTCCGCATGAAGGAATGGATCTCATCTGCGCTGCTTCAGTATTTCTAAAAACATTTTATTTTTTCTTGGGAGAATTGTCTCACAAATTTGTCATGGAAAGCTTTCTTCTACTTATATTTTGTTCATTTAAATTCAGTGTAGTTAATGGACAGCAAAACAGAACTTTCTTGTTCAAAAAAGTTAAAAAGAGAGAGAGAGAGCAAGGATCTTACTTGTTCTTTGACAGCTGCCAAGTCCGCCTCGAACCCTTCATGTTTCCTGACAAGAGCTTGGATGGTTTCCAAATCATGACCATAATCTTCTGCAGAGAGAGCAGCATCCTTTTCTAGAATCCAGGATATTGTTTCGTCAGCTGTTCTATCGAACACGTGGACTTGCTTAGCACCTGCAAGGGCCTGGAAAATGAATCATTGACACAAATTAGAGATAAAGAAGGATTCTACTAAAAAAATTTTTGGAAAAATTCAGAGCAAAATTAATAGATATGAAAAATAAGAAAATATTCAAGAATCAATTATTCTCAGTTTGAATGAATTGAATTCACGAGTATGTGTAAAAAAAAAGTGAAGCCAGTTCAAGTCAATTGGCTTGTATTTTGATGTGGTTTTTCATTTAAGAAAATTTATGAAATTTATTGAACAAAAAATAAGAGAAGCTATGAGGAAGTTGTCTCTAAGGCATTGAACATACCTCTTGCCGTGCATGTGCCAACTCCTTCAAATCATCCCACAGCTGTTGAGTCTCATCTAATTTCGTCTGAATACGCTGAGACTCAGGGCTTCCTTCAGCGATTAGGTTACGACCTTGAACTATGCAACTGGAGACTCGTGATTCGTTGCCGCTCAAGCTGCTGAGGAAACTGTCAAAAGTCTGAAAATAAAATAAGAAAATGATGCAAACAAGAAATGATAGATGCTTGCTCTTGATATTTTAACGATCAAGAGAGGCATTGAAATTGTTTTATACGAAAAGCTAGCATACTCTTCCAGATTTAAATTTATTTCTTCATAAGTTGTTATCTTTAAGGCTTCATCCAAGAGGAGTCATTTTGTCTTATACAACTTTCAAATCAGTTATTCAATTCTATTTCATTGCTACTTAAAGTCCATATTTTCTGCTTATCCAATTAAAAAAACTATACCAGTCAGTAAAGGTACTGAAAAAGACTCAGCTCATAAATAGAAATGATAAAAATGTATTAAAGCGGTAACTGGTCCGGAACAGTAAGTGAAAATTAGTAAGCAAATTTCTGCAGTGCTTCGAAACTTGATTAAATAAACATAATATGATTACAGGAAGAGACGAGGATTATTCTAACTTACTTGAATAAGCAATTCTACATGTTCAACATCCCGGCCATAGTCTTCGGATGCAGCGACAGCAGTTTGGTCATTCATCCATTCTGCAACCTCTTCCGCTTCTCGTAAGAATCTGTACAACTTTTTGCTCTCAATCAAGCGAGTTTCACGATGTTCAGCAAGTTTTTGAAGCTCTTTCAGCTGATTTTCGATTTCAACTTGTTTCTTTTCAATATTTTTGCTATCAAAATGACCACGATCAACGAGGCCTTTTTCTAATTTGGCTAAGCGGCCAACCGTATGCTGGAAAGCACCAAGCTCTCTTTCGACTCCCTCTAATTTTTTCAAAAGAGACAGAACCGAATCCTCATCCTTTCCAAAGTCGTTGGATGTTAAGATAGGATGTTTCTCACGGAGCCATGCTTCTGCTTCACTTGCTTCAGCATAGAACATTTGTGATTCGAGAGCATCAAGCAGCCTTAGCCTTCTGACACTTGCAATATCTCTGAGATGGGACAATTTCTCTTGGAGGTTGCTAGATGCTGTTTTGATACGAGAAGACGCAAAATGACCACTTCGAATCATTTGTTGGGCACGACTAGATAATGCTGAAACCACAGGCTCTCTGGAGACTATCTCTGCTTCCAAGGCCTGATGTTTCTTCTGCAGACTCTGTACAGCGTTCAAACTATTTCCTAAGTCGGATGATGCAGCTAGGGGCTCCTTTTCATCCAACCATTGCATTTCATCATCAGCATCTCGCAAAAACTGATACAGTAATAAAGCATCTTCTAGATTATCTCTACGGATTTGCATCGGTTCTTGCAAGGAGCGATACCTAAAACAGAGAAACACATCACTGTTGATTTCCATGCATTAAGGAATTACAAATCTTTTGTTCGAGAAAAGAAAAAAGACTCGGAGAACTTTCCAAATATAGAATGAAAGAAGAAAAAAAGGACTAAGGAATAAAGTAAATTTTCTAGTTAATTGGGATTTTAGATGAGTTCAAATTCAATGCGCTTATGGAGTGAAATAGAGATAGAATTCACATGTGCCCCAGAGTGCTTCTTCAACTTGCAATAATTAGAAACCAAACTAAGTTGTAAACATACCTTTTTATAACGTTAAGCGCTCGTTCTTGAATTTCATCCTTCATGAAATGATTCGAACGTTGGAAAATTGCAGCAGTGTCCTTCAAAGTTTCACATTGTTCACTATGACTGTGAATGTCAGTTTCCAAAACTGTGTGCCGTTTCAACAGATGGGCAACGCTGGACAAGTCTTTTCCATGATCTTCTGATTGTAGTTGGCTCTCTACTTCATCAATCCAATTTTCAAGTTCTTCCAAAGTTCGGCTGAATAGTAGAGCCTGTACAAGAAAAATTGATAATATTAAAATTACTTTACAAAACTATTTGCATTAAAATTACAGTTTTTTGCTAATTTCCATACTAGCTGCAATAAAGTTAACAAACAATTGGCACAACATTTTAGCAATATGGTGCACTATTGCTAGAAAGCATAAAACCTACCTAATGATTTTGGTAGGCAAGACATAAAGTGACGATTCTGCGGTTGCTAGAAATAACGGAAAAATTCTTGAATCGCGGGGGTTTCCATAATTTTTTCATTTTCCAGTTCCATGACTTTCCTCGATTTTTTTTTTTTTGCTTTTCCTCGGTTCCAAAATTTCTGAATTCCCTGACTTTCAATCTAAACTCTTTCACTTAGATTGTTTCCATTTAATTATCCTGACTTCTGCTGAATTTGGGCAAGATTTCCACTTTTGGAGATTCAAATGATGGTGAAAGGCACTCGGAGATTGTTCCTGCTCTCTCAGATGGCACCAGCTGAAGATGCTGAGCTGAGGCACTAATCACTGACTTTCCTGACTTTCCCTTGTCACCATGTATTCCCGGACTTTCCAGGTTTTAAAGACTGCCTGAAACTCTGGGTGAGTTGCTTCCCTGTAAAGACTGTTGATGACTCAAAGGACTCTTCGGGAATCAGTAAAATTAAATTTTTAGAAAGTTTAATTTTGTTTTCATCCTGCTTAAGAAGGCATGCGTCAATTTTTTTTCTGCATAACTGGACACAGAAGTGAATAATGCAAATGGTATCAGAGATGCTCATTATAACAGCCATAATGAAATATGAATAAAATTTTTTTACCTGGTACGCATCATTAAGCCGCTCTCTTTTCAGGGCACTAGCCTCTTGAAGTTGCCTCCATTCAGCCTCAAGTTCGTCCAGCCTGGCTTGGATTTCCATTCCTGCGAAGTGTCCAGCAGCTATCAGAGACTCTCCTTCAGTGGTCACATTGTTCACTCTACCACGATTGGCTGCCAGCTCTGATTCAAAGGCGGCGTGTTTTTGGATTTTGCTTTGCAGGTTCGTTGGGTCTCTGTAGTTTTCATCACAAGCAATTTGCTGCTTTTGCAATAGCCATCCTTCAACCTACGTTGTCAAAATAGGTTAAATTAATAAAGACATAATATGATAATTGATAATAGGTAAGATAAAGGTCTAGTTATTCAATTTTGGAAGAAAAAATGATTCATTCATACTTTGAGATGGTTAATCTTTCAAGTTCAAACTTCAGCATTAAATTGGTCAATTAATCAACAGAGTGCCTCTTTTTTCCGTAAGAAACAGTGGAAGTCACCAGCAATTATGGTAAAATTGATAAGCAAGATAAATCTAAGATTGGTAACTTTCTCAGATTTCGCAGAAGTCCAAAATAATGAGAGTCTGATCGGCCAGATTGATCCGGCTAGTCATTCGATAAAAGGGTTGAATTGGAGGAGTGCATTTTATAGATAGTACACCCAAAATGCAAATACTTGGAAGAGAGCAAAAAAAAAAAAAAATCAACTGCATTGTAACTGAATTTGAATGAGTAGGTATTCGTTCTGAAGACAAAAGACTGCTTCAAAGAAACAAGCATTTGAACCTAAAATTGCTTTTAAAACTTTTTTTTTGAAATTTAGAGAAGAGCAAAATATCATCCATAAACTTCTTACCTCATACATATTTCTGAGAAATTGCTGAAGCTGTCTTGATTCTTGGAGGCGTCTTCTTCTCGCAGCAGCGGCTTCTTTCAAGCGATCTCTTCGAGCGCAAACCGACTGCAACCTGGCCTGAATCCCTCCACTGTCGTAGTGATGATCAGCCATAATTTCAACAGCAAATTTCTCTAAATCTTCAAGACGGCTCAGTTGAGCTGCTATTGTCTTTTCAAAAGCCTCGTGTTTCCGAAGGAGAGCTTCCACCCCAGACAAAGAGTCCTGCAAAGTACAATTATATTAAATTAAGAATGTAAAGGTCATTATGTATATGAAATCAATAGAATGGAATTTATTATATTTTTATATAATTTTAGTTTGTATCCTATGGCAACAGTCATGGCTTTATACGTGTAGCATACTTCAGTACATCTTTAAATAAAAAATACTCCTGCACTTAGGATTGAGAGCTTGTCTTTTTTATGTAACAAGATGACCAAAAGGTGAATCCTAAATTCACTGACCCTTCAGAGAGAATTCCGTTCCATACAAAATTCCTTGACTCATCAACATTGCAAAAGTGTTTTGATCTCAAAATTCCCCAAGTTTAAACAGAAACTTGCGCTGCACGCCTGCCTTGTTTGGCAGTGGTACAAAAAATGGTGGGAATCAGGCTAAGGGGACAAAAAAGCAGTTCATTTTAAATGCAATAAAGAGTATTAGTGGACAGTTTTTTCATGTCCTCTGCGTCATGTTCACATTTAAATTCTCTAATTTCTACCGGATTATTTTGCATTCCCTGAAATTCGCCTTTTTTGGCCCCCCAGCATGTCGTCTGAAGAGATGAATGCAATAAAGGAAGGAAAAAATTGATTGAATACTCACTCCGAGGTCCTCATTGTTCAAAAATGCTTCTTTGGAGGCAAGCCAATTTTCAGCTTGATCAGCCTGTTCCTTGAAAATTTGAGACTGCAGTGCTTGATTTAGCTTCTGTTTTCGTTCTTCCCATGCAGCACCAATTGTTCTTCTGATTTCTTCAAGATGAGCTAAGTCTTCTTCTCTGGCTGGCGTTAGTTGAAGACCAAACTCTTTCAATGCCTTAAAAGTTTCTTGCCTTCCATCTATTTCCGCCTAAAATTTGAGTAAAGCAATAAAATTAATTAAGAACAAAGTAGGTAAAAAAGATGAGTCTTCATCTATTTTAGGACTCACTTCACATACATAATTGACAATTAAACTAACTTAAAAAATCATGAGCTAAGCTTTAAGAATTTCAAAACCTCAAAACTCAATAAATTAATAAATTTAAAGATGGTAAAAACTGCGACAACTGGTAGGATCTGGATGAATTTAAAGTTCAATTGATATCTACAATGAGGAAATCAACTAACCTTTCTTTCATGATGGAGCTCCAACATTGCTTTCGCCTCAGCGATATTGTTTGGAAGGTCACAAGCGTCTATCCTCTTGATAGTGTCAGCAACCCAAAGCTCCAGCTCACGCAAGTCAGCTGAGAATTTATGATTCGTGAAGGCTAGGCTTAATTTTTCTCTCCTTGTATGGGATAAGGACTGGAGGCTTCTCCATTTGTCCTGTAGTTCAGTCAGTTTAGCACGAATAGGTCCACTCATGTCTGGATACTTTTGGACTAGTCGTCGGCATTCTACATCATGCTCCTGCAAATGAATGGAATTAATTACCTAGAGTTTAAACTAAAGAAATCTAAAGAAAAAATAAAAATTTGAGGCAGCTAGTTAAAGCTGCAGGAGAAGTAGAAAAGGAAAACGTAAAATGTGTTCGTAAAATCATCACAATGAACAAGTATGTGAATAAAATATAGATTCTGAATACCGTTTGACAACATTTTGCTTTTATATTATCTTAGGGCAAATCAATATGTTTTGAACTACACCCACTTATTTTGATAGCCTGAACACAAAAAAAAAAAAAAAAAGAATAAGTTTATCAATTCTTCCTGGTATTGAAGTAAAATATTGATATTAAACATTTGCCAATAGATATTCAACTGCTCAATTGGGCAAAAAATGTACGTAAATCTACCTGGAGGGCATTTCCATGGGGTCAGTGAAAATTCTTTCTTTGGGTGTTGCCCCTTTCCGAATAAAAATGCAAACTAAAATTTGTCCAGCCGTGGACCACCACTATGCGTACTAGTGTTCATTACAAGATCAAATTCAAGCTAAATATAGAGCTGTGACTTCATGAATAATATTAGAACATACCTTAATTTTTCCTTCGATGGCCGTCATATCTCGTTCTAAAGCATCTTGTTTTCTTTGTAACTGTTGAACAGCTGCTAGATCACGGCCTGTGTCCTCTGTTCCCATGGCTACAGCTTTTTCTGCGACTCGCTGTGACGTATCATCAACATCTCTGTTGAAGGCGTGAATTTCCAGTGCTCCTGCTAAATGTTCTCTGTATTCAGTTAGAGCTCCTTGTAATGCTCGCCATCTAAAAAATGGAAAAAGATAAACTTTGAAGCGTTTCCCGATTGGACATCCCAAATTAAAATTTCTTCGCCACATATGAATTCCTCTTGATACTGAGCGAGGTCAGGAGGTCTTGTTAGGCTTATAGGAGTGTAATTATGAGTTTTGATTTACCTGGAGTAAAACCTGAAGGAGGCACAAAGTGTCTCTTTCTTGCTCCAGATTATTTTCATTAAAAATTAGGGTATGACTTTTTACAAGCTTAGTAATGGAGAGCATAGATTTAAAGTACACTTCATCAGGAAGTAAGAAGTAAATCAATAATGAAGGTAACTAACTTTCTGATGGAAGAAAGACCTGTGGAGTACCTCGCCGAAATTTTACCATAGAAAGAAAATGATATCTATACAAATATACGGTAGCTCTGAGCTTTGATTTCTGTTTATCATCCTAAGAAATCTCCTCTCTTGCCTTCTATGGAAAATTCACTTATTGATAGCTTCTACACAAATATTTTTCTGACATAGATACTTGATAAGAGGGAATAAACGGACATTTACGGACATTACATTACGGACAACTTGAGACTTGACAAAAGTATCTTACTTGCAGTTGAAGTTTTCTCTTCTCTGCTGAACGGATCGGGTATCGCTTCGCCCTTGTCGAATTAGTTTGTCAGCGAGCGAATTAATTTGCCTGATTCGAGAATCATCAACTCGCATGTCGCTGTCTACGTCATCCAGCTTGCGTTGCAGAGCAAGGCAATGCTCGTAGTCTCTACCCATTTCTCCAGCTTGAACCATCATTTCCTAGAAAAAGAAGAAAATTCATTGAACTTAAAACAGTCCAAACGAGAACTAGAATTTTGATGAAAGGACTCCAGTGCTATCTATTAATTATAGGTGCACAAACGAATCTTACGGTGTTTCAGCGTCCAATTGGCCATTTAACACTTACTGACGCATAAATGCATCTGATAGTTGCGCTTCAGCACCTACAAATAGGGCTCTGTGCAAATTTTATGTGCTACTGACAAACATTACTGCAGATTCTTTAGCTTTGGAATTAATATAAAAGCATACCTTGTCTCGAATCCAAGCTTCAATTTTATCAACTTGATTATTGAACTCTAGAATATCTTGAGCTTCTTCTAATCCTTGACCTCGATTGTTAGAGGCTTGTAGTAAATTACGCCATGATGTTAACAGCTGCTCTAACTGGGCTCTAATTTCGTGTGATGCTTTGTGTTTCTTAGCCAATAATGTTTCACCTGGAGAAAATAAAAGACAAAAACAATTATAGGTAGTCCTAGAAATGAATGTTTATTTGATTTTTTTAGGGATAGCAAGACCCGGTCCCGTTAATATGGGCTTAGCGAGGGAAGTCCTAGGGAGCGGCTCAATATCAGAGGTTTTTAATAATTGTTACATGGGTCCTGTCATACATGTTTTTTCATGGCTTCCAAGTCTCATGTCAGAATAGATATAGTTCCTCTTGATGTAAATTAGTCCAAATAAGAAACTCAAAATTACCTTTTTCTTTGATGGTGGTGATTCTTCCTTGGTTGGCAGAGAGTTCTGCTTGGAATGCTTGATGCTTCTGTAATTTCTTAATCTTATCCTCCAAAGAGCTAACTTCTCCTTGACTGGCTTCAACTTCCAGCTTCTTCTCTTTCTCTCCAATCCAAGACTCCGCCTAAAAATAAAACCAATTTCAGTATTGGTGAGGATTACTTTTAAAATTCTGTAAAATAATATGAAAATAAAAAAATTTAGCCAATTTCATAGAATATATTTCTTTTTTTGCGTAGCCCCTTGTTGTTTATTTAATTTTGTTTCTGTGAAACCTCACTCATAGAGAAAGATTTGCCCGTTTTTTTCCCTTTCTAAATTTAATTTGAAATAATTATGAATGAATAAGGTAAAAAGAAATGAACTTACTTCGCCAACATCTCTGACAAACTGCGCATAAAGCAAGGCATCATCTAGCAGTAATCTACGAAGTTCACACAGCTGTTTTACTTTTGCTCTTCTCTTCAAGACCTCTGCGAGTCGCCTTGCAATGATGCTACTTTCGAAGTGATTTTGAGCAAGCAATTTCTCACTGTGTTCTTGTAGCGCTATTACTTTTTCCTCCTGGGTAGCAAGCAATTTTTCAAATGCATCATGCTTCTTGACAAGGATAGAAACCTCATCAACTGAGTCACCTGGGAAAACAGAAAGAAAGTTTTAGATTCATTACACATGTATGGAAATAATGCATTCAGTAACTGTAAGTTTAATCATGGGAAAGTATGAATTCTTGTTCTTTTGTACTCTGCCCATTCTTATGAGGTAATAAGTAGATACATACATGTATAAATTAATTAAAAAAGTTTCCTTGAATGGATAATACTCATGAAGGCCACTTACCAAAATCAGGATTTGAAAGAGCCACTTCTTGAGCAGCACAGAGTGTATCAATTTGCTTGGCATCACGCAAGAAAAAGTGGAGATCTATCAGTTGATCCAGATGAACTTTTTTATGCTGCCATGCTGTGTGAAGATTTTGCCTTTCTTCCAATAACTGTCCGAATTTTTCTTGAATTTCCTGAATAAAAAAAAAATGTGAGAAAATAAAATAAAGTCTCAAAGAGATCCATTATCTAGTTACGAATGCTATTCATTTAAATTGGCCAACTAGAAGTCCGAAGTCAGACTGCAACTTGGAACTGAAAATGTCAAAAGTAACTTCCTTAAAAATGGACCTTGACTTGGCAATTTTTATATTTAGCACATCCCTACGACCATGAAATGCAATCATGAATGAAATCATTTTAATGTACCTACAAACTAAATTTTTCAATTTTAAATTTTTTGGTGATATTTACAAAAAACAATCTTTGTGCTTTTTTCTGTGATCCTAAGTGGCACAATAATGCTCACTTTTAGATATCTATTGGCATAAACAAAGTCTGACGGCTCATACTTTACAGAGTCAAAAAACCTAGCGTTTAGAAACTTACATTGGCTGCATAGTGACCGCCTTGCACGAGAGCTTCTCCTAATTCCATGACAGTCTGAAAACTTTCTTCTCTGGCTTCAATTTCTGCTTTGATGGCATCATGTTCAGCTTTCAGGCTCTGAGCACTTGCAGCGTCCCGAACCTTCTCTTGTGTCATCATGGCTGTTCTTAATTCTGATACCCAATTCATTAGATCTCGAACCTGAAAAATTGAAAAGAATTTTTTACATTCTAAAAACCTAATTGGACTAATATATGAGCCACATAAATGATTATTCATATTCATTGGCTTTTCTCAACTGAAAACAGAGATACATATCTCAGGGTTCCCTATCTCTCCATATTTTACTAAAACATTATGGGGGATAGAAAAGGCAGACTTCAGCAAGAAGCTAAAATTTCAGTTTCTCTGTTATCATTACTATAAAGTTTTAACATTTTTGCGTTATGAGGACTTTTGTTTTCAATGCCCAGTGTTTTCTATGTCTTTTCCCCCCTGTAACATTAGAATCATTTGTTCCTTCTAGCTGCTAAGAGCCCCGGGTTTACAATTTTTCTTCTCATTAAAACAGTGAAGGGAAATAAGGATAAAAATTTAAAAATGATAAAAAATATGAACAGGAAACGTGACTATGATGTACTGCTTGCTTTTGAATAATTTTACTTTGAAAGTAGATGTGGAAAACTATAGAGACTTGTAGTTGAAAACAAATGAATTCTCACCTGGGCTAAAAAGCGGTGAAGATCACAGCTGGCTTGGAGTGCCTCTCGCCGATGAGCTGAACGCTCCTGTAACTTGCCCCACTGTGCAATGACTAGATTTTGCTTTTCAGCAATATGTGAGGCATTGTTACCTGGATAGAGCGCCTGAAGTTTTACTGCATCTTCGACTAATACCTAAAATGAAAAAAATCACCGGTCAATGATTAACGTTTGAGGAAAGATAAGCAATTGAAGGACTTTTTTATTATTTAAGACAAAGATGTAAAAAATTGCAGAAAAAAGACTTTGGAAAAGCATATAAAGAGAGATAAAATAACTGACTCATCTGTTTCAAGTCTTACCTGTAATTGTGCTTCTAATGCAACCAAATCATTCTCAAACCCTTCGTGTTTCCTGATTAATGTCAGGACAGAGTTCAAGTTGCGTCCAAGATCATCAGAGAGCATGGCATCTTTGTCATTGATTCGAGAGAGAGCTTCTGCGACATCCCGATGGAATCTGTGTATTTCTCCCGCAGCATTCAACCGCTGCTCTCTGTTATCTAATATATTCAACAGCTGTTGCCAAGACTCACTGGGGAAAAAATCGAAAAGAAAAACTTGAGCAATATAATTGAAAGGAACTTTTTAAAAGTCATCTTTAGTAGGAAATGAATGGTTTCGGTTTCTTCTGTGATCGATCCTTCATATAATGCATGATCGTTCTTGATAGTACGTACTACTAGACAACTTTTTCCTCTTTTCAGACTCTTAATGAAGTCTAATATTATATTAATATACTAGTGGGGGGGGGGGGGACCACAACTCTTCAGCGATTTTGCAATATAAAGTGGTGCGGCACGACTTCTTTGTCTCTTTGTCTTGTTACTTATAGAACTTGGATCAAACTTTGGAGACAGTTAAGGTAATTACAAAGTGTTCATCTAGTCAGAGAGAACTTAGTCAGATTCAAAATTTATCCACCATTCATTCATGACAACAGTGGTCTGGTGTTTTGAATACTTAATGGTTCTTGGTAAATTCTTTCAAAAAGCACTTCTGAAATGAAACATGCAAATTAACAAAGAAATGTAAAATAGAAAGATAAATGTTTACCGAAGTTGTTCTTGTCGTTTTTCAATGTCTGCAATGTAAGGACTCTCATTTGCAATCAGTTTCTTTGCAAGTTCTTCACACTGAGTAAATCTTTCAGAGCCGGCTTCTACTTTGTGTTTCAGGTCATCAAATTTATTTTGAAGGATCTGTAACAAAGATAGAAAGTAGGTCATCAATATCTTGGCAAAAATTAGGAACGCTTACATTGAGTAGAATAGATATTTCAGAGTGAAAATATTATCCTACAGGTTTCGAGGGTAAAAATATTGAAATGAAAAATACATAATTCAAAAATTTAACAATAGTAATACTGTAATACAGTTGCAACTATCAGTGTGAGATGGAGATTTGCTTTATACCACTTTGTTAATACCCCTCGATTTGACCTATTTTTTCTCCTAGTTGAGCATCTGCAATGCTTCTCCGTTCTTCAAGTTTACGAAATTTTCGGATCATTACCATCATAAGCGGACGCCCATAAAACGCGTAACACTTAGTTCCCGATTTTTTGACTCGCATTCTCAGCCTTTGTAACAATTTTATGATATAGGACCCTATCCTTTAACACTTAAGTACAAAGTAACGTAATACTCTCATTGGCCCCCCTTGCCTCTAGTGCATTACATATTTTAAGGACAGCCATTAAGTTTATTTTAGAGTCTGGATCTGCTGTATGGAAACATAAAAATCACAGTTGAACCATCACTTATAATTTTGTCATTAAATGTTCACTTTTTGTCACAAATCAGGACTACAAACTTTGCTTGTACAGGTAAAAAATTACTATAGAAACAATCTTGGGAAGGAAACACAAGGGGTCTCAACATCAAAATCAAAAAATATAAGCAAAATTAGACGTACCAGAAGATGTTCATAGTCAGTTCCATAATCATCTGTGGCAGCAGCCTGCATGTTTTCTTTGATCCATTCCTCTAATTCGCTGCTTTCCATCAGGTATTCATGCCGGCACATGCTTTCCATCAGTCGTTGTTGTCTGGCGGTTGCCAACTTCTGTAAAGTCTTAATTTGTTGGCTGATGGCTTGTTGTTTACTTGATATCGCTTTCCAATCTGGATGTTTGCTGTTAACCATCGCAGACGCAGCATGTCCCATTTCTGTGACGATACTGCTGTAGGTATCTAATTCCAACTCTAGTGCCTAAAAAAAAAGTACGAGATTAAGCCTTAGGATTAACGACTAGAAGCTTTTCGAAGCTAAAAATATTTAAGATTAGTTTCAGAAAAAGAACCATTTTACAGAAAATTACCAATAGAAATGGCAATTAAAAATTTTCAAAACATAATTCGGATGAAGTTTTTTTCCAGAAGAATATTCTAGCCTATTGTAAAATAAGGTTCCAGAAACTGATATTTTTTGGAGAATATTCTTCTCTCTGAAAATTTTGATCTTACCTGGGAGCAGTGTTTTGGACTTTTAAGCAGAATATCAATTTACTTTCAATATTTTGATTGAGAGACTAGCTTTGGATTGGTTTCTTGCATAAGATTTCAAAATTAAAATTCAGTTGGTAGGATGCCAGAAAAATTCCTACATTTGACTACTTTTTTTTTAATAGTCAAGTATTACACTGATGATAATGGTTTTTTTTTTCCTGTACTAAGCTTAAAATCGGATCTGTCAACATTGAGGTCGAAAAAGCATTTGGAGGGTATCAAACACAATTGTGTATTATCACCATTGCGATACAGAAAATGAATTAAATAAACAACATAATTTCTTAGACATGCATTTACTGGAGTAAAGGTCCAGTGGACTCTGTTACGCAGGACCTTAACTTAAAAATTTTGCTAGGAGACTTAAAAATTCAAAGTAATCAAAAAAATTATCAAGTATTTTAAAATTTTAATAAAGAAAAAGAAACAATACGCACCTTGTGTTTTGTCAATAATTTGGAGGCAGCATCCCTATCTCGACCATAATCAGTTGAGTTTAGCAAATCATTCTTTTCTGCAAGCCAGCTTTCAACTTCACTTGCCTCAAAGAAAAATTGCTGCGCTTTCAAGGAGAGTTCCAGCTTGCGACTTCGTTCTGCTGCTTTCAATTTGAGATCTTGCCAAGCATCCTCTAAGCCGGTGCAGAGGGATGTAACCTAAAGTTAATAAAAATGAAATTTGTATTATAAGTACTTAAAAATATTTTTCGGACTCGTTCTTTTCTTTCCAGCTTAGGTTCTAGAAAACTGTTGGCTTAAGAAAGAACTGATATTTTAAAAAACCTACCTCATTGTTTGATGTTACGAGACATTAAAAGTTACATTTACTTATGGATACCTTCACTTGAACTTTTGAAACTCGAGAAACAAGGGCCTAATGTTGGAGAAAACAGCAAAAAAAAATGAGGCGCTAGGTAAAAAAAACTAATGAACTAGAGTTCCATAAATTTTACTAGGGGGTAGATCACCATTCTGATGAATTATGATTTTTCTGATGAAACTGCTGCTTCATTCACAGCAAAAGGATGTTTGATCTTTAAAAAAAGCGATAGGACTAAAATAATTTATACCTGTTTGGTTTCGGGGTGTTTTTGATGAATTAACGCTTGACCAGATGCTAATGTTTTGTCAATCATTGGCTGATGTCCTTGGATTTCTGCTTCTAATTTGCGGTGTTTCTTGTGTAATGACTGGGCCTGATGAAGATTTTGACCAAGCGTCTCAGAGGCAGCCAAAGGTAGATGCTCTCTAATCCAACCTAGTTCCGTCTCTAGTTCAAAACCAAATTTATGGAATCTCAGTGATTCTTCTAAAGCTTCACGCCGCTGTCGAGCAGGCTCCTGTAATGAACTAAACCTGAGAAGAGAAAAAGAAAGATACATGTTGATAAGATTGCAAGTGGTAATTTTTGAAGAGACTGAATAGAAAACTCTGCAAATAGGACATTTTGACTTGGGTATAAAAAATCTGGAGTGAATGGAGGGTTTGAGAACAAAGCACCGTTGAATTTTAATGATACATTATGTACTGTAAGTAGCATGATAAAAGGTTGAAAAACTTTATTTGGCCGGAGGTATTTTTCATTTTTTCCCCCTTTAATTTATTCAATACATTTCCATATTGCAGCTGAAATATGTAAACTTATTATTCTTCCCCTAGAAATCTGCTGAACTAAACTGTAATTGATTGTGAGCTCCATCCCTTAAATGGTATCAATTCTTGCAGAGGTCGACAATTCTCCAAAAAATTATATTTAATGATAAAAAATAATTATGACACTTACTTTTCTTGGCATTCTTTACTGGCTTTCAAAATATTATCAGCATCAAAATGTCCTTCTTGGGCCATCTCCAGACCAAGCGTAACAAAATCTCCAATTTTTTGCTTCCAATTTTGAATGTCACTCTCCAAAACCTGAATTAAAAGAATAAATTTTTTTTTAAAAGTTGCATTTGAAAAACCTGTAGTGAATTTATATCACATACATTATTGGAATTCTATCTTCTGAAACAACAACTGTAAATTAGATATTTTTTCTGTTGTATGGATTTTTATTTTCTTTTATTATTTTATTCTGTCCATTTCTCCCTGTAAGGCAAAAATGTGACTAAGTCACTTTAATTTAATGAATTGAGGGATTTGAATGACAGTTCAGTTATTACGTTTGATTAATTCTGTAACAAAACTAATTTGAGTGACACTTCATTCGAAAAAAAATTCTGTAAGATGCTTCATTAGAGGCAAAGTGGCACAAAACAAATGTTGCATTGCAAATTTAGCCTGAGTCAATCAAGGGGAAGGATAAGAGGGGAATCAATCTCTCAGCAAATCTTCTCTAAAAATGCCTTAACTTACTGGGCGTGGACTCTACCTTAAAATTCCATTACAAAAACATGGTGCTCTACTACTCTAATGCTTAAAGATGTGCAATGCTTTTATACGGATTAATCTATTTTAATCAAAGAGGTTTTGTTCCTTACCTGATGTTTTTTGATTAGTTGCTTACAATGTCGCAAATCAGATCCAACTTGGTTAGACTGTAGGGACGTTTCAATTTCTTCTAGTTTAAGTCGGGCATCATCTAAAGTGCGGTTGTAGGTATGTTGGGCAGATGCTTGTCGTAGTCTTCTCCCTTTCTCAACACAAACCTCAACCAGTTTCTCCCATGTTTTGTTCAAGTCGGATAACATCTTTCCGACTTCTTCTTTCCGGTAG
The DNA here is from genome assembly GCF_918797505.1 of Bemisia tabaci. Lineage (NCBI taxonomy): Eukaryota > Metazoa > Arthropoda > Insecta > Hemiptera > Aleyrodidae > Bemisia > Bemisia tabaci. The sequence continues at coordinate 19,925,660 of NC_092797.1, read as the reverse complement.
TTATCACTGGCTATTAGTGCTTTACCAGCCTAAATGTTGACGGGACACAAAAATGAAAAACAAATTATAGTTAAGATGGAGAATGAACTTGTTTAATGAGCAACAGCGTCGGCAAGAGTAAGTTTTTTCTACTTTGTTTTCCTTTATAAAATTACGAAGCATAGAATAAACAATAAAAAGAATTTTCTCACTTACATTTTCAGTTTTATAGTTGTTTAAAATTTATTAAAATTAGATAGTTTTTCAATTTCCAAACGATTCATTCATTTGAATTTTCCCCCAGTATGAGGGCTTCAAGAATGGTGAAAGAAATTGTAACAACATTGAGTTCATTATAAGAATATTCTTCCTGAATGATATTTATACACTTTGCAGGATGAGCTATATTGAAAATAAACTCTTGTGATTGGTTTCAGATCATACCATTAGGGTGGTTAATGTAGCAAAAAATACATAAGAGGAACTTTCTTGATACTCAATTATGAAACAACTGTTCATATTATAATCATATAACATTTGAAACATTTGTATGCTCAAAAAAAAAAAGTTCAAAGTCAGAGAATGTAAATACTTCTGTAGAAAAGTTCACCTTGTTGACTGAGTGCAGTTGTCCCTCATTAGCTCTCAGTTCTCTCTCAAAAGCTTCATGTTTCTGTAATTTTCTTTCAATATTAGCCAGGTCTCTGTATGATTCATCTGCGGCTGTTTTCAGCTTTTCAGCCAGCCAGACTTTCAGATCGCTAACATCGGCGCTGAATTCTTGGAAGCTACGTGAGGCAATAAGCGCTGCTCTACGCGTAGCAGCCAACTGCTTCACTGCTTGTCTTCGCTTCAGAACAGCATTACGTCTTTCATCAATCCTGTAAGGATAGGAAAAGAGAAATTATTAAAATCTTTCCGGGAGATTTGAAAAACAGGTCTTTGAGTTTTTCTTGCTAAAGGTCCATATATTTGGGATGATTAAAAGATGAAATTCTCCTTTCCTCCTTAAATCATCTTCATACCTGTCCCCTGCCCTCCTAGGCAGAACTGGCCTATTTAACTTTAAACCAGAATAGTAAATCAATTAATAAGCGGCAGAATGCACTATAAAACGCTAACATTCATTTCTAGGGTCTCCTTTAATTTTGGGTATCTTAGTTTAAAGATGGTAGCAAATGAGATCATTTTAGAGTTTGTATTCTTCAGCTCTTGGCAAAATGATGACTCGAGATTTCCTTTGATTCAAACTCTCATTTTCAGAACTAATTAGATGTCCTGTAAAAATTTAAAACAAGCTGCAATTTTGATAACGAGTGAATAGTATATTTATGAGAAGATATATCCACTTACTTAGTGTCTTGAAGGCTAGCAAATATTTTTTAATTTCATTTACTATACTTAAAACTGATACAAAAATACATAAATACTAAAGAGTTAGAAAAACTACTTACGCTTTATCATTATGACCAGCTGCTATGAATTTATCAGCAAGATCGCTGAAAGCCTTCAGTCTTTCGTCTTGTGCATAAAGCGTGTTTTCAAAGTCTTCATGACGTTTCAGAAGAGCTTCAACGTCATCAATTGAGCCCTGGGTATGAGGATAATACAATTAATTTAGAAAGAATGCAATTTTAAATAAATGCTGCGGTAAAAACAATTCAACAATGAAGATTAATTTGAGACCGGTAAGACACAGTTTAGTGGCAGCCATGATAATTTCATAATTTTCAATTTGTAGAAAATTTGGGCCATTGAAGTGAAGAAATATTTACTTCCCAAAAATTTCAGTTACATTAATGTACCTATAAATAAGCAAATAAACTGAAGGGACTGTTGATAAATATGAAACTAATGGTTCCAACAGAAATTTATGACAAGAACCAGCTGTTACAGGATAGGTCTCTAATTTACTTTGGTTATGATTAATAGGCAAAACATTTTAGGCAAGGTATATGTTGGAGTTTTTTACATCTCAGTCCATTATTTATTTTAAGTACGACCAAAAAAGCAACAAAACAAAATTCTGATTTCTGAATGGTCTGAGGCATATCATAACTCCACCTACCGAAAGACTCTGAGTTTTTCTGACAGAACTATGGTTTCTGATTGGTTAGAAGATACTAGGTTGTATCTTGACCCATCAGAACTGTCCCGAGGGAAAGGACCAAAAAACAAAAAGACAGACATGTTTCTGATGCAAATATTCGCTACAGTTAATTAAAGATAGAGACTTACCCCAAGATCTGTGAATTCAAGGAAAGCTTCATGACTAGAAGTAATTGTATCAATATGGTCAGCTTCTTTGTTTAATAGTTGAAGATTCAAACATTGCCGAAGCCAATTTTCTTTCTCTTTCCAGCCTTGTAAAACTGCATTTTGTTCTGCATTCAACAGCGCCAACCGTTCTTTGACCTCTGTCAGATTAGGATTACTCTTCAAAATATGGCTACCAAGGTCTGTCACTTCATGGAATCTTTAAATGAGAAAATTTGAAAAAATTAATAGATGACTTGAAATCCTTTAAAAAAAGAGAATCAAAAGCTGAAAAGTGTAAAAGTAAAAAGGTGGGCATTTTCCATCACCCTCCATTATTTTATTAAAAAATAACATTACGTATGAATTGAAAAATTCACTTGATAATAAGAAATCCTCGCAGTAATGCATCTGATATTCAAGCAAAAAGGGCTATATTTTTATTTTTTTTTATTTTTTTTTTTATTTTTTTATTTTTTTTTTTTTTTGTGAGAAAGGAGGGGAGAAGGACACATTTTAGCAAAGAATACTTACTCATCTTGGTGTGCTTTTATGTCGTCGCCAAGTTCTAAGTGTTGTTTCAGTAGATTTTCGGCAGATACAACGTCTCTTGCTGGTTCTTCGGTTTTCAAGGCATCTTTTACATCCGACACCCAATTTAACTGAAAGGGTAAAAAAAAATGGATAGTCAATAATTCTAAGACTCGTAAGAGAAAGCAAATACATATCAGAGTTCAAAAAGATTAAATGAGAAATTAAAAATATTGAAGGAAGATATTGAAGAGCATAATTAATTCTATCACAATAAACTAGTTTGAGATGATTATTTTAAGGGTGGCATTGAATATCAAACAAAATTAAGTCAAATCAGATAATTTGACAAAAGAGCTAAATAAAGCTCAGTAAAGAATGCTCAAATTTTGTAAAAATGAAACAGTAAAATCCAAAGTTTATTACCAAGTTTTTGGCGCTGTTCCTAAAGATTTGTTGTCCGACAGCATTTTCTAGCCTGGCACGCCTCTCAACAGCTTTTGTCTGTATGATAGAAGAAAATCCAAAACATTAATTAGTGTGTACACATGTCTATTAGTATACATGGAAATATAGTGACAGGTCAATGGAGAATGCATCACATTTTCCAAGAATTATAGATTTCTCTTCAATTTTTGCATCAGGTATTCACTCAGTCAGTACTTTCAAAATTATGACTCCAAGATCTAAAGTCAGTAAATGTTGAGAAACTTCACAAAATAAATGTATAAATGTGAGTAACCACATCATCTTTTCGTAAATCTACAAAACATTTTTGTAAAGAATGAATGAGAAATGCTTTTGGTGATGCAAAATGTTGTTTTCTTGTTTCCTTTTTCCCTTTTAAATCCTTAGTTGTGATTCTTAACAAGACCCAAAAATTCATTTACATAGAAAAATGATGGGAGTTACAATTTTTTTTTAATGTAAATGTTAGACAAACAGTTATGATCATTCGATATCTAAGTAAGTATTTCAGATGCTTTGATGTTGCAGCTCAATAAGAAAAATAAAAAGGAATTATGAGAAACACTTAAACCCTTATGTATTAGGGTGCATACCTTCACTTTATCCCACATTTCTTGAATTTGCTTCTGGCGCCCTTTGACATTTGCTTTTTCAGTAGGATATGCTTCTTTGACCCTACAAAAAAAAAGGAAAAGTAATTAAATATGTAAAAAAATGACAAGGATGAAAAATTTAGAAAAAAAAAGGTGAAATATTATGTGGTGCATTATTACGTTTTGGGGAAAAAGTAGATACAAGTAAATAGTAACTGTATTTAAAATTAAAACAATGAACGAAACTAAAAAACAGCGAACCGATTAAATCAACTAAGGCTAAAATCAACTTAAAAACTCAATTCGCTTACGTATCTAATTGCCACCAGACTAGTTTCGGGAGCTTTCATCCATCTCCCATCTTCAGTGGTTGTTGACTGATTCGGAATTCGTGGTCGCATTGCACGCATGTGGCTGAACTTTGGACTCCAATGCTCGGAACAGGATGTTGTCTAGTCCGTCCAAATCCTCATTTAAAACGTTCGCGCGGTGTTTAAAAATATATAACTTCTCTGCTGTGTTTAGTTGACTGACTTTGGTGACTGATTTGAGTAATTCAGGTTTTAATTCTATGCTGTGTTTTGCCTCCCAAAAATGCTTTGCCACTGCTGATTTTGTTGTTTCTTCGTTTTTTATGTTCCTAGCGTGCTCTTTAGCTCTTGTTTCGATATCTCTTTTCGTTTGTCCGATGTACACTTTCTCGCATCCAGAACAATTTATTTTATAAATTCCCGATTTTTTTAAAACGGGTGTCTCATCTTTTAAATTCCTCATTCCAATATTTCTAAGGTTGTATTTATTTTTGGGAGCTACGCATAGACCATAATTTTTAAAAACTTTTTTCAGGTCTGAATAGATTGCAGGATGATAGTTTACTGAAACCCATTTTCTTTCTTCACAATCCTTTTGAAGGGTGGTAATATTCCTGATTCGTTGTTTGTATTTTGCTGTGTTAATTATCCTATTGATTTCTGATGCCTCAAACCCATTTTTTTGCCCTATTTCAATAATTCTTGTCCTTTCCCTATTCAGTCTTTCTGGTGTCAAGGGGACTTTGATCATTCTTTGTATTAAACTTCTAAATGCGGCTAATTTGTGCTCACGTGGGTTATACGCTTTTTCATTGATGTATACGTCAACATGTGTGGGTTTTCGATATATATCGAATTCAAGCCTATTATTTACCCTGATTACTTTCAAATCTAAAAATGGGAGAGTCCCCTCTTTTTCTATTTCCACTGTGAAATTGACGGTATCTTCTATTGAATTCAGTAATTGTAAGCACTCGTCTACTTTATCTCTGTCTATAACGGCGAATATGTCGTCAACTTTTCGAGACCAATGTTTGAATAACGAACTACTTCCCTTTACGTTCATCTCTAGGTCACTCATAAATAATTCGGATAAAATTGAAGATAAAGGGTTACCCATTGTAAGGCCGTCTTTTTGAATGTAAAACTTGTTGTTAAATTGGAAAAAGCGTTGTTCTGTGCATACTGTTATTATTTGCATGTATTCCTCAATATTTTTCTCACTAATGTTATTCTTTTCAAACCATTTCCTGCACAAAGTTTTTGTTTTTTCGAGGGGTATACTAGGGTAAAGCGACTCCACATCGAATGACACAAGGATGTCATTTTTGTCTAATCTGATATCCTTTACTTTTTCCACAAAATCGAAGGAGTTTTTTATACTTAGGGAATCGAAACTTTCAAACAAATTTAATCTTTTATTCATCCATTTAGCTAATTTATATGCGGGTGAGTTCACGCTGCTCACAATTGGTCTCATTTTATCTCCGGGTTTGTGGATCTTGGGCAAAGTATATAATTTTGGAATCTTTGGGTTGTTAATTTTTAGATGCTTCTTTTCACTATCTGCTATTATGTTATTACAGGCTTTAAGACAATCATTTACTTGTTTTTTGTACTTGTTCAAGGGGTCTTTCTTTAGTAATTTGAATGCTTCATCATTGAGCATATTTTCAGTTCTTCTAATGTAGTTATCTTTGTCAAGGATGACTACTGTGTTACCTTTATCAGCTTTTGTTATCACTAGATTAAGAAAGTAAACAAACATCAATCCAAAAGGAGTAAACAACATTGCAAATTAGTCAAAAAATTGGAGCAAAAAAATCTAGTGATAACAAAAGCTGATAAAGGTAACACAGTAGTCATCCTTGACAAAGATAACTACATTAGAAGAACTGAAAATATGCTCAATGATGAAGCATTCAAATTACTAAAGAAAGACCCCTTGAACAAGTACAAAAAACAAGTAAATGATTGTCTTAAAGCCTGTAATAACATAATAGCAGATAGTGAAAAGAAGCATCTAAAAATTAACAACCCAAAGATTCCAAAATTATATACTTTGCCCAAGATCCACAAACCCGGAGATAAAATGAGACCAATTGTGAGCAGCGTGAACTCACCCGCATATAAATTAGCTAAATGGATGAATAAAAGATTAAATTTGTTTGAAAGTTTCGATTCCCTAAGTATAAAAAACTCCTTCGATTTTGTGGAAAAAGTAAAGGATATCAGATTAGACAAAAATGACATCCTTGTGTCATTCGATGTGGAGTCGCTTTACCCTAGTATACCCCTCGAAAAAACAAAAACTTTGTGCAGGAAATGGTTTGAAAAGAATAACATTAGTGAGAAAAATATTGAGGAATACATGCAAATAATAACAGTATGCACAGAACAACGCTTTTTCCAATTTAACAACAAGTTTTACATTCAAAAAGACGGCCTTACAATGGGTAACCCTTTATCTTCAATTTTATCCGAATTATTTATGAGTGACCTAGAGATGAACGTAAAGGGAAGTAGTTCGTTATTCAAACATTGGTCTCGAAAAGTTGACGACATATTCGCCGTTATAGACAGAGATAAAGTAGACGAGTGCTTACAATTACTGAATTCAATAGAAGATACCGTCAATTTCACAGTGGAAATAGAAAAAGAGGGGACTCTCCCATTTTTAGATTTGAAAGTAATCAGGGTAAATAATAGGCTTGAATTCGATATATATCGAAAACCCACACATGTTGACGTATACATCAATGAAAAAGCGTATAACCCACGTGAGCACAAATTAGCCGCATTTAGAAGTTTAATACAAAGAATGATCAAAGTCCCCTTGACACCAGAAAGACTGAATAGGGAAAGGACAAGAATTATTGAAATAGGGCAAAAAAATGGGTTTGAGGCATCAGAAATCAATAGGATAATTAACACAGCAAAATACAAACAACGAATCAGGAATATTACCACCCTTCAAAAGGATTGTGAAGAAAGAAAATGGGTTTCAGTAAACTATCATCCTGCAATCTATTCAGACCTGAAAAAAGTTTTTAAAAATTATGGTCTATGCGTAGCTCCCAAAAATAAATACAACCTTAGAAATATTGGAATGAGGAATTTAAAAGATGAGACACCCGTTTTAAAAAAATCGGGAATTTATAAAATAAATTGTTCTGGATGCGAAAAAGTGTACATCGGACAAACGAAAAGAGATATCGAAACAAGAGCTAAAGAGCACGCTAGGAACATAAAAAACGAAGAAACAACAAAATCAGCAGTGGCAAAGCATTTTTGGGAGGCAAAACACAGCATAGAATTAAAACCTGAATTACTCAAATCAGTCACCAAAGTCAGTCAACTAAACACAGCAGAGAAGTTATATATTTTTAAACACCGCGCGAACGTTTTAAATGAGGATTTGGACGGATTAGACAACATCCTGTTCCGAGCATTGGAGTCCAAAGTTCAGCCACATGCGTGCAATGCGACCACGAATTCCGAATCAGTCAACAACCACTGAAGATGGGAGATGGATGAAAGCTCCCGAAACTAGTCTGGTGGCAATTAGATACGTAAGCGAATTGAGTTTTTAAGTTGATTTTAGCCTTAGTTGAGTAACTGTATTTACTCATTAAGTGCCGGCTGATTTTTTCCATGATTGCACCTCCAAAATTATGGCAAAATATTGTATGTGTAATTACTGCTTTTGGACGCAAATGATGTGTAATTTAGGGCTCTACACAGGGTCATTATTTGCCAAGTGATCCAGTAATGCAACCCACCAACATGGATTAGAGGATATCTGCAGTTATGGGATTTACTGCTAGTGGTTTTTTAAGTTGTCACTAGGAGATTTTTTCAATGCTACAATATAAATCGATAATAAGTCTCCTCCAAATAAAAATAAAAAAATGTACATGAAATTTTACAAAAAAGAATGTAAAAAAGAATATTTAACTTACGAATTGGCTAACAAATGAACCCTGTTCACTTTCTCTTCTAGAGGAGCTAATTCTCGTTCAAGTTGATGGTGCCTCCTTTGCAGAGCATGGACAGTTTTTAAATCAGATCCTATTTCTGCGGTATCTAGCTGAGTCATTTTTTCAGTCATCCAGTCACAAGCTTCATCGCAAGTTCGGTGGAATAGTTCAACACTGTGATAAAATTAGTGAATGTAGTCGAATACAAAAAGACTAAAAGTTTACTGAAGGTTTCAGGAGTTCTTTCTCATCATACTTTGACAGCAATAAAAAGGACAAAATCATGAATACAGACATTTAAATAGAAACATACGTACCTATTTAAACACGGTACACCACTGATCAAAATCTATTGCCTATTAAAATGAATAAAATAAAATTTCTTGGCATATAAAATGACAGATTCGCCCTAAACAAATTATCTCATTTGATTTCAATTTTCAAAAAATATGATTTTTCAGCACCAGTGATAAAGAACCAAAATACATAAATTTGAGATTTGATGAGAAATTTACAAATACGTACAACAAAAATAATAAATCTTCGCATACAGTGCTATGCAAAAACTTGTATTATATGTGTTAAAATTTGATTATAAGACAATTTACTTTACCTAGAGGCTCCTTCAAGGCTCTTTTCTTTTTGACCCTTCAACCAATTGAGATGGTCCCATAGCTGATGAATATGGCGTTGGCGAGCTCTGACTTTGTCCAATTGGCTGTGGCCTTGTTTTTTGAAAGTTTCTACAGCAGTATCTAGTGCTTCTATTCGTTTACTACTCGCAGAAAGGTCAGTTAAGAATTTCTGGAATCAAGAGGAGACAAAAATGAAGCAAAAATAAAATTAATTTTCGATTTCTCATAACCCATTAAACACTGATATTAGCGAGATTAAATACTGAGGAACGACAGATCGAAAGATCAAATTGCTGAGATATTTGTGCAAAACTAAAGAATACCCATAAAACGTTAAAACATGATTGTCTTGGATATCAATGCCTAAAACCTACAAAACACCTTAATACCGATGGACTCGTTTCATCTTGTTACCAGTAAATATTGCTGGGGCGTCATTGTAAATTTTGCCAACACACAAAGTACTATAATATCTGAATAATAAGCCTCTTGAAAAACAGAACCTTGCAAACAACCAGTACGATCTTTGAGTCTCATACCCAACAGGCGGACACTAAGTTTTGAAATATACTATACTATTCTTACTTGCTAAAAATCACAGCTCATATTGAAAAAGATGTAAATGGTTTTAAGGAATTTGAGGACTGATGATCTTACAATCGTTCAATGATAAAACAGACGGATTATTTTAAGGCTCACTTACCTCGTACTTCCGCTTGGCTGTTTCAACAGAATCTGTCTTATCTTCGGTGCGGAGCATCTTCTCCTTATCTTTGATCCATTTTTCAAAGTCATCACATTCACGATAGAAACCAAATAGATGAATTGAATCTTCCAGCAATGCATGTCTCCTCTAAACATTCAAATGGAATAATCAATTAGTGAAAAAAGAGACATTGACTTCCATGTCTTCCCTACAAAGAAAGGAAAACTTCCTTCAGAGAAGTTCATTCACTAACTTTTAAGAAATCTTTCGGGCAAGGCGTCAATTACATTGACACATAATAAAATGAATAAAGTGAGCTATCAATTACTTCAAATTGTATTTTACTATTGAATAGCTTTAGACTGTAGAGTTTTGACTTTTCGACAGTTGAAAAAGGTAAAAATACTGATGGTTTTATGAGTATTAAACAATAAATACATAATGTGCATTCAAAAATGGAAGTTACCTGAGATAAGTTCAATAGCTGAGAATATGTTTCGTTGATCTTTTTTTGACGTTTTTCAACATTTTGATTTTCATCATGTTTTTGTTCTTGTTTTTTGGTGGGTGACTTAGCTGTAAAAACGAGAAGAGATAGTGCAATTAAAAAAATTTTGATTAAATAATTGATATTTAGAAAGTAATTTGGGAACTCAGCATGAAACACTAATCATGCATGATTATTTTTTCGCTGACTAAAAAGGGTCGATAATCAATAATATTGATTGATATTTTGTGAACAGCAGGCCCATAATAGGAGAGATGAAAAGGGCGCAAAAAGGGGGTTCCCCAGTTTACCTAGTTCCTAAGCACCTTGTTGTGGTTGAATTTTAAACTTTCGGAGTCAACTCATACAGAAGACCCATAATTCAACTATGATTACCATTAAAATCTATTTTTCATCCATGCATCTGATTAAATACTTACAATTAAGTTTAGGCGTAACAATTTTCTTGACAGGTACAATTTGTTTGATCATCTTGGTTTTCTTGACTCGTTGAATCATTCGAACTTTTTCAGGCCTCCTTATAGCTACCTGCATTATTTTCGGTTCTATTTCTCGAACATAATTGGCAGGAACAAAACCATCTTGACCGTTGGCTTTCCGAACACTCCACCAATCTGGGTTTGTTTTACTAAGTAAAAACATGATCTGAAACGTTAACCATGCGAAAAAAAGGTTAATGAGATAGTAAAAATAACATATATATAAAATCAGTAACCAGCCAAGTAATCAGGCAAGGAGAAAAAAGAACATGCCATTGGTTTGTATTTACGAGGGATGATTCTAATCCAAAGTAAAGAGAATGTAAGCGTACTCCTCCGAGAGCAACAAAACAAGAGGGTTGCCAAAATCAGGTGTTGGTGCAGATTTTGGTTAGGATAACGACCGTATCAATATGACATATCTTGTGTATGTTTGACCAAACTAATAGTTATTGTAATATAGGTTTCTGGAAGGAATACAATTTTTTACCTTAGATTCATTACAATCACATTTGGATAGCATTATCAGAATGAGCCTTGGACATTGCCAAATTTTTCTAATATTTTATTATATCAACAGAATATTCAAAAATACTCCACCTGAAAACTGCTGATTTTTTCTGTATGATCGCGGAGAAATTTAAAAAAAAACACAGCAAAATTTTGCTTTGTTCTTGGTTGCAAGAAAACGGAACATGAGAAAAACTTGGGCGATGAGAAATACCATGAGACTAATTCTGGTTGATGCCGTCTTTTTATAAATTCTCTACTCCCTTGAAGCACTTTATTTCAAGGGTAATATCTTACATTGAATTAAATAAGCAGACAAACCTCTCCTTTAGCCATGAGCATGCCGTGTCCTGAGAAATCGTACAGACTTTTCACTTGGGGAACATGCCTTTCTTCCATGACCGTTCGATGCTCTAATCGTTCGACAGGTTCTTCCTCCCACACTTCTTGCGGAATTAGTCTTGTTTCGTTAACCCATTCTTCCCTTGGCTCTATTTCAACGACTTGTTCTGGGTCAGCTGAGAGCTAAATAAGGAAAAAATAAGGGGGAAAATTAGCTTAAATAATTCCAAATAAAGTTTAGATAGATTTAATAGACTAGACTGGTAGCCTATTGTAGTGCCCACAAAATACTACTTTGTTATATGATGCTTGCAGCTTAACAAAGACTCAGGTTTGCTTTGTCTGATAGTCTAGAATTTTCAGCATCTACGTAAGTGGAAACTTGAAACAATAAAATTATTGATATAGGCTCATCGGAGATAATTTTAGTGTTATTCGCTTGAATTATAAAAGGAAAGACTAAAAACGTTTGTTTGTTTCATACATATTATTCAAATGAAAGCACCAAAGAAATTTGACATCAAGAGTACAAAAACAACTTGACTAAACTAACTTTGTAGGCTGGGGGTGATAAGATTTTTATGCTTTTTGGGGCAAAATTAATCTTGTCTTACTCAAAATATAACTCAAACATTAGTTTACCATCAAGTAGAATTAATATGCAAATAAGTTAGTACACATCGCAAACATCCCTCATGCATAATAATTAAGTTAAGCAGGTAACCCCTTTTTCCAACATATCAATAAGGAGTTAGAGCACAAGAGAAGAAAGCTTATTTTTATGTCTTATTAAGAGATGTATGAATAGCGTTCAAACTAGTTCAATGAAAGAAGGTGAAAAAGTTCAAAATTGATAAGGGAAAAATGGACACAGAAATTTCATGAGAGCTTAATTCTGTTATCTTCTTCTATTTATTCATTGGAGACGGAAAAAACAGAGGTATTTCACTTGCCTGTAAATTTGAAATTCCTGCACTGACTAGTTTTTTTGCTTGCAGGTTCAGGCTCTGGATATCACCTTCATAGGCTTTCACTTCTCCTTGCAGGTCTCTGTGCCGAGCTAATAGAGCTTGTGCACTTGGTTCATCTTCACCATAATCAGTCGAGCCCACCAGGGCTAATTTCTCGTTCAACCATGATTCTGCTTCATTGGCATCTGTGTAGAACTGTTACAACAAAGGAGAGGAGTTAAATTATAATATTCTGCAGAATCAGTGCTATGAATACACACAATAGAAGGAAGAAGAAAAGCGAAAAGAAGATAAGGTTTGTACTTCAGTATTTTTTTGGGGCATATTTTGATCTAAAAAGTTAGACAACTGAATTGGGCTTTGAGAGACGATTTAATTGCTCATCAGGATACGGACAACTTAGGTTGAAAAATGCGTATTCCAGATTTCGATGTTATAAGTCTCCGCAACATTTGTTAAAGAAAAACCAACCAGAAGTTTCTGTTTTTCACTGTGAATTTTCCTTGCATAGGTAATAAAATACAGAACTCCAAGGAATTGATCAGTTTTCTTTGAAGAAAACAAAACATAATTGGAGATTTTAAACCGTTGGAATTGATATTTATATGCATTTTTCCCATTTGGCCATCATATCCTACAAAGTTTTCCAAGAATAATTGTTCAAAAATTCTCAACATTCAAAGCTTTTGTTGTCAAACAAAAATATTTTGAGTGAATTTTTGCCATTTGGTCAACATCAACACGGGTAGCATTAGTGCATAGAAATTGCAACGATTTTTGTTGAAGGTCTAAAATATATGCAGAAAAATGCTGAAGTGTTTGTACTCGAACTTTGCAATAGGAACCGCTAAACAAGAATTAGTTAGTCGTTTCTTTAGGATGCGTTATTTGAAGCAAAAATTGGAATTTTTAAATTAATCCCTTAATAATTAAGTTTGATCATTCAATCAATATAAGACAAGAAAAGCAAACATTTCGGTAGGTGATTCTAGAGAAACTTAAATTGATAATGCCAACATTTTTAAACTCATCTGTACATTCATTTTACACATCTTGCATTTTTAAAAATGATTTAATAATTTAACTTTACTTAGAAAGTTAAACCGGGGTCAAGTATTATTTGTATGATTTTAACAGCTCAAAATCAACTCAACGAGAAGGAAGAGAAGTTTTGTTCCAATGTACCTGGTAGGCCTCTGACGCATCTTCAAGTTGTTTCTTCCGTTGATCTGCCAGTAAATCCAAAGTCTGCCAGTGTTCAGTCAGACTATTGATCCGTGAGTTTATTTCTATACTTTTAGGATGCTTGTCTGCAATTAATCTACGACCACTGTCGCACAGTTGGATTGACTTTGGATGCCTGACTTTCATTTCATCAATTAAAACCTGCGAAAAAAGAAAATAAGTAAAAATAACGTGAAAGAATGGGATGTCAGAACATTTGTTTGATCAAATTAAGATTTCAACGTAGGACAGAGATTTTAAGTTTTTCGAGGGGAAATTGGGAGGATGTGAAAGTACGCCTGCTTTTTACAGGGTGTAGGTTGCGCAAAATACATCTTGCACAACTCACCATGTCACTATTCAAAAAATGCCGAAAAAAATAAAAATTTAATTCATAAAACATACAAACAGCAAAACAAAAAGAGACTTCAAGAGAAGATTTCAGCTATAATTATACTGCACAAATAAAATTAACACATTTTAGATCTTCAGAAAAGAGGCGCAGCATAAGGCAACTTCTGAGCAATTCATGATGAGTAGTTTATTCTAGCATGCTGGTGGAAAATCACAAAAAATCAATAATTCACTGGTTACAAAAGTTAAGGTACCTTGTGTTTTTGTTGCAGACTTAAAACTGCTCTGAGGTCTTTCGCCGAGATTCCAGCTTTACAAATTCTCTGCTTTTCAATCAACCAGCCTTCTTCATCTTCATGGTCTTGGACAAACTGGAAAAAGTTTCTTGCGTCTTCTAGCCGAGATCTCCTTTCTTTACCATTTTCAATTAATCTAAAAAAAACCATATAAAAATTTGGATGAAAAAACTAGAAACTCTAAGCTTGGTCACGATAAATTTTAATTTTTTTCATGATTTTTATTCTTTTGAATTCTTAATTTTTTTTATAGGATGGAAAATATTACAGAAAAAAAGAGAGAAAAAAGAGGCTTTTGCAAAAATAAATAGATAGATTTTAACTGTTCACTCACCCATCAACCAGACCCTCTTTGCTAAATTTTTGGCAACCTCAGTCATTTACTTCCAGTAATTTCTGAGGAATTGAAAAGTGCCCACGATATAATAATTTTGGAGGGGTATTTGGTTCAGAAAAATCAAGAGGTTTGAAATTTAGTAAATAATAAATAAGTGAGGGATATGCTATGCATGTAATAAAAGTTTTAAGTAAAGTGAATAAATATGCTATAAAGAGAACTCACTTTTCATAGACAGTATTCAATTGGGTTATTCTGGTTTCCAAAATAGGAGCTTCCTTGTGACCGGCAGATATGTGCTGAACTGCTTGCCGGCCAAGTCTCCTGACAGTTTCATCCATTGCGGTCATCTGCATTTCTAGTAGACTGTGTTTCTGGAGGAGGTCTTCAACAGCTAGTAAATGAGGACCCACAGATCCAGACTGAAAGTTAAGCTGAGAAAAAGTGGAGTATTAGTCGTTTTGTAAAAGAAAAGGAGACTATTCAATCACTACAATGATTAAACTGATGTTTAAGTCATTTTAGAGCCTACTATTTTCATCGAATAAAATATGCTCTTGGGCAAATGTTGATCAGAAACATTTATTACAATGACAGGAGTACAGGACTCTTTTTGTGAGTGAATCTCAGTAAGCATACGCACAGGGTTAGCTTGAATTGCATCTCCAATTGCAAAAGACAACAACTAAACAACTGTAACTCTTAGTAGTTAAAACAATGTGACGGAGTCCACACGACACAAGTTTATTCACTTGCAGAGTGAGCTGTCATCAGTTAAGCATTGAAACTATTGAAAGTAAACTCAAGAATCAAGACGGTGGATCTTCTGTTGCACTCTAAAAGTGCGGTAACTTATTTGGCGTGTATTACATTCAACTTTAAAAGGATCGATTACAAACAAAGATGAAGGAAAATGATCCAAAACTGTAAAATGCTCTTTATAGAACAGTAGAATGAGTTGATGAAAAATAACAGGAATAATTACCTCTAAGTCTTTGATTGTAGCCATAACAGTATCGATTTCTCTTAGAAGCATCATAAGAGTACACTTCATGTTAAGATTAACTTTATGCTTTTGGAGAAAGTCAAGCAGATCTTGCCACCTTTGGAGGACTTCTGCTTTTCTCTTCTTTACTCCTTCCGCACCATGATAATTCTCATTGATCAGTTCCTCGCTCATGTTGCTTAAATCATGAAATCGTTCTTCCTGTGGAAAAAAATAGGCACAGACAATTTTAGAAAACTTGAGTTCATCATGAAGTTTGAATGCAATGAAACTCATTTTGACTCTGAGTGGTTTTTTCCTTTCACTAACTGCAGAGTGATTGCTCTAGTTTGTCGAAAAATTTGATTTAAAAAATTACGAAGGTTTACTGTATGAATCTGATTTCAAAAAGAAATGTCAATTCTATAATTTTTTCTGCTTTTGAATTATTTGAACATTTTTCAAATCATGGCATGAAGGAGACAGAAAAATTGAAAATCAAATTCCGTGGGTTTTAAATTGGGTCTTAAAACTTTAAAAACATTCCTTTGTTCTTCAACTAAAATGAATCTATTTTTAAGCAAGAGGTTTATTAGAAAAAAGCTTTTATAAACCCGAAGTTTGACAAGACTCTTGGAATTATGCAAAAAGTAAAAAGTAAATTTAACTTGAGCAAAGCTACATCCATGAATCAGAGATTTTTTTTTATTGCAAGGCCATTGGCCAAGAGAAGAGAGCTCATCAACAGGGCAATACAATGAAGGATAGTTACCCTGGCCATGATGTCAGCACTGATGGCTTCGTGCTTCTTGACAGTTGCATCAACCTGAGCTAAATTACTTCCATACCTTGGATCTGAGAGAACTTGAATCATTTCTTTCAAATATCCCTCCCTCAGTACACTCTGAAAAATTGAATGTATAAAACAATGAGAGGATGCAATCAAACATGGATTCATTAAACAAAAATAAAATGTAACAAGTAAAACACAAAATGACAAATACTGAGTTGTAATTTGTTTCTAACAATTTACCTTCTCTTAAGGACTAAAACAATTCTTGCTGCTTTTTTACTGACCTTTGAAGGCGCGTTTCTTACAATGAATGAACTTACACTACCTTAACATCGACTTTTATTTGAAGCAGTATATTGAAAATTGAGACTGGGTATTAGAATTATGTGGTAACTGCAATACCTAGGTAATATAATGTAATCGACATGTAATTTTTATTTCTGTGAGCTTCTAGGGGTGTTCAAACGAATTCTTGCCGGAACGCTATCGATATCGTCTCTTATTGAAACTGGCGCAGTACCGACAGTAGCGATGATATCGACAACAGCCGGCCTTATCGGATTGTTGAGAGCTCGCACTCAATGCATTGTTGCCCCGTGTGTCGGTTTATCAGATTGCCTGGCGCGGCGGCGCGTAAAATAGATGTACAAATGGCAACAGCTTATTTTCGCCAGCTCCGAAAACTCTGATCGCTATCGACAAGAGCGCTCTTATCGTAACTTTTTCTTAACGGAACTGTTTCGGTAGCTTACCGACAACCGATTGAACAGCCCTATGAGCTTCGGCTTTTTCTTGGCTCAATATTTTTATTTGAAACTAAACAAATGAGTTGGTTTTAATTTTTTTCCATCTATATCTGAGATTTATAACTTTTCAAAGAATGATTAGGAGATATTTTCCTTAGGAAGAGAAGACAATGACAATCAAGTGTTTACATAAGAATTTCAATTCCAGTCATTTACAGTCTCCTCCTACTTAATTTAGCTGGTTAAAGATAGCGACTTATGAGGAACTTTGATCCAACATATAATTAAAACTTGATAAAATTACCTTCCGTTCAAATTTATAGTTCAGTTGTTCTAGTCTCTCTTGTCGTAATAATTCTTGCCTTAAAGCAACTTCACGCCTGTGTTCTGCCCGCTCTAGTTCTTCCCAATTTCGCTCAAGATCGTGAATTAGTTGCCCTTCTTGAGGTGCGAATGAAGGTTGGTTCAAGGACTTTAATTGTGTGTTAATATGAAAATATAAAGCTTCTATTTCACTACGCTCTTTGTACCTGCAAGAGAAAAATCCAATGTTAGATGAGACACAAAGCTAAAGCATCTTGTTGATACTCTCGGGAAAAATAAGATCCTTTAATAATGTAATCATTCTACATAACTATGCACGAATGAATATACAATGTTTTCGACCGATCAGAGTAACTCGTGGGCTCGTGGCCTATGAGGAACCTTCTCTATCAGATGGGCATTCCATGAATTTGAATACAGAAAAAAATTGTGGAGTTATAATGAGCCTATCACGTGTTACAATGTTCAAGTTCTATGTAAGGTTTCAATGTTAACAAGAAAACTTTCTGATGATTTTATAACGTTTTCTGTAAGTTGTCTTTCGTTGCTGTTGAGGACAGAGAGAAGGATTATTGACAAATGCATTGAGAAGGATTTTTCAGGTGATTCTTTGAGCAGCATTTGAAAAAGAAAAAGAGAAAGAAAAATATATCAACTTACTTTGGTGGTTTTTCAACAGTTCGGTACTGCTTAAATGCTAATAATGCTTTCTGAATGCCTTCTAAAGTGTTTGGAAAATCTCGATTCTCTAATTCTAAAATTTTTTTCTTTATCCATTCTAATAAATCTGTGGTCAATTTTTCATATAATAATTTTTTCCTATCTGCGTCCATCATCTGACCAACAATCTAAAATAAAAGGCAAAAACATGAATTAAGTAAGCAAATGATTTTCGAAATAATTTAAAAGATTCAAGAATTGAGCAGTAATTAATACCAAGAATAAAAAATCTAGTAAAGTGATTTTTCTAAGGAAGAAGTGGTGCAGAAACTTTTAGATTACATGATCAAGGTATGTATGTAACGATCACATACCTCAGGGATTTTAACACTCTCTACACTCTACTACTCTCTCCCTTTAACCAATCTTATTTTGTGTGCAATTCTAGTACTGGAAACTCGTTGACATTTTCAATTTCTTAAAATTAACTTCCTTGCTGGCCTCTTAATTATGTTTTTCAATTAACTTTAAAAAATTAACTCGCAATTCCAACTGCTCGTGCCATTACGAGCCTCCACCAAACTCTTGATGCAAAATAAACTTTCTGATTATTTTAAGATTTCTTTGATAGAATTTTAACTTTCTCATAAAATTCTAGGGAAAAATTTGCAATCAAAACAGTTTTATCATGAAGTGAATGTAATTTTAGATACAGTCAATTGATACACACAGAATTCTGTATTTAAGAGTCCAAGGAACTTAACTAGCAATTTTGGACAAATCAGTAACTTGCATTTGCAACAGGCTTAGTACGAGCTCCATGTTGACAAAAATTCGATATGGTATCTTATACCAGGCTCAAGATACAAGGTTTTTGAATTTGCAAAAAAACGCTACAGATAAAAGAGCTGTTGCATAGTTTTCCCCAGATTTCTTGAATCGGTGAAGACATGATTGCGGCTCTTTAGCCTTTAATTATAGAAACGTTCCTGTTTATATTAAAGCTTGAAGTGAAATAATTTAATCCGACTTACATTTGCTATCCTCCTTCCACTTTTCATTTCATTTTTCATTCGGGCAAAAGTGTGGTAATAGGAAGCT
Source organism: Bemisia tabaci (assembly GCF_918797505.1). NCBI lineage: Eukaryota > Metazoa > Arthropoda > Insecta > Hemiptera > Aleyrodidae > Bemisia > Bemisia tabaci. The sequence goes on along the minus strand of NC_092797.1, from coordinate 19,906,571 downwards.
ACATAGGTAATAATTGATTTTTCATCCGGTCTGTTGGTGTCAACATCTAAAAGGAAGTGACAAGTATAAATGATTAGAATGTAAAACTGAAATCAAGAAACAATCAAATTCGCAACAATTCATATGATATCTATTTTCATTGGACTTACATAAGGTTGCCATAGAATTTAGAAAATGAAACACCCTGACATTTTCTTGATTTCCGTGACACATTTTGGTGAACTTCCCTAACAATTGAAGATATTGTGACAGCTGGTTGAGAAGACATAATTGAAAATAGTTTTCAGGCAAAATTTGTTGTTCGAGACCTTAAATCTATTCTTGAAAGCAAATCAAGGGAATTCAACTAATTTTCCCTGACATTTCCCAGTTTTCCCTGGATTTTTAAAATTCCCTGACAGTGGCAACCCTGCTTACAGGATCAAAAGGGAAAAAATTGACAGCACGGCAGTATTGTAGTTGTGGAAATGTATCCATTTTAGAGTGATTTAAAAATAATTAGGGAAGGTATTAAGTTAGTAAGTAAATCTCACCTTCAGCATCTAGAAGTTTGGGAATGCCTAGCTCTGAATTTGCGACTTCAAATGCATTATTTAAGTTGTCAATATGTTTGTTCGGTTGTAAGGCATTGTAATTGATGAGCTCTGGTCGATGAGCATGAATTAACGCATTAAATCCTAACCCAGTTCTCCAAGAACCTGAAATGAAAGAAAAATAAAAAATATGAGTCATGAATATTTTCGGATTATTATTACTTGTCATTAATGATAATTTTCTCATAAAAACAAAGATTGATGAGATTGACCAAGAATGGTTAGAGCATCTGTAAAATTATTCGACCAACGAAGTAGACAAAAATGAAGGGTTTAAAGAAATAAAGTTTCTCTTGACTAAACATTCATGTTTATGATTGGGTGAAACATACGAGCTAGTAATCAATTAATATTTTGCTCTTAAAAAGAAATTACCCCTCAAAATTGTTAACTCTTGGCATCTATAGAAATTTGAGACGAAAAAGAACGTTCGGCGATGAAGGCGGAATTAAGTATACTTACTGGTAAAATCCTGGATATTAACTCCTGGATATCCAGCAGTTTTCCGTTGGCACCACAGTAGCAATGCATCTTTGGCAGATTTTTTCTCACTACTCTCATTTTCTTCGTCCTGAAACATAAGAAAGTTCAAGGAAATTGAAAAAATGCAACATTGCGATAGGAGGAAAAGAGACTGGTCTCGAATTTTAGAAAAACCGAGCTGTTTATAGTGATGAGATTTTTAGGATGCACACGAATATGTTGTAGAGAAAGGCTCATAAAATTCAATAACCAAGTTCGTAAGATATTTTTGTTTTGGTTTTTGGTTTTACTTCATTGCACATGATGTTGGTTCCCTACTTCCCTCATTGAATCAAGTGTCAGCTAGAGGAGTTCGAGTTACGTACATCATACATCCCGCCAGATCAACCAGTAGTCCACAGGGGGAAGGAAAATAGAATGCAACTATTCGAACTTACTGATACTGCTAGGAGGTATCACGCGTATTTGAAGGCACTTTCTCGTGTGTCGTAACTTGAACGTAATATCTTTAACACGTTGACGGAAAAAACCGAGGATAAATCAATTTTATGTCACTATAATCTATGGTTTCGGGGAATTGTATAAAATCTCGGCTTGATAAACTACAAGATCCTCAAGTCCACCTTACAATGCCGAGGCTTTAAGTGCTTATTCATGTATACACCTCCGCAATTTCAAATGAGAAGTGAATGCAATTGAAGGCGAAAACTTAGTAGCTCCACAAAAAAATTCCACGATCAACAATTTTTTTTATGAATTCCATGACGTTATTCCAGGTTGCTAGACGCACTACAAATCGAAAACTGCGTACCTCCGATTACGACATCGCAAGTTTCCATCCGTGTTTTATTTTTTTAAAAGAACACCGACAGTTCTCCTTGAAACTTTGCTTCGTCTCCTTTCAAAACAAACAAATAATGAAATTTTCTTAAACGTAGCGATACCTAGCTTTAGCCATCCATTCGTAGCCTTGCGAAATTTTCCCGCGCTGAAAAACGAAGTTGGATGGTATGAACTGAAGTTCTAGAATCCATATTGACCGAACTATTCAATCCACCGAACTCAACGCTCGATTCGGATAGCCAAAATTGAATTTCTTTTCCCACTTCGATTAAATTCAGAAGCTCGTCCATAAAAGCCGTGGGTTCCAATTCGTCGTCCTTTTCATAGAAAAACGTAACTCCAATTCAATGTTGCCAAATTTCCTCTCGCAAATTCTATTTTTGCCAGGAGAATCTTTGCCATTTCTAACCGAAAATTTCATTCTTTTTTCCTCGGATCTCATACAAAAATCCGAGAAATTTCGGACAGAAATTGCACAGGGGCAATTTCTGAAGAAATTGAATAGTTTGAGTCAATTTTGCAACCTTGGAATGGATTTACGTTCCTTCGCCCGGGAACCGAGTAGTTCGATCGATATGGAACCCAGTGGCGTGGCGTGCTTTGCGATACATCGATTGTTATGCCATTTAAACCTATGGAAAAGGATCGATTAACAGGGTGTTCGCAGCGAACACCTTCATAATCGATTATTTACCATAGGTTTAAATGGCATAACAATCGATATATCGCAATTCAAGCCACGCCACTGATGGAACCCTAAACTTTGGTTCATACGATCGGACTTTTTCTTCCAATGCGAGAAAATTTCGGAACCAAGCCCAATCCTGATTTACAAACCGAGCAGGGGTACTAAGTACAACCGGAACCCGTTCCTTTCCTCAATGAAGTGCCAGAGCCGAAACCGGTTTTAAAAAATCAACAGCAGCTTGCGTCCATCATGCATTCGGCGCGGCATTTCGCATCGAAAAAAGCTATCATTAGCGAATGATGTCAGAGCAATGGGAATTGCAGGCGAGATACAGAGGAGTAATTAATGCGACATAGGGCACGGGTATTTGTTCTGATGGGCGCCCCCCGGTGCCCCTCAGCGCACATTCCGTCGCCCCTCTGACAAAAGGGCGTTTCTGGATTTCCACGTGGCCCCTGCTTCTCGTATAACCCTACGCTTTCCGCGGCTCATGCGGAAGTAGGGATAGGCGATTACGTCGGTGGAGCGAGGATTCATCCCTGCACCGGGCACGAAAGCGTACTCATGGAAGGTAAATCAAATGAAACTGGAGTGCAGCGTCCGGAGATAAAGGCCGCCGAAGGATTCAGGTTTTTATTATTATTCATGCACGAGAGGTAATACACTTGTTGATCAAGTGCACGGCTCCACCGCGGTGCCAAGTTGTCGCCGGGATTCTTGCGTTCCCAACTATTGAATGGATAAAGCTGTTCGATCTGATATTTACGGTGGCAGATCGCGGGTTTCCGGAAATCGGAGAAATTGAAAGGTGTTCTCTTTCAGAATTGCAAGTTTCGTAAAAAAAATTGAGAATTTGCGTGCAAATGTTTTATTGCTTCATCTGAGAGTGCTTAAAGAGCTGATTTCACAGTATCTTTAATAATTTTTTTCTGATATTTGAAATAGTATAAAAATAGATTTAAAAATGAGAGAATGCTCCGCCTAGTGACGTCATCTGGCGGCATTTCCCATTTAAACACAAGTATTTTAGCAGATTCGATCATTTTGCCATATCTTCTACAATAATTGTTCAATTCATGAGCCAAGGGTATCCTCGTGTTCAGTTCCTTCGGTAGTTTCCACTTGAACGCGAAATTCATCAAATTTCAGACACCTGCAAATTCTATATATTCCCTGCCTTATTCTCGCAGGGTGTCCACTATAATTTACTTTTGAATTTTCCTAATTTTTCCTGATATTTCAAACGAGATTTCCTGATTTTCCGCGAAAATATATTGACACTCGTCGGATTTACGAAATCAACATATGTAATAAAAGGAATTGTTGTTTGAAAAATGGTTGATTTAAGCTCTCAATATTTCCTGATCCGTGGCCGATTTTCCTGAATTTTCCTGTTGACAGATAATTTCCTGATATTTTCGGATTTTCTCGGATTTTCCGAACAGTAGGTTTATCTGCGGGTCTCCGAAGATCCAGCCTCATCCTTCGGCAAAGATCCAATGCGAGACAGACCAATCTTAGAGCTCCATTCTGGCATCCTCGGCTATTAATTATAGCCCGCGATAAGCGCGCTACGGAATGGCGGCGCGGCGTGATGATGCTCATAACGCGAAGAAAAGGGGAGAGCAAAGATTACGCCGATAGTAACGCAAATTAAAACTAACTGTAACAGAGAGGCGTTTAATAGGGAGTGGATTTTGCTGGTGCTCCGCCGCTTTTTTTAACGCTCGAATCATGATAAAATGGCAACTTTTAAAGCCTTCATCGTCGCTGCTTTATTACCGGGGATCATGAGTTGAGATGAGCCGAGAGGGGGTCTGGATCTAGAGGTTCTGTTCAGTGGTGGATCCGCACACAGGCCGAGGAGGCCATTCAGACTTGATTTTGCAATTTGGAGCCATTATTTTTGGCTCACCTATATAAAAGTACTTTCTGTGCAGGGAAACTATTGATAAACATGTTGTTTCTCAAATGAGCCAGGGATGGTGGCTCCTTCTTGTCAAATTCCATTCGGGGAGTAAAGAACTCGAGGGGCCTCCAACAGAAAATAATCAGGGGCGGACTGGCAATCGAAAAGTCAGGAGGCGACCTAGATTTGGGGGCCCCTCCTGTCGTTCGGGGGCCCCTCTCTGGTGGGTTTGGGGGCCTACCCCGGAAAAATTTGAAAATTTTACTCTTTAAAAACGCAATTTTAAGCATTTTTGGAGTCAAATTCAAGAGTATTTGGACTTCAAAATAATCTATTCTCGGGATTCTTCAGGGGCCCCTATCACTTCCGGGGCTCTAGGAGCCCACTAGATTTCCCCCTTATACTCTGTATTATAGGCTTTCGGCGACCTTTCATGTTTCTTAGAGGCAAGTTTTCAAGGATTTTGGGGCCTTGTAGTGACTGAAAAATACTGGAAAATTACAGCATTGCGGGGAAAAACGATGACTCGAGAAAAATCGCCGCGGGGGCCCCTTCAGGACCTCCGCGGCAAATTGTTAGGAGGCGATCGCCTCCCCGCCCCCATGGCTAGTCCGCCCCTGAAAATACTGCGAACGAGAGCGCTCAGCTTGAAATTTCAGCAAAGGATACATCTAATGAATGTATAGGCACACTGATTGCGGTAGACGCAAGACGCACGAGTCGTATGGACAGCAAGTTGGACATGTAGCCAACGAGCGTTAAAATCCAGAAAACTGGAAATCTCAATACAGAGGGGAAAATTGTGCTCGAATGAGATTTTCAGTTTTCTGGATTTTTAACGCACGTTGGTTGCATTTCCAATTTATATGCATACTCGTCAAAGAGGAAAATGGACAAACCTGTTTCACTGTACATTCTTTTCGAGACAGTTTGAACCTTTGAGTAGAGAATTTCAACGAACGGGAGTAGGTTGTTGTTGTCGTTTTAGAGCAGGGCAAATAAGTAATAAGAAGCCAAGAAAAAGGTGAAAATTGACCCATTCGACCAGGAATTTCCTTGAAAGACAATTCGCTTTTGGAGGAAACAATTTTAACAAACGAATATGGCAAGTGAGTAAGAAGCCGAAGGAGTTGAACTTGGCTTTACTTTTTACGCTACAAGCGAAATAATTCTATTTCCGTGACTGCATTTGCTTACTGCATCTATAGTCACTGAACTGATGCAATTATGCACATTTTCCTCCTTTTTTGAGGAGACCTTAGCTCTAGGCATTTTACGGTATTTTTATGTCGTTTTCCGTTTCTATAAACTACTTTAAAACAAATTATCAACACTGACATTAGTAGATATAACAATTCAACATTTTGAATATTAGAAAAAGCCTGGATTCAATAAAGAGATTCTGAATGAACCAAACATACTATTCTACTTGAGCTGACCAAAAATTGAAAATCTCCCTAAATCAAGTGTTTTCAGATACATGAAATACGAGTAATACGAGCCTTCATTCCTGAATGTAATCGACAGTCAAAGGATTGAGGATATGACTGCCTCACTGATATTTCTCGGCAACTTTCACCGTTTCAAGGGAGCTAATATTAACGGAGAAAAACTGCCCGCGTGAAAATAGCTACTCATTTTCGGCAATTGGCCTACAATTGGACGTCATTAAGCACCAAAGATCCATCTACACGCTAGGATTCGATAAACAACGTGCAATCCATTAGAAAGCTTCAGCAGATACGCGTTTTTTCCCATACAACTTTTATCCCAGGGAAGTCTACAATACAACCGAGGCTCATGTCGAAATGTGAAGATCTTTCGGTTCAAGATGTTCCATTCGGAGCAGTGGCGTGGCGTGCTTTGCGATACATCGAAAAATCTGTATTTGAATCTACGGAAAAGGATCGATATGGGGTGTTCGCAAGGAACACCTTAATAATCGATTCTTTACCATAGCTTCAAATGGGGAAATCTCGATAATCGATCATTCACGCCTCGCCACTGATTCAAAGTGCGAAAGCGCTTCGAGAGAGCGAGCTTGTTCAAATGTTATCACAGGTAAAATGGACGTATTTCTATCAAACGGAACTATGTGCATTATGACATGAGCCCTGAACCCCATAAGAATATATACATAACAGGGTTCACGTCATAATGCATATAGTTCCGTTTGACAGAAATGCGTCCAAATGATCAACGATCACTATTGATCGCACTTGATTGCGTTGACCTTCTACGGAGAAATTACGGCTGCGATGCCGTTCTCACCGCCTCGCTCATCGTGCTTCCGGAGTTGGGATGGGGAAAAAAAATCAACGGCGTCAAAAATAGATTCGCGGTCCGCACGTGGCTCGTGACACATGGACGTGTTGAGAAAGAAAAAAATAATTTCCAGCACCGTTTGCACGAATGCACGTGCTGTTCGGGCTTTTCCGACGGAGGACTGAAAACGATACTCACCACGTCGATTTCGATCTCCTGGATTTGAAACCTGAGGATGATGGTCCAGATGAGGCCGAGGATGAGTCTGGGGTTGGCGTCCACGATGTCCTCTGCCCCGATACTTTCCAGCCGAACCTGCAACAAACCATCCGGAATGTAAGAAAAAATTGTCTAATGCATTCAATAAAAGTCACAAAGAGATAAAATCAGAGTAGGATTCACAAAAACCGCGACTCCGAGGCTGGGTGGCATGAAACGTGAGAAAGAAATGAAAGATTGGAAATTTCAGTGAAATATTTCATGAAGTTTCACGAGCCATGGGAAATATTTCATATTTTTCAGGGGCTAGAGTATGCAACCCGCACTTAAACACACAAAAACGGAAGAAAGTCCCAATTTTTAAATTTTGCGAAACATGAAAAGGAACCGGTATTTTTCAATATCTTTCATAAATTTCTGAACTTTCATGAAACATTTCACGTGAAATTTCAAGATTTTATTCTTCATGAAATTTTGCCACCCTGCTCTGGGGGTGGATCTAAGAATGACATTATCAATATTTCGGGTACGCAGCAGCCTTACTCCTAGAAGACTGGACATTAATCCGGGCAGGGCTGGTACCTTCCCAAATGCAACTCTTGCTTGTGTCAGGAATGTCGACGGTGAGACTATTAGACCACGTGCACGGAGAAAAAAACTTCGTGCGTGGGACCCGAAGTTGAGGTCATGTGGATCTCTGAAGTTTTCGGATCGCGTATCTAAAAACTTGAGGTCCAGCTGCCGAAGTTCGGGTCAGACATCTGAAGTGCTTCGATATGTACCGAAGGGTTCGGATCATACATCTGAAGTACTCCGGTACATACCGAAGTGCCTCGATGTCTGACCCGAACTTCGGCAGCTCGACCTCAAGTTTTTAGATACGTGATCCGAAAACTTCAGAGATCCATATGACCTCAAGTTCGGGGCCCACGCACGAAGCTTTTTTCTCCGTGTATCTCATTTGCAGTGTTTAAAAATCCCCGGTCCCATTTTATTTTTTTGAAGGAGAACAAATCAATATCATTTCTTGATAATACATAGAGATTTCTTCGCACAAAGAAGAAAAAACTCGGAAGTTTCCAAGAATTGACGTTAATTGGTTTTCCATTCAGAAAATAAAGTATGACAGGAAGTCTTTGACGTCGCAAACCGAGATACGTGGTCTGGTAGTTTCACCATCGATGTGCAATTTAGGCACTGGAGTCCACCTCTAAATCAAGTCAAACTCCCTCCATATTATATCCTTCCATTGCGGCCTTAACTTTGAGAGCTTTTTTGAGCTTAGAGCTTAGAACTTGCGAGCTGATTCCAGAGAAAACCAGCGGCACCATCGTGTTTCTTGCGAAATTTTACGTGAAAAATCCATATTTGTGTGCGGAATTGAAATTGAGCGCGAGAAACCGCAAACGCTGAGTTGACAAAAATTGCAAAAAAAAAAAAAAAAATGCGCAGAATACGGCATAGGTCATTGAAAGGGAACAGCTGTGAAATTTTTCCTGGAAACATGGCATCACGAAGCTCGTCTGGTAACCCGATGACCACTTTGCATGGGTGTGAGTGTCACATTCACATGTCGACAAGACGGCTGCTAAGACGCAGACGGATTGGGTGCAGATGGCTCACTAAAAATGACTGCAGTGCTACATGAAGCCTTACATGTTAAAAAATAAGACGGGTGAGTAATGCATTTGCATGGACCATTCGTCATTTTCGCATACGATGCTTGATAGGGTCTCTACATAAATTTCCTTGTATTATGGACCATATTAGGAAAGCCCTCGCAAGTATTTCTTCGACAATCGAACGAAGCCAAAAGAATCAAGCACGTATATTTCTGTCTAAATTATCCCTCTTGTTGTGCCTAAATCAGGGTTTCCATGATGTCACCATTTCCTACTTAGATGTGCTGACTTGTATTGCTTTTTCGACCTGCCACCAAAATTTCCGTATTCTCTTGCTTTCCCTTAAGGTCCTTTTTGTCATGCTTTTTCTAGACCTCTGGACAAAACTTGCACTGGGATTTTTTTTTTTTCTTTAAACGAAAATTACGCGAGACTAAATTGACTTGGACCAAATTGACATGTCTACGGATTCAAATTTCAAAGAGGGAAAGAACTCATACGGATGGCTACAATCGCTTAGCCGATGCGGTACTCGCCAAATTCCCTGACTTTTCCCGAATGTAGTTCCTGATTTTTCGGGGCCTCCCAGGATTTCTTGGCCGTCGGAAACCCTGCTGCTTTTGTTGTGAAAGTATTTCACCATTGTATTGTATTGCGTATCACCTTTGTATAATCACATTTATAGGATTGTTGAGGGTTTGCGATGAAAGACCTGAATAAGGCCTAACCTTCAACGAGGATACTTAACTGCCGGTCGACGAATAAAGATGAGGAGTGCTTCAATACCGTTCGATAAAAGATGCGGCAAGTTGATAAAACGTTATCGAAATAGAGTTTTATGATGGAGTTATGTAAAGTGATAACTAAGGAGAGATGAGGGCAAATGATTAGGGTATAAAATTAATTGTGTGTTCTTAAGATAAAGTCAGACACTACTTCTATTTGAGTTAGAGCTGCAGACTTCAGTTCAATATTTTGCTCTCACAATCAATAGATATGGATAAAATCTTTCGTTTTAAGAACTTTTTATAAAAAAATTTGGCTCAATCTGTTGAGAAAACAGTGCAGTTTCGATGAAAAAAAGATCTTCAGAGAAGTCGACTTAAACGATAGCCAGATTGCATGGCGTCTCATGGACCGATCTCATATTCATCATTATTTTCCACCCGTTGATAGTTCATTTTTTGGGGCATTATTTTGCTTCTCCAAACCCGTGGATTCTGATTTTAACCCAAATGGCATGCGCATTTCCCCGATGAAAGAGCGCTACTTCTTTTCAAATTGCAAATTACTTTTTCGCAAACCGTAATTTCACTAAAAAATTGTTGAAAGTTTTTGGCCGAAAATTGCACTGGTTTTTTTTCTAAGCGTATGAAAAAATCATCAAAATCTAGGACAGAAATTGCAGAATCATAAACCGATAAGCATTGATTGGTTATGAGTATATTTTGCGACCTTATAGAATGAAGTTACGTTCCTTCGTCTGAGAAGCGAGATTGCGCTTGTAATTACGTGCTCTGCCGTGTCGAGTAAAAACGTCGTATGAGCATTCGAATGTTGCCGAATTTCCTCACAGAAAAATCTATTTTTGAAGTAAACCATGAATATTTTTCCTTGAAATTTTCAGGCTTTTTAGATTAAATTACGAAAAAAATTCTGGGATGAAACATCGGAAGAGAAATATTCACACATTTTCCTGAGAATGAAATTTCCTGTTGACGCAGGAGATTTGGCAACACTTGATGGCTCATACGGCGTTCTTCCTTCACACGGCAGTAGGGACTGTGCTCAGGGCAGCCATAGAGTGCATGAAGTCGTAATGAAATTGGGATGGCAGCGCCACTTTTAAGCATCTACGTCCCAAATTCCGAGACTCCTGTGTGACGCCGGGTCACTTTTTCGATACATGATCGAATGTTTTTGATACTGCTCGATTGTTTTCGATACACGGGCACCCGGCCATCCGATGTAAACAAAGAAAATAGGAACTGCCACGTATTCTGCCGTGCTAAGGAAGAACGCCGTATGAACATTCGAGAGTTGCCAATTCATTCGAACTGCGTGCTAAGGAAGAACGCCGTATGAACATTCGAGAGTTGCCAAATTTCATTCGATAAAATGTTCATTTTCAAGGGAAGTTATGAATATTTTTCCTTGAAATTTTCAGGAACTTTAGGTAAAATTGCGAGCAAAATAATCTTAAACATTGGAAGGAAAATATTCATAAGTTTACCAGGAAATTCGCTTTTTATCAAAGGAAATTTGGCAACGTCTGACGGATCATACGGCGTTCTTCCTTAGCACGGCACTATTCCACATCACCATTTTGGGTCGAACATGTATCGAAAAAGTGACCGAAAATCGGCGCACACCGGGCTCGGAACTCGTAAAGCAGGAAAGCAGGACACGGCGCCCGCTCTCCCATTTACATTACGACTCTAGGTACACTATGAGTGCAGCACAGATGAAGTTTACTCTTCACGAGGACTAATTTCTGGGCTAACCCACTGACCCAATGAACAGTGATTTACACGAAAGAGAGATTGATGTAAACTAGGATCGTTGCTGGTTTCTGCACACCGGTTACCGGTTGTCCGCGAGGGATTGTCCGTGCATTTTCTTCGGAGGCGACGACGATACGGATACCGGACCAAAATCGGCCTTTTCCGGCGGAAACTCGTGCCCCGTGCCCCGGGCACGCTACGGCTCTCCGGTTCTTCCGTCTTAGTCCATTCATGCAGTTTGTGCATAGGAAATAAACAATAAGCGCAATGCAACGCCCCGCATCCTCCGAGACTCATCACGTGCGAAAAATTATCGCCGCCACGTATCTCTGCGTTGTCGAATCTCCCGATGACGCAGATAATGATTTACTCCCTTCAAAAAAATGGCACAGAACTCGCGGTTTTCCTGGCGAAAAGCCGTGACTACGTTTCAATGTTGCCAGATTTTTTGGCGCAAATTATGCATTTTTACCGGGAGATTCCGAGAGATTCTGACGGAACTTTGCACTAATTTTTCTTCTGTCCCGGGAAAAATTTTCGATGAAAATTGTGCAGGTCTATCCTCGTAGAAAATTGAATTGTTTTAGTAAGTTTTGCAACCTTGGAATCGGGGTATTGCCACAGAATTTAGAAAATGAATCTCTCCGACGTTTTCCTGATTTCCCTGACACATTTTGGTGAAATTCCCTGACAAATGAAGATGTAACGGATGGTTAAGAAGACATAATCGAAAATAGTTTTTAGGCAAAATTTGTTGTTCGAAACCTCAAACCCATTCTGGAAAGCAAATGAAGGTGATTTAACAAATTTTCCCTGACATTTTCGTCATTTTCCTTGACATTTCCCGGTTTTCCTGACTTTTTAAAATTCTCTGACACTGCCCGGTTTTCCCTGACTGTGGCAACCCTGGTTTTAGTGATAGCAGAATAACCGCGCAAGCGGTGATCCGGGACAAGATCGAAGAAAACCGCAAAATCCGCGATCTTGGAAGCAATTTCCTCCGACACCAGGCATGGAGCGATGGTCGCATTAGCAAACAAATGGCTCACCTCTCCTATAGATGGCCCCATAGAAAACGGCGCGGCCTTGAAAATAAACGCACCGGGCAGCGGGCACTTCGCTGCGCCCATCGCATCGTCAAGGAGCTGCGTTCTCGTATCTTTTTTGCCTCTTGAACTTCAGAGCACCTTCACATTAGAATGACAAGTGCTCGCCGGCCGGCGTGTTATGCCTGATTTGCCGGCCGGAAAAAATCCCGCGAACCAAAATCTAACGTGTCCAATAATCTCATGAGCCCCACGTTATGTGCCTTTTGATGGAGCTTGAGGTTCAATAGGCGATGCATTCGTTGGGTTTTAGCATCGACTGATTCGACTGGCGGAGGGAAATTTGAAGAGGTTTCACGGTGCATTATGATGATGGCTCTGGCCCGGTGCTTTGCCTCAAGGCTGCAAGACGGAAAATCACAATTCCCGATGCTCGTTAAATGCGACGATAAGGCGCATAAAGATGAGTTATTACCGCGATTCCCTATTCTTGTAGATCCTGGCCTGATAGTCCGTAAAACACCGGATAAGACGGTCCAATGACTGGGTGATCCATTCGCTGACGCCCCTATCTCAGGAAAATACTTCCTCGACTCCGATTTTTTTCTTCTTGGGGTTTCTAATGAGGCTGATGAAAATTGTTTAAAAAATTTCGTCCACTAAGGTAAAGAGGAAGAAAGCTTGATCCTTCTCTAAACCTCAATGTGAAAATGACCGAAGGTTCTTCGTTTGCACTATTCTGGGGTTGGTTTTAAAGCAAATCTGTTGCTTCCTGGAGGAAGCAAAATAATTAACTAACTTCTTAGCCGTCCAGGTTGACCTGGTGGTCAGCGCGTCTAACTCTAAACCAAAAAGTCCCCAGTTCGAATCCCGGTGATGGCGACAAATTTTCAAGGAACGGAAGAGCGGATCTGCAGAAAAGTCTCCATTCGGCCTCAATCCCCGAAAATTTGAAAGGTCTAGAGCAGGGGTTTGTCCTAACCAACTAACCAAGTGCTGTGGCTGTTTGTCTAGCGTCGTGCGTCGTTTAAGACAAAGGCCGCAAAGTTAACTCAGAACTAGAGGGGGCTCCAAGCTCTTGATAGCAAGAAAAAAAAGAGACAAACTTTCTTCTTATCCATTTACATTGTTAGTACGCTACTGGCCTCTGGCCTCTGATGTATTTTCCTCTCCTTAATTCGCTTTACGACAGTTAGATATGACGGCACGTATCTGTCCTACAGACCGATACGGCCATGCTTAGAGGAAACGCCGTATGAACAGCCAGACGTTGTCAAATTTCGTCGGATAAATAACGAATTTTCTGCTAAAGATGTAAACATTTTTCATCGCATTTTTCGAGGAATATCACTCACAATTTATTCCAGCATGCATGAAAATTTCACAGAAAAATATTGATAACTTGAAGCATGTTCTATCAGGAGAAATTTGACAACGTTCGGATGGTCATACGACGTTTATGATAACGGCGATGGGATGAAGGAACGGTAGATGTAGTAATCTGATCCAAAGCTGAGGACGAGGATGAGAAAGTTGACACAAAAACGGTGGCGGCGGCGCGCGGAACGAGGTGCACGTAGGTCGCGGCGCGGCGCGGCGGAGGAAAAGCACAAAAAAGAAATTAGACGACCTCCAAAGCTAGACCGCCGGAGTCACGGCTCATAAAACGATTTTTAATTATTGTCGCAGCAGCCGCGCCGCCGCCGAGCAAAAACGGCCTGGCCTGCGCGCCCGTTCCCAGGAGATGCAGTCTTCGAGCTCCGCTGCCACGCGGATCCAGAAGCGATTGTGATCGGTTCGTTCCAAGAAGGACGTAATTCCTAAAGGGATGTGCAATGTGCATGGTGTCAACAAACCCAAAATCTGATGACGGAGTCAACGATCACAGTATCAAAAAAAAATAACTTCCTCACAAGTATAACCAAAAAAATAGTATCCAGGAGAGGTTTGGGTCACGTGTAAGTAGGTTAGCTCAAAATAGGTCAGGTCAGGGCCGGACTTAGGGGGTGGCCACATGGGCTACGGCCCATGGCGGCAAATTTAGGGGGCGGCAAATTTTGCAATTTTATTAAATGTAACTGTAAAGAAAATTCGGAGTCAGAAAAAAAATTACAAACGAGAAAAGGTGACAAAATCTCTCATTTCCTGAGAGTATATTTCTAATTTTTTCGTCTTTCTGTGATACGAGAGACAGCACCTTTAATAGTCGAGTTAAGACTAGGAGAGAAACCGAACACGGAATTTGGTCTAGAACGGCGCGGCGCAGAGAGCAATGATGACGAGAACTTGAGAGGAAACGGAGAAACCCTCAGCGCGGCGCGGCGGTCGGCATGTAACACATATTAGCGCCTACAAGACTGCATGAATACTTCACGCATTGCGTCAAAGACAATGCGGTCGCTGCGGTCAGCAGCGGGCGGCGTGAAACGCATAGCGCCTACAAGACTGCGTGAATACTTCACGCATTGCGTCAAAAACAGTGCGTGCAGCAGCAGTCGGCATGAAACGCATAGCGCATACAAAACTGTAGGAATACTTCACGCATTGCGCCAAACACAGAGCGGTCAACGCGGCGCGGCCGGCGTCGGAAGTTAAGATCATTAAAGCACATTTATGTTTGTTCTGTAATTATTTTGTCGTTAATTTCATACACTTAAATGGAAGGCCCTGGAAGGGCCACACAGAGATAGGTTTACGGAACGTAACTATCGCGCCAAGTTCCGTGAACTTTTGCTAGTATAGTGTTGACAGGGCTCTCGCAAAAAATGTGCCCAACACGAGTAGGTAAACGCGTCTTATGAGCCCCTCCCCCTCCGGCACGTTCACTTGATGGTTTTTATTGATGTTTCAAAACGAATGAGAAGGGGGCGGCAAAATACATGCGGCCCATGGGCGGCAAGTAAGTAAATCCGGCACTGGGTCAGGTAAGACTTAACGACACACGTAAAGCAAGAGTTGCAAATTAAAAGATGTTTTAGGTTTTGTTGACACAATATTATTTTTGAGTGATCATGGTGTCAGGAAAAATTGGGTAAATTATTTATTGACACCATGCTGCGTACGTCTTAAAGTCCAATCGTGAGGGAGGTCGATGGTGAGAACAAATTGACATCCGAGAACTTAGAGGTAGAGGATCTAATTTTCATCGATACTGCGTGTGGGTGTGATAGAAAATAATTATATTTTTCGGATAAAAAAAAAAAAGAAATTTTAAGGTTGCTTGACGAAATTCCAATCGGAATTTTCAGGGTTAGGCGACATTATCTGACTTTTCCAGCTTTTCAATGGCTTCTCGAAAATTGACACCTCGTTCACATTAAAGTGCGAACTAAATACTCCAGACAATCACAGTAAAAATATGAATTAACTTCTTAGAAAATTCGTTTTTTTTTTATAAAAAGAGATATGACAACGTCCGAAAGTACATACGGTGTTTTTTCATAGCTCGGCACGATAGATCATCCGATCCACCGAGCGGGTAATCAAAATTCCACGAAAATATCACTGGAAAATACATTCGTGCCTGGGCGAATTGCTGATTTAATGACGATGCATAATTGCCAGCACTGCATTCTCAAGGAGAATAGAGAAGGGCTTTTCCGACCCGCGTTGCTCGACACATTCCGTTCGTTTCGCTAGTTGCGAGGCAGGGCCCTTGGCGATTTTTTTTTTTTTTTTTTTTTTTTTTTTAAAGAAAAATTGCAATTTTCCTCAGGAATTTGCTGTCTATTCCCTGAATAACTCATACAAATAGATAGATACACCGGAGGCAATTAGAAGTTATCAGCAATTTACAATCCTCTAGTCTTGAATATGTAAAATTGGACGTATTTCTGTCAAACGGAACTAAGCGCCAATTTGAGTTCCTTTTGAGGAATTTAGAGTGCCGGATAGCGCGTTCTGTCAAACGGAACTAAGCGCCATGGAAAAGCATTGCGAGTGTAAAAGACGGAATGAGCCTGACGCTCTGCTTCGCCGCCAATCCAAGCCACCCTCTACCTTCCTCCCCCGATGGCGCTTAGTTCCGTTTGACAGAAATACGTCCAATTTAGAGACAAGGAAACTTAGAGAAAGAACTATTTCGGTTAAATATGCATTGTCACCTGCCAAATATTAAACCAATTTCCGATTCCGTGGAGTGGCCGATTTCGGCCCGAATCGCAACCCCTTCTCTGTACTCAAAAATTACAGGATCAGGTCATATAAACAGAGAGCTGTTCACTGGAAAAAAAACAAACACATTGGATCTAAAATCCAGACTCTTAAAAACATCGACACGAAAAAATACTCTTGATTCAATCGGATTTTTGCTTAAATCAAGAACCAAGCCTCTTAATTTGAGCGGATTTCCTTTTAATCTAAGCAAAAATCTGATTGAATCAAGAGTATTTTTTCTTGTCAATGTTTTTAAGAGTCTGGACTCTAGATCCAACGTGCTTTTTTTCCAGTGTTGAGTGCCGACTCATCAAAGATTGGTGAAAATTGCGTGGACCTAGAGTCCCTTTATACTGAGAGTCAAGACAATTCGGCTCATGGATGTCACAAACGGGAATAAAGATTACAGAAATTGAACGTTTTTCGTAATCTTTGATCGGCCCATTCTCAAATGCCTTTCTCCGTTCCTCCTCTCATTCCGTTTGTTCCTTGCCGAACCCGTAATTCCCTGGTCCATTCCAGATTATAATCTTTGCAATTGGTGAAAATGTAATCTTTATTCCCGTTTGTGACACTGTGGAGGCCTAAAATACGGGAACCAATCAGAAATGGATTCAAATTGTCTTGACTCTCAGTATAATGGGACTCTACGTGGACCGCGCAAATTTCGCCCGGAATCTCGCGGCAACATCCATCGATGCGTCGATGACCTCCATTTTGAGCTCCTATTTTCGGCATGTGATGTGCGCTTCGTGATCGACCCGAAGACCATTTTCCCGAGTCCATCGCACACAACGTGCGTCCGACAAAACCGTACGGTTCATCCGTGCCGCATGCGCATTTTCCAAGCTACGAAATCACAGAGCGCAGCAGAGGCTGAGCGTGGTGGTCAGTCTGACCGGCCACGTTGGTCATGCACGAAGCTGCCGGTTTCACCCGGGTCCCTTCGGATTCCCCGCGGGAAGCGACGAGAATGACGCGATGAACGGCAACGCTGGTGCATGTATGCGTTGGACTGTTGCGAGTCACGCGTGTCATTCGCGACGAAGAAAACATGGCAGGAATCCACGAGTCACTTTGGAAAGTCTCCATTCCCGCCACGTCGTGACGTCGTCGTCTCCCGTCACCGCAGTGCAGCAGGCTGGACACGACGACGTCGCGTCGGTCAGCTGACGCACGGCCGTAATTCCGTTCTCACGTGAGCCCTAGATAGCATGGACGCATATGGACGATGGGGCTCATATCAAAGAACGGTAATGCCTTTCTGTCGGTGAGGCGATGGAGAGGGAATGGCAGGTTGATGGTCGTACTGACACTAACTGCATTCACCATTTTGACACCCTCTTTGCGTCTGTGTGCGGTAGGACCGGGCCGGATGTGAGAATTCATACTGAGCGGTGCCAGCGGGCTGATTATTGAAATTGATAGATAAAGCTGTGGACAAAGAAGACGTAGGGAGTATGGAGCGATCCTATTGGCTAAAATGGGTGGTTTTTATGGACTACAGGAGTAAATGATGGACTAACTATGGAGCCCGGTTGACGTTAGTTAGTCTATTGCCTACCTCCTTTGTCCATTGCAACCACCCGTTTCCACCGGTAGGTGGATCCCTCCATGTTACTTTCGTCTTCTTTGTCTATAGCTCTGTCTATCAATTTCTATAATCGGCTCGCAGTGCAAAAAATCTATTATGCCTAACGTAGTCAAACCAGGGGTCCAAGAAACGCCTAGTCTATAAGAGATCCGTAGATCGCGGCAATCCTACGACTAGAAGAACTAGAAACCACCGGTCGCACCGAACAACCCGCTGGGCGGTTGGTACAGACATACGACGCATGCATGCTTCAGACCTTTCAAATTTTCAGGGATCAGGACGGAGAAGGATCTGTTCAAGCAGATCCACTCGTCAATCCCGTGAGAATCCGTCGCCACCACTGGAATTCGAACCTGGGACCAATTGACAAAAAATTCAGGACCTCCTCGATGGAAAAATTTAGTACTTTTCCAGTACCTGTAAGTAACAAAATTCGCAAAAATTCGAATTCCACGAAGAATCGCGACAGTCGGAGCTCATTGCTAGCCAGAACATGCTGTGGCTGCAAAATCGCAATTTTTCCGCACCTTCTTGCGGAATTTCCGTACTTTTTCGGTACTTCCGGACCGCCTCTTGAAAATCAGCACTATTTCCGGACTTTCGGGACTTTCCGGACCGATGGACACTCTGAGGAGAGTAGATCTCAGCCGAGAGCTTTCCCCGGAGCGGGAAAGTTTCCGCTTCGATGCCTGTGACGAGTAGGATCTCCTTTAAAGCCCGATACCCTCACACTGAAAAAAAAATATTGGTGTATCTACTGAGAAAAGGGTAAAATTACCAAGAATTCACGGTTCTATTTAATCCTAGTTTTTTCTTGGTAAAATTACCATTTATGGAATTGGTAATTTTACCGATAATCTCGGTAAAATTATTGAACTTTCTCGGTAATTTTACTGGACCTTGGTAAAAACAACAATATTTTTTATCGACTGTGGTAGAATTACCGAGATAAAATGGCAAAGCTACCGGGAATTGCTTACCAATAAAAGTGGTATTCTTACCTGAAGAAAACAGTAAAAATACCGTTTTTTAGGTAAGCTTACCAGTCTGTATTGGTAAAATCATCAATAATTGGTGAAAAAAGTGAGATGGTAAAGGTACCAACGGACCCTGGTAAAAACGCCGAGAATTTAATAACCAACTGTTGCTTCCGGAGTCGAACAAGAATGCATTGTTTGGATTCAATTGAAAAGCTCGAGTCACGGGACGTATGATTGATGCTTCCATCCCTTTCTGCGAGGCGGCGGCGGCGGCGGCGCGTAAGTTGAATGCCCGCGATAACAGCAACAGAAACAGAAATCCAATCGTCGCGCACTTTCTTTTCATTGAAGCGGGGCGAGGCACCGGCTCCCCGCGCACCACGCCTGAACTGTAAACTTGCAAAGTTTATTGTGCTCGCCGCGGCCAACAATCAGGGGCCGCCTTTTCTCCAAGCTCTGTTGCCGGAGCACGCACTGAAAAAAAATTCTCGGCGTTTTTACCAAGGTCCGTTGGTACCTTTACCATCTCACTTTTTTTACCAATTATTGGTAATTTTACCAAGAGAGACTGGTAAGCTTACCTAAAAACCGGTCTTTTTACTGTTTTTCCCAGGTAAGAATACCACTTTTATTGGTAATCAATTCCCGGTAACTTTGCCATTTTATTTCGGTAATTCTACCACAGTCGATAAAAATATTGGCGTTTTTACCAAGGTCCAGTAAAATTACCGAGAAAGCTCAATAATTTTACCGAGATTTCTCGGTAAAATTACCAATTCCGTAAATGGTAATTTTACCAAGAAAAAATTGGGATCAAATAGAACCCTAAATTCTTGGTAATTTTACCCTTTTTCTAGTAAATACACCGAGATTTTTTTTTTAGTGCGAGACAAACCATTTTTCATGGCACCTCATCCAACTTTCGATGAATATTTTCCAAGCTAGAATTCTCCTAAGTGCAATAAAGATTAGCTAAATGACAAAAAAAAATCCGATTCTCTCGAGGGGAGTTTCAGCTCCTTACAACTCTGGAGTCAAAGGGAGACCCTCCACTAACCTCTTGGCGACAGGTGGAAACTTTAACTGTTGTGTATTCAATATTTCCTCGTGGACAATTATTAAAGAGCTTTCTGGAAAAGGGGCACAAACCGAAAAATTATCTTTGTACAGACATACCTTCCGCGTTCCGGACTCAAAGGCCGAAAGTTACAGGCGTCGCAACCAGAGCAATCGAAGCGACGGCTTCAGCGCCCGGAACTTTCGGCCTCTGAGCCCGAAAGGGGCAGTATGTGTAAAAGGCCCGTAAGTTTTGTTTTAGTGTAGTGTCCCAACAGGATGAAATAAATTTGGAAAAATTGATCTTTCGGACCAAAGCTAGAAGAGCAACTAACTTAACGATCTCAATTTTCAATTTACAGTCCGTCATATTTTTTCAAAAATTTAATAGAATATTTCGGGTAAAATTTCAAAATTTCATTTACGGTGAAATTTTACAACCAGAGTCACAGCTCAATAATAATCGATTCTGGCGCCTTAGAGTGATGCCTGAGCGTTGACGACGGCTCGAAAATGCGAGGAAAGTTGGTTTCCGGTCTGGGCTCAAGTGTGAATAAAGCTCCAAAAGGCGCCATGACACACTTCGCGCCCCGTCTAGTCTGCCGTGCTAAGGAAGAACGCCGTATGAACATTCGTGAGTTGCCAAATTGCCCTCGATAAAACATGGATTTTTGACAACATTCATGCATATTTTCCCTGAAATTTTCAGATATTTTAGATTAAATTGCGTAAAAAATGGTCTGAAAAGTTTAGAAAATAATATCCGCAATTTTCCCAGTAATTTCGGTTTTTATCGAAGGAAACTTCGCAACATCTAAAGATTCATACGGCGTTCTTCCTTAGCACGGCAGTAGTGTCTGCCGGCTGCGCAGTGCGCTTGTCCATTTGCCTATTGTCGCCAATAAAACCATTACAGGCTCGTCTTGGCGGAGAAATTTAAAGAGTTGAATCTCCAGTTTGATTACCCCCATAAAATACCGTATCTTGCGCTCATTTCGGGCGACAAACTGCGCGGGACAAGTCAATGGAAGCTGCAGTTTCAATGCTCATGTACTCAAAGTGGGTTCTACGCAGGGTTCCTAAAAACGGAAGAAATTGTACATCTCGTCGGATGTGAAGTGTAATTTGCCGTATCCCTGATCATTGATCATAGCTAGGAACCGACCGATTAGTAACCGTTTTGGAGCGCGCGTCGATTTGAATTTGAAATCTCTCAACAATCTGGCTCGTTTAGTGGGAGAGGCAGGACATTCACTTTCTAAGACCACGATGAATTAAATTTTTCTTGATTCGTTTGCAAAGTAAGAGTTTAAAATCATCGCCACAAAAACTACTAGCATTTTTTTCAATTCGTGAAAATGTATCGTAGGTGGTGTATTTGTCACGTTTATTTTTCTTTGTGTAAAAAATAAATAAACAACTGTTTTGTCAACGATTCTGTAAAAACCTTGCGTGTATTCAATTTTGATATAAAAATTATAGAGCAGCTGTGGCTCGACTTTTAAAAATCTTTCCTCTAAGGTTTCGAAAAAAAGATATTCTTCTTTCATGATTATATATTTGCTTTGATTTTTTTTAGAAACTTCCAACTTTCATCCTGCCTTTTTCCAACATCGAAATTTCAAAATGTTCCTCTCTCTTTCGGCCGACAACCGCGATAACTATACTTGTCGTACCGACCAAAAGTCATTTTGGTTATTTTCCAACAGCTGTCAGGAAAAAATAACTATGTAGGATATGTTTCTCATATTAAATTATTTGTCTATGGGCTGAACATTTGCATGTACTTATCAGATTTCACAAATAACATCACTTTACTCTGGAAATAAATGGATAAATAAAAGCCCCCGCCTCATTAGAATTGAAATGTCTAGTAGCAAAATAATAAAAAAGCAATTGCTCGGGATGGAGGGTGCTTGAAATAGAACAAAACCTCTCAGTTAAGAAGGTACCCAACCTAATAAGGTGCTTCATGGGTGACGATAACTGAAATTTTACAAAGCCAACGTTAAATCCCAGTAAGATGCTTACAGCAGCTTACTCCAGCCGAGGTCAAGAATGTTAATCTTTCCTTCGAAACATCTCTGTAGGAGCAGAGGCTAGAGAGAGAAGAATTCGAGAGAGGACTGGGACGAAGAGTAGACTGCTGTGCTCAGGAAAAACGCCGTATGAACATTCGAGGGTTGCCAAACTTCTCCGAACAAGTAATGAATTTTTAAAGAAAGTTCTGTATATTTTTCCTTGAAATTTTCAGATATTTTAGATTGAAGGGCGAATACAATAGTCTGAAAAATTTGAAGACAAATATTCACGATTTTCGCGATGAATGGGGTTTATTGAAGGAAATATGGCAACGTCTGAAGGCTCATACTGCGTTCTTCCTTGGCACGACAGTAGAGCGGGCAAGAGCGGAGGCACCAGACCCACCACGCCTGATTGTAATTGTTAGTCGTTCTGCTTCATTCCTATGTTCTTGCACAAGCGATTAATTGAATAATTGTGCCCGTCTCTGATGGATTTTGTTTTTTGATGCCTAAGGACGTTCACTGTTCATCACTTCCGCTTTTATTTTTGATTTGAGTTACTTCGATTAACTTTTGTTCGGTAGGATCAACTGAGAGGACTCGTTTGATGTAGAGTACCTTTAAAGACAGAGTACGGCAATTTATGTGCCGGTTTTTCATTGCATGGTCGCTAGCAAATAGGCTGACACGATGTTCCTACGACCGTAAATGAACAAACAAGATGGCTGCTATCAGCAAGCAAGTTTGAGGTTATGCACATCTTACATCCTCCTGTGATTAAGGCGAAAGGCGATTTGACAGTGTTTTCCTGTGTTTTTCATGTGTTATTCGTAGATATGCTAGTTTAAATTGTTACTGGCGAGTAATTGAAATTTTTGTCAAATTTTAGCTTCTTATCATTGTTACGGTGAGCCGCCATCTTGTTTGTTTATTTACGGCCGTAAGAGCATCATGAGGCCTAAAAACTCGTTGAACAATCAAAAAGCGGCACAGTTTTCCTGCAGTAAAAAGATACGAAGGACCATAATCTGTCTGTAAAGGTACTCTAGTTTGAAGGACTAAATTGGTCAAATCTACCGAGACCGTGGGTCACTCTGAGACATATGCGGGGATGAAGGAAACGTCCTACTGAACTAACGTTCTCTTGTTTCTCTCGATGTCACTCAGAGGTTCCGACTTGCCAGCGGCTGAAGCATTAGACAGTTAGCGACTGAAATGTTTTAGTGTAAGTTTTCTGTATTAGGTGGAAACTATAGTTTCCAGTAACTCCAGTATCCAGTTTCTCAGTTCTCTCAGTATACTGAGAGCACTGAGCGCGAGAATATCCTTGGTTTATAAACTGGACAATTTTTGGAGGGAATATGACAAGATAACCTAATCTGCTAAAATACATGTGTTCAAATGGGGATGATGCCGCCAGATGACGTCACCAGCGGGGCGATTATTGAAACGTCATCGACTCTATGTCGCCGCTTACGACAAGACATAGCCCTATCTTAACCGTGCAATATATCGCAATTCGATGTCTTATCGGGCTGGTTTAAATTTCAATAATCGGCCCGCAGGCGGTGCATTGTCGCCTTATTCAATCTATTTTAACACTATTTCCCATATTATAGAAAAATCATAATACATACTGCAAAATCAGCGGTTTAAGCACTCTCAGATGATGCTATAAAAATTTACGTACGAATTCTCCATTTGTAGGCTAGGAACTTTCCGCATCCCTGCAGTAACCTGAACACCCGCGGAAGCCCCCTTATCGAAAATCATGCCACCCCCAACTGAATCGGCGAGCAAGAAATGTTAATACTTTCATATTCCCACAGCGAAACAGCTGATTCATTGAGGGCTTTCGGCCGCGGTCGGCCTGCGTTGAAAACTTAACGGCATTATTTTTAATGCCGCTACGGATACTCGAACCGGGTTGTCGGAGAGACCCCCTCCTTGGGCCGGTAGTTCACCGGCGCGAGGATTTCCGGACGGCGAAGTGGCAATGGCGGGAGGTTGTGTGCCATTCTTGAGTTTCGAGTAGGTTCATGCGATCGGCGCACAGTGGATCGATTCAATCAGAGAGGTCGGACATGAAATTTTTGACTAAAACTGCAAATTGTCATGTTCATTTTGTCACATTTTTAATTTCATGGGGTGATAATGGAAGAAAATATTACGGGGAAACCAATGGAACCCCTTTTAGAATGTCAAAGTTTAGCATAAATGTAGTTATAAGCGTTTAAAGTTTCCAAATTTTGTCTGTCCTCTCCTACTGACTCTAGGGTGTGTACTGAAACAGACTGGTTGAACATCAGTTCTTTTACAGTGCTTTATTAGTACATTCCCAAGAAATTCAGCACCTCTTCTACAGAAAAATTCAGTACTTTTCAGTACCTCCAAACAACGAAATTTGAATTTCTCGTTCAAATTGCGACAAAAATGACGCAAATTCCGGACCTTCTTGCGGAATTTCCGCACTTTGTCGGTACTTCCGGATCTGGACTGCCTTTGAAAAATCAGTACTATTTCTACACCTTCCGGAAATTCCGAACTTGTAGACGCCCTGTTCGAACCACTGTGCGGCGAGCCCAGAGCCGAAGAGCGGTGCGCGAGGATTCTCATGGAACAGGTCTCCACGTTCGGACGCATCGGACACCGAGACTTGGAAGTCGGGGGACGAGGGGGTACGGGGGGGGGGGGGGGAGGAGCTTGGGGGCGGCGGTCCCGGGAGAAACGGCAACGGCGCGAGCGGCCACGTCGAGACCCAGACTGGCGGAATCGCGGCGCGGGACTCGGACGCTCGACTTGGATTACGCCTACTGCCCCTACCGAACTCACCTCTGCAAAAGCTGTGCTAGGACCAACTGCGTAGAGGGGTAAAAAGTGCGGGAGGAAGTGGTCCATGAGGAATTTGTAAACATTGATAAGACGTCCGAACGTGATGAAAATCGGAAATTTTGTGGAAAATGCGGCTGAATAAACAATCACTAAAACCAGCAGGCTTAATGAGTTTTTCCAGAGGCTCGATTCCAACTTTATCCTTCTGATATATTTTGAACTATTTTCCGCAAAATGTTGACATTTTTCGTTCGGGTCTAAGACCGATTTCCGCTTTGAGGGAAGCCAAAGTGATGAAGGTGGTGGTCTTTTGGGAATTTGGAAACATTGACGGACGTCCCGAAAGAGATGAAAACTGGAAACTTTGTGAAAAATCCCTAGATAAACAATCATTGGAACTATAGCACATTTAATGACATTTCCCTGGGGTTCGATCCCACTTTTACTCTCCAGTTCTAAAACAACATTTATTTCGCTATAATTTGTATTGTTTTCTTCAAAATTTTGAAATTTTTTGTGCTGTGATCAGTGACATCATTAGACTACAGACAAAATGGCGGCGAAATTATAGCTGGCATTAACCGCGTGTGTTTCTTGTGTGGAATACACAGCTGCGACTTTTATGCAGATCAGTATACAATATTCTACGATGTTATTTAATTTCAATCTTTTGCTTGCCCACTTTAGCCACTGGGTGGTGCAACTTAAGTGAACAAATGCTGCACAACTGCACACATTTCTTCACGAATGTTGTCTTAATGCGTCAAGCCACTCGTGTTTGTAGGCGCGTCAACTTTTCTTCACCGCGTTAAAGTCTCCGCGGTTATCCCAGTATTTTGCCATATTGGCTGGCGATCCACCGTGTCAATTAACGCAGTCATCCCGACTCTAAGACATCCGAGTTGGGCCGTCCGGATGACTCATTGGCGGTTGGGTCGACTAGGCACTAGGCCAGACGCCCAGGCCAGCGGGCAGGGATTCCATTTTTGAGTGCCGAACACGTCTGGAAAGAGGTAAGGAGGTGCAAACTACGTTCAGAGTGTGATTGCAGGCCAGGTCCATGCCAAACCAGGCTCGCCGAGGAAATTGGCGGACCAGGCCAAGTGTGCGTTCGGCACTTCCGAGTCTCGTCTCTCGTCGCGGTGTCAGTGCGTCAGCATGCCCTGGTTCTCTACTTTCACATCGGCGGCCCATGTGATGCTCATGGCTGGCTTCGTAATAGAAGAGCGGACGCCGGCCGGCGCGGCGCACGGTGGATCCAGTCGATGGGGGAGGTCGGACAAAATTTGGAAACTTTAAACGACAATAACTCTGTTTATGCAAAATTTAGAGGTTCTAAAAGTGGTTGAATGGAGATGATGCATGTGTGAGACATTTGCGATTTGATTAATAATTCTTAGGTACAAGTTCGCGAGAAACACGATGGTGCCACTGGTTTTTCTGAAATCCCAAAGCTCAAAAAAGCTCTCAAGTTGAGGCCAAAATGGAGGGGATATTCCACGCTATCCTGAGAGTCCACCTCTACATCAAGATTAACTTTCCATGCAAAGATAGGGAGCAAATACATTAGCAGGGTTGCCGTGTTTTCAGTTTCAGAGTCACCAAATAAAGTGGCAGCCCTGTCAATGTGTTTGCTCCCTATCTTTGCATGGAGAGTTTGCCTTGATGTAGAGGTGGACGCTCAGGATAGCGTGGGATATCCCTCATTTTGGGCCTCAACTTGAGAGCTTTTTTGGAGCTTGGGAGCTGATTTCAGAGAAAACCAGTGGCACCATCGTGTTTCTCACGAACTTTTTAATAGGAATCAACAGTCAAATCGCAAATTCCTCACACATGCAACATCTCCATTGGTTTCCTAGTAAAATTTTCTTCTAGAAACAGCCCTTGAAATTTAAAATGTGACGAAATAAACATCAAAATTAGCAGTTTTATTCAAAAATTTCATGTCCGACCTCTCAAATTGAGTCGATCCACTGTGCGGCGCGGCGTTCGCGTTGAATGATGAACTTGGAGCTTCAGCCGCCTCTCGGGTACACGACCTTCGACTCCTCCCAAGCCTCATTCCTAGTCGGCATCGCAGAAGTTTTAATTGAATTCGTGCCCGAAAATGCGCCGCCATTCTCGCGGTTAAATATGAGCACGCAACTATTTTGACACCTCGGGTGTTGTTTTGCCTGATTGAAAAAGTGAAGGTGCATCGAAAAAATAAGGTCTTATAAAGATCCAGAGTCCAGTATCTTCAAGAAAATTGCGAGAGAAAAGAATCTTGAATCAATGGAATTTTTTCTTGAATCGAAGAGAAATACGGTTAAATTAAGTGACTAGGCTCTTGATGGGAACAAAGATCCGA
Organism: Bemisia tabaci; assembly: GCF_918797505.1. Lineage (NCBI taxonomy): Eukaryota > Metazoa > Arthropoda > Insecta > Hemiptera > Aleyrodidae > Bemisia > Bemisia tabaci. Next base: position 19,879,408 of record NC_092797.1, on the reverse strand, counting down.
TTGGATCAAGAGACTTTTTCTTGTCAATTTTTTTAAAAGCCTGGACTCTGGATTCATTAGACCTTTTCTTCCAGTGTGGGAGCCAATACTTCCGCAATTTCCTTGCGACGAAACGAGACCTGTTTAAATAATAACCAGTATCATAATAAACCTGTCAAAATATACTCGCGACGATTCGCGATTTGATTAAAAAGGTGACTAATATATATGCAAGCTGGAATAATCGTATGTATCGGCCGTGCTTGTCTTTCTTCCGTCTTGCGGTTAACATGCCCATACCAGACTTGCAGTTTGGTCATGACGTTAAATACGATGCATTTTCGACGTACACGATCTGACGCACTCTTTCATTGTGGATTCGGTCCCTTCTGGAAAGTGATGCTGACCTCCAGAAATCCAATTCCGTTTTTCTTAAAATACCCTGTGTGTGTAAGTTAAGGACCTTTCCTAAATTTCGTAACGCTCTAGGGAGGAGGGGGTTCGAGGTGAGCTTGACGCCTTATGTTTTTACGTTTTAGACGATAGGATCCTACGTCACAAAAGCGTTACAAGAGGATATGGGGAGGGGGTCAAAAATGCTGAAAAGCGCGTTCCGTAATTTAGAGACGGCCCCTTACAAAAATATCTCTTGGAAAATTTCAGATGCATGTTAAATTGCATATAAAGTTCCCCGCAGGGTGTCTACTAAAACAGGCTGGTCAAAAATCAGTGCTTTTACAGTACTTTTTCAGTACATTCCCAAGAATTGCCGTACCTACTTAACAGAAAAATTCAGTACTTTTTCAGTACCTCCATTTGACGTACTTCGAAAAATTTAAAAATTTCAATTTCTAGCTGCGACAAAAATGACAAAAACACGAAAAAAATTCCTGACCTCTTTGAGAAATGTCCGCACTTTCTCGGTACTTCCGGACCACCCTTAAAAAATCAGTACTATTTCCACACTTTCCGAAAATTCCGGACTTACAGACTCCTCAAAAAACCCTCGAGTTTCCCAGAAGACCCCTCTAGTACCGGCAAAAGTTTGGTAGAGTCGCGGTGTTCATACGACGTTCTTCTTTGGGAGTTAGTGTAATAACAGCCGAGGTGACACGACGCCGACGGGACAGTGAGCACGAAAATCTGAGTCCTTGCGTCTTTGTTTGAGACAAACGGTGACTACTGAACACCGAAATGAGCCCGTGTCTCCGGCCCCACGTTTCGTTGCTCAGTTGCTCATAAGTCACAATTTGGAAGATAATCGTGCGCACGTGACAGTCGTCTTCTTACAAGCGCGCCTCCCCCGCGGACTCCGCCTCCACTACTCGTCACAGTTAATGTAAATGGGATCCGAAAATCCTCGTCTCAACACGCAAGACGTGCGCTTCAATGGCCACCTATTCCGTCGTTTCGTCAAGACATTCAGTGATGGAGGAGTAAAATTTCAAAAAATCTTAAACGCCATTAGCTGGATCTACGATTGTGTAGTGTGCTCTTCGTCGTAAATGACTTCACATGGTGTCTACAGACTTGGCGGGGAAAATTTTCCGACTTTTCCAAGTTCTCCCCGACCGGACTACTTCAGGTTCTCTGATTTCTTACAACTGTAGAGAGAAACTAAAGAAAAAATAATATTGATTCATTTGGACTTTTGCTTGAATCAAAAAGAAATGTGCTTAAATTAAGACGCTTGGTTTTCGATTCAAGAAAAAATCCGATTGAATCCAGCGTGCTTTCTCTTCTCAAATTTTTTCGGAGTCTGGACTCAAGATCCAAGAAGCTTTGAAGGAGACACCCTTCCTTGAAAGTGCTGTATGACAAACCGAATCCTTCGATCGATACCGAACATGATCCCAGTGTTTTTTATTCACGTGAATCATACGAAAAAGGATGAGAACACGTGAAATACAAGCTGAAAAAACCGGTCGAGCTTCCTTGTGCTTATTTTCATCCTATAAATTTGACACCGCTGTTTTAAGTTGGGAATCGAGTCGCTGCGATGCGAGCCTGCGCGCCGCACAGTGGACCCAGTTGATGGAGGAAGTCGGGACAATATACCGGAACTTTAAAAGCTTGAATCATCGTGTATATGAAACGTCGAGGTTTAGAAAGTGATTCCGTTGGTTATCTCGTCAAATTATCTTCAAAAAGCACCCCTTAAAAGTTTAAATCTCGACGAAATAAACACCAAAATTTGCAGTTGAAGTAAAAAAATGTTCGGCCGACCCCTCAATTTGACTCGAATCACTGTGCGCCGAGCCGAGGCGCAGCGGAGCGGTGACCGGAGGATTGACCTTGCTCTTGAAAAAACTTGAACCGACGTCAAAAATTTCTCGGCCGGTATTTCACTCCGCGTGAGAGTGTCACTGCCCCCAATGAATTTTTACAGTTCGATATTTCGAGCCCCCCCCCCCCCCCCAAATCGAACACGAATCCCGATCTGGATATGGAAGCGTGTTATCTGACGGAGGGCTTTTAAGGATGACGTTGTGCATCGGAAGAGGATAGGATGACGCCGCCATTAACGGTCTCTCGGCTTCATAACTGCACGCTTCTGTCCCGCGACTAAACACCGACGACGATATATTTAAAGGGTGAACATGCACGTTGGTTGATGGATGGTATTATGGTACGGTGATGGGTATGGTTTGGCCATAGAGTACACTAGGGGGCTACGCCCCCTGGCCGCTACGCGGCCCAACCCCCCGAAGGCGCTCCGCGCCATCAATGGGCCGCTTCGCGGCCCTATTTTTACCCTCCTATTAGTATTAGTTTTATTTTTCCCCTAAAAAAATTCGATATGAGGTATACTTAATAGAATGAAATAATTTTTGGTTTTGATGAATAAAGAAAAAAAAAATTTTTGAAGTCAAAAGGACGCGTTTTGGAATGACTGCTTGATGAAATATTACAGTAAAACAACGATCTGTTTAAATCGGATAATTATTAAGTATCTCTGGAGGCGGGGATCGAACCCACACCTTGATCAATGTGGACACTTCCGACGTCGTAGACGACTCGGCCACCGCTCGTCTTGAGGTAATCGGCGGAAATCTTGTGTAGATAAGTGTAGAGCTGATGCGCAGGCTACACACCTACTGCGCAACCTCCTCGACCACTGCGCATCCTCCCGCGCATAGCGGTAGCAGTCCCGGAGCACTCTGTAAATTCACTCACTTTAATAACGTGATTTTAAAAAAACCTGGGTCCTTTTTCCAAAATCTGATTAGAGCGGGCTCATCTAGAGCCTATTACCTGTCGATTTACGCAAAAATCATGGAAATCGGCCCAGTAGAATGCTCAAACGAACTATGACAAAACACATAAATTTACATTGTTTATATGGGAGAATTCGCAACTTTACCACGTAATATAAAAAAACCTGGGCCATATTTTCAAAATCTGAAAAGAGTTGGCTTATCTAGAGACAATTGCCCGTCAATAGCCGCAAAAATCATGAAAATCGGCCCGGTAGAACGCTGGAACTAAGCGTCACCAGTTTCGCAAAATTAGGAGGTCTTGGAGCTTATAGTATAGATAGAGTCGTAATGTAAGTGGGAGAGCTGGCGCCACTTTTAAGCATTTTCCATGTCCCGAATTCCGAGACTCCTGTGTGACGCCGGGTCACTTTTTCGATACTTAATCGATTGTTTGCGATACACGGGTACCCGGCCATCCGATGACAACAACAACAACAACAACAACAACAACAACAACAACAACAAAGGAGATAGGAATTACCACGTATTCCACACCGCCATTTTGGATCGAAAATGTATCGAAAAAGCGACCCGAACTCGGCGCACACCGGGCTCGGAATTCGTCGAGCAGAACATGGCACCAGTTCTCCCACTTACATTACGACTCTATGTACTCTATGGATTTGGCATGGTTTGGTATAGTCTGGCAATGAAAAAGTATAGTAAAATATAGTGCGATGCACTTAAGTGCAATACAGTATGCGATATCATGCTATATTACGCGTTTTGTAGATGTTGACAAAGTGTTTATTGATTATAACGTTCCCTGACTTTTAAATGTTTTAAGGCATGATTTTCCCCCAAAACATTCAATTCACGTAAAATTGTAAGCATGGAGCCTCTTGAAATTGAAGAAAAATTAAATTTTTACGCTGTAAAAAAAAATAAGGTTCTGCAGCCGAGTTCCCTGACTTTTACGAGGTCAGGAATAATTCTTCTGATTTTTTAGATTTTTCCTGACCTTTTAAGAAATCGTCACCCTGTATTATTGTGCAGCATAGTATGCGGTGTGGTATAGCAGTTAGAGGGCCGGATTAGCTGAGGTGATGTAGTGCTGTAGCACTCCGGGCCCTGGCCGTTTTTTTTCTTAAAAATTCCGGATTCATTAGGGATCCTTGGAATCTATATATATAAAGTCGCTTTATAACGCACTCTGGCGTTCTACGACACCCAAGCGCCACATATGCCTGTCTTCCCAGAGGTTATCGGGCAACTGACACCGCAACATCTCTTTGTCAACGCCCTGCCGCCAACCCTTTACGGGACGTCCCCGTCGCCTCTTCCCAGGTGGTACCCAATCCAAAACTTGTTTGGGCAACCTCTCCTCCGACATTCTTTGCACATGTCCATACCAGCATAACTGCCTGGACATGACGTCGTGCACGATATCTTTCTCAACCTTCATCACCTGGCGAATTCTCTCATTACGGACACGGTCCCGTCTCGAAATGCCGGCAGATCGCCGCCAAAAATCCATTTCAGTTGCCCTCAACATTTCTTGCGTTCTTTTCGTCAAAGGCCACACTTCACTACCATAGAGCACGATACTTTTAACGATGGCGTCATATATCCGGTGCTTGTTTGCCTTTGAGATGCTCTGATCCCAGAGCACCCCGTTCAGCATCGCGATGGCTCTCCTGCCCTGGATGATCCTGTCCTTAATTGCTCTATCCATCCTTCCATCCTGATCGAGCCAAACACCGAGATACTTATACTCGTCACACTCTTCGATGCGCCGTCCATCCTCAAGCTCTATGCTTTGCCGTTGATGCGCTGCTCCCACGACCAGCTTCTCTGTCTTGGACACACTAACGTCCATGCCCCATTTCCGATATTCTTCGACCAACTTCCGCGTCATGTAATCTACATCCTTGGAATCTAAAAGACAAATTCATAGAGGCCTTGCTTAAGCCTAGGATTTTGGGTGTCATGGGGCCCTCACATTTTAGGATATGGGACCCCTAATAACCAGTGGTCCGGGCCTTGAGCGCAAATCCAGCCTTGAGTATAGTATACTATAGTATGATGTAGTATCGTATTGTATAGTAGAGTATACATAGCACAGTTCAATACAGCACAGTATGTTACGGTGCATAATCGATAGGTTCTTCTTGGAACTATGCATTTGTTAATTTTCATAAATCTTCCTAATAATTAATAATGATGATAATCTTGAATGAGCCGATCAATCAAGAAATTATATTTTTTATTCTGAAATTCTACTCCCGACGACTCATCCTCTCCAAGGTTACGTAAATAAATAATTAAAGCGAATAATACGACTGAGATTAATCCATGGAAATAAGCCTAAACCATTAAAAAACGAGCGTGATAAGATAAAAAACATGTCGACTTGAGAAAGACTGCTTACCTTCGTGTGGAGGAAAGCCAAGCTTTTGTTGACATTCTCGACTTTGTGGACGCGCATTCGGCCACTGTTTGGCTTCCCGAGTTTCTCACCAGAGATAATCTCGAGGAGCTTAAGTAATTTCTTCCCATCCGCCAGATCTGTAAACAGATCCTCCACCTCCATCCGAGCCTGAAAAATAAAGTAAGGAATTTCAGGAACTTCTTCTTGTTCTTCGTGTCTAGGAGAAAAAAAGAGGAAAAAATCGGGCTTGGATTTTGTCCTGCCACTGAAAAAAAATCTCGGTGTGAAAAATCTCACTAAGAAGAGGGTAAAATTACCAAGAATTCAGGGTTCTATTTGATCCCAGTTTTTTCTTGGTAAAATTACCATTTATGGAATTGGTAGTTTTACCGAGAAATCTCGGTAAAATTATTGAACTTTCTCGATAATTTTACTGGACCTTGGTAAAAACGCCAATATTTTTTATCGACTGTGGTAGAATTACCGAGATAAAATGGCAAAGTTACCGGGAATTGATTACCAATAAAAGAGGTATTCTTAGCTGAAAAAAACAGTAAAAATACCTGTTTTTAGGTAAGCTTACCAGTCTGCCTTGGTAAAATTACCAATAATTGGTAAAAAAAGTGAGATGAAAAAGGTACCAACGGACCTTGGTAAAAACGCTGAGAGTTTTTTTATTAGATAACTCACAGAGTATCGGTAAAACACTATTCAAAACATGCACAGTCTTTGTAACAAGACAAATTGTGTGTCGTTTTCTACCAATTGGAAGTGGAAAGCTCCGTCGAATTTTCAATTATGTGTAAATCCAATTTTTCTTATCGGATGCTTGGCAAAGTTGGTCGAATGCTTCCGTCACAAATATCTTTTTGAATCCTAACTATTACAGGGTGTCTATTAAAACATACTGGTCAAAGATCAGTACTTTTACATTACTTTTTTCATACATTCTCGAGAAATTCAGGATCTCCTCAACAGAAAAATTCAATACTTTTTCAGTACAACTTTTTGACGGAATTCGAAAAATTTATAAACGTTTAGATTCTCGCTGAAATTGCGGAATTAAAATGACTGACGCAGACGCAAAATTTCATTGATGGCTTGAAGGTTAACCGACTGCACAATCGCGATCTTGTAAGCAAATACTACTCTAAGGAATAATGAACGCGCAGGGGACTGCTTACTTTCCGGTACTTCCGGACCACCCTCAAAAAGTCAGTACTATTTCCAGACTTTCCAGAAATTCCGGACTAATAGACACCCTGGAATAAAAAGTAAAAAGAAGGAGAATCTGAGCCTTCTTTTTCGGCGACTATGCAGTTTAAGCTACTTCGTAGTCGAAACTTTTGTATAATGGATTTCGGTCTCCACGGAACTGCGTAGCTCCATATCTCGCTACTATGTAATTTTCTTCGATGGCAGAAAATTGCCACATCTGATTGATTGAAGTAGACGCCAAGAGGGAGAAAACTAGGAAATCCATCGATATCGATTAAAAGGAATCCTTGCCAAGTAAGACGAGCGTAACTGTAGCCAACTACGGCTAATAGGAAGTGACTGAATTTTTACGACTAAGGCGAGAAAGTGTCTTCGAGACCTGGAATTTAAACTAGATCCAAAAAAGAGATCACGAACCGATTATTTTACTTCAAATAAAACTCATCAAATGAGTGAATTTTTCTATTTTTTATACTAGATTTTTCTCTTTTTTAGTTCCTCGACTCGTTGAGATTTTTTTTTTATTTACCGAGCAAATAAAATTAAAACTCCTATCATCAGTAAAATAGATTTGCAATATGATTACATGTTTAATTTCGTTGAAACCCTTCCAATTCTATAGTGCAGTTCTTGTTTTCTGATTGAGTTTCGTAGTGAGCTCTATCATGAATGACAATTGGTAGATATTTTCTCAGAGCTCACAGAAAAACAGGATACTTCAGTTTACAATGTTTTATAAAAGTGTTGTTCATGCAAGTTTGAAAAAATTATGACGAACTTTTGAATTAGATTAATTGTTAAATTACTAAGTAAAACAACCAAAATGATGGAAAAATCCGAGTCCCAAGACGCCTTGTGGTGCCAAGTGTCACTTTATGTAAGTGAAAAATAAATGATGCTTAGCTTAGGGGAGATGTCCAATAACTTTAACTCTTACATGAAATCTGGCTAAAGATATTAATAAAGATGTACAATAGAGAGCCAGGGATGCTAAGCTACCAAATGTTTCGAAATGGTGCGGCGGCCGTATAAATTAACTAGGGGGCTACGCCCCCTGGCCGCTACGCGGCCCAACCCCCTGAAGGCGCCCCGCGCCATCAATGGGCCGCTTCGCGGCCCTATTTTTACCCTCCTATCGATGTTAGTTTTATTTTTCCCCTAAAAAATTACGATATGAGGTATACTTTACTTTTAGAGTGAAATAATTTTTGGTTTTGATGAATAAAGAAACAAAAAATTTTTTTGAATTCTAAAGGACGCGTTTTGGAATGACTGCTTGATGAAATATTGCAGTGAAACAACGAACATTGATAATCAGGTAATAATTAAGGTTATCGGGAGACGGGGATCGAACCCACACCTTGATCTATGTGAGACGCTTCTGACGTCTTTGACGACTCGGCCACCGCTCGTCATGAGGAAGTCATCGCGAATCTTGTGTAGATAAGTGTAGAGCTGATGCGCAGGCTACACAGCTACTGCGCAACCTCCTCGACCACTGCGCATCCTCCCGCGCATAGCGGTAGCAGTCTCGGAGCATTCTGAAAATTCACTCACTTTTATAACGTGATTGTAAAAAAACCTGGGTCCTATTTCCAAAATCTGAATAGAGCGGGCTTATCTAGGGCCAATTACCCGTCGATTACCGCAGAAAAACTTGGAAATCGGCCCGGTAGAACGCTCAAACGAACTATGACAAAAAATATAAATTTACATTGTTTAAATGGGAGAATTCGCAACTTTACCACTTAATATAATAAAACCTAGGCCATATTTTGAAAATCTAAAAAGAGTTGGCTTATCTAGAGACAATTGCCCGTCGATAGCCGCAAAAATCATAAAAATCGGCTTGGTAGAACGCTGGAACTAAGCGTTACCAGTTTCGCAAAATTAGGAGGTCTCGGAGCTTATAGTATAGAAGTGTCAATAAAATCAATAAAAATCCGCTCAGATTGCAATATAATGTAGCAGCTGAGAGCGCCGTTATGGAGACCGTGTGAAAATCGCAATAAAACACATAAAATTTAAATAAGTTTGAGAAATCAGAAAAGCTACTTGGCCAAACCTTAATATATATTAAGCAATTGAGTGAGGAGTGGTTTTGGGTCACCGGGAATTCCGATACATTTTGCCGCCATTCCGATCATTTTACTTAATTCATGGTACTTGTACGGACATTTATTTCTATTTTATTTTTTGGTTCAACAAATAAAAATTAAATGCTAGGAATCCCCGGCAGTTGATTATCACAAGAAAAGTTGGCAATTTCACCGCTTTTTTCTCGAACTAAATTCGCCTCAAAGAGTACACTACACATTCTGGCCAGTGTAAAACTTTCGGTGTAAAGTTTTTCATTTGTATGCTTCTCTTCCATGGTATTTTATCAGTTCAATCAGAATGACAGTAGAATGTTTGAGATAAAATGGGCAGTTTTCATTGTAAGATTCATTCTTTTAATGGACGACCAGCGACAGGAATAAAGCTTGGCAATGTTGCTGTGGGAAGGTATGGCGCTGTGACGCTGTGCTTTCGAGCAGTCAGCAGGCTAGAGGGATTTTAGCTTTCTTGGAATCTTGGAAGAGAGCGTATGGTCATAGGTACCCGAGAAGAAGCCTCTAAAAAAGGAATGAAAGTCTGTTTTGAGCTGGACTCGTCTCGGAAATCCGCACGGGAAAAGAAACGGATAGAGGAGCCGTCAAGGTTAGCCAACGGTTCATTCCACCTGTGTCAATATTCGTTGCACTTTCAATGACGTCACCAAAACCCCATTTAGAGTCAGGTTATCCCTATGTCTTGCTAGGAAAAACCGGTTCGCAAGAAATGAAGAAGTTTTACCGATCCATGAAAAAATAACCATCAAGCAATACAGTATATCAGTGAAACAGCACAGTGAAATTACCGAATCACGGATCTCCCAAGTTATCGTTCGAAAATATTTACGCTCGTTCATTTTTTAGAGAAAGTACTAATTGACGTTTCTCATTCTCTCCATTGTTTTTCGCGCTACACTCACCGCAAACTGTACTAAAATCAACACAAAATTTGTGTTGGTTTGTGCTTCACTTATTATACTGACCAAAGTTAACACAAGAGCACAAATATTTTCATCGGTGAAATAATTTCAGATTTTACCCAAATGTTCTGAAGTAAGTTTGGATGTCCTGTATTTAAATATACCCACTTGAACGCAATGATTTTACGGTAATCCTTGGATGAAAGAGCCCGAGGGCCACCGTTTATCTGAATGAAGAGTTGTTGAACGCACACATACACTTTCTGAGAAATAAGATGTGCAATCTATTGCGTCACACTTCAGTTCACTCTTTTGATGCTTGGCGATGCGTAAAATGATCATCGAGACGGAGGACACAGTGAACGGGGGGAGAAAATGTACACAAGTAAGAGAGAAAAGCAAATTTGCTGCACTCTCCTTCATATCTTGCGATTGCTGACTCCACTCGAGTGCTGTGTAGGAATTCGCTTGACCGCAGGAGTATATGGATTGCATTTTGCAAAAAGGAACCACTAGCAGTGCAATGATGCTAAGATTGTGCAACTTCATCTTTTGCAATCAAATTGCGGAAATCGTGAAAAACTATGAAATTTAGATGGTGATTTTTGTCTTAAATTTACAGTTTTTAGCGAGTAAAATAGAAACTTTTAATGGATAATCGGGTTTTTCCTCTAAGAAAAAAGAAGTTGCACAATCTTAGCAACATTGCAATGCTGGTGGTTCCTTTTTGCAAAATGCAATCCACATAGTCGAGTCAATTTGACCCGACTTGAGATTTCTACGAGTAGTCATCAAAAAAAAAAAAAAAAAAATAATCCCTCACAGGACATAACTCTCGCCAAAATGCTAGGTTTTAGCTTGAGAGGCATTTAAATATGTTTCTACCTATTTCTTTTACTTTCTCTTTTTCAAAATTCTTATTGATTTGGACACATCATCGTATATTTTGAGCAACCTTAACTTTAGCTTTTCTCATACTTCAAAAATAAGAGACGCCTTGACGTTGGTTGATGAAATTGCAGAGATACAACTACTCGTGCTTGATGAAATCCATGTTGCATAAGCGAAATTGATGGCACGATGGCTCGACAAACAAACATCAAGCGGAACACAACATAGAAAGAGGACGCGTGTTGATGACGGCGCGGAGATACAACTATTCGAGCTTCACGGATGTCCATGTTGCATCTGCAAAATTGAAGGCGCGATGGCGCGAGGCGCTACCGACCCGCGGCGCGGGTGCGTGGAAGGCCTAAAAGAGTGCTTCAAAAGGGGGAGTCCCCACCTTGCTTAATTATCTCTGCTGCCAATGCGTAATTATGGATGTGAATGAAGCACCTTGAAAAAATACATTTTGGAATTTCGGAAGGCTTCAAAGCAAGAGAAAAAAGATAGATTTTCCGAACAGTTGTCTACCAGTTACTATGTACATTCGAGGCTATCATTCAAGGGCTTTCAAGTAAATTTGAACACTTACAAGATTAAAGACAGGTATTCGAGTACTTGATACTTCGACAAAAAAAAATCAATTTTAGTCAAAGACCTTTCGAAACTTCCTGAACCCTACCCTGAGGAAAACTTCATTTGGATGGATTACAATTCGTTTTTCTGGGTCTTGTCACGGATGAGAATGGAATCTGCATGAGGTCAGATCAAATGACGATGGGAAATAATAACTTTGAATTATGGCTACTCATGGTCATCTCCAGGAGCAAGTTGAGCACAAGCAAATCGCTTGAGAGAAATATGCTCCACCCGAATAGTACTAGCTCATGGAGTCTATATTCTGAATGAGCCAGCAAGTATTTCCATTAACCAGTCAACACCGTTACCTATTCAATATGCGCTGCACATAGAGAAAAAAAAGACGGCCTAGCGATGCGCGGCCGCTGTGAGTTTGGTCCGTGTCAACAAGACGAATTTTGATTAAGTAGTCGTTGTTTGTGGACGTTGTTGTAGTTCAAGTTGTTGACTCACAAGCAAATGGTGCGTGATTTTTTTTTTTTTTTTTTTGAGCCCTTGATAATTTTTTTACAATTTTGAGCTAAAAAACATTGCTTTTACAACACACTTGGACCAAAAATCTCATTTCCAGTGCCACTTGGTTAGAAAGGAGAGTATTAGTGGTAAATATCTCATTTGAAAAAAAATAATCTCTTGTATCCAGGGTCCAGACTCTTAAAAATTTGACAAGAAAAAATACTATTGATTCAATCCAATTTGTTCTTGAATCAACAGGAACTTCTCTTAAATTAAGAGTCTTGGCACTCGAGTCTCGATTCAAGCAAAAAGCCGGTTGAATCAAAAGTATTCTCCCATGTCAAATTTGTTACGAGTCTCGATTATCGATCCATTGAAACTTTTTTTCCTAGCGCTACTACCAACTGCGTCCTGCTATCTGTTAAAAAAAAAAGATTGACGTTTAGAAGTGTTGGAAAACAAGTTTTGTGAGCCATTGTTCCAGTAATTTTTTTGACCTTTCCGCTTCAAGACTTTCCCAGGCTTTGATACTAAATATTAAACAATTGTGCTTTTTTTACGGGATGTGAAACATTATGTATAAACACCGCGTTTCCTTCGGCGTATCTCTTTCCCTTCCGGATGATTCCATATTTAGCATCAAAAATTACTTCTAAAACTTTATAGATACCGATACTATCAATCTCTGGGAGAAATTGCATTCTGTGCCTAATATTTTCGATCTTAAAAATGAATGCTGCTACTTCAAAAATCCCTCAAACCTCATCTGTTCGGGACTCTAATTTCAGGTGGGCAAGTGTTCTTGCATTTAATAATTCCCTTAATTTTTCAATAGGTTTTGGGGATTTAAACAATACATTTTATGACTTTTACGTGACTTTTCAATGTATTTTTAGAATGAGTTTTTAAGAAAATGCTTTCCAAAATTTTTTTTAGCGCAAAGCCTCTTGAAAATGAAAATCATCAAATGTTTCTGGCTTGTAGAACGAATTTCAAAGTTCTAAACGGAATTATAAGACAGATCACTAAATTTTCAGTGTTTCGCAAAATTCCCTGACTTTTTAAGAACCTGTCCCCAAGTACTACCAGTGCATCAGTTTTGAGCACCCTCACGATTTCTGAGGAGTATTTAATTCACGGAAAACCCTTTCCTGATGACACCGATATCTCTATCTAGTTCTTCCTATCGCTAGGGTCGGTCGTCTCTCCGATGCCGGACACAACCATGAGAAAAAAACCAGGCGAAATGGGCGGAGAGAGACGACTGACAAATCGTGCTACACACGCGACAGTGACAGAACAGAAAACAACATAGTAACACGCTAGCCGGTCACAAGGACAGCTTCAGTTGAGAGAGGAACGCCAAAGACGTGAGACTAAACAATGGAACCTAATTATTATGCGACCGAAGAGCCGAGACGAGTTGTTCAAACAATTCGCCACTGATGGGTGTGATGCGGCTAGCGGAAAGACGCGAGGGGGCCAGGGGGCGGGAGGAGGGGGGGGGGGTCCTAAAAAGCGGAACCGTGGCTTCACGGATTTACCGATCAGTCAACGCACGCGGCCAGCGCAGCGGTAGAAACCTTGACCCAATTAGAGAACAACGCCACGCTGCGATCAGCCGAAATATTCGGCGGAAAGGGATGGTCAGCTAAGCGGATTCGCTAGGGTCGTGGGTGTGGCAGTGCGGAATAGCGGGGTTCCTATAGAGGAGAAAAGGGAGGTGGCTACATTTTAGGAATTTTGGATTTCGTCGATGACGTGCGTGAGTTGAGGACGGACTGATTTTTGTCATCGATTTTCTCGAAAATAGTTTAGTTTGTGGTAGGGAAAAAAATTGATGAAATGTTTTGATCAAAACGCGTTCCATTTTTGCCTACGACCTCCGAAGTTGTGCACGTGCGCTGCCCTCCGCAATGTCAAACAGCGTACGCACCTCAAAACTTAGCAGCGCGATTCGCGAGGAGCCGAGAGCAAAACCGGAGATAGCTGTGGAGACGGCGCAATGCTTGAAGTATCCTTGCAGTTTTGCAGGCGCTTCCTGTGATCGTTTTTTGCGCTAAGTGCAAGGCTCAGAGTTCTGGGAATTTTCTTCCGGAAGATGAAGTCTCTTTGTACAGATCCCGTCACAATTATGAGGCAACAAGACTTTATCGCATACCTACGAAAAAAAAGAGCTTGGTCTCTTTTTCTTCGACTCGGAGATTTTAACGCAAAGTAGAAAAGTTTGATGGGGCGAAACGTGTGGTGTACTACTTGGGTGTTATTTTAAAAAATTACTGCGGAAGCGATTCATTCTTGAGAAATTTACTGCGAAAGGGTTGAGTGCTAAAACAATCACGGCGTTTAATTTTGAGCAAATTACTGTGAACGCGCAATGTTATAGTGCAAAGGCAGAATCCCTGGTTTCTCGAAATTGCGTACTTCGGCCGAGGAAATCTCTGCACCTCTGGAAGGAATCGCCGTCAATTTTTAGACGGTTGAGTACCCGCGTTTTTATTTCATTGCCGTTGAGATGGAAAAACGATAAAAGAATGTTAGAATCAATACCTTCAAAATATGAAGACGGAGAGGAAAAAGTATGGAGGGTGTGGGAGATGGCAACTACACTGAATAAAATTTCGTTTCGCAAAATAGCTGGGTAATTGCGACTAATTGTAGTATACCCCCCTCTCCTCTCTCTGCCTAGCCTGAGTATCAATAGTTCTCGCTTGCCCATGTAAGTGTTTTGTACGGCACGTTACCGATTGAGCTTCTTCCGTGTCACGTGATGGCACGCGAAAATATGCTGCATCTTTGGTTCCTCACAATATACGCGGTGACAGAAACCTGACATGAGTCGGCTCGAGAAAGAATTCATCACTGGGTCACGAAGTGATCGAAAAATGAGGTAGCGAGCTCAACTTAATTTCATGGTCCTCTGTTTTTCGCCTCTCTGGCCCATAATAACGCGTTGTCGATTTTAAAAGAAAAACACTCGAACTGGCAGTGTGTAAAAAATGGAATCAGATCAGTATTACATGATGTTCCTTGAACTGATCTGCGATGCGCATACACTCAAATTAATGAGCTTCATTTTGATGAGGGGTGTTTTGCTCCCTATTGTACTTTGCAGGGTTGCCACAAAATTTAGAAAATGAAATTCACCGACATCTTTGAGTAAAATTCCCTGACAATTGAAGTATGCCTTATGGCTGAAAAAGGCATGATTTGGAATAGTTTCAGGGCAAAACTTGTTGTTCTGAACGTTAAATCCACTCTAGAAAGCTAATACAGGTAAATTAAAAAAGTTTCACTGACATTTTCGTCATTTTCCCTGACATTTCCAGGTTTCCTCTGACTTTTAAGACTTCCCTGACATTTTGGCCATTTTCCCAGAAATTTCCAGGTCTCCTCAGATTTTTGAAAATTCCCTGGCATTTCCTGGTATTCCCTGACTGTGGCAACCCTGATTTGATGGGGAAACGAAAATTATTACAACTACATGTCAAATAAGTGTACGCACAGTAGCGCATTTTGCGTGTTTATAATAGATAATTAAAATGAAAAGTCTTGCCTTCCACGCTTGCTGATTTTTCTATTCGTATCCCCCCCCCCCCCCACCACTTCGACTCACTCAGGATCCGCCGCTGGCAGTCGGTTTCTGCAGGAGTAGAGTGCGGCCCACCGGTTGGCTCAAAAGCAGACAACCCGACGTATAAATAGATCGGATAAAACCCGAGGATCAACTTCAAGTGCCAGTACGGCTAGATAAGAGGGGGTTACGCAACTCCTTTCCGTTTTGCTGGTGCACAATTATGGAAAGATGTAGTGGCTGCCGCGGCAGTCCCGAAGGTATGCACTTCGAAAGCTTTCGAACGGGCGCGGATTGGACGAAATATAAATAACGCGGCGAGAAACCTGTTTTTCTAAAGCGGCACGGGGGAAAAAAGGAGAAAAATTGAGTCAAGGCGAGCGGGTGCGACCGCGAGTCGCATTAACACGAGGGTGAGATAAAAGGACCGAGCGCAACAGTCAACAATTGCATCGGATCCCGATACAAATGATCGATGACACTGAAAGAGGAGATCGCAAAGGCGGATCAAGTCTTAATAATGTAACCTCCTCTTGTTGCCCGATGGGACACCTTAACCTGTGAAAAGGGATAGTATGAAGAGGATTTTTCTCCACGTTCAGGAAACAGTGCTTGTGCGGGTGTGCGCTGCGCCGACGCACCGAACAATAGGGTACCTATTCAGGATTAGGATTTGACTTACTGTTTGTGTCAGGTGTAACCTAGTGACCTACAGACGCATTCTTACACACCGTACTCTCGACGTTTTGTATATTTCTTTCGTCCTCCTTTGTCGGGGTAGGGATAGGTTATGCGTAGGATTCTTGACGAATTCATTAATATGACGAAATATTTGGAATTCTTTCACACGTCTCTCAATGGGAGTTACCTGACATCAGAGATATCGATGGCCGAAGTGCGAAACCACATAACTCTGTTTTCGACGTTGTAGACTTTCTGTTATACTTCATTTTTTCTTTGGATAACTAGTCATCGTAATATCTTGAAAAATTTCCTTCATCTCTGTCAGCATAATATTCCGTATAATTTCAAGTTATAAGGTTGGTTTTATCCTTTTTTAAAAAAGTTGAATCGGAGCGGAAATTTGAAACATCACAATGAAAATACGTTGTTTCTCACTTTGGCCATCGATATCCAGATCAAACTTCTAGGGAGGAAGGTCAGCTGAACGCTTATTTTTGTTTTTATTGATTAGTCCAACACCATGATCTGGGAATTGTGGCTTTTCATGAAGTTTTCTATTTTTCGGGAAATGCCCTTCTTCTCTAGGTTTAAACTAGGGGAGCGAGAAAGTAAAATGCCTTGACGTTCCTGTATTTTTACAGATCGATGGCAACAATACATATTAGGGGCACATGCATCTATTTACTTCTCAAACTGATACATGCAAAATCACAATGCTTTAAAACACGTTCATTTCAGTGACAAAAAAGAAAAATGTTTCTTCCGAAACACGCTGGAATGCGAATCTACCAGAGGACTCTATGCATGCATGTTTCCGACAGCTGAACAGTGGACCGAATAAAGATTTGCTAGGGTTTTGGATTCACGTCATGAATAATACACGAAGGATATGTAATATGCATTGTCTCTCATTTCGTGATTTTTCTTCACGAAAGCTTTTGCTACTTGAAAGAACTGGCTAATTGGAAGTGTATTAGTCTAGACAATATGTCCTCATGAAAGCAAATCAGTCTAAGTAATGCCGTCAACTTAAAAATACTCGGAGGAAAGAGCAGAGGACTCGGTAGTTCAATTGTTTTGTATCTTTTTCGTCTGCGATCTGATGGCTTACGAGTGGACAGCATCTAACGAGAAAATACTGATGCTCACTATATACCGAAGCGCGTAAAGAAGTGCAACTGGCGCCCTTTCACTTGGGTTTGTTCGTTCGTTAAGCCGCAGCCATCGAAATTAGTTCATTGGTCGTTAAATTCTCGTTGGATTCAGATTGAAACTAATTGACGCTTGTTAAGACTCCATTCATTTGCACTAACATCAAGAGAGAGTTTACACAGTGCCTCACTCATACACATTAAAGCTCTTTGACTTCAGAGCTAGATCTGGTGTTGGTATTTAACATAATGAGAGAAAAACGATGATTTTGAGAACTATTCTTGGGTGCGGTGGCGTTTGCGGATTCTAAGAATCCGGTGGCGTTAGCGGATTCTAAGAATCCGGTGGCGTTTTCGGATTCTAAGAATCCGGTGGCGTTTGCGGATTCTCATATTTTGATGGTGGCAATAGCGGAAAGGCGGAACAGGGCCGGTGGAGTTTGCGGACCAGAGAATTTCGGCGGTGGCGATTGCGGACGGAGGGGTAGGCACTTAATTATGCTGCCCCCTACCCCTGCGCTGTATATTAAAGAAAAAAATTACCGGAGAGGCTTGAAAATTATTTCTAAAAATATAATTGAAAAGATGCGAATTAGCTGGGTTTTATGTAATATTTTGTCATTTGAAATGACAAGAACAAACTCAAGAAAAACTTCGAAATCATGAGTTCAAAACCGCTGACGCCGCAAGTTTGAATAATCACATCAAACACAGTGCGGCCGGCGCGCACGGCGCACAGTAGCGCCTTACAAGACCGCAGGATACTTCATGCATTGCGCGTACGGCACGGTGCGCGTGACGCGTAGTATAGCGCCTTACAAGTCTGCAGGATACTTCATGCATTGCGCGTACAGCACAGTGCGCGCTGGCGACATAGCGTAGCGCCATACAAGTCTGCAGAATGTTTCATACATTGCGCGTATACCACGGTGCGCGCTCAAGTCGTTGAAAAGTTGTATTTTCTTCGTGTCGAACCTACCCCGAAGTACCCAATTTCCGAATAAAGCACACCGCCAGGCTCTGGATTCCTTTCCGTGGATGAAAAAAAAAAATATTAGTATTATATTAGTATAAAAACATATGAGCAGTGAACATACGGTAAATTTTTAAAAAAGGCATGTCAGAAATCAAGAAACTAAAAAATCGTCAGTTTCAGTCCATTTTTAGGATTCAAAACCTGTTGTAAATTCTAGTCCAAAATTACTGAAAGTAAAAAAATTACATATGAAAAATGAAAACACATAGGTCCATAGGTACAAACTGCCGTGCTAAGGAAAAACGCCGTAGGAACATTCGAGAGTTGCCAAATTTCCTTCGATACAATGTTTATTTTTGAGAAAAGTTATGAATATTTTTCTATGAAATTTTCAGGTAATGTGTATTAAAGTGCGAACAAAATTCTATGAAAAATTGGAAGAAAAATATTCATAAGTTCTTGATTTCTGATATGCATATTTTAAAAATTTACTGCATGTTCACTGCTCATATGTTTTTATGCTAATATAATACTAATGTTTAATACTAATATTTTTTTTCATCCACGGAATGGAATCCAGAGCCTCTCCGGTAATTTTTTTCTTCAATATACAGCGCAGGGGTGGGGGGCAGCATAATTAAGTGCCTACCCCTCCGTCTGCAATCGCCACCGCCGAAATTCTCTGGTCCGCAAACTCCACCGGCCCTGTTCCGCCTTTCCGCTATTGCCACCATCAAAATATGAGAATCCGCAAACGCCACGTCCGCAAACGCCACCGCACCCTATTCTTGAGGTATGAATTCTCGCTTTATTATGGCTACGGATTGAAATAAAAAGTTATAGTTTTACGGTCAGTTGGTTCATATTGTCGGCAAACGCTATACTTATTCATTTCTATATTTCATACTTATAATTCAGAACTCATATCGCAATAGTATAGTTTCAAAATCAATGTTTTTTCTCGGTGTGGGGCCTACGGCAGTCATAGAGGTGTCGAATTATTGTCTGATAAAATTAGGACGCATAAGTGACCTACCTTCTGAAGGAAAGAGTTCATCCATTTTGTGAACGTCTTCTTTTGGATGTGCAATCGTTCTTCTTGCAAGGCTTTTATTCGGCCTTGCTCGAATTTGAGCACATCCTCCCTCTGAGTCATCTCGGCTTCTTTGCCGCCAACCTTCTCATACTGCAACTCTGTGGAAAAAAGAAAAAAAAGCTATATTAGTCAATTATAGAGAATAGTTTCATACGTAGAGATGCTGAAGAAAACATATATGGCATCAAATTCAGAAATGGTAAAAACCGTTATCAAGCAGAATTGAAACACATCAAAAATTGAAGAGAAAAACTGAGTCGAAAAGGAAATACATAGAATACAATTTAGCACGGTTTTATCAGAGGAATTTGCGTCCTTTTTCTTCGTATCTACTTACTCGGGGATACATTTAGGGATTAATTACTTACTTAATTTGAACAATATGTCTTCAAGATATTATCCGACAGAAATTATTCCATAATATCGGCCACGCATACGAAAATAATTTCATCAAATTTCGTGAACGCAGTCTTCTAAACATTGGAGATAGTTTTCAATGACGTCTATACCAACATTTCTCGGTGTATTTTCCGAGGGAAATACACTGTTTTTCATTTTTAGGACACCGGACGTATTGAGCACTCTCAAACATTTTTTTTTCTCCCCTCAAACTAGGACTTTTCAAACTAGAAACATTGCAAATTCCAGAAATGGAAATGATGTGTCCAACTTGGGAAAGTACAAGGGAGAGGTAGTTAGTTTACTGTGAAATGTGGCCCTACAGCATAAGGCCTCATTTTCTAACATACTTCAATGATTAATGGTTTTCATTAAATCGCGCAGTTTGCTTTTCGGCGGTTCCAGCGTATCTCAAGGGGAAATTATTGTTGAGGTTATGCAAGGTATAGTATCTTAAATTTTGCAACCTTAGTTATTTTTTTCTTTCATTATATTTTAATGGTGAGACTGTGTAAGTACCTCAGAAAATGTAAATCTCGGACTGCGACGCTGCATTCTCCTTGTTATAATTTATTTTCAAAATATAGAGGAGATTTCTACGCTATTTTTTTTTTAAACTTCCCTAATTTTCTCAAAATTGTAAGCAATATTGTGTAGGCTCGTTCTTCTTCAATAAAATAAAATGGGAGCGGAAATTTTGAAAGATCGCATATGAGATAATCGTCCTCGTAGTTTCATCATCGATTTGCAGAAATAACCAACTTATAACATTTTTCCAACTGTGAGCGGAACAGAATGGGTTCCTATGGTATGTTCCGGACAAACAGGCACATACTCGAGAGACCTCGAGAGTAAACAAGATGACGTAGGTGAGAACATGGGGTAAGTGCGAAATGTAAAGAAACTCGCTGTGGCGAACTGCAAAGAATACTCGTTTGAAATGTCGGTTATGAAATACATTCGACGACGGCGAGGCGTGTTAATCGACTATCGATATTGTTCCATTTGAAGGTATTATAAAGAATCGATTATTCTGGTGTTCAATGCGAACACCCTGTGCATCGATTATTCCCCATAGGTTTGAATGGCAAATCAATCGATGCATCGCACCTCACGCCACGCCACTGAAATTCGAGTTGGGGAACTTGTGCGACGTATTACATCAGGTGCAAATTAAAAAGATAAACGGATGCCGCGGCGCTATGTCATTCCGATAACATGGCTAATATGAACCAAGATAAAACAACAAGGGCGCTTATTCAGCGATTCTCGCGTGAAAATATGTTAGATAAATCCCGACTGCAAAAAAGGCGCAGTCGCGTCATGCAAAGATGTTGGCAAGAGTCCGGCTCTGGGGCTCATTTTGACTCTCAATCAGGGTGGCTCAGAGTAGGTAACTTATGAAAATTTGGAAATTCCAATAAATGTATCAAGAAATTTTAGGAGGCTTTGAACTTGATTAAGAGGTATGCAACATTCATTTTAGAAGTTAGGGATGCAATCCGCATTGAAAACACCTGACGATGCAGAAAACCTTACTTTCACTTAGTTCTGGATTTATATTCTTTTTTCTTGTTTGTGGAACGTAGAGTGATAGACATGAATAAAATTAATGATTCTTTCAAAAGTAGGTGGTTAGATAATTATTTGGCATTAGGCTGATAGTAAACTATTGGAAACTTATGTTTTATAAAGTTTGAATATTTCGGGAGATGCTTCACGCGAAATTTGATATTCCATGGAAATTCGCCGCACCCTGGTTCGACTTCCTGGAGAACGATGTGATCGTCCCCACGGCCTGAGATTCTCTTTAAATAACAGAGGACTTTCGGGCTTCACTGGAGACACCCTGGAAAAAACTAGATATTTTGAAATTCATGAAAATATGCTATTGGGAAGAATTTTGCTAGTGAAGGAATGCCTCATGAGGTGAGTGAAACGTGTTACGGGTATTTAGCGCATTTTAAATCCTCTTAAAAAATAACTGCACTCACGCTGTAAGAAAAGAGTAAAATACCAATTGTTAGATAATGGAATAGGTACGCATAAAAAATTTAACAATCACGACTGCCCTTGGAAAAATTCAAAATCGCTGAGTCTTTCCGTACTTAGGATTATGAGCACGAGTCATGGAGAAAATGACACGTTTTCCCGCAAGTTGATTTCCTACCGCAGAAACGTTATAGCGCTGAAAAATGCATTGATGAGTTAATAATGTCTTTTTACTCGGTGCACTTGTGTGGATTTTTATTTTCACCAATATAGACAGGAAAAAGAAAAATATGGGAGGGTAAGGAAGTAAAAGATTAAGCAAGTTTAATTTAGTTGCGTGAAATCAGAGTTTCTTTCCGACTAAGAAAAAGATGCATAATCCTGGTGACATTTGTCCCTTCAACTAACTAATAATTAAAACGAGGTGCGCCCTCTGAAAAGTTCTGAGACAACTTTTAGTACTATACTGGATTATTTTTACACGATGCAAACTGAGTCTGAATCCATCCAAAAATAGCAACGCAAGGGAGACATTTAAAACTAATAAAGAGTAAATATCTTGACTAATGAGGTAGTAAAACCAACTATTTTTATACCTCGACATATAGAGGCGGGTTAGACAAAATCTGACACTGCAAAACAGGCGTTATTGAAAGCCACACAAAACAACCTGATTGTTCAAAGAGCTTACCGAAAAGTTCTAATCTCTCGTAGTGTCGCCTGATATTCTCGTTCAAGCAATAAGCTAATTCTTTTATATCTATTTCCGACATCGTTAAGCACCTTCTGAGGAAATCCTGCGAAACCGATAATCCTTGACACCAAAACTTTTACGGGAACGATTTTAACACTTGGAAAACATGCTCAACGGCAACAATAACGCGGCGAATATGACGTAAAATTCATTTGAGTGACGCAATTCTTGGACTTCTGAAAAATACCGAGATGTTAGAATTTATTCTATTTCACCATCGAGGGAAAAATGGTTGTTTAAAACACTGCAAAACATGGTTAGACGAAAAATCAAAACGAAAAACGAAATGTTAGGAACAAACGACAACGATACGTTCGGCCTCTGCAAGAGAAAGAGACCAAGTAAGCGATACGATAGGAAAACAAATTCTCAAACGAAAACAATTATCAAATTAACTATTTAGACAGTTAAGATCATTACCTCGTGAAAATTTCGGTAATCTGTAGACTTGTTAATGACGGCTATGACTTGGTTCAGTTGAAGTTCAAATCTTTGAGCTTATTCGATTGACAGTTGACATTACTGAGCTTTGCATTGAACACACTGAGGTAATCAGATCAAACTTGTACATCTGAAGTGCGTTATTTGAGTCGAAAATAAATTATTATCGATGGTTTCAGATGCTACTAGTGACTGAAACTTCTTTATACATTTTAAATGATCAAAATAATTAAGGATAAAAAAGAGGACAATTTCTGATCTCAAGGTGAACAAGGAATGAATGGGACTGCATTATACAATGAGGAACCAATATTCGGGCCAGTACTTCTTTATTGAGCCTCTAGTTCTTAGTTCCAAGTTAATAAATCTTGAGTCCAACTTATCAAACCTTGGTCTTTTTTTCTGAACTCTATCCAACTAGGGTCAGGGATCCGATAACCATGATTTACCTTGCGGGACTTGGGACAACTAAGATTCATATTTCCGACTGACGTCAGTCGATTACAGAAGTCCAAAGGAAGGAAATGGAAAGAATGACATCGTCAGTTGACAAAGTAAAGAGCCTCAACATATGAACGACGCGGAATTTTTTGAGTGTACGAAGAGAAAAAACTCATGTTTCGATACTGCAGAAAATGCCACGGTTCTTAAGAAGTCAAGTGCTAACTCTTAAATAAAAACAAATCACTTGAGCCGGCGTAACAGATGACGTGTCAATTAGAGATTAAGTACTCTAATTGAAAGTAATCAAACAAGACGTCAGCACGTCTTTTCCGAGGGGCGCACGCATTTTCCACAGGTGCCCAATCACGCAATCAAGTTAACCGGCGGAGAGTGAAAGAGGAAGACGAGTAATTGCGCTAATGAAGCGTTAACTTTCTTGTGATCGCTCATCTCATTCGACGAATCGAGGAATAACCTTTAACTGTTGGTAGGTAGGTTCAGTCGTGCGAGAAGGGCTTGGAATTTCACATCATCTTCCGGGGGCGGGCTTGGGTCCGCTACGAAAATGATCTCGCTAAACTTTGTACAAACAAGATTAGAGCCACGGTTATTGACTCCGAGCCATAATTGAATAAACACATCAGACGGTTTCAGCCGTCAGCTTGTGATATTGCTCGATTCGAGGCTGGAGGTCTGGATTTAAAAACTTAAAACTGTTCGATTCTGAAAGATAAATGTTCATGGCGTTACTGTAATTGCTGATCAATTTCCAGCAATTGGTTTGTTGTGATCAAGATGTACAGCCAAGTGAGAAGATTATGTAAAGGTAAAATCTTACAAAAATCACAATGGACACATCAAGAAAGTCTACCTCTTCAGTTAGCTTGCAATTCGGTGGCCTAAGAGCTTCATCACGTATCTCCGTTTGCGACATTGCAGACCTCCTGTCATGCTTTATTTTTTCCTTAGAAAAATATATGAGGCCAACGAAATTTCTTGAAAACTTCCGTGATTTCTCCTCTTTATAAGCATAATATTCTGCATAAATTCAAGCTGTAATACTGACTTGTTTCTCTTAGAAAAATGAAACCACGAGCGGGGATTTTAAAACACCACTTGGAGGTACGTGGTTTCGCACATGGGCCCTCGAATTAGTGTAAGTGGTCACACTCTTTACCTGTAATTTCCTCCGATAAAAACTGAATTAACTGGGAATATTGCGAATATTATTTTCCAAAAATTTCAGACAATTTTGTACGCATTTTAATCTAAAATATATGAAAATTTGCCTGATGATCTCTGGAAGGATAGGGGGCAATGGCGATTGGGCGTCGCAGAGCGCGAGGCGGCGCTATAAAAGCGACTTTATGTATGTGTATGTATATCTGAAAATTTCAAGGCAATACATGCATGAATGATGTCATAAATACATGTTTTATCAGGGGAAATTTGGCAACTCTCGAACGTTCATAAGGCGTTCTTCTGTAGCACGGCAGTATTGCGCGCCGAAGAGTGGATTTCAGACTTTTTGGATATGGTTATTGTGATTTTCGAGTAATATGACGTAGACTCCATTCACATGTCTATACATCTCTTGCGTGCAACAGACCCATTGCAACGGTTAATGCGTCATAAAATTTCGCACCTCCACCGGGAGGTCTCTCCTCGCACGTCGTTTTCGAGGCCACATCCACTTCCACGGTGGCGAAGTGGAGTTCACAATGGGCAGTCGCATGGAACGACGCGACGACGCAGGGCGACGCGACGCGACGTGACGCGGTAGGAGCCAACAACAACATCAACAGGGCCCATAATACCTATTCATATCCACTAAACTCCACAATGAGTCTCCCGAGTGAGGAGTGACCTTGAGCTATTGTCATTACTTTCCAATGCACGCTATTCTCTTCCCTCTGCTCTGGAGCCCGCGGGTATGAGCGCATGAGCACGAACAATGGATAAAAACACTGGCCCGGCTTCGATTTTTCGGCGTTTCCTCCAAATCCGCTTCGACAGAGCGTGCGGACACGACGAGGACCTGCCACTGCCCACTGGGTGTGTCTCCTGTGTCTCCGACGGAATCCGCTGCCTAGGACCGGCAGTCCAAGTGGGAACTTTACCCTTCCCAAACGGGAATTCTCGGCTAAAATCTACTTTCACTCGAGACTTTGGTGGAAAAACACACAAGTACAAAAATGGCGACATCGGTGGGCCTAGTGTAACTCATTAAACTGACCAAGCGGTCCCGGGTTCGAATTCCGGCCGGGGGCCGAATTTCGTTGGTCCTCCCATCGTACATAAATATGCTTTGTAAGAGTCTCGACTGGCCCTAAGTCTGGCTTAGCGCTTCTGATTGGCCGGTGGTGTGGTTTGGACTCATCGATGGATATCGCACCTTCATGGGCCCAGGGGCCAAATTTTGCCAGCTTTTTCACACGGAGACGCAACATTTATCGATGAGTACAAACGGCACCTCAGTTCGATCAGAAACGCTATGCCGAGCCTCAGTGCGGTCGACACTCGTCCTGAGTATATTTAATTACGGTGGAGGGACCGAAAAAATGCGGCCCCAGGGTAAAAAGATTGAATGATATCAGATCTTGTCACTTATGAAGGGCACGAATTTTCGCTCTCTCTCCTTCTCCAAATCGTCCCCAAATAGCGTGCCAACTCTAGGATGTGCCTCTATTCTGAGAACAGGGCCTATCACAGAGGTGAATTTATCGAAGTACTGTTACGGTTATGACGGTCTTGCTGAAATTTAAAAGCTTTTTGTGAGCTTGGGGTGGATTTAGGACGAAGGGCTGGCTCTTGAAATTTTAGAGAGGTTGTAACCACGTGAATTTGAGAATCTTAGTATCTTGCAAAAACTAGCTTGCCCCATGAAAACTTATACGGGATGTGAGATCTTTAATTTTTCCAAATATTCCTGAACAAACTTCCGCACATTTTGGGGGCCGGCGTCGGCCATAGAATAACGTATGACTCACAATCAGTTCGAAAAAACTGAAGCTGAGTGACTGTAACATTTGCGGTGAAACACAGGATTTACAGTTTTGATAATTTAAAGCAACTTGGATAACGAAGCAGCTTCGGTGCGAACCGTCCGTTAACTCGCGATGGATGTCCTACGCGAAAGGTTAGCATTTTTACGGGGGAGACTTCGTGTAATTGGGCGAAATTGGGACGATAAACTGAGCTCGCGCACGTGGAGCGTACATACGGCGGCGGCGGCAGGGACCGAGAGACTGAGACTGGGCGAAAATAACAAAACCATCAAGGTTTGTTCATAGGGGGACCGTGATGTAGATCATGAGATCCGAGTTAGATGCATAGGAACGTGCTAAATTAGGGAGATGTAAATTCGTCGCTACGCTAATGAAAGAACTTTACCCACTTTCCAGTTGAGCCTCACAAAGCATCACGGTAAATGAACAAGATGGCTCTCCTAAAATGAGCCCTTTTGAAAGCAGAATGATTAATTGCGAGAACCATATTGCGCGATATGACACTGACATTGTCAGTCGGTGGGCTCGTCTTAGAACCAGAGGGTTCCCAAACTGGGTTAAAAGAGTGGCAACCATGCCCACTCATTAGATGATTAGATTAGAAAAAACAATGGGAATTTATTCAATGATGACATTTTTAAACTTTATGAAACAGTGGTATTGATTTAGGTTGGTGATTCATTCAAGATTAGTTAAAAAATATCACATCAAGGCTTGATTATGAAACATTTCCTGATTACTCTTTCATTGATTTTTTTACTCCTCTCTGTCTCTTCATTTATGGCGGTTTGTTAGCTTGTGCCACCCCCCCCCCTCCCCTCTAACGCCCTAGCTACACTTACTGTCGACCCTTTGTCAGTAAAATTAGAGCCGAAATTATTGCATAAAATAATATTATTCTTCGACCGTGAGTTGTTACACACGCTGTGGACGAAACCGAAAAGAAATGGAAATGATATTAGGGGGCTGAGGTCCTTGAGGCCGTTCATAAACTACATGGCCAGGGTGTCTACTAAAACAAGCTGGTCAAAAATAAGTACTTATACAGTACTTTTTTAGTACATTCTCAAGAAATTCAGTACCTACTCCAACAGAAAAATTCCGTACTTTTTCAGCACCTTCATTTGACGAAATTAGAAAAAATTCAAAAATTTGAAAATGCGACAAAAATGACAGAATTTTTTTAAAAAAAACTCCGTACCTTTTTGCGGAATTTCCGCACTTTTTCAGTACTTCCGGACTGCCCTTAAAAAATCTGTACTATTTCCGGACTTGTAGACACCCCAATGGCGCTTATTTCGGATTCTTCAACTCAACGCTAGGTTCCTATCCTACAACACTTAAAAACAAAACAGCGTAACGCTCTCCGGGACCCCCCCCCCTTCCCTAGCGCGTTACGTATTTTATGAATGGCCCCTTGGCTGACACGACAGCTGGACTGAATGAAGAGCCGACTCATTGATTACGAGCGTTCCCAGACGCAGACTGCGCGGGTTAGTTGAGGGACGAGAATCCGGAGCAGCCATGCGTGACATTGCGTGACGCTCGCGGAAAACGGTACCGACGGGCCCCACGCACAAGACCCCGGGGTCCGGGTCTCGAACCCGGGCCTAGCAAATAAGCGTCATAACGAGCTGCGGGAGTGTGCGCGCGTGCACCCAGATCTCCCTCATGAGAATCTAGGGACGTAAGCAGAGCACCGACAGACAACTGTGTTGTCGCAGTGTACGAAACTTCCTTGAAATGACGTTTTCGCGAAAAATCATGAGATCGACGCAGGCCCGCCACATCCCATCTCGGGCCCTGGTACCATATTTAAGGCCCGGGCCCCCAGCACAGGAGGGGTCCGAGGGGCCTCCCCCGGGGAAATTTTTGAAATTTAAAATCTATTTAGATACATTTTAAAGCTCCCATGGCGGAGATTTTCCATCAATTTACGCAGAATGATTACGCCTTTTTTTTTTACTTTTAGCACAAAATACCTTCGAATTGTTGCATTCAAAATATCTGGAATATTTTTTAAGGGGGCGGAGGCAGATGATACTATTTTCAATTCTAGGGGGGGGGGAGTCCCCCTGGACTCCCCTTTCGTACGTCTATAGCAAGGGAGTTGAGCCATTGGAGTCTAAGGTGCCCAGACTGGAGACTGTTAGCATCCGACGACGGAAGAAAATGAAACGCAGTTACTAAAAATATCATCCTGTACTAAAAATCTTGAAAAGAGATGAAATCTTTAAAGAAGTAAGAAGAATTCTAAAGTGGCCAAGCGCGTGTTGGCGTGGCCAAGGCGTGTGGCCAAGCGTGGCCAAGCGTGAAAATTTATTCACCTTTTGAGAAATTTTTAGGGTAAATTTTTCAAATTGCCTTACAAGACGGGTTATATGTGAATTCGTAGTAGTTTGTCACCGGCGGCACGGGCCCCTCCTGGGCCCGGGCCCCGGTACCAGGGACCCAGTATCCCCCCCCTTGTGGCGGGCCTGGATCGACGGTTTGACTTACTAGCCCTAGTCTCACAGACTCGACGATATTTGGGTACAATTAAGCAAAAGGGTTACAGGGTTACACCAATGTTGGAAATTTAGAAAAACACGTATGTGCCGCTCCTAAAGCCTATAGCATAGATTATTAGGAATCGGGTGAAGAAGAAGATTAGGAAGCGAAAGAGAAGGAGGAGAAAATAATGGGGAGGAGAGCAGTGTGGGGGATGAAAAGAGGATGGGGAGGACGAAGGAGTGGAGGAGGAGGAGGAAAAAACGAAGAAACAGAAATTCTCCATTTCCATATCATATTAATCTCTTTTAAGGGGTCGATGACCTCCCAGAGCGCGCGAAAACATGGAAAACCGCTGAAAATAATTATATATCCGCAAAATTTTGATTTTGTCCCCCGCCCATTTCGTAAAATTGTCCTGTTTTTGGTCCGCGTTCCTATTTTTTTTTTTTTTTTTTTTTTTAAAAAAGCAAGAAAAAAAGGCATTACTGTCTTTAGAAGGTGCTCAGCCCCACGGACTTGGCTCGGTTTTTCAGGTTTTTCCTGACTGAGGTCAATATAAAACTTCCGAAGGAAAAGAATTTTCTTCGCCCCTTTGAAATTTCGCAGATTTCTCTATAAAATCGGGGGTGGGAACGGGAAATAAGTAGACTCGGAGGCCCCGTATACGTGGGATAAAAACTTGGAGATTTGGCGACGAAGCGTGTCGTTGACTTGTTGCAGACATGACTGGGCTACTCGACGCCCGCCAACACGGCCGCGCCGCGCCACCGCACGGGGCCGCCCGCCCGGTCACATCCGGACCCCGGAGACGAAGACGACCGGCACGGGCAGACGGGCAGACAGACACGGACACCTCCCAAGTCCTCATTAGAAATGTTAATTTCTGACCTAATCCCGTGACACGATTATGAGCCCCGAGAAAATTCACACGGGCCATTCATTCATTGACCGGATCCCTGTTCCCACTTGCGGAAGCCAACGATAACCACCGGAGCAGCCTCCTTCTACTAGAAAACAATGGAGCTGGAAGGCTCCTGATGATAATTCGACTGCGGTTACCCCGCCCCAGCATTTCAGCTTGACCAGTTTTCAGCAGATAGCCGATTTTAAACGATCCCTTCATTCTCTTATAACTTGCGGGCAAAGGACTTTTAGTTTCTACTAGAAAACAATGGAGCTGGAAGGCTCCTAATGATAGTTCGAATGCGTTCACCCCGCCCCAGTATTTCAGCTTGACCAGTTTTCAGCAGATAGCCGATTTTAAACGATCCCTTCATTCTCTCATAACTTGCGAGCAAAGGCCTTTTAGTTTCAATTTATTCCGGGCTTTTTTGATAGTGCCAAGTCCACTCATTTAGGCCCTTGCGCCTAACTGTGATGGAAGTTTCTCCAATTGGGGGACACGGGTAAATATTAAACATTTAAAAGCTCACCCCTACTCTCACCAGCCATCGGGTTGATGAACCTCAAATCGATCCGTCAATCAGAAACGCAACTGGGAAGTGAAGTTTTGATGCGCCTGCAGTCAAATAGGTTAGGCCATAATAGCTCCACGGAGTACGTATAGTTGCATGTTGGGTTCAAACCTAACTGAGCTATTTTCTCAAGCATTCAAGCGATTCAAGCGAAAAGATTAACAAATTGTGCGGTAGGTATATGAATTTACGAAAAAAGATAGAAGAAAATTTTCATCATCTTACACTGGCAGACTGTTTTTCCTTTTACTTACTGAATTCTGTTTACTTTGATTTCGCGAACAAAGTAATCAATGAAGACGAAGAAGTGTTTTACTTTCTCGCTCCCCTTGCGGATAGAGGAAGTATTATAATCAAAAAAAAAAAAGTTAAGTATGTCTGTTATCCAAAAGCTAAAAAAAAAAAAAAAATATTTTACTTAATCTTCCGATTCCGACAATGCGGAAATGATGACACGATGGTACAATATTGCACAACGGCCTGAAATCCATGCAAAAGACGAACAGTGTTATTCAGCAACAAGCTGGCTATATACGTTTCTTTGTTCAAATCACCAGAGCCATCATTTTCGAGCTATCGGCGGGCGCCCCATGGAATATCTGCACTGAGAGCTCTACCCTATTTTTAGCTACACTTTAAAAAACTGTCCTGAGACGACCGGAGACTGTCGCCGTTTTGACGAGGACGATTCAGTATTCAACACGACTCGAGAGATTCCTCTTAGGACCAAGGTGACGCGTGTCTTGTCTATTTTTTCTTCCCCACAGGAAACTCCACTAGAAATTGCGTTCACTGCGTGCCGTAGCAGAGGGTGCTCAAGACGAAGCGTTGCAACGTTTTCAACAGACATTTCTATGCGATATCTTCAAATTCCCTAGCTTTTCTCTGACTATTTTTGCTTCTACCTGACTCCAAAATTTACAGATTTCCTAACTTTCCCTGACATTTGAATAAAATTCCATTTTGATTTTTCCCCCTACTTCTGTTAAACGCACCTCCGTAAATTCTCTGACTCTTTCTTCGAATTCCCTGACTTTCCCGGTTTTCCAGACCGCCGGCAACCCTGACTTAGACTCACACGGAAAAAAAAAATTGCTGATTTAACAATTCAATTGCTAAAAACAGTGAGTGCAATGTTTCAACGCAGATTTTACGACAAAAAATGCTACTTTAACCACCCCCGTGGTTAAATTAGTTTACAATGTGGTTAAAGTAGCATTTTTTTGTTGTAACAAGGTCATAAAACAAAGGTCATCTTCGAAATCGTATTTAATGGGACGAAAGAATGCAATCTCTTTCACTGGAAAAAAGTCTTCTGGCTCTTAAAACATTTGACAGGAAAATTTCTCTCGATTCAATCGGATTTTTGCTTGAAATAAAAGGAAATCCCCTGAAAAGTAAAGGATTAGAATGTACTGATGTGCAAAAGTTACTGATGCATATGCACAATAAATAGTTGGTAGTCAAAAAATTTTCCTTTTCCATTTTTCCGAACAGAACGTCAGAGCTAGTTGCATGGTTTTCTTTTTTTTCTTTGCTTGCAATCAAGACAGCAAAACTCTGCAGAAACTTTAGACTATAGGTATTATTTTGGCCGCAAGAAGTTGTCGCTTGTAGAAAAAGAAATACAATAAAAAACAATTTAAAAAGCGGGTAACAAGGCTAAAATTTCAAGTACACATTTTTTGTTGGTTTTGTGTATTTGAAATTTTAGCCTTGTTACCCGCTTTTTAAATTGTTTTTTATTGTATATCTTGTCACGGGCTGCAGAGCATCTATCATATCTCATGTAGAAAAAGAAAGTCGCGCAAAGTTCGGCAACGATGGTTGGTTTCGCGGAGACCGAGGGGGTCCCCACTACGTTCATTGAAAGCTGAAATGGATCGCAGGGGTTCAGAGCCGGTCGTCTCAAATGATTGTCGCGTCCTTTCGATTCGGAAGGTACCGAATTAGTGTGGTTAAAAATAATTCATCTCCAACGCTCGTCGCGGTCGCTATGTTGAGCGGGTTAAGAACACCACTGCGAGTCGATCGTTGAATTGTTATCGAAAGACCTTATTCGATACATATCATTGCTAAGAAAGGGATTTATCGATAAAGGTTATTCGACGTATCTAACGGCTGGTCGAAAACTATCGCCAGGGAAGAGGCTCCACTACTTAATAAGGGCTATGCTATGAGCCATCACACCGGATATAATGGATCATACAGGGTAGTGAGCAAAACAAAAATCCGTGGCTCTGCTATGCTCGAGTACTTAATTAAAAGCTGCTGTTCAGAATCATGAAAGATTCTTCCAAGACCGAAAGAAGGGCTGATTGCATTCATTTTTCAACATTAAAGTGTCAATAAAGTTGGCGCAATGTATTCTGGGTCCAATTCATAAAATTTTCAAAGACTAGCATGAGAATTATTTTAGGAATATCGAAAAATATTCTTTGGTAACCTTAACATATGATCAAAATCGGTTTGAAGTTTGATTTTTTCTAGAATCATTATTACCTTGATAATTTCTTAATAATTGTCTGTAGACTGATATATTTCAGTTTTGTTTTAAAATATTTATGATACATCTAATGGCTAATCTATATGCAATAAATATGTATATACATCGAGGTGTGCACTAAAAAATTTAGTGTTCCATACGAACGAAGTTTTTTTTTCTGCATGCAATCTTTGTAGGGGTGAAGTTCAGGAAAGACTTGCAAGAAATTACACTGGTAAAAAAAAACCTCTTGTACCAATGCCGCATTGCATTGACTTAAGAAAGCAGTTTCTTGTCGCCGGATTTAAGAGTCTAGAACTCTTGTTTCAAGCGGATTTTGCATTGAAACAAGAGTCCAGACTCTTAAATCCGGCGACAGGAAACTGCACTCTTGAACCAAGAGGTTTTTTTTACCAGTGTATGGCGAAAGATCTGAAGGAATTTTTTTCATCCATGCTGGTTCAATTATAGCCCGGTTTACCTTAAAGAGACTCAAAATATCTACCTGGAAAACTTTAATTGAGATCGCTTCGCGTTAGCAAGTGCAAAGTGCAACACGTGACTTATGAATAAATTCATTACACTTGAAAGGTTTTAGATTTCTCCTCGTTCAAATTGTTGGCGGTTCGTGCCGATCGTGCAAAAGGACTAATCCTCCGATTAAGAAGTGAAGAGAAAAGTCACAGGGAACAGTCATTCGAAAGCCTCGCTGTGTTACGTGAGCGATTTCATTTGAATTTATGGGCGCGGCACGCTAAGTTGCTAAATTGAGTGGATGCCATGCCGAGTCGTACTCCGGCATTTTTACGTTTTCACGAGAGATGAAGGAGCCCACACAGACCTACATCGAACACAATCATCGTTTAACATTACAAAAACACATAGAGATCGGTGCAGGAATAATATGTAAGTAAGAGGGCGAGTGAATAAAGCGAATAATTGTATGTTAGTCGAAACGTTATAAAAGCGTGTTTTGGACTATTTTGACCGAATTTACGCTAGAAAAAAGTTGGTAGACGGCACCAATTCAGTTTTGTAAATTGCAAATTAAGCTATGTTAAAAAATTAATTTGGTCGCATAAGTAAAACACCAATGATTATTTCGCTTGGATTCAAAATCGACAATCTGTAGGTGCAGCATTCATTTTTTTTTTTTTTTTTTTTTTTTTTTTTTTTTTTTTTTTTTTTTTTTTTTGCGATGAGACAAAAAAGACCTACTGTTGAGGGTTTTATTTTTTGATTTGCATCTACGTAAAAGGGTCGCATTGATTTACTTACTTGACTTTTTTGTCTTCCCAAATGATTGTTTGCGATTGCATTAAGTGATGCGCCTGACGCCTTCGCTTAATCCATCAGGCCACTATTTATTACTTGCGTTATGTACGCACGTCACGGGTTAACGAAGCTATATCCTTTTTTGGCTTATTTCAGAAAAATCATTATAATTGTTTCACTTGTTTTACTGGAACAATGGCGTTATTTCCGACTTTGGTACAAAATTAAAAAAAATTAAAAGCTCGCATGAACCTCCGCTATCTTTTCCACACACCACGCTTATACACTATCATTTCCCTCGCTTTAGTATTCACGGCACAATAATCGTAACGAAAGTGTAGCACCCTTCCCGCCTACTGAGGGCGACACCGGGGCACCCATATAATGCGATGCGGCTAATAAACATGGTTTTACGCCGTTGACTCTTGAAGAACAACACCTTGTGCAGTTTTGCCCATAAAGCGAATGTTTCTGTTGTAAGGTTTCCTGAAATGGACTTCTAGATCGGATTAAAGTTCACACAGGACAGGCAAGATATGCACCGGGTTAGGTGGATTACGTCGCTGCACATTCTCTGCGAATGAGCCCGGTGTTAAATTCACTTGTTCGCTGAAGGATTCCGTATCTCCTTTGTGGAAAGCCGAGTGCTGATTTACTGCGTGACGGGTTCGGTTGCGAAGTGAACGGCTACCTCCAGAGTAGAATCAAATAAGTTTTGCTCTTGGAGCCATCGTTTTTTAAAAAAGTGACTTTAGTTATTTTAAAACTTCAGCATGTTTTCTGAAGTCCTCATACTCTTGGAAAGTCGATTTTAATAGTGGTCAATCTTCGTTTTCAACAGAAAATTTTTTTTGGCCTCTTTTATCACTGGAAGTTAAATTTTTTGTCCGTACCGTAGACCAACTAAACAGGCTTGTTTTCCTATCAATACGTGCGATAATAATACCGTTTTAAGTTTTTTTGCACTCATAGAGCTATATTCTTGTAGAAGAATAAAACAAAATATCCTTCAAAGTTTTTACTTTCAAAATTTAGCCGCCAAATTGCTCTAAAGTCCGATTTCTAGAATTTTGTGCCATCATTTTTCTCCTAAAAAAGCCAGGAAATGTAATTAAACGCTTAATTTTAATTAATTTCTTTAGAACTAACTTAGAAGATGTGGTAGACAACTTTTTTTAAAGAATTTCTACAGATTTGCTCTTTTAAAGCTACAAATTGTACAATTTTTTACTGGTCTACGGTACAGGACAATAACGTTACGGTACACAAACAGGCTACGGTAAGGACGAAGAGGCATTCGTAAATATTACTGTATGCAAGGGCCGAATTATAAAGAACTGAAATTCATTGGGGAATAAACTGCTAAGTTATAGCATAGCTTATAAGTGCCACTTTTATAAATAATTACAGGCAATAAAGGTAAAAAGAGTAAGTAAATCAGTTTTTCAAAAATAATGAACTGCTTTTATTTTAAAGTAAACGCATTAAATAATTAGGGATAAATCTTAGAAGCTGAGTTCTTAAAACAAGCTTGACAACGTTAGAACGTTTTAGGTGCACTTTTACAAAATAAGTAAGAAAACAAAAAGGTAAATTTATCGAAAATGTGGTCACAAATCACCTTAAATAAATATTTAAAGGACAATAAGAAAAAAATAAGTTAGATATTAACGAATAAATATTAAACGAATAAATTGCTATGAACTTCAGACGAAAAAGAGGACTCAAAGTTCCAAAAGACAAAATGAAAAAAATAAAAAGATGGCGATCCTTATGCAATCATCGAAAAAAAAGCCTCCTTCTTGTAAGTCGCGTCGTACTAAAAAAAAAATACGTCTCTCTTTTTTTTTAAATTCCAAATTTTGGTGATAGATAAAATAAAGTAAAGTGGGATGATCCATCAAACAGCGCACCGATTTTTGGATGACTTTCGCATTTTGTCCGTACTTACCGTAGACCCGGCCGCATCGCGCGTCAGCTATGGGCCACGGTACCGGACGGCTACGGGCTACGGTACGGACGGCTACGGTGCGGACAAATCGTGTGATTATTGGCAACGGTGCTCGGGCATATTCACGCATGTAGTTGAAATTCTGGGAGGTTGTAAATTCCGCCGATTTTATTTTTCTGGAGTGTAAATTCCGCCGATTTATCATTCCCCCGATTTGTGAATTCCGCCGATATGACGTCCACCCAAAATGTAAATTCCGCCGGTCAATGTTTTTGAAATAGGATTTGTAAGTAGTGCAAATTTGCTTACCTCTACGTCTATGAGTTGAAGTCGGAGAGGAGAGCGTAGAAAATAAACATTTAGGGTGTAGAGAGCCCCACGTCAAAAAATAAAACAAAAAAGAGACCCATGTCGTAAGAAGACCAACAGTTTTTCACTTTTTCACTGTGCTGAAACGGTATGAAACTGTTTTAACAAATTTGAAACGGTCTTGGTGAATTTTAAATTTCATAATTGCATCGTCTACGTGTGCTTTTTGCCTTTTGACGTCTGACCGAAGCTTGGCTGGAGACCCGACACTTTGAATCCGGACGTACACTTCCAATTGGTAGGCGAGTAAAGCTTCAACGAACATTTTTATATTAGGGTGGCCGGAATAAAAGTACTCCCTGAATTTGCTATGAAAAGATTCACAAGCGTTGATCGTTAGCGTTGTGTCGGAGGTGTGAAATGCCCACATTCGAGGCGGAAACAAACTGTCGCTAGCAATGTAATTTTCGCACAGATAATCAGCAAACGCACGACACTTCTCGTTGTCTGGTTGAGACGCAATAAAATCATCAGTGAACGAATCATCAACATCATCAGGGTCCAAGTATATCAGGCTTTTTCATGATCATGCGTTCCTTTAAAGTCTAAAATTTCTGGCACAGATCCTTCTGATATTTGTTCGCTTGTAAAAAATTGAGCACGACAGTCTTTTTTAATACACGCCCACTTTTCTGTACCAGTTTTTAATACAGCCTTTCTATAAAATTTAAAACCGTCCCGCACAATAATAAATTTCCCCTTCTCACTTGTCATAACGGACACTCTCGGCTCCATCTTTTCGGCTACTGAAGTCAGAGTTCATGTACATTCCGCGTTCCGTCCCAAACCATCCGCTATCAGTTTTACTGATATCATCAAAGTGCAACTCCTCGGCTTCGAGCGCAGATCTACCTTCAAACAGATAACATCTTAAGGTGGATCTTCAGAAAAATGTTCGGCGTTCTGCCACCACGTCGCGCTAGCGGTCAAAGTGGGACTGCGACAGACTGCTCCGCAGCTGTCTTTGTCAGTCGGCAGTTCGTCACTCATGTCACTCACAATCAGCGCGGCTTGATTGAACGGAACGGTCGCACGCATTTCTCCTCCCCTTCTCCTCGTCGGCCGCAAGGCCGCCCCGTGCAAGGGCCCGGTCGGCTGGCTACTCGGTCGGGTCGGTTGCGAATCAGAATTTACTTCTGCTTCAAATTCGTGCGGCCGCGAGATATTTCGTCATAGTCTCCGCGCGCCCTTCTTCACATATTTTATAGTAATCGGTTTTATGCTCGCTAACTTACCGCCATGTTCGTTTCTAGGAGGTTTCTCACTGCCCGTGATGCCTAGGAAAAACGAATGCGAAGAGAAGCAGAGATCATGATGAAATAATAAGTTATAATCCAGTGTAGGTAATGATAGATGAGGCACGACACGCAGCAATTAGGAAAAAGAAGAGAAGAGGATGGGAGACTATGGGCGGAACTAATTTAGGGGGGAGGGGGGTTAGCGGCGCCCCCCCCCCCCCCCAATCCAAGAATCTACTCAGTCCCTTCCGAAAAATATGAGATTTTTCTAAATAAGTCTGCGGGATATTTTTCACCTCCCTTTGTAATTTTAATTCGATTTCTATACTTGTTGGTAGAACAGCAAAAAATTGTTCCTGAGACGACCCAAGTTCTCGACATTTTCCTGCGGGAGGCCCTGACCCCCTCTTTGGAACAGGGGAAAACCCAACATACCCCTTGAAGGAATGATTTTTATATTGTCACATAGACCTCCCTTGACGAGGTGTCCTTCTGACCCTCCAAAAGTAGTTCCGCCCATGTGGGAAATAACGGGGGGGGGGGGGGGGGGGCACGGTACGCTTGTTCCAAGAAAAAACTTTTCCAATAGGATAGGTAGAGCAATCTTTTGCAACTACCTATTGGAAAGTTTTTTCTTGGATCAATGTGCCTTTTCCTGTAGATAGTCACACGGATTTATTTAAATTTTATAAACAAGGATGACGTAGAAGGATGGTCAGTTTGCCTCCTCGCCCTCCCTCAAAAAAGAAATTCCTGGTTCCATCCATGCTCGCATTGCTCGCTGCTTTCTAAAAGCCAGCAGAAAAAGCAAGAGAGGCATTCCAGTTCATGCTTTAGAAGTTGTTGGTGGTAACAGCATGAGGATACGTATCTGTCGCAGGACTTGTCGCATTTGACTAAATCAGGCATTTTGTTAAATGCCTAGGCAAATAGTCAAATAATCTTATTTCGATTGAAATTCCGATTATTTTGCTAATTTTACACAAAATAATTATTCTCTCAAGTAGATAAGGAGATTTTGTAAAAATTAGTATCAAACAATTGTAAATAAATTAAATCTAGTCCTTTAAACGAGCTCTCATCTCGGGATTTTCAGCATGTCATATAATACAGACTTTTTAAAATTCTGAAAGTTAAAATATATGAGGAGCATTCGGAGTGCAAAATACAAGATAAGTTGGTAGTTTTGATGCATTATTACTTTCAATTTTCAAATTAATTAAAACTAGATGGTTCCTCGTCAAAAACTCACAAGTCTTGGTAAACCATCAAAATTTGACTATCTGCTTGGGCATTTAATGAAATGCCTGATTTGACTATTTGCCTGCGACAAATCCATATTGATGGCTGAAGTAAAAAAATCCGTTCCTCAGCTTGAGATGTTGCAAATTCCTGCTCATGTTTCAAGTATCTTTCTTTAAAAATTAATACAAATTAACACCTCTTAATGAAGTTTTAGTAAATTTTATTCACTCAGTCAAAATATTCGAAGAGGATTTCAAGGAAATACATTGATTATATTTTTTTTCCAAAGCCATAAAACATGCATGATCGCAAATTTAGTAACAAGCCAATAAAGTTACACATTTTTGATCTGTAGTCACTGATATAATACATGCATCATGATGAAGCTCATAAGAGAAGTAGATAAGACCTATTGCAAAGTTCCTTTCAAATGACGCCTTGAACGGTTTTTGGAATTTAGGAAAAAGAGGGAACAAATCAAGGCCCACTAGACGAGAAATTAGTTCACTTGTCCTGTTACTGATGCTGAGACCTCTAAATTTTTCATGACGGGTGCAGGACTGGATACTAGCACAAGAATTCTTCCCCTTTTATTTGGAAGGACAGGAGTTCAGCTGCTGAAAGCCAAAATTATGCAGAACCTGGCAAGGGAGGAATGATTTTCTCCAAAATTTTGATATGAACTTAGCCAAGTGAGTATAAATTAGGTACTTCAGTAGAGAGGCTTGGAAGAAAAGTGGGATAAGTGCAGTTCTTGAAAAAATTGAGATATTAATGATTTCACATACAACTAGTCTTAAAATATATCATACGAAAAATTCACTACTAAGTAAAATCAAATTTTTTATCATCTTTGTTTGAACGAGCAAAGTTTGAACTTTCTTTCCTCAATAGAGCTCTGCGTGATTTTGAAACTTTAAACATACATTTCTTGAAATAACAAAAACTACTCTTTTTCCACTTGCCCTCTAAGTCTTTGAGCTAAAGTGTCAAAGTCCATAAGAGATGGGTTGCCATTACCATGGCACAGGCTATTTTAAGGGGAGGGGGGAAAAAAACAAACTCACTCAAATTGAGAAATGATCATTCTTTTATTTCTGAGTCTAAGAACTTACAAATAGCTAGTATTACTTTCACCAAACTCGGAGCCACTTTTCTCTGACATCTGTGCTTGCATTGCAAAATCAGCTCGAGTGAAGAGTAAATTAGGAAGACCAAACCACGTAAAAAAAATAAGTTAAACTTTGAAACAATTATAGGTACATACAACTCAATTAAAGTAGAGGAAAATAATTTTATTTATATTATTAAATATAAACTTAGCACTACTATTACTGATATAATTCTATACCTTAGAAGGAAAAGGATACCTACTTCCAGTTTTAAGGGATGGAGATGGATACAAAATGCAGTCTTGCTGGCTGATGAGTAAAAAACAATTTTATTACGGCTCAAAAAAAGGGACTTTTAGAAGTGGATTCGTTTCATTTCAATGATTTATTCACTAATTTATTTTTATTGATCGACAATCTCTTGGTTTATTTCTATAAGCAGGGTAATAATATCCAAATGAAGAAGGCTCCTTTTTGCGCGGAGGAGTACCTTTCCAGACTTTCTTTCAAATATAACCTATGGACAAAAAGACAAAACGACTTGATACAAAATCTGCTAAAGAATACAGGTACCAACATACACAGTCAAAAAACACGTAACTCCAACTGCTTTGCACTGATACAGTTAAAAGTCTCCGTCAACGGTTTATTATATGAAAGAAAACCAGGAAACAATTTTCTTTGAAATTTAACACAAATTTCCTCCTCCTAGGTTCCCAGAAAAATTCACAAAAAATTGCAAGAAGATACTTTAGTTCGTTTTCTTAAAAAATGAATAGGTAAAAAAAAATGAAGAATTGGAGATTTTTGCATCTTGCAATCGAGGTGCATATTTTTCAATAAAGGGGTCAAAACGTAGAGTGACTTAGAACACCCGCAACAGGCTCTTACCTAGTATCGGATGAAGTCCTGGACTGTAGGAATGAGAGGGGAATCGACTACGATAATTCCAGAATATTGTCATTTGGAAACCTAAAAATTAGAGCTTTCAAGAAAATTTTGAAATTATTCTATCGAAATCAGGAACTATGGAAAATGGTGATCAAAATTGCCACCGAAAAGTCCAACCCCTACCTTGCATGAAGGACGAACCTCTGAAGTTGGGGGACAGAGCTGCTTTCTTCAAAATGTTAGGTCGCTTAGTTGTTGTAGAGGTTTGAGAAAAGAGATGCTTTCCTCGGTAATGTACCGGAATAAAATTTTTTAGATCCTATGTACCCCTACCGTGGCTTTGCTGATGGGGTTTAGGGGGGAGGGATATCTCAATCTTTTTGAATTTACAAGTTAAGGACTCCCTTGTACCAGACTGCAAAGCCCCGGGGAGCCAGAGGACTGTCAAATTCGGATTACTCGGGGTTGTTTACATGGAAAACATATTTTTCTTGACCCTCAACAATAGTATGGCAACCTAGTATTTTGTAGAGGGTGGGAAGCTTTGTCCCCCACCTTAGAGCTCAGTCATTCGGTCAGAGATGGGCCGATTTTGAACATCTCAGAGTCTTCTTAAAATAAAATTGACCATAATTTCTGATTTCAATGCAATAATTTCAAAATTTAGACAAAGACCTCAACTTTTGAAATGAGGACCTCCTTTGTGTCTCCCAAGAGGAGCCAAGGGGGCTTCTGGACCATGAAATTCGGATTCCTTGGGATCGATTCCCTTCTCATATCTACTGTCCCCGATTCCCTCCTACCTAAGTAAAATAACTGAAATAAAGACTAGTGCAGGTGGTCTGGTCTGGGTCGCTCGGTACACGCAACAGAAATAATAGTTTAAAATATGAAGATGGATAAGTGTCAAGTGATTTTTCGTTTGTGATGGCCTCTAAGTCACCCGGCCAGCTTTTATGCTGCGAACACAATAATATCGCAGAGGCCTGTCCTAACTGTGATATTAGTATTGCATCTTGGCCAACCAAAAGACTTTCCTTTGTTTGTGTGCACAATACATGTTACGTTGTGTGCAAAAGCTGTGCTAATTTACCAGTTTTTAGTAGCAATGTTGCTATAAACCTTCCAACTCCAGTGACCAAGCTGAAACTTTTTCTACCTCCGTGAATATGGATTTATCCACCTCCGAAGAAATTTATCTCCCACTAACGAAGATAAAAAAAAATATGACGATTCAAAGGTAGGTCAGTATCATTTCTTCTGTTTTAACAGAAAAAATTTAGTCACTATTTAAGTGCAATGAAAAATAATGTAGACGTAATTTATAATTGAATTCATCGATGTTTAATGTGATTCTTAGGCAGAATATGAGTCTCTTGTGATGTTTTAGACGCTCTCCTCCAATGACATCGGGGTCATGCTAATTCAGCAAACACCTTGTCGGTAGGTAGATTGAAGGGATTTTTTTCCTGGCTTAGGTTAACTCCCAAATATCCTACTAGAAACCTGAAAGAAATCTGTAGTTCGCCTGTTCTGAGCTTCTGAGGAGCTTACTGAGAACCCTCTAATTTGATGTGCAATGCTAAACATAACTAAGTAAGTGAAAAAAATTAAATCAAAAGAATTAAAGAAACTATGTGGCATGCAAGTTCTGCGCACATGGTGCATCTTAATTTAATTCGGTTTCTTGTCAGATTCCTAGTACGATTCTTACGATCAGTATGGAGGAGCAAATTTCACTTGACTCTGGTGTCTTTCATTGTCCGTCATGTAATGACTGCCAATATAGAAAATCTGTTGAAAGTAGGTATGTATCTGAATTTTGGCTGCTTTTTTTCATTTTGTAAAGCTTTTAGGCACAGTGTAATGACAGCAAAGTTACCTATGCAAACTTAATTGGTTAAGTTCATACCATCTGTACGGAGGAGAAGTTTCACTTGGCTCTTAGGTGCTTCTTTCGTCTATGTACAATAAACAGTGTTTAAAAATCGCATTAAAAATTCCACGTGAAAATGTGCAATTTTCTTGCTCTCAGGAATTTTTCAAATAATTTTGCAAGTGATAGCATGGAAGGATGAAGTAGTCAGGAACTGCAAGCCAGTTGAAAATTCGAGGTAGGAAAAATGCTACAGGGCTCTTAAGATTTCCACTCTACATTTGACTAGGTAGCCGGAAAAACTTTGGATTTAGATGCCAGAATTGCAGTAGCGTACCTTCTCTTTTTCCATTACTGATTGATTTTTGATCAACATGCTGCAGCAAGGAAAGCACAATAATATTGCAGCAGTATTGTCCTATGATAAATGATTGGATTCTAAGTATACGACTTATTTCCATCGATTTTTTTCTTGGTTGAAAGTAAGAGACAGTGATTAATTTAAAGAAGTGGACATTAGAAGTCCTACGATTTACTGGAGTCAGTATTGCTGATTTTACAAGTCTATTCATAAGTAATCAAAATAATTTGGTTCAGAGAAACCATAAGGATAGATTTTTACCCGTGCAAACAGCAAATATGGCCCCTCTCATCAATTATTGGAGGCTGGAGGGGTGAAAGAGAAGCACAGTGAGTACAGAGATAATCTCCTAGAGTAGATTTTTACAAATCTCTTAACGTATTATTAACCAATTGTCCACCCTTTGCTCATTCTTACAAACATCTCTGATGACTCAGGATATAAGAAATAAATTAACATTGCTGCAGATAGTATTGTGTAATTCAATTAAATCAGAGCAAACTTTCTAGGAGATACCAAGAATAACAAACTTTAATACTTGTTTTTTACTCATTAATACGTCTGTAAGAGGGGATTTCAGGATCAGTTTAGATCTCAATTTTGATGTTATTACTTTTTCTAGAGATCACCAGAAATCTCAAGATCAATAAACATGACTTAAAAATTCAACCTAAGCGTGTTGAAGAGTACATTTTTTTTAAATGTTGCCAATGCACTTGGCAATGAGTATGTTCAAATGATCTTTTGCAG
Organism: Bemisia tabaci; assembly: GCF_918797505.1. Lineage (NCBI taxonomy): Eukaryota > Metazoa > Arthropoda > Insecta > Hemiptera > Aleyrodidae > Bemisia > Bemisia tabaci. The sequence continues at coordinate 19,835,547 of NC_092797.1, read as the reverse complement.
TCAAAAAAATCCTGACTCGCACAAGAAATTCCATGACATAAGTTGATCAGTTCGAATCACTGCTTTGAACTATTGAGGTCTCACTAAGTCCCCGCAATGACCTCGAATAAGTTTAGTTCTAATAAAAGTTGCTTTTCTTTTAATCCAGAAAATGCTCATCATTTCCTTCGGTCATTTCTCTAATTTTACTTATTAATTTCTCCTCCATATAGATGGAAAAAGAGAGGTCTTATCAGGCCCACTGGAGTCTCGAGATGGCATCACCATTCACCATGATTTTTGTATAAAGGATTCTAAGTATTATGGAACTTACAGGCATTTAGTTAGAGCTTGTCGCACGAATCCAATGATACACTTTTGTTTCGCAATGATGGAGACTTTGAGAAGGTGCATCTGACTGCTTTACAAAAGAAGCGGCGAAATCATCTATCATCACACTGTCAGATTTAGAGAGAAGGTACTGCAAGCCGTAGCCTTTCGTTTTAGAGGTGTTCAGGAGCATTCCATCTACAAAAAAAAGAGGAAAAATGCTTATTTAGTGCTAGAATCTTGCCACATGAAAGACCTTATGCTTGCACACATTGAGCCAGATCTTCAAGACATCATTGGTGGGAATAGATGGCATAAGCATATTTAAGAAATGGGCCAAGATTTGGGTGCTGCACATAATCAAATTAGAAGCAAAGGCTGCAATGGAGGTGTTGCATGTGTAAGGGATTTGCGATTTGAAGATTGATTCTTATGTAAAAGTTCACGAGAAACACAATGGTGCCACTGGTTTTCTCTGAAGTCAACTCCCAAGCTCAAAAAAAGCTCTCAAGTTGAGGTCAAAATGGAGGGGATATCTCACGTTATCCTGCGAGCCCGCCTCTACATCAAGACAAACTCTCCATGCAAAGATACGGAGCAAATACATTATTGACAGGGCTGCCACCTTATTTGGGGACTCTTAAACTGAAATCACGGCAACCCTGTCAATGTATTTGCTCCCTATCTTTGCATGGAGAGTTTGTCTTGATGTAGAGGTGGACTCTCAGGACAGCGTGGGATATTCCCTCCATTTTGGCCTCAACTTCAGATCTTTGTTTGAGCTTGGGAGTTGATTTCAGAGAAAACGAGTGGCCCCATCAAGTTTTTTGCGAACTTTCACATAAGAATCAACAGTCAAATCGCAAATTCCTCACACATGCAACATCTCCATTGTCACTCAGCTCTTTCTTTCCTGACAAACAGAATTCATTTGTTCTTTCTAATACCTGGTAGAGGACAGCTTAAAAGTGGCTGGGGTAGGAAAAGCGTACCACTCCTACATCAAGAATCTAGCTCAGGTGCTCTATCTTTAAAACACGGGGTAAATGTTTCTTTAACCTTCGATTGTCGTAAAACTTTTTGAATATAATAAAAGTGTTTGAGCGTATGAAAATTAATGAAACAATGAAGTTAGTGTAGAATTTATATTGAAGGGCTTGAGGCATGTATTATCGAACGTCTAGGACCAAATTGAGATTTTGCTCCTCAAAATTTTTCAAATTTATATTTACACCACAAAAGTCAAAGCGACTATGCCATTGTTTTGACTATGAGGATTTCCTTCGGTAATGAAAGGACTTGTCACTGAAACTTGAACACTTGAATCCCCTCACCTACAGTTCCAAAATTACTGTTACTTTAACAAAATTGTGCACTTTTCTTGAAATGGAGATTAAGTAGTTAGTCAGATTACTTAATTACTGTGACCTTAAATTCCAACAACGATAAATTTATACAAGCTCACCATTATTCCTAATCATTGTCGGCCTCCTGTGGTGTAGTGGTTGTAGCACTGGCCCTATGACCAAGAGGTCCCGGGTTCGATTCTCGGCCAGGTGATCTGAGTTTGATGGTCTCAGGCAATGGTCACCTGGGGTTGGGGTAATAAACGTGGGATTAGCCGATAGGCTATTTGAAATTGGTAAAAAAAAAAAAAAAGAAAAAAAATTCGTCAGAGACAATAAGTGCAGTGCCAGAGAGTCTGCAGCCTGCCTATCGTATTTCTTCATAACTTTCTCCAGCAATGTAACGTCCATAGTTGCATGATTCTCACGGTGGGGACAATACAGGATACTTTTCGAACAAATTTCATTACTAGCAATTGTGAAGTTAACAGACAGATACACATACAGATATACATGAGAGGCACTGTCACAGTGCTTTCTGACACTCACTAACGTCTACCTGCCACGGTACCTTGTCCTCCCACAGCTCTGCGGGGGAGAGCTGACATGAATTTTTTTTCTCTCAAAAATTCAAAGTCGAAGGAAAATATTTTGAACACAAAATTAGTAATTTGACTTACTCCTAAGCATTGAGCCTCGTGGAAGAGAAAATTTCAAACTACCTTCTCTTGGTGCAAACTTGAGGCGAGTTGGTGTGTTTCTGTTAAATTCTACCCATTTCATCCATCACTTAGATACACTATATCCATGGAGAAAAAAAAAGGCGGTCCCATTTCAGGTATCTTGAATTTTTATGATGATGTAGGTTGATACGGACGATTGTTATCTCTGATTATCTTAAAATGTGGTTTACGGAAAAAAGTCATTTTAAGTCTCTGATTAAGTGCTTGATATTATATTTTGAGTTGATCTAAGCAAAAAAAACAGTACGGTTATTATGGTCTGTGAATCAAATTTTCAATTTTGCTGTAATTTCGAGCCATATTGTGCCGACCTTCATTACAGGGTAAATAATCTTCAAGATGCGACCACCTCCGTATTTGCTCTATGCACTATAGCCATTTTTGACAGATACTCTATCACTGGATCTGGATGGCGGGGAGGATCTTGATATTACTGATCTCTACTAACTATTTTTATAGTATGACAGCACTGTAGCTGTACTATGTTCAATTTATTGATGCGTATTCAACAATACAAACTGGTAATGAATAGTGATGATGTGTTTGAGTGGATTTGTACGATGCGAATTATCTTTTTGTGTCAAGTAGGTACTGTAAATGAATTACCTGGAGTGAGATACGGCAAATATGATTGGTGTGTCCGGCAAGGTATAGACGCCAGTAACCAGTGTTAAGGTAAAATGTGGGACCTTGATGAAAGAGAGCTCCGCAACCCAGCAAGAACCAATTTTGGTACGGCATTGAACGATTCGCCAGAAGATAAATTGAAGGCGAAATAAAAATTATCACACTAAACACAGAATACTAGCACACTTGTTCCTTCTTTTAGTTCATATGACACGATCAAAATGATTGCAATAAACTTGAAATTCACCGTGCGAGCTTGTGAGCTTTTGACTATGATGAAGAACGGACACATAACCTAAAATGTCAACAAACCTGTTGTTTGTTGCTGCGGCGGGCAATTAATTTTAAATGACCGACCGAATGAAAAAGCTTGTTGTCCGGCCGGTCGGATACAGTACTTTCTCCGTCGATTCGCGACAGAATTGCAAGTTTTTGGGCTTGAATGAAAGAAGAGAGTCTAATCTTCAGACTGACATCCTTGGATTTTGAAATTAAGTGTTCTAATTCTTTAAATTTACCGTCAACTGAGAGGATCGTCGGCCGAGGGCCGAGATTTCTTGTGGGGAAACAGTACTTTCTCAACCACAACACCTTGCATTTTGATGATCAAAGGCTCAAAATATTCGCAATACTCTAATCTACAGAGTGACATTTTCCGATTTTGAAATAAAAGCTCTGATTCTTCAAAATTCAGCTTTGACTGCAGAAATTTGACGAAAAACGGACATCGACGGTGGCGTCCCCTGGGCGGAGAAATCTATAAACAAAAAAACTGAGGATCCACCTTAACTTGATGCTCTTGCCGAATATGAGTGCCGTTCCAAAAACATTTTCCTTTTTCTCCATCGGCGGAATTTACACTCGCTCGGTGGCACCTATCGGCGGAATTTACACTTTCGGTGGATGGAAAATCGGCGGAATTTACCCATTTTCGGCGGAATTTACTAGCGCCCGAAATTCTGGATTTGAGGTTAAGATATTAGAGCGTATCAAAAAATACCAAAATTCGAGAGTTTGAAGTGATTTATGCATTAAAAAGGTAGGTATACGGTAAGGACATCCTAGATGGTCGTTAAACCTAGAAACTCATAAAAAACGATCAAAATTTACTGTTTCATTGCGGTTTTTTTTCCTCTGCTCGACATCAGCGTGTGATAGTCACGATAACGCAAAAAAAGTAAACAAAGTTCATAAGTGCTGCACTCTAACGGACGAAATGATGCTGAAAAAAGGGGGCTACGGTACAGGACGCGAATTCCGCAGACAAGGCTGCTTGACGAAAAGACGGTCAATATTTTCACTTATTTGGATGAATATAACTGAAAATAATAAGTTAGGTACAAGTTGAGTGTGAATTTACAGCAGAAGTGGAAGTATTTAGATGCAAGATGATGGTTATGTAGCGTTAAAGTTGCGCACTTGAGTCACAGACAGGCTACGGTACAGGACATTTCAGCTGTTTAGGGCCAAAATTCTGATATTAAATGGCAAAAACTGCCTAAAACGATGTTGGGACCTGATTCAGCGTAAAATTTTGAACAAATTTTTAAAAAAAAAAGGTCAGATTTTTCCATTTTGAAGGGCTAAAAAGTCGACAGACATGGTAGAGCAAAACTTATTTGATTCTACTCTCCATTTCATTCCATTCCACAAAATAAAAGCAAAAGCTTCAGAGTCGTTTCGAGAATTACTTTCTTATTACGATGGACGAATAGAAAAAAATAAAGAAAAACGCGTGCCAACCCCTTGCGACCGTACAGTCTCCAGCATATTACAGCAGGAATAACTAAAAATAAGGGTGAAATGAAAGTATATCAGTATCCCACAATCAAAAGATGCCTAACTCCATTTTAGGCATCTCGGGATGTCAGGAAAACCGCGCGTCAGTCCCATTGATTCCAATGTAAACAGCAAATTTTATAAATTCCATATCTGTAAACCAACATGAGATAGAGCTGTTGCACACACACAGGACCGGTATTTGAGTGTTCCGAAACGCCACTAACTCCATTTTTCTAATAATGTGAGTTCGGTAACGTTCGGCTCTGGAGCACTGATACAAATGTTTAAGAAGGAATCACGTCATAAATAATTTAACTTCCTGAGCATTTAGAGATGAAAAAACTACAGTGTTTAAACCTTAAGTCAAGTTTCCAATCGATGTGTTAATGCCTCGGCTTGGGATTGGGACTATTGGGGTTCTCACCGATTAAAATTATTATGAATGGAATTCATGTCACGTGACGTGAAGCGTTTCGTGGTTGCATTTGTTTTTTTATGACTTCGGAAACCATCAAAAGGTGGATATCCATGTTTATGTTAAAAAGTGGCCATTGAGCCTATTGGCAAACGGCAGATCTGTTTGGAGAAGGAGGCCCGTGAAAAATTCTAGATCTTCGGAAGTTAATGATTGACGAACCGTCGAAGGCGCCACCTTGACCGTGACCGCAGCCCGCATATCCAGCGTTGCCAAGTTGCACGGGATTCTCCGGATTGTTGGTCGTTGCGAGTAAAATCATAGCACGGTAATTGGCCATTTAATATGAGTTTTGTGCGATACTGAATAATATAGGTTGGGAAATCGAACAAAGACGGTTAGCGGAGCACGAAGCCATGTTTGGTGCGGAAATGGATTATGATCACGGGGTCAAATCTTGCCCGTTTAACCATAATGACGAGTTTTCTTGGATTTCAAAACTTCTTGACTTTTCCCTGATTTTCACGGTTTTTTCACATGAAGTTAAACTTTCCAATTTTTCTTTTCTCGATAATTTCTCATATCAATTTTAGTCACGAAAATTTGGAGGGAAAAGTATCTTGAAATTTTAAAAAATGCGATCATCAAAGGAAGAAATCATCTCAAGGTTTCGGGATAAATTCCCTGTTTTCTTAGGATTGCGAAAGATCCCCGGACTTTTTAGGGTTGCGAAAAATTCCCTGACTTTTCTGAGTTCTCCTGACTTACCAGGAACTCGTCGCCTGTAGGTATCAGAGCAGATGTTCTCAGAAAATAATCGGGAAAAGCGTCACCGAGGGCCCTCAAGACTCATCGTAAAATTGTTCTATTTGAGTGTGAAATGGGGCAAAATGAGGGAATTTTCGCCACAATTTGACAACCACGAGTGCGGCGGAGATACGGTGATGGAGGAGGTGAGCAATCCAGCTCACGTGAACTGCGTGGAGTAAATTCACGACCACTCGCTTAAAACTATCATGGTGACCGTGCGTACAAGCTCCACAGCGCCACAAATAGACTCATGCACCCCATTGCCAGATAAAAAAAGAAAGTTTGGTACAGACTGCATCTACTCAATAAAATATAACGTAAACTTTTCGATCAATGAGCTCAATAAAACTGGCTGACGACTCTTTTCTTTGGAAAAACGAAGAGGAGAGTAAAAAAGGAAAAAAATCCCGTAAAACGCCAAAGCCAACCTAGAAAATTTTCTAACGCTTCGTTTCAGGAAATGAAATGTACCGAACTTCCAGAATTTTGATTGGTCAAAATGACTTAAATGCAAATGAAATTAACAAGTCAAAACTCCACTTCAGGTCATGATTCCTAATTTTCCTCCTGGTTTATTATTAGTGTGACCGTCATATAAAAGAGTGACATGATAATACTCTCCCTATTTGATATTACAAGCAAAAAGCCACAGCAGGCATTTTAGTAAATGCCTACGCAATATAGTCAAATTTTGTTAGCTAACGAAGTGTTGCATGTTTGTTATGAAGTGCTCAATGCTCAAGTTTTCACTGTTTTGAGAGTACCAGTCCATCAAAACAACAAATTTTTTCGCTCTTAAAATGTTTCCCATACATTTTCGCTGTCAAAATTTTAAACATTCTGAATTGCATTACATGCTGCAACTTATGAGATGTCTTCTCGTTTCAGAACAAAACATTATTTATTCACCATTGCGATAGAACGCTTGCAGAATATTCTTTCCTACATGAGTGAGGAATTATTTTGTCAAAAATCAGCAAAAGAACAGGAATTTCAATCGAATTGTACGTAAGAATATTTGACTATCCGTCGTTTCCCGGACAAGGGAACGTCACTCCATGCCAAGGTTGAAAAATTGACACATTACACATTGGAAAAAAAAACAAAAAAAAAACACATGAGTCCAGACTCTTAAAAACATCGACAAGAAAAATTACTCTTGATTATCAGAATCTGGCTTAAATCAAGAACCAAGCCTCTTAATTTAAGCGGATTTCGTTTTGATTCAAGCAAAAATCCAATTGAATCAAGAGTATTTTTTCTTGTCGATGTTTTCAAGAGTCTGGACTCCAGATCCAATGTATTTTTTTTCCCAGTGTAGCGCACAAATGCAACCGTGCAATTTTTGTCCAAAATTTGTCTGATTTTTGCATGAAATCAGAAGAAAAATCAGTGAAATTTTCAGTTAAGATAGGTCCAAGATCCTCTCAGTAAAACTTTCATTTGCGAGGGGGAAAATCGACAATATTCAAATGCGTTTACGTAATTTCACTCGGGAAACGACGCATTAACTATCAACATATCGATACTCCAGGTTGACCAATACTGAAAAGGAAGAAAATAGAAAATAAGCAACAGCGGACGCTTGACTCGGAGAGGTGTGGCAGCGCGGGGCGGCGCACAAAGGAGCGAGTCAATTAGAGAGGTCGGACATGCAAATTTTGATGTTTATTTCGTCACATTTTCAACTTCAATGGATGCACCTAGAAGGAAATTTCACGAGGGAAACAATGGAACCACTTTTAGAACCTCAAAGATGTGTATAAACAGAGTTATGAGCGTTTAAAGTTACCAAATTCTGTCCGACCTCTCCTATTGACTCGATCCACCGTGCGGCGCGGCGGTTGGAAAGAGGTGGCCCACGTAACGCAAAGAAGCACGGGGCAGGGGGGGGGGTGGCTGAGGGGGATGGGGGGCAAGGAGGCTGATCAAGGTCGAGGGATGATACTAATAATCCCGGGTCCCGCTCGCCCGAGGGCCCGGCTAGACGCCCGAGCCGAGTCGCTCATCTCGTCCGACTGGTCCAGCTCCGGCACCGTGTGTGGATTCTGTGGATGCTCGTGCTCCGCAGCCGGGTTTTCGTTGCCGCGCCGCTCCCGCACTGTGGAACGAACCATCGAAAAAAATCGGACAAAAAAATTCGACTTAGACATGCTAATTTTGACGTTTATTTTGATGCACTTAAACAGGGTGTCTAGTTTTTTTTCCATTTTGGGAAATCCTGATGAAACCGGGTGTTTACTAAAACAGGCTGGCTAAAAATCAGTCCTTTAACAGTACTTTTTCAGTGCATTCCCAAGAAATTCAGTACCTCCTCAATAGAAGAGTCCAGCACTTTTTCAGTACCTTCATTTGACGAGATTTGAAAAATTTAAAAAATCGAATAGCTCGCTCGAATTGCGACAAAAATGACAAAAAAAAAAAATTGAAAAAAATTCTGGACCTTCTTCAGAATTTCCGCACTTTTTCAGTACTTCCGGACCGCCCTTAAAAAATCAATACTATTTCCGGACTTGTAGAAACCTTGGATGAAATCATGATTTATCCCGATTTTAGACTGCAAAATCTTGATTTCATAGTTTTTCCAAAACCTGATTTTCTGCGGAGAAAAATTGAAATTTCTGCATGAGCGTACGCGCAAACAAAACTCCAGAATTGATAGCTCGATGAAAAAATCCGATCTGACGGTCGAGTTTTCTCAAATCCTGATTTTTACGACCGGTTTTTCCTCAAATCCTGACGAAATCGGGATTACATCCTGATTGACCTCAAATCCTGATAGAATCGGGAAAATCCTGATGCTGGACACCCTGTTTAGGTTTTAAAGGGTGCTTCTCGAAGAAAACTTTCTGAGGAAACCAATAGAACCACTTCGAAACTTGTAGGTTTCGTATTGAGGAAGAGATGAGCTTTTGAAGATTCGGTTTAGTTTGGGCTTGTTGGGTTCACTGTGCGGCGGCTTCCCGGTGCCACGCAATGGCATTCCGTGCCATTCCATTCCACGGAGGAGCTGAGCCCGGAGCCGCACACTCGGCCCACGTCCGTCTTCCGTCGAGCAACGTACGAGTCAACGCACTCTCCTCCTTTGACATTCACGCTCGGGACTACGTAGCCAACACAACTTTACAAACTTAGAATGGATTGTGTCTCCGAGTCCAAAAGAGACCTCAGAGGCTCGTTAATGTTTTCGCCTACTGATAAAGGCATGGACCTGTTGCAAACTTCAGATACAGCGAAAAGAGTGGCTACTTCGTGTAGAAAATGGCTCAAAAATAACGATGAGCACATAAGGAAAGTTTGAAGTACACTCCTAACTTTACAATCAGCGCTAGAAACAATAGTTTTTTTTTAAGCTACCCGCTTCAAAAACGATACTACGGCACAGGTGAACTTTCGTAAGAGGTTTTGTTCCATTCAACCAGGGTGTCTACTAAAACAGGCTGCCAAAACATTAGTACTTTTTCAGCACATAACTAAAAAATGCAGTACCTCCTCAACAGAAAAATTCAGCACTTTTCCAGTACCTTCATTTGACAAAATTCGAAAAATGTCAAAAATTTAAATTTCTCGCTCAAATTGCGACAAAAATGACCAAAGAATGAAAAAAATTCCGGGCCTTCTTGCGGGATTTCCGCACTTTTTCAGGACTTCCTGACCGCCCTTAAAAAATCAGTACTATTTCCGGAAATTCCGGACTTGAAGACACCCTGTTCAAATACAGCGAAAAGATTAACTACTTCGTGTAGAGAATGGCTCAAAAATAACGATAAGCGCATTTGGACTGTTTGAAGTACACTTCTAACTTTACAATCAGCGCAAGAAATAGTAGTTTTTTTAAGCTCCCCGCTACAAAAACAATACTACGGCACAGGTGAACTTTCGTGAGAGGTTTTGTTCCAATCAACCCTTACACACTAGAATGCTACGCAAACTCAGCATGAATGACGCTTCCGCGCGCAAATCGTGGGGAAGCACCATGGTCTTTATCAACGCAAAGAGAATGTAAATATAAACAATAAACACGCCGGTTGATAAAATCGTGTATCGTCACGTGGGTTTTGGCGGATTTGCGTCGGCCATGTTGAATATTGCTTAGCATCCTAGTTCACACGGGTTGGATGGAACGACTGCTCTTACGAAATGTTCACATGTGCCGTGGACTCGTTTTCGAAGCAGGGCGCTTTAAAAAACACATATTTCTTACGCAGATTGTGAAGTTAGGAATGTATTTCAGACTTTCCCAATGCACTCATCGTGATTATTAGGCAATTTCCTTCAGGGTGTCTACTAAAACAGGTTACAGTACTTTTTCAGCACATACCCAAGGGATTCAGTACCTCTTCTACAGAAAAACTCAGTGCTGTTTCAGTACCGCCAATTAACGAAATTCGAAAAATTTCAAACATTAGCATTTCTCGCTCTAATTGCGACCACAATGACGAAAAATGAAAAAAAAATCCGGACCTTCTTGCGGAATTTCTGCACTTTTTCGGTACTTCCGGACCGCCCTTAAAAAATCAGTACTATTTCCGGAAATTCCGGAATTGTAGACACCCTGGCTCTTCTTCTTGCTTTAGCTGAAGTTTGCAACAGTCCCATTCAACTCTTCGTAAGAGTATCATTTTCATTGACCAAAAAGCGGGAAGCGGCCGTGTTCGCGGGTCAAACCACCGACGCAACGGTGTCCGTTGATGAGTCGGCTCTACTCACGCTGCGGAGAGCCTCTGCTACGAATCCCGGTCAATCCCCCGGGGGCACCACCCAAAACCCACATCATTCTTTCCGGTCAGTACAACACACAGCGGGGACCCAGATACAAGGTGAATGCCCGTTGTTCTTTGCAGAATGCACGGAAAAATTACGAACACATCGCGATGCGTAAAGTCTTCACAGTCTGCTACACCTACGTCTACGCCACTCGTTTACGTATAACCACGTTATTCCCATAAGCGAGGAAGTAACTAAAAAGTAACATATCGACGGCGTAAGTCCGAAATTACATATCTCGTTTGCGGTGTCTGAAAATCTCCGCCTCTATGTTATTTTTTTAGAGGAGAACAAATTGACATCATTCCTTGAAGTTGTTTATGAAGAATTTTCTTCGCAAAGAGAAGAAAAATCAAGGGAGGTTTAAAGAATTGCCGTTGAGTAGTTTTCCATTTAAAAAATAAAGTATGATAGGAAGTCTGCGACGTCATACAAACCGAGTTATATGATTGCCGACTTACACCGTCCATATAGGTGGCTGGATATGGCGAATGATTCAACAATATGCACCGCAGTCTTCTCTGAGCAAGATGATTTTGTTTATGTTAAGTTCTGTCAAACCTTTCAAACATGACGTTCCGGTAATTTTTAAATTTTTCAGAAGTTTAACGAATAAGGATGCGTTCACTTGAGTATGACGCTGGATGTCAGGTTACGATGTACGAGAATAAAATTGGTTTATGTCATTATTTAATGTATCTCTTTCGATTTCAGAGGTTGAAAAAAAGTGGAGTAAACTGCAGTATTTACTGGATAAGTGATTACAGACACGTCCATGCTCAATTTTTGTACACATATTTTTAATTAACGAAGGTATTTCGAAATAATTTCAGACTAAAATCCCCGATTAACCCTCTATTGAATGAATTAATTTTGGATCACGGATTCTGAAATAAACAATTTATTCTGAAAGATCTCGATGCAACTATCCCTGTGGTTAAATTAGCTTACAATAGTTGTTAAAGTAGCATTTTTTTGTTGTAAAATCTACGTTGAAACACTGCAGTCACTTTTTGTAGCAATTTAATTTTTTCCGTGAGGATTTGCTAAATTGCGTGTTTTGCGTACTACGGATCTTTTTGTTGGACGGCAAAGAGGAGAGCGCTAACTGCTTTTGCTTTTTACAAGGCGATGGATGCTTGGTCCGGCTCCTCAAAACAAGGCCAGATTGAATTAACCGCGCCAAAGTGGATGACTGGTGCAGTGAGATTTCTTTCCAATTTTCATTGAGTATCGCTGTTAATTTAAAACGTTTTCAGCTTCAAATTTTGCACGAAAGTTCCCGAAGAGAGAGAGACGAAGAACCCGGGCTCCAGAACGAAAGAACGTGACCGTCGACGCCCCCCTTAAACCTCACGAAGTTCGTTTTCATAATAATTATGATTATCGCCGCCCTTCCACTTTCCGCTCTCTTGTCTGGACCGCTTCTGTATGCGAAGATACTCTTCAGACTTGCAGAAATTTCGAGGGATACATCATGTTCGCATGGTCGGTTAACATTGTGCAACTCTATAAGTAAAACGACGTAGAGTCTGCAGAAAACAAAAAATCAAGGCGTTGTTGGATGATGTAAGCATTTCTAAAACATTGTGGTAATACCTCAATAAATTAGGTAACTAATCTAAATGTTGCAGTACTAAGGATTGTACTCATTGGATGTTTCTAAGAATTTTTTAAGAATCGAGTCGGCAATGGAAGGAGTTCGTCAGATCATGGATTTTGAAAATGGCATCGTGTTATGCATCATGACCTAACAGCTATTCTGGCAAGGGCATGTCAACCTCATGACGGAAGAAAAGCTGCCAGGAGAGATGCTTGGCAGGGTTCCTCCTGGGAAGAGACAAACGGAACGCCTGGTCAAAGGATGGTGTCAGGGAGTTTAAAACGAAATTCGTATACAAAGAAATCGTCCTCAGTTGAGGGAAAATTGAGCAATCCTATCCAAGAGAGTGGGCGGTTGCGATTGACCAAGGCCTGGTGGTTGTTTTTCTTAGTTGAGCGTTCAAGTCTCTCGGGCTCTTTGTCCACGTATGACTATTGTGCCCAACGGCGATCTACAACTGCGAGCCGATTATTGAAATTGATAGACAAAGTCATAGACAAAGAAGATATAAAGGTTAAGGAGGGATCCTGTTGGTGAAATCGGGTGGTTGCGATGGACAAAGGAGATAGGTAATAGACTAACTAACGGCAACCCATGATGGGCCCTAAAGTTAGTCCAGAATTTTCTCCCTTAGTTTATAAGAACCACCCATTTCAACCAAAAGGATCGCTCCATACTTCCCATGTCTTTTTTGTCTATCGCTTTGTCTATCAATTTCAATAATCAGCCCGCGGACCATTTACTTCGTGTAATTGGTGTGCGTCATCATTTCTTCCATTTATCATTCACGGAAAAACGGCTCGTCCATCCGACAACGAAGCGAGCTCGTTTCAGCAGCTCCGCGCCAGTGGGGTCGTAGCCCAACGCCCCAGCCCCAACGCGGGCGCTGTTTCTGCAGCGTTCCGCGTTCCTCGTTCCTGTCCACGGGCGAATATTTCAGAGTCCGCACAGTGTTGCCAGCCGGGACGAAAACACACGTCACAGGGCACGCTGGAAGCTACTGGATCGGCAACTTGGTGAAGATGGAGCATCCTCATGTTATTATTAGAGGCTCGTCGGATGCGGCTTGGCGCGCGGCGGAACGAGCTCCATTATGGCCGCGGCCGGGCCGGGCGGGTTATGCAACTTGGCAAATCCAATTTCTATGATGATATGGTAATCCGACATTCGACCCGGCCCCGGTGGATCGGACCCGGGACCCGCGCACCGATACCCATGAGTCGCCCTTCTCCCGGGATCCGAACCGCGCTTTTCTTCGCGTCCTCATGGTACATGATGGACGCTCCAGGAAGATCTTCATACTTGCACGCAGGGATGAGGGAATGTATCACTGGTAAAAAAAACCTCTTGGACCGATGCCGCGGTGCATTGACTAAAGAGTGAAGTTTCTTGTCGCCGGATTTAAGAGTCTTGACCTCTTGTTTCAAGCGGATTTTGCATTGAAACAAGAGTCCAGACTCTTAAATCTGGCGACAAGAAACTGCACTCTTGAAACAAGAGGATTTTTTTACCAGTGATCGCTGCCATCGCAAATGTAACCGAGGTTGTTACGAACAACTAGGGTCTCTTCGTATAGAGATACTAGGGGGCCGTGCCCCCTGACCGCTACGCGGCCCAACCCCCGAGAGGGCGCTTCGCGCCCTCAGGCCCGCTTCGCGGGCCCTATACGCATATGTATAGGCAAAAATGTTCTTCCACTTTAATACACCATTTTGTGTTCGAGCTGCATCGATTTCAAAATTTTTTACGTAACACTCAGATTTGTAAATGATGAGGAATAGCTGGATGTACATAATTTCACAGTCCACTTACTGGAGAAATTTCCATTTATTATGTTATTTTTAAATACTTAATTAAAAAAAAAATCGGATTTCGACCGTTAAGAGTTAATAATATTTGGTCCGTCCCGACGCGACGCAGCGCCTGCCTTCTCACTTTGTATCTGTTTATCTGCTGTACACATTAATAGAAATTCAGCAATCAAGTAAATTGACCAATGCCACAAATCGAAGCCGGAAGAATGAGGAAAAATTGAGTAAAACCTTATACTTTGGACCTTGAACCTTGAACCCTGAGCGATGCACCGTTCCTCAACTCTTCGAATGAGGAGCCCCTCACGAGCTTTTCCATTGTTTTATTGTTTATTCGAGTCACTCAGGTAGAATCCAACACCTTGGCGTTTCTAGCGGAAACGACATATCTCTCACGCTATTAACATTGGACTTAAGTGACATGAGCTTTAAAAGCTCTACAACATTAAAAGTTCGGGGTTTCATAATTTTTTACACATCTACATCTACTACAGATGACATAAATGTAAAGATCATCCTTATCGGTCCGGCAGTTCGTCAGAAATAGTGCTTCCAAAATTTTGCTTGTAGCTGTATAATATAGAAGAAGAAGACAAGTAAGTTCATGGACGACACAATGAATGTCAAGTATTGTCACGCGAGTCAAAGTGTGCAGCCGATATCGAACACCGCAGGAATGTAGAAAATTCTTAGCCTTCCCATTATTCAAATCATCTTCCCTTTTTCAAAATGTATTTTTCCGCAGAAATGTCAAAAATATGACTTACTTGTAGCTCCGAGTACTTTTCGCGGTCTTGCGAAGAACACTGGATTTTCACCGCGACTTTGCGGATAAAACGAGATTTTGCTGGCTTCCCCATTTAAAAACACCGTTTTCGGGGCCTCCTCATTTTCGATAGTGACCAATTCCGCCCCGCCCGGTCGAGAAGTTTTTGCACCCCTAGACACCGTACTTGCTCAAACAACAGGGAGAGCCGAACGCATTTCCGGACTGTACTGGAAAAGAGTGACTAAACTTAGGTAGAAATATTTTTGAATTTGCCGTCAAGAATGATTTAGGTAACCTCAATGAATTTGTGGATAAAATCACTTGTATCAAGTAAATTTCTGCCTGATATTGGGGATTTCCCTTGTGATATCATCTTCTTATCTTTCTTGATTCATGATGAAATCTTCTCAGTAGCAAATTCGAGAATATCTTTACTTGATCAAGTCACCTTTCCAGTGCAGGGCAATTTCCTCGAGGAGCCCTGCAATTTCCAGTGATGGTCCAACTGCCGGCATCGGGGTGACTCATCGACAGACCTCGTTGTCGACACTCGCGACTGCAGGAGCTCGTCCTCGCCCATGCTCTTGAGGGAGCTCGGCAAAACCGCCGATCTGTATGGAGTTCCAACAGGAGTTAGGCGGTTTCCGCAGGACGGCATGATGGAGCTCCGGCCAATTATCGAGTTGATCGACGTCGCGCTTCGGTTGACCGCGCAAATCACTCTCGGCGGCCAAGGTAGTGTCGGTCACTCACTTCCAGTCCCCCCATCATAATTGCATAACTGCACACAGCACTGCACATGCACCGACCGTCGCGTCGTTCGCTCTGTTATCGCCGGGAGTGGCTCCGTCCAGCCCCCGACCCCAAAAGAGCCTCCCTAAAAATGACCCCTTTTCGGGAACCCGGGGATTTCATTCGTATGTGGCTTAAATGAAACCTTATGATGAGACAAGCCTCCAGTAAAAATTTTAGCTTGAGTATATGTCTTGTTTCCGAGATACAGCGTTGCAAAGTTGGCATATTTGAGCTTTAAAATTCTCATATTTTTATGGATTTTCTTCCAAAAACCAACTTCAAAAATGACTTTACAATACTTACACGAGGTGCACACGATAAATTATAATATGAAAAGTCTCCAGTAAGAATTTTGACTCATGCGTAGGCCTTGTTTTGGCAGTACAACGTTGCTAAGTTTACATTTTTCAGCTTTAAAAAGCTCATTTTTTAAAGTTTCTCATTTACAAACCGCTATTATTGAAGATCGAACTGTATTTTGGGGCATAGAATCAACAATTAGTGATACTCGTAGATGCATAGTTTAATTTATAAAAGGATACGATAATACAGTGTTGCAAAGTTTTCAACTTGTATCTGGGAAAATGTCTATTTTGTGTTATTTTATTGAAGACAAGATTGAACAATGTTGATAAGTGATATTGTGAAACAAAGAAATGTGGAGGACTTTTGTCAATCCTAGGTGAAAATTGGAATTAAAATGGCACTGTTGCCAATTTTATTTAAGTTTCTATTAACATTCCATTATAAAATAAGTTTAAAATAAGGATACTTCCAATAATTGTCTGATTTTAAAACGTAATCCAAGTGAATTTATGGCATACAATGAATGGCTCAGCATCAGTGTCGCTTTCAAACTCTAAAAAATTCTACCTTGCCTTGGTTGTCAATTTTACTTTTTTTTAGGCGGAATGCAAAAACGAACATAAACTATGGAAACGCTCCAGTTTTTTGAGTACAAATAAATCTTGATACAGACAATACATTCATTGTTCCTTAAAGAATAGAATATCTTCGACTTAAGAATTACAAATGATGAGAAAATTAAAAAGAAAATAAAAAAAATAAATAAATCTATAGAAAAAGAAATTAAAAGATTAAAATACTTAAAATTATTAAAATATTGTTGCATGGATTTGTCAAAAATTATTATTTCGGCATAGCTACTAACTATTTTTTCATTAATAAGTTGTTAAAGTTCCATTTTTGTTGAGGGTTGTCCTCATAGTATTAAGACCTCTGTGTCACAGTGACAGCATTCCGAAGAGAATAGGACCAAGCTATTGTCATGTTTCATACTTGTATTTCCAAATGGATTTAAGCATTCACATTATGATCTCGGCACTGTAAATTCTTGGTAGCATTCGCTGACCCCTCCATTCTGATAAAAAATACATCCATCTCCCAGTGAAATATATCTGGAAAAAAGTTGCATTTTCTCAATACGCAACGGTGCAGTGTCTTGGCAGTGCCAATCATAACAAGCTCATATATGTATAGAGCATGTTGAAAACATATCTTTGATCTAGATGCCTCAAAATAATTGAGATACTTGGTAAAAGTAAAAAATCGGCAACATGTTGAGGTACTTGCTATATATTTGAAGGCAAGACTATACTCACGTATCAATCGAAAAAAATATTTTCACGGATATTCATAAATAAATATAAAAAATCACAAAAGTCTAAACAAATTACCAAAAAAAATTAAACAAAATAAAAAAAAGTAAAAAAATTAAATTAGAAGCATCTTTATTTTAAAATCATTTTATTATAATTTGTTTGAAAAGAATTATGAATAAACTTGGCAGCAGTATTTTTTCCAAAAGCAATCGTTACCTGGGACTGACATCAGCCCTTGATATTTTGCCTTGATACGAGTTAAGATACCCATTGAAGTCATGTTCAACAAGAAAAAATCATAATCCATACAGAGTTCAAAGTTTTAAGCATGGCAACGCTGTATCACCACCGATCAAAGAATTCTTCTTCAAATACAAACATTCATCTACAGATGACATAAATGGTTGATTTCCTGCCTCAAATCGTGATTAAATTCTACAAAAGTAGCTTCTTAAACACAGAACTCAAAAATATAGACATTTTTAAAGCTCAAATATATAAACTTTGCAACCCTGTATCATTAAAACTATACTTGCATTTTGAGTTAAATTTTAACAAAAGCCTTAATCTATCATAAAATTGCATCTAAACCCCAAAAGCATATCTTTTAGCCGTCACTAAGTTCGTTTTAAAGTTAAGAAACTTGATAAAATGAACATTTTTTATAGATTTTTATGTCAACTTTGCAACGTTGTTTTAACGAATTAGTAGTATTAATGTTTCAATTGAAATATGCATTCGATAATAATACTAACATTTGATAAAATGTCACAAAATATCATAAAACATCGAATTGAATCGTTCTGAGAAAATAAGATACCTGAGAATATGAGAATTTTAAAGCTCAAATATGCCAACTTTGCAACGCTGTATCTCGGAAACTAGACGTATACTCAAGCTAAAATTTTTACTGGAGGCTTACCTCATCATAAGGTTTCATTTAAGCCACAAACGAAGGAAATCCCCGGGTTCCCGAAAAGGGGCCAAATAAGGCCCTTTTTTAGGGAGGCTCTTTCCCCTCGCGGTCGACGCCTATCTAGACGGGGTGGGTATAGGATGATGTGAATTTTCCGCACAACGTAAGGAGCATTTTCACAAAAAAGGCGCCACTATCACGGAGATCGGTAGATCTCCCCGCCAAGCTAAAAATATAAATATAAGGAGAACAGCCAAATAAAACCTCCCAGAGTAAGACCGGAAAACGCCTTCAAAAGACTCTGCAGCAACCACACACACGCGGGGCGATAACCCGATAACCGTCGGTCGACGGTATACATTACAGAAAATATTAGGAATTGCCGATTTTCGCTGCTTTTTAACTTTTATCACCCCGTAGCAAAAAAACTACTCAAAGGATCATGTTTAAATTTGGCATGATGATTCCTCACGATTCAAAGGCCATACCTTTTGGTGTCTGATGTTTCAAAACTTATTATTAACGGAGATATGACGTTTTAAAGATTATAAAACGCTACCGGACTTCCTTCGTTTTCTAGAACTCCAGGCCTGGTTATAGCTGCCGATTCTCATTGTTAGCGCGCTTTTTTTATCAAACCAAAACAAAAACACTTGAATAAACTCATTCAGTGTCAATAAAAGAACAATTTGGGAATTTATTCGGAATATATTAAAGTTTAGCGGCTTCTTTCATAAGTTCCCGGGTCGTAAGTTATTTCTGACGCTAGAGTTCGCATGCCATTACGGCACGGCGGCCATTGGCCATTCGTGGTTATGTTATTGCGTTATTGTTATCACAGGTGTTCAGTGTCAAGTGTCAATTATTGTCAAAAAACGTGTGAATTGTATTCGTTTTAAAGTTATTAATTCTTTTTCTCTGTAGTTCATATGTTGCTAAATGTGATTTAGTCCTAAATAATCATAGTTCAAGCACTTGAAGCTTCACCGGACCCCAATCGTCTTTGAGGAAACAGCTGATACAGACTACACACCTAGAGCCCCTTTACCTATACTGTTGCTATGCCTTGACTAAGCCTTTGTTTTCTCTTACTTATTTTCATCATCATCATGTACCTTTATACCATCATGAATTCTGAGTGGAAATTTTCGGAAGTGCGTGGTTTACCTATTCTTCGGAAAAAGTTGATGGTGTAGCCACATCCAAACATCCGCGTCTCAATCTCAACTAGGTACTAGCCATAAAACCCCATGGTTTATTATTTCATTCCTACTGTACTATCTACATGTGATTTATAGGAAAGGAATATCTCTTTCTCTCAGGTAACTTATCAAGCATTATAACCGATACCCTCACTTGATTGTGATTCGCCGAGTTGGCAGCTGGTTTCCACAAGCGCAAGTTCTATCGAGTCAATGTTAAGCACTCGACACTGTATTAAACTGATTTGTGACTATGACGACGATGATATTCTTCTTCGTCTTCCAGATACTGAACATGATTTACTATTAGTTTTCAACGTGGCCTCTAAAATCATGAGCATTGTCTGCATTAAAAGTGTTTCGTATCGCTCATGAAAATCTGTCTTATTCTAGTAAGCGTTGCGTTGTTGAGCTCGCTAAGTGTATGTTTCTATAAAGCTCTTGTATTGTTTTTGTCACAACTCGCCAATGGTGCCATCTGTTACCATGTATTAACGTGTTATTAAGTGGTGCTGATTCAGAGCTGATCAGAAAATTACATTAGTCTCAACATGCGATGAGCAAGCTCTAACAGCATCAGGCGCAGAACTGATTGCATAATCAAGGACTTTGTTATCATGATGCTTTTCTTTGGGTTGGTATATTAAGTGCTTAAACTTCTTTGAAATCAAGATGTGCGTGGTTTGATCCCGGCCCTAAGTTATTAAAGTGAACCCAGAATCTGTACTTGCTGAGTCATATTCGCTAATCCTATCTCGTCGCAGCAAAGGGACATGGTTTGAATGCTATTCTCATCAAGCGTCATATTCAAGAAATTACCAAGATCGCCAATTCTTAGCTGCCTTTTCAGAAAGCAATTTACCTTGTCAGTTTGTATAGGTAGCTAATGGCTGTCTCATTCAAAAATCATGGTTCTCCGCTGATTTGATATTCAAAAATTTGCGGAGACCATGGATTGATTGTCCACAGCTGTCAATTTCAACGCAACACATCAGCCTCTGAATTCTCTTATCCATATACGCTCTCATCCTTCAAATCTTCTACAATATTGCGTGGAAAGAGTTCAATTTCCTGTGAGTATTTATGACATCATGCTTTTCAACTTTCTCTCTTCCAGAGCACAGAGTTTTTCTTTTAAGCTCTTTGTCAACCTTGACTTGAAACATGCATTTTCGTTTGAGTACCTGCTTTGCTATAATAAGTTTGGTAAAGGTGCGCATAAGTTAAAAGTGATCTCTTTCCTTCTCCTCAGAAACATTTGAATTTCTCAATCAAATGATTTTTTTTGACATACAAAATTGATCTATGTTACTTCAGGATCTGTGAATAGACTATTCAAGTAGGTAATACTTATTTTTTCATTTAATTCTACCCTGCCTTAAAAACATTTCTCATTAATTCGTTTCTTTTCTAGTTTTTATGGTAATTTTATTTTATTTTTTGAGGGTCAAGGTGCACAATGTCAAAGGATGCGTGTCCATATTTTTGTTAGTGTCCTTGTGCATGCTTTCAAATAGTTCATCACTGTTTTAGCAATACCAGGTACCCATGCTATCACTGGATTTTGCCTGATACATAAATTCTAATTTTCTCAAGGAGTTCATTTCTTTGGAGGCCTAACCAGTGGAAATTATTTTTAAGTATGTTCCTGTAAGACTCATTTCTCAGTTGTTGGGAATCTGAGATCCATTATTTATCCTTTCTTGGCTTCATTTGAATGAAAAAGTATGGCCACGTTTGATCCGATGTGTTAATTTTTGTGTTTATTTTGTAGAGAGGCACCTAGAGATGAGAGGAAAGGATGGAGGAATAATGAGTTACTCAGAAATTTTTCTCACTAAAAAACCGAAAATTCAGTGTTGGGTAGTTTAACCACGGATCAATCAGAACTTACGTCGTTTTGGAATAGCGTGGCTCTCAAGTCATGTAAAAAAAAAAAAAAAAAAAAAAAAAAAAAAAAAAAAAAAAAAAACCTAGTTTGTAAATCTTACTTGAACAATAAAAATACAGGATCGGATGACTTTAAAGCTCATTTAAAAAAAAAATGCCCCTTAAGCCATTCTAGAACATTAACCGAAAGCCACGTACTTACGTATTTTCTTGTCAGAATGTACATAGGTTTATGAGGCAAAAAGCCTCAGGCCACTCACATCCTTTTTGACGAAATAAGTGCGTAAATGACAATGAAGGCACAATTAAGTCGTCTCCAAAAGCGTGTCACTCAAGTCATTTCAGAAGCAAGACTGGAGTTCTCTTAAGTCTTTTTTGAAAAAGAAATAAGAATACAGCAGCTCAGTATGACTTGATGAATGATCGACAGCTCGGATAAAAGTGGACATCCATGACCTCTAGTCTCTCTTTAAAGGGAAATATAGCATAAATTTATGGAAATGTTTCTAGAAAAAGAAGGAGAATCAAGACAACGAGAAAAAATTTCCTTCTACGCTTTTTTTTCTCGCCCACCTGGTGAAAAAATTACAGCCAGAAAAAAGAATCATCACTTTTTTTAAAGTTTCCTCAGATCTCCCTAAAGGGGCGTCAGGACCTCCCTTACGAAAATCTCGAGACTTCCTCCAGCGATAGTCACTTGAGGAAAGTTGGAGGTGATCCAAACGAGGTCTCGAATCGAGGAAGATGCTAAAATTCGGGCCAATATTTTTATTAAAAATTTGCTTTAAAAATGTCAAGAAATTACATTATATTTCATTAATTAGGTACCTTTCAAGTGCTCATCAATACCTATATACCCTATCAGACACTGCAGAAGTTTTCAAATCTCTCTTAGATTGAAAACGAAATAATAGTAGGTATAAAAATCAGACTATTCTGCTCCTTTTATTTGTTTGTGATCATTTATACGAAAAACTTCATGATATCACACCAAAAACACTTCCGTGTAAAAATGACCCGCCAAGCTAAAAATATAAATATTCGTCGCCTCAAAAGCAATGATATCAAATGAAGTAGACGCCAAGCAAATTTCCTGAATATAAATTGTAAGTTTCTCCTCCCTTCAACATTATTACCGGAAAAACGAAAATTATGGACAAAAAAAAAAATAATTTAAAAAAGGGATACAAATTTATCATCTTTTTTGTGGTACAATTGTACAAAAAAAATGATAAATTTGTATCGGTTTTTTTAAATTATTTTTTTTTTGTCCATAATTTTCGTTTTTCCGGTAATAATGTTGAAGGGAGGAGAAACTTACAATTTATATTCAGGAAATTTGCTTGGCGTCTACTTCATTTGATATCATTGCTTTTGAGGCGACGAATATTTATATTTTTAGCTTGGCGGGTCATTTTTACACGGAAGTGTTTTTGGTGTGATTTACTATTCTTATAAGTTACTAGCCGTTCTGGACGCGCAAAGCGCGTCCAGAACGGCCAGCCAAGGGGCTTCGCCCCCTGGAACCCCGATCACTCGCTACGCGAGTGACATTCGGCTCGCTCCGCGAGCCATTCTTCTCAGTGATTGGACATTTGATCACTAAGATGTATACATTTTGGAGACTCTGGAGGCAAAAATGATTTCGAAACAGAACCTTGTTTCCGGAGCGTGCCATCATTTGCACATGAATAGATGTGCGGAGATGAAGCGATGATGGGGATCGATTATTTCTTCAAAAACGCATTTGACTGGGACGTCATTCCATCGGGTGGCGGAAAAAGACAATCCGTGGATCTCCTTCCGCGATTTGACTTGCTGAAGTAGCAAAAGTTCATCTTTACCTCTTAAGAAGATTATCGGTGGCGTAGGGGTCTAAAAACTGCTCAACGATAGTATAGTTCGAGTTTCGAATCGCAATGAGCCCACTCGTGTTTTTTTCTTATACTTTCATCGCATATAAATTTCTCTGATGTTTTTGTTCTATTCTCTCTGATTGCATACCTATTAGTAATCATATCCTAATTTCATTTCCTTTCCCTTTCCTTTCCCTTTCCTTTTTCCCTCTCTACAGCATCTGTGTCCATTTACAATTATTATTTTAAAAAAGCTTTCTCTTAGTATACAATTGATGCTTCAAACGGAATCAATTGTTTTAATGACATTTCCAACTAAATCATGGGTTTTCCCAGGAAGACAGCCTCTCGTCCCTCCCGGACTCCATTGTTGCCAGATAAGTTGTTTTTTAACACTTTTCTTAATTCAAATCAATGTAAAATATTCACATGTATCGCACAATCTGGCAACCTCTCGAGTGAAATAGAAAAAGGTGGAATCGCTGAAAGTCTGAATCCTTCGAAGTTTATAATAATGATGATGATATTGATCACATGTTTGGGTTACATTGACCAAATCTTCGGGGTGAAAATGTGTAGCCTCAATAAAAAAGCCAGTGTCAATAGGACTTTATGAATGCAAGAAAGTGGCCAGAAGAGATTTAAGGTAATTTTTGTGTATTTTTGATAGCTAAATTCGAATTCGGTACTTTCCACCAAATCCGCCTTTACCAATAAAGATATTTGTGTTCTCATGTTACTTCTGGTTAATACGGGAAGTAAAACACAAAGTAACCTAAAGTTTGCGTTGATTTTGGTACAGTTTGCGGTAAATTTAGCGCTGAAACGAATGGAGAGGCTGGGAAACCCCAGAGTCAACAGACGTCTCGGGTTGTTTTACGTTTTAAATCCCGTATTAACCAAACTTTTTGGTGAGTTGGACGTATTTATGCTAAAAGGAACTATGTTGCATGCAAATCCTTGCATATAGTTCCTTTTAGCACAAATACGTTTAGTTTTCTCTCTGTGTTGTGCAATATCCGAAAGAGCCGGAAAACTGCCGAAAAAAACGTTTTTCAGCGCTTTTCCGGCCTTAGACTTATTTTTTCATATTCGTCAGAACGGAAAATTGCTTGGTAAGAAAGGTACTATGAGCCAACAAAATTGAATAGAAATTAGCCGCCAGGTATGAACCTGGAATTCATTGAAGAATGTCCAATGCGCTATGGTCATTGAAGAATGTCCAATGCGCTACGGTCATTGAAGAATGTCCAATGCGCTATGGTCATTGAAGAATGTCCAATGCGCTATGGTCAATTGCAAGTCGCAATCTCTGAGCAACATCGAGAGAAACAAGAGTACATTAGTTCCGAATGACACTCAATTAATTCATCCGCAGATGTCTCAGAATAACCTACGGTTTCGGTCGATTTAATCAAAGTTTTTGTCGATCGACCGAATCCCTTTGGTTGATCCAACCCCTAAAAACAGCAGCTCAATGTATCCATAAACACGGGTATTTTTAATTGTGCAGTGTCTGCAGCAAGCGAGGCGTTTTTCCCCCTCTCCTCAGAATGAGTCTTAGGGCCTAAGCCCGAGGTGAATAAACACAGAGCGAGTATTGGAGGAAAACAAGGCTGCGACGCGGTGCAAAGTGACGGGGATCAAGGCGATTCGAAAGAATCAATTGAGAGAGCAAACAGCCGGAACATCCGATCCGAGAGGTAACAATCGGTTACAGTGACATTAAATATGCGTCGAAGGAAAAGTGCAGACGCTGAAAGAATGGAGGAGCAGAATCCTGTCAAGGCGGTGCACAATCCCGCAGATGCTCGGCTTCGGAAAGCTCGCAGAGCCAATCCAAACGAAGGAAAAAAGACGTACAAACACTCAAATGTTGTCGCAGATCTCTTCATACAATATCTAATTTTGATCAAAATTACAGAAATTTCTCATTGAAATTTTCAAAATACAATGGTTTCAGTCCTGGCTAACATTCTCCGAAGAATTCAAGAAAAAATATTCACAAATTTTCCGGAAAATCCGCGTTTCATCGAGAGACGTACAGCAACGTTCGAATGTACATGTGGTGTTTTTCATTAGAGCGGCATTGCTAGCTCCTGGCTTGTATCATGTGCCTGAGTCCCGCCACGCCGCACAGTGGATCGAGTCAGTCGGAGAGGGCGGACATAAAATTTTTGACTGAAACTGCAAATTTTGATGTTATTTTTGCCATATTTTGAATTTTAAGGCGTGCTCCGAGATGAAAATTTCACGAGGAAACCGATGGAACCCCTTTTGGAGGCTTAAGGTTTCGTATAAACGGCAATATGAGCGTTTAAAGTTTCCAAATTTCGTACGACCTCTCGGACTGGCTCGATCCACTGTGCGCCACGCCAAACGGCAGCGCGATCTGGGAGTATTCATGAGCATTCAGAGGGCAGGGCAGCGCAGAGGGAGGGGGTAGACCCAGGCTCGCTGAATGTCCAGGATTAAAAGACTGGAATGTCAACAATTACACTGACGCTTAGAGGTAATTCGTTTGACCTTGACGTGAGCCCATCGGGAACTGACAACACACACACACGCTCGTTCAGCGTACACACACGAGATGCAGTGGCAAAAAATCCACGCACGCCGATATTTACGTCTCCGTAACGCCAAAACTCCGATTCATGAGCCTGATCCTGATTCGATGGCAGTGCGAATACAGGCTACTCGTGCTCGTATCTCGACACCCATTTCCATGATGTTTGCATAAATTCACTTCTCCTTGCTTCTACCTCTTCGCTCTTTCGTGTTGCCAAATGCATGGGGGGAAATGATATACTGCCATGCTGAGGAAGAACGCCATATGAGCCTTCAGGCGTTGTCGAATTCCCTTTGGTAAATCACGAATTTCCTGATAAACTTATGCATATTTGTCTTCAAATTTTTCAGATAATTTTGCTTGCAATTCAACCGAAAAGTCCTGAAAATTTCAAGGGAAAAGATTTAGAACTTTCATTAAAAATGAACATTTTGTGGAAGGAAATTTGGCAACTCTTGAATGTTCATGCAACGTCTTTCTTTAGCACGGCATTAAGTATAGGTACATTCGACATCTCACACTGATAGCTTCTTCGTACTGCCCTGCTTAAGAAAAGCAGATAGTGAATGAAATGAGACTTTCAGTGTAGTGATTGCAATATAGTTTCAGTACAAAGACGTCAAAAGGAAATACTTATGAAAATTACGCATAAAATCTATCTGGAAAATAGGACCTTTGCAAATACAAAAATTGCCTCAAGAGTGCCTCGAACTGCAGTGTATTGCTGCAAGAAATATGTTTCCTAACTTCGAGAAACTCATAACTGCATCTGTTGACTGAAAAAAGGAAGAATTCACACTGAAAGACCTCATTTGAAAAAAGTTGGAGTCGGTCAACGATGACTGATGAATCACTGGAGTACTTAAGTGTGCGCGGGGTGTTACCATTACTCATAACTCGTTAGACGCGTAAGTTACAGGAGTTGAAACCAACAGCTGGAAGCTAACTACACATGATCACATAAACGCTAATGAGGATAATGAGAGTAAATGGGCAAGCCGGTTGTCATCTTCATCTTTTTATCAATAAATTCTGAGCAGCTCAGACACATTTACAGTTGCTACGGCAACTTCTTTATCCTGGTTAATAACCAACAAATGGCCACCGAGCCTACTCAGCAATTACGTTGTTTGGGGCCCCGACTGTGCTTTGGCCCGGTTTCATAATATCTTATTCTTCTTTTTTTTGTTCTAATGACTCACACCTATACGTCTCGCATTGACGAAAAAGCTACAACAGTTCCCTCTGGAACACCTGTTAAGAGTGTCTAAAGGCCCCGCGGGAAAAAAATTTCCTTGCCCTGTTGATTGAATTCGTACTATTCCAGGCCTATACAGCCGTACCAGGGAAAAGCGTCGTATGAGCTTCACGCGTTGCAAAATTTCCTTTACTAAAACACCAATTTAATAATGAAGTAGTGAATATTTTTCTTCCAATATTTCAGACAATTGTGTACGCATTTTAATAAAAAAATAGCTTCAAATTTCATGGAAGAATATGCACAGCTTTCCCCAAAAATACAAGTTTTGTCCGGGGAAATCTGGCAACTCTCAAATGTTCATACGGCGTTTTTCCTCATTAGCAAGACAGTACAGACACCCTGATCATGATCCCCGAGTGGGTTCTTGAAGAGGGAATACTTGGAGGGGGAATCCACCGAGGGATTCTTCGATAAACCTTTGGCACAAGCAATCCCTTCGCCGGAGAGAAAAGGCGGGAACAGAGAACGCTGCGCACTCCGGGCCGTTGACACAAATCAGGAGGGCGAAAGGAAAGGGTGAGGCAGGGTATCCGATAGTGACCGACGAGGTTGGGCACGTGGCGGTGACATGGCGGCTCGGTCGTGTCGAACTTGCCCGGGTCGTACGCTCGGATTTCGGTTTCGCTAGCTTTCTACCCGCGCGTTCAAGTCCCTCGGTTCCTCGAGAGCGGACGGGAGTTCCCGCAGCGCGGCGCCCGCCTTCTCCCCGGTGTCGGTGACTCGGCCACGCCAGGCGAGGCATGAACCATCGATTATCGATATTTCCCCATTTGAAACTGTGGTAAAGAATCGATTATTAATGTACACCCTGTCAATCGATCCTTTTCCATAGGTTTAAATGGCAGATCAATCGATGCATCGCAACTGGACCACGCCTATCCAATCCCTGAGACCCCGAGAGCGTTCCCTGCTCGATCGGCGCACAGTGGATCGGGTCAATTAGAGAGGTCGGTCATAAAATTTTCGACTAAAATTGCAAATTTTGATGTTTATTTCGTCACATTTTCAACTTCAATGGGTGCATCTAGAGGGAAATTTCACGAGGGAATCAATGGAACCACTTTTAGAACCTCGAAGATGTGTATAAACGGAGTTATGAGCGTTTAAAGTTTCCAAATTCTGCCCGACCTCTCCTATTGACTCGATCCACTGTGCGGCGACGGACATCCGCACAAACCGGCCTACCCCCCCCCCCCCCCCGCCCCCCTACACTTCCGCGCGGTTGGTCAACTTTACTCGATTACAATACGCTCTACCGATTGGGTCAATAAAACTGGTGTATTGCTTTGGCTCCCGATTAATTCGATCGAATTCTCCCCGAGACAATGGCCCTGCGGTCTGCGATGTCCCGCCATGCTCGTTTTTAACAGTGACTGATTAAATGGAGAATCGGGTGGATAGATTGGATGCACTGACAATCTGAGCAATGCAATCGGGTGAGGGACAGGGTCAGTTCAAAGTTCAAAGCTACTTTTATCCTTGCACTGGAAAAAAAAGAATCTTAAATTTGCCGCCAAGAAGTGTTTCTTCTTAAATCAAGAATTTTTCTGGTTAATATAAGCTACGTTTTGGCTTGACCCAAGCATTATTTTGCTTGTATCAAGAAAAAGTCAGCTTAAAGCAAGAAAAAAAAAATTCTTGGCGGCAAATTCAAGAATCATCATGCTTGATCCAAGCTCCTTTTTTTTCAGTGTGTGGTCATTAATGGGCGACTTGTTCAGCAAGTAGAAAATCAAATAAAATTCCCATGCAGGGTGTCTACTAAAATTGAATTTCGGATAATCCTAATATTTTAGAAGAGAAGTCTTGATTTTCCACACGGAATAATTGACACTCGTTTGATTTGATGGATGAAATGTTTCCAAAATTCTTCACTTAGAATTTCCTCATCCGTGTCCAAATTTCTTGATATTTTCCTGGTAAAATCGAAATTCTGAATATTTTCCGGGTTTTATGGTGTTTACTGACGGTGGACACTATCCCTTATCAAAATAGCAGATGAATTTCGGGGTGAGCTTTTTGCCAGGCGTATGTTAGCATATCGACGGTGAGACTACTAGACCACGTATCTCGTTTACGGTGTTTAAAAATCTCCGCTCTCATTTTATTTTTTTTTAGGAAGAACGATTCAATATTATTACTTGAAATTTTCACAGAATTTTCTTCGCACTGAGAGGAAAAATTACAGAAGTTTTCAAGAATCAACGTTGAGAAGTTTCCTCTTTAAAAAATAAAGTATGACAGGAAGTTTGCGACGCCGCAAACCGAGATACGTGGTTTGGTAATTTCACCGTCGATATGTAAGGATTGCTAGACTAATTGCTCAACTGTTAAGTCATCGGTCATGACTACCTAGATAGATCTGCGCGGTTACCTCTAAACATAATATTTACACTACATTAGGGAATATAGTAAAGTGGAGTCTGGAGTCTCTTAAATATATTGCCTCAGGTTTGAGCTTCTTTTAACCAAGGAAACACATTACCCGCGTCAGTTTCCATGAAGTAATTAAAACAGAGCTGGCGTGGCGGTGACAAGTGCGAGTTTAACTGGCGTCACATCCTCGGAGAACTAAAAAGAAAAGAAAAATGCAGGCCTTTCTGGTTTCAGTCCAACAAAATAGTCGGAATATCTTTCCATGAAACAATCGAGCCTACAAGACGTGGAGGGGATTCGCCAGGACAAGTGCTGAGTGTCTGCAAAGAAAACATCCAAGCTCGCGGGTATAAATCGTTTCTGAGAAAAGTGTAATAAATAAATACATGGAAAAAAGGCCAACTCCTCATTTCCTTCCCACTTTTAACGGCTGGCCAAACGGTGCTTGATGATCGTCTGATTTTGTTTCTTGACGCAGATTTTATGGTAAGGATTTTTTCCTCCATTTGTTTTTTGGTTTTTGTTTTGTTTAATTTTAAACCGGGCGAGAAACCCCTATTTATAAGCATTAACACAAAATGGACTGGTGTTGAGCAGAGTGCTAGGGTGTTCATTCAGTCAGCAACGACTTTGTATCGAATGAATACGCGATTTATACCGCCAATTAACGAAAAGCACACGATTTCCACTGCAATTGTATATATAAAAAAAAAAAAAAAAAAAAAAAAAAAAAAAGAGCCGGCTTTTCCGTTGAAATTGAAAATACCGTTTTTGGGCCCTCTCATTTTCACCCGCTTGTCACGGGGTCGGCGGTCGGGAAGTTTTTGTGCCCCTGTAACTTGATACACATCAAAAATCATCACGTCATCACTGCCGTGCTAAGGAAAAACACCGTATAAACCATCAGGCGTTGCAAAATTTCCTTTGATAAAACACGAATTTCTTCGTAAACTTATGAATATTTTCCTTCCAATTTTTCAGTTAATTTTGTTCGCAATGCCACCTAAAGTCCCTGAAAATTTCAAGGAAAAATATTCATACCTTTCTTCAAAACTTAACATTTCATTGAAAGAAATTTGGCAATTCTCGAATGTTAATACGGCGTTCTTCCTTAGCAGGGCAGATCAGCCTCTTGCGATACATAGAAAATTGATGTCGATTCTCACTTTAAGCCCCTCCGCGGCCGCTATAAACTACGACCCGCGGAGCCGTAAACGCACGTTATTTCCGTTCGGTTCCCAGCAAAGGTCTTTTAAGGGTAAAAGGATGATGGACTGGGAAGAGTGGCGAGGAGAAAGTAAAGGAGTGTATTCCATTGCTGGCTCCTCGGGCGGGCGCCGGGCGGCAAGAAAGTAAGAAAGAAGCGACGGACGACGGAACGTGTGAATTTCTCACCGACGGAAACGGATCCAGGTGATCCCTGTCCGAGAATCCACGGCACCATCCGTCCATGCGTCCCTCCTCTCCCTCTCCGTCCCCTTACGTCCACGTTCCACGTCTGACGTCCGACGTCCGAGCATTCCGTCCGCAGCAGCAAGTATCATTCCACTGCGTTACGCTCTTCGCTGGACCTTCACCGGCTGGAAATGCGAGTCCGCTCTCGGCGTCTGCCGTGCTGAAGGACGCCGCGACGCAGTATCAACAATCGGATGTTGCTACGGTTCAGTTCTTTATTTTTTTAGTTCAAACAGCCCACGAGGGCTAATCCTTGCGCTTTAGTCCCGTCCCCCTCCGTCTCTACGACCAGTCCCACGCGACCATTGTTTGAGACCATCAAATTCGGGTGGCCTGGCCAGGAATCGAGCCCGGGATCTCCCGATCTTAGAGCTAGCGCTACAATCACTGCACAATAGGAGGCAAACCATGCGGATGAAATACTTAATAGGGTTGCCAAAATTTTTTCATCCTGCAATTCTCTGACTTTCACTGATTTTTCCTCGACTATTTTTGATTTTTTCTGACTCAAAGCTTTTCTAATTCCCTGACTTTCTCTGACCTTGGAACCAAATTTCTACTTCGTTTATACGATGACTTTCTCTGAGCCTCAGACGAAATTTCCTTTTTTTGAGATTAAATTATGGACAAGGGCATTCAGAGCTGGTTAAAAGATAACAAGCCTAAAATGACGAGAAAGTGCAAGATCAGTTGGAAGACCAGTGAAATGTTATAGCGATTGGTTGATCAATCTATAATTCCGTGACTTTTTCCACGAATTCCCTAACTTTTTCAACGAAATCCCTGAATTTTCCCGGTCGTCGAAAATTCCCTGATTTTTCCGGTTATCCAAAAGCCGGCAATCCTGAATAATAATTCACTGAAACGCAGGAAACGCTACATATTTTACCTTTACAACTGAGCGCGTCCAAAAAATGAATCACACTTTAAAGGGCGCGTTGTGTTAATCTCTCTGCAAAAAACCCAATGCGATGCAAAGAATTGCAGGGGCCTCTTCGAAAACGTAGAGGCTTGAAACAATTTGCACCACGATCGGGGAAATGAGAGAAGTGATGAATGGAGCTCTTGTGTGTGTCAGGAATGCAGAATTTAAGTACTGATTCCTAGGTAAAGTTTCGCAAAAAGAACGATGGTATACCCTGGTTTTCTTTGAATCGGACCCCAACACTCAAAAAAATCTCTCAAAGTTGGGTCCATGATGCAAAAGATATCTCACGCTATCCTAAGAGTCCATCTCTTTATCAAGTCGAACTCTCCGGCATGCAAAGCTAGGAAGCAAATACATGAAAAGGGTTTCCACTTTGTTTAGGGACTCCAAAATTAGAACCACGGCAGTCCTGCAAATGTATTTTCTCCCTATTTGTGGCTGTGCGTGGAGAGTTTGACTAGATATCGGGGTGCGGACTCTCAACGTAACGCGGAATATCCCTTTCATAACAGCCTCAACTTCGAGAGATTTTTTAAGCTTTTGAGTTTGCTATAGAGAAAGCCAGAGGCACCATCGTATTTCTCGCGAAATTTTACAGAGAAATCAATATTTGAATCGCAAATTGCTGACACGCAAGCAAGAGCTTTATTCATAGATTAGTAAATCAAGGATTAAGTATGGAGAGGAAAAAAAAAGTTGCAAATTTTTTAGTCGTCGTGACCACCACGGTGTCTACTAAAACAGGCTGGCCAAAAATCAGTACTTTTACAGTACATTCCTAAAAATTCAGTACCTTTTCAATAGAAACGTTCAGTACTTTTTCAGTACCTCCGATTATCGAAACTCGAAAAATTTCAAAAATTTGAATTTCTCGGTCGAATTACGTCAGAAGTGACAAAAAATCCCGGACATTCATGCGGAATTTCCGCACTTTTTCAGTGCTTCCGGACTGCCCTTAAAAAATCAGTACTTTTTCTGGACTTTCCGGACTTTTAGACATCCTGGACCACTAATGGCAAGAGGACCCGGTGTTAGAGCTCTCCCCGTAAAATAAATGCAATCTGGAGCACCTCAAAATTTCGAGCGAAAATATCAATCCCTTGTTGCTGTTTTCGCATGTTCCGGGCACAACACATCGACGATGGCGATAATGGTGCGGCAGTGATGTGGTCCCGGGTCACGTATACCATCGAACTACGAGTATCGCTATCGAAGAAGCCGGGAGCCTGGGCCATCGTGAGCCGCGCGCTGCTCGGCCACTCCTTTCCCTGTCGCACCCCCCCCCCCCCCCTCCAGGATCGTTCTTCGCGGCGACGCTAATAACGTATTACGTAGCCGAGGAAACTCGTAGCCCCCCCCCCCCCCCCCCCCCCCCGGCTGGAAGCCACCGCCACTACCGCCACATCACTCTCGGAGCGGCCATGCCAGGACTACCAGGCCATGCTGCCGCTCAACCCGAAGCCACCACTCGAGCCGTTTCCCTCTCCAGAATCGTCAACTTGACTTCCAAGCTCCGTTGCCGGCTTTCGAGAGCTTAAAGCTTCTTTAGCTTTGGTGTAAACGGAGAGCAACATCCCGCGATGTTGCCATCGTTGAAGGGTCCGAAAATCCGGGGACTCAACTCTGACTTGACCCCGGATTTCTATGACGAGAAACTGGGGAGGAGAGATCAATTGCATACCTAGAACATGCACGGCACATTTTGCGACGATTTTCGCTCACATGTACATGTACAATTCTCAATGGAAGCGACTACGTGTGCCACACCGTCCATTTATAAACTATGATTCAAAAATCTCGCACCTCCCCCGTACCCTAACCTCTAAGGTTCTCGCCCCTTTTTAGGTTCACCAGGTCAAAGGGAATAATTCTCACTTCCGAAATTTCGAGCCTCTATCTAAATTTGTTCAAAAGTTACAGGGGTGATCTGGTGCTGATAGTATGGGACTTTTTGATCACTCTGTAAGAGTATGAAATTTCGATCGTGAGGAAAATTTAATTGGGGAGTCAAGAAAAAAAAAAAAATTGCCGCGCCTTGGGAAATGCACGCTACACGGAGAAAAAAACTTCGTGCGTGGGACCCGAAGTTTAGGTCATATGGATCTCTGAAGTTTTCGGATTGGGCATCCGAACACTTTAGGTCCAGCTGCTGAGGTTTAGATCACACATCTGAAACCTCAGTTCTTACATCTGAAGTACTTCGGTTTTCACCTCCGAACAACTTCGGTTCTCACATATGAAAAACTTTGGTTCTCACATCTGAAGTACTTCATATGTAAGAACTGGAGTTTCAGATATGTGATCCGAACCTCGACAGTTAGACCTAAAGAGTTCAGATGCTCAATCCGAAAACTTCAGAGATCCATATGACCGAAACTTCGGGTCCCAAGCACGAGGTTTTTTTCTCCGTGTACACTGAGAAAAGCATCCTCTATTTTAATCGTGAGGAAACATTGAATTGAAGAGTAAAGAAATAAACAAGAAAAAACTACCGGACAGAAAATGAATTACAGTTTTGCCTTCGGATAATACAGGATTGGATCGACAGGATTCCTCCTAAATCTGTCGCGACACAAAATTCCTGTGGAAACAAGGTGAAACCTCGCTTTAAACACTGCTCTTGTTACATCAAATCGACGGCATATTACTTTAATGAGATTTACGGTTGATTCTACGAGAATTTTGTCGCGACATTTTAATAGGAACAGCTTCCTCAGTGTGAAGGCATTACTTGAGTCAACCTCTTTCTTATCCCAGAAAAAATGCAGGCAACGGCAACAGGAATGATCTGGCTTATTAATGGGAGGCGGTTGACTGTTTTTAATTTACAGTGGTAGGCGGCGGTGGTGGTGGAAGGCAATGTGATACGCAGCACTTGATTTGCCGTCAAGTGACTTGAGCACGTGTGCTGTTACTTACCGAGCGCTTGATCTGCATCGTTCATCGATTTTGCTCGTCTCTAAAGCAGGTGGCTTGTTTTGCGATAAATCTATTCATCTGCCATTAAAACCTGTGGAAAAGGATCGATAAACAGGGTGTTCGCAACGAACACCTTAATAGTCGATTCTTTACCATAGCTTTGAATTGGGAAATATCGATAATCCATCATTCACGCCGCGTCACTGCAGTCGAAAGATTTGACCATCAAAACAAAGATTTCGAAAATTAGAAATTCTCACTCTGATTGCGACAAAAATGACGTAAGCACAAAATTTCATTGGTGGCTTGGAGATGAACCGACTGCAGAATCGCTATCTTGCAGGCAAATACTCTAAAAATCAACGCACAGGGGATTGCATACTTTTCAAGCTTTTTTTAAAAACACGCGAACTATGGAGGAAAAAATTCCGGGCTTTCTTGCGAAACCGCACTTTTCCAGTACTTCCGGACCGCCCTTAAAAAATCAGTACTACTTATTTCCGGAGTTTCCGGTAAATCCGGACTGGTGGACATTCTGCTTACCTACTAATGGAGAATTTGCACGTAAATTTTTTATTGTTTCATCTGAAAGTGCTTAGAGAGCTGATTTCACAGTATTTTTTTGAATTTTTTTCTGATATAGGAAATAGTATAAAAATAGAATTAAAAGTAAGAAAATGGACCGCCTAGCGACGTCATATGGTGGCACTTCCCATTTAAACACATTTATTTTAGCAGATTAGATCATTCTGTGATATCTTCTCTAATAATTGTTCAATTCATGAGCCAAGGGTATCTTCGTGTTCAGTTCGCTGAGTAGTTTCCACTTAAACACGAAATTCATCAAATTTCAGACACCTGCAAATTCTCTATTTACAAAGATCTTTAACTGCCTACGATAGATAAATTCAGTGATTGTTCCACGCATTGATACTGTTAAAAAACGAAGTGAGGAAGTCTTCTCGAGTAGGAGTTCCAAGATATGGAACTTATTGCTAGTTCCGGCCGCAACAGAGAACCCAGCTGCCGACTAGGGCTTCCTCCCCTGCCCTGCACGGCTTCGTGTTCCTGTTCCGTCCCTGTCCCTCCCTCTCCTCCGTGCCTGCGTCAAGCTCCCGAGTTAACATCCTCCTTGTCTTCGCATAATCGAACTTTGACCTCAATGAATTAGTCGCATGCGCTCGGAGACGATAGATTTCAAAGACCCCGCACAAATTAACTGAGCAATGAAATGACGAGCGGCAAGATATAAAAAAACGCAAATACGTTTCTCTTAATGGGGGTTGATAAGCAAGTTTATGATCAAAAATTCTAATAAAATTCGCCTAACACACTGAAAAAATTGTTTCTACAGATATTATTATGACTTAGAGCGTCGTTTCTTTCCGACGTTTTTTTTTTTTTTTTTTTTTTTTTTTTTTTTTTTTTTTTTTTTTTTTTTTTTATGATGACTGTATCACTTGTTTACCTCAGAAGTTGTAGGAAAGAATTCAGAATACTTATGTTGAATATGTACGTGTCATACAGTCCAGCGCGACGTTTGGACTCTCCTGGCTCTCATTTCAATTTCTACCTTGAAAATTTTGCTGCCTCCGAAAGAATTAGCTCCTAAATTATGCAAATACCGCCACAATTGTGGAGAATTAGTATTGAAAATTGACGAGCGAATTGTCTCATTGTCTACTCTGAAGGGCAAATAACTTATCGTCTCTACTCGACGAAAAATTTTCCGCCTCTCAAAAGAGTGCATTTTTTACTACGGTCGTCTTCAAATTCCAGGGGTGCAAATAAATCTAGGTGTGTATCCGAAATTCTCTGGAACGCGCTGGTTTTTCTCCAAGCGTTCAAAACTCAACACAACGCGCTGAATTAAATCTTTACAAAATTTACGGTTGGTTTGCAATTTCTATTCTGATAAATCTACATTCACAAATTGTAGAATCGTATTATTATTTGCATAGGACAAGACTCCCCGACTAAAGGCAGGGTTGCAACAAAATTTAGAATATGGATTTCCTTGACATTTCCCTGACACATTTGAGTGAAATTCCCTGACAACTAAAGATGTACCAGATGGTTGGAAAGACATACTTAATTTGAAATATTTTTCGATCAAAAATTGTTGTTTGAAACGCCAAACCCCTTCTAGAAAGCAAATAAAGATTAATTAACGGTTTTCCCCTGACTTTTTAAAATTTACTGACATTTCCCGGTTTTCCCTGACCTTGGCAACCCTATAAGTGAAAAGAACAAAATAAGGAAAATAAATCAACATTTGTAAGTGCCTGAGTGTTTACAATTTTCAGAACTTTCCACAATTCGATCTCGATTTTCAGGCTTATTTGCACCTCTGCCAGATTTTGACGAAACCATCGTCGAATACTATTTCATTTCCCTCCATTTTTAAATGAAATCTTCGTGTTTCGTGAGATTAAAAAAAAAAAATTTAAGCAAGTACATCCGTCATTTATTCTCTTTTTGCGTTTTTGCGATCTCGTTCTCATTCGATTCCCGAGTTTTTCGCGGCACTTAGATCGTGAAGGGAACAGACAATAAAATAAGGCTAGCTGGTCGATTATTGAATCGTTATCGAATGATCCTAATCGATAAACCCTTATCTTAGCGATGATTTTTATCGATTAAGGTCATTTGATATCGACTCAACAATCGAGTTGCTGCTGTCCTTCGAATCCCGGACGAAATCCTCAAATAAAAAATTTACGACGGCGATAAAACGTACTTGCACACACCTTCACCGACCCACACATCCAACAGGCACTTGGGAACGAAAATTTAAAATTCTTTTATCTAATCTTTTTTCGCGGCTACACGAAAGCAAAGAACAGAAGAAATCATCAATCAAGACCGATTGCTCTCGACAGCAGCTCTGCCGTGCTAAGGAAGAACGCCGTATGAACATTCGAAAGTTGCCGACTTTCCTTCGATAAAACATGTATTTTTGCCAACATTTATGTATATTTTTTCTTGAAATTTTCAGAGAATTCAGATTAAATTGCGTACAAAATCGTCTGAAAATTTTGGAAAAAAATATTCAAAAATTTCCTAGTAAATTCGATTTTTATCGAGGGATACTTGGCAACGTTTGAAGGCTCATATGGCGTTCTTCCTTAGAACGGCAGAGCAATGCAGTGTTCGGAATCTTTGATCCGCTCACAGGGTGCGGCCGAGGAACACGTGGTTCACGAGGCATTCTCGCTACCGAAGTCGATGTGAATGCTGCGTATAATACAGTTTTACGGTTAAGCCGCACCAAATCTGGGGCTCCTGAGCAGAACGCGCCCACGATATTTTTCGCCGAACTGAATTTGAAACGCCCTTCCTCAAAATTGGCGGGACTGGATTAGGTAGTCGAGGAGTGCCCTGGTTACCATCCCTCTCTTCTTCGAAAGGGAGCTCAGGAAAAGAAATTCTCGCGACCAGTGGCTCACATATCTAGGTCTAGGTACCTACATCTAGGTTTCTAGGTAGAAAATAAAAATGTACCAATGGGAAAGTTCAACTTGCTGCGGATATTCAATTCGCATCAGAGTCAGGTTCCGTGAAAGTTAGGTCGACACTAGAAAATAACTCTTGATTTAATCGAATTTTGTCTTGAATCGAGAGCCAACCCCCTTAGTTTTAGCGGATTTAGTCAAGAGTCTAAACTCTGGATCCAAGAGACTTTCTTTCTGAAGAAGCCTCCTTCCTCCTCATCCATGCAGACTTTCATACTACCAGGCTATGGATGAACGGAATTGCCAAATTTCCGCGGATAAAACATGTATTTTTGAAGAATTTAATGCATATTTTTCCTGGAATTTTCAGATGCTTTAGATTAAAATGTGAAAAAAATTGCCTGAAACATGTGAAGAAAAACATTTGGAACTTTTCCAGTAAATTCGTTTTTCATCAAAGGAAATTTGGCAACGCATCAAGGCTCATACGGCGTTTTTCCTTGGCACGGCAGTACAGGGATTACTCCTTCCCTTTCATCCTAATTTATTATTCTACCCTCCTTTAATCTAGTCTCTTTGCACACCGATTTTGCCTTTTTTGAAAAATAGGATTCCGGTTAAGGGTAAAACTAGACATTGGGAGAAGAAACATCAACGCTGAAATAGGTTGCGTTAGGCAGAAAGGAGCCAAGCCACATCAGGCCGTTGCCAACTTGACCTAGGCATTTCTATTTTTTACATAAAAACCGCGGTTAAGCGGATTTTTATGCAAATTTCAGTGAATTATCTGTGAAGTACGAAGCAAATTCTTCAAAATTTTCAAAGGAATCCGCACACGCGTTCTCTTGTAGAAAATTTAATTGCCCAGTTAAATTTGGCAGTAGCTGATGTGGCTTGGTTCTTTTTTGCTAAACGCGGTGTAAATAAAGTTACGTTCTTTCGCTCGGGAAACACGGTATCAGCAGAGACACAGGACGGAGAAAAGTCGCGGGTAGCTCTTGCTCTTCATCTTGACCAGACCTAATTGCTCGGTAAGTGCTCCGCGACGGAGATAAGCGAGCGCTTATTAGGCGCCGTAAACGCCGGGCTCAGCGCGTGACGCCTAACGGGCGCACCGCGCGGGCCCGTTTAATTAACGCGAACGCAGACGCAACGCAACGCAAAGGACGCCCGAGGATCGCACGACCCATACGACCGACGCGCTCACTTCATAATCGGCGGAATTTATGACGCTCGCCTATCCCTAAATTAAACGCCTCATCTACCAGCATGAGGATACGAGATGACCCGAAATATTTCACCGCGCTTCTTAGCGGCCAACGACTTCGGACGAGGCTCTCCTCGCCGCACAATGGAGCAAACCATCACACGGAGAAAAAAACTTCGTGCGTGAGACCCGAAATTGCGGTCATATGGATCTCTGAAGTTTTCCGATCACGCATCCAAACTTGAAGTCGAGCTGCCGAAGTTCGGGTCAGACATCGAGGCACTTCGGAATGCACCGGAGTACTTCAGATGTGTGACCCGAATCCTTCGGTATATATCGAAGTACTTCAGATGTCTGGTCCAAACTTCGGCAGCTGCACTTCAAGTTTTTAGATACGTGATCCGAAAACTTTAGAGTTCCGTATGACCGCAACTTCGGGTCCCACGCACGAAGTTTTTTCTCCGTGCAGAAGAAGTCGGACATGATTTTTATATGAGAAAGGCAAATTTTGATGACTATTCCGTCACAAAAAACTTATTTTGTTGGTACTTTAAAGTTACGTACGCACGAAGTTTTTTCTCCGTGCAGAAGAAGTCGGACATGATTTTTATATGAGAAAGGCAAATTTTGATGACTATTCCGTCACAAAAAACTTATTTTGTTGGTACTTTAAAGTTACGTTAAATACCTTTGGAAATATAGGCCAGAAAACGGTCGCTGGGAAAAAAGTCACTTGGATCTAGAGTCCAGACTCTTAGAAACATTGACAAGAAAAGATATTCTTGATTCTATCGGACTTTTTGCT
Organism: Bemisia tabaci; assembly: GCF_918797505.1. NCBI lineage: Eukaryota > Metazoa > Arthropoda > Insecta > Hemiptera > Aleyrodidae > Bemisia > Bemisia tabaci. The sequence goes on along the minus strand of NC_092797.1, from coordinate 19,795,309 downwards.
TGAATCAAAAGGAAATCCGCCTTTGCTCAGTCGACGGACTGGGCAATTCTGCTAACGGGGTGTAACATGTACGCAGATTTTGCAACTTTCGAAAAGATATAAGTTTCGTCCGGAAAACGGCGATGAGACGGTGTAACTTCAAAAGCTGTTGCACATCACAGGAAAGAAATAGATGGCTGGAACTTGGGAGTTTAGCAAAACACGATACTTAAGTCATGTTTAATCATTACGGATCCACGCCGTTTGAGTAACATATTAGATCATGGAAGACGTCTTTAATCATAATTTAGGTACAAAGGATGATAGAATGGATCCATTGACGTGCAGCATACAAAATTGGCCGTTTAATCATTGTTATATCATAGATATCATCAATGTTAATTTATACGAACTTTGACGCGCAAAGCAAGCTTATGAGCATACAACTGCTATATTCAAAACCAATGGAAAAGTGAAGAAGAAAGCTGGAACGAAATATTTCTTCGTTCTCTTCACGAAACACGCGACTCTGTTTCAATGCTGCCAAATTTTCCCTCACAAACTGCACAGTAACCGGGAATATCTTGGGCATTTCTGACTGATAATTTCACTGATATTTCCTCAGATTTTATACGAAAATCAGAAAAAATTGGATACAAATTGCATATGTATATTTTTTTGTTACAGTCGATTTGGCAACCTCGGAATGGAGTTACGTTCCTCCGCTCGGGGTACGACGATTTGTGAAAGAAGGAGGGCAACCGCGCAGGCGTCAGGAAACGGGATTTAAGATTAATAATAATAAGAGCCGAGAAAACACCTTGCACCTGTATTTGTGCTGATAACCGGTGCCCCGGCGGCCGGTGCGGTGGCGCGATGCGGCCGGCGCTAGGTAAAATGTTATCAGTTGCCGGCATTTGCTACTTGGACGGATAAGTCTCTAACGAGGCCAATAATTATCTACGTGTTCTCATGAGCAGTTTACGCACGTATAACAAGTATCAATATTAGCTTCTGCTGCTTCCCGAGTGAATACGACCGACTTAGAGTGAATCCTCAGCGACGACGTAAACAAACAATAGAAATGAACGGCGCACGGTGGTGCGAGCCAACGAGATAGGTCGGACATAATTTGGAAACTTTAAAAGCTTGTAACTCCGTTCATACCAAACTTAGAGGTCCTAAGAGTGGTTCCACTGGTTTTCTCGTGAAATTTACTTCATGAAACACCCTTTTAAATTTAAAATAAGACGAAAAAATCTGCAGTTTTAGTCAAAAATTTTATGTCCGACTTTTCTTATTAACTCGATCCACTGTGCGGCGGTTTAAGCCACCGTAGGTGCCTGGTACTTCTTTGTACGAAAGTTATACTCTTACTCAAGGATACCTCAAAATTATATTTGTAGAAATTTTTGGTAGTTTAATCGTTTCCTAAGATTTTCAACACTGAATAAATGGTTGAGTAGAAGGTTTTCTTCTGTACCCTCTTGGGAAAAATGTCAATGATAGGAAGAAAAATTCCGGTTAGGTAGGTACTTGGTGTAAGGCGTCTGTTTTGAGTGGACAAAATATTTTCCAATTAATAGGTAGGTAGACACTTTTAATTAAAAAGCAGAATATTATGTTTTCGCAGAACCGCAGAAAAATCGCGCATTTGCTGCGATATGGAGGTGAAAATCTCGTGATTTTCTTAGGTTTTCCGAAACCGCTGGAAAAATCGCTAATCTGCCGCGATATTGAGATGAAAAACGGGCAATTACGTAAACTTACATACAAAACTGCTGGAAAAAATCGTATGTTTGAACGATGTTCATGGAAATTTTCGTAAAAATGTTAAACGAATCGACAACACTAATCAAAAGGGACAATCAGCGCGCAACTATTCTAACTCCGGAGTAGTTATGCGGTATCACGCGAAAATGAAGGCAAATCTTCGCTTTCCGCCCGTCTCAAATTACTGACGAACATTTATGAATGCCACGATTTCCATTTGAAAAATAAATTGAAGACAATCAATTTTATCGTTGATGAAAAGGTTTTCTCCTTAGGTTTTTCCAGGAGAGGGAGGGGGGACCTTCGCAATCCCTTGATTAGTAAATTTAATGTTCCGAAGCAAAACATCAGTTAACCTCAATAAGATCATGCTGGGCATTCTACTGATTTACGTGACCAACGCGTGTGATTCAAATATCTTCGGCAAGATTTTCTTCAGTCAAAAAAATACTCCAAACTTATAGAAATGAATCAATAATAGAGGACAGAACAAATATTTAGAGAAATCAACCAAGAAAACGCTCTCTTTCTATTCTAAATCTGCTCAGGGGTTTAAAAACACTGTTTAAAGTAAACCTCTGGCTGAATGAATGATTAAATTCTGCAAATATCTAATAAGCATTTAAGGGAGAAAAGTATGGCATGAATGCAAAAGACCAATATTCAATGTTTCATCTTCACAATGTAAGTGGATGTACGACTACCATGGCAACAACAGCTGAGAAGTCAATATCTGGTTTCCAGGCCGGCTAACAGGGCAATTCAGTGTGCATGAATAGGTACTTAGTAAAGACTGGAAAGTGAATGCCGGCACTCATTTTCTCCCGTCAAATGGTACTTTAAATCAGAAGTGCTTTTCTCGATTTCTACTCCTGACAAAAGGAACCCATTAACTTTCATGTTCTGAGTAACATTAAATGTGAACATGACTGCCTTCAACATCAGTAATAACATGGAAGATGTGTGTTAACTGTTCTCTTTAGAATGAGAATTTTCAACCAATCAACTACTTCTTATTGAACCTGGTGGTCAAGAAATGAATGCTACCGCAATTGCAAAAGGACTTAAAATAAAAGAGGTATAAAGTCAGCCTTTGACTAATTAACTCGCTCGTCTAACATAAGGTCATCAATTTTCTCTCTGATTAAAATCAGTCGCTCAGCACTCACTTCATAGACTCGCAATTTGTCTGCCAGCTACCTATTTACTTGTATCACTCTTAATTGAAAAGATTAAGACCTGCCTACTTTTTTTATGATACGAATACTACCTAATCAAGATTCTGCAATTGAAGACTACAGAGATGCGACTACATCCAACAGATTGTGAATCTGACTGAGTTTGACAAAACAGAATGTTATAATCTGCAGTCATTACTTAAGTATTTGTACGTAATGTGCATTGCTATACTTACATTGGCAAGCACCAATTGATTCAAATCATGAGAAAAAGTTAACGATTTTCCAGCGCAGGTGTGCTTAGCTTCGGTGCTTATTGACAATTGTCAAATTTTAATTCTAAATATTCAACTCAGTTAAACGGATCCCATCAAAACCATCTCAGTAACATACTGAAATTCCTTCATGAGCGCAACAGGTATGTATTTAAATTAAAATTAACAGATCGCCATTGATGAAAATAACTTTGGTACTGTACAAGACTTCTCAAGTCTATGAATTTAATTCACTTCGCAGAAAAATACTCATGCAAATCAGAAAAGTATGACGTTTTGGAGGGAATCAACTTGGGGTTTACGATTAGGATACTTATTGCAGTAAAGAATGTGCTGGACTGGGGTCACCCACTTGTTGAGCTGCTGGGCCATCAGACGCAAAGGGAATTTGATGCTAGCATTAGGATATAAATTCCAAGTAATTGGGGAACTCATTGCCCAACGAACATGATCCTCTGAGGTAACTCAGGTAAACAAGTATAGGAATGCCTTCATGATTTCCTCCAAAAACGTTACAGTTTGAAAGTTAATTAACATACCTGAGTGGTTGAAGATGGTGTTTTTGTCTCCTTTTACTTGGGTAAGACAAATGGAAACCAAGGATTAATAGTTAAATCACAACACAAAAACATGCGATTAGAGAAAAAGGGGGGTTAAACCACAAACATGCAGTAAACTGTAAAACAAATCCAAAGCAGGTAGGAAATCACATGGCACTTTTTCACAATAATATTGTGGCTTGGAAACACGCGATAACACAGTTGTACACAAAAACACCGAAGTAACTGCAGCACTCATTCATGAGTTATCTCGCGTCGAGTTGTATCCAATTCGCCGATAACACATCACGAATTTCTCAATGAACCGTTAGAATTTTTCAAATTTCCCGTAAAATGTACGCCGCGTTCTCGGAATCAGTGCGTGAGCCGACTAAAAATTTCACAAACATGACAACGTCATGAATGGCCGAGCATCGTTACGAGCAATGCATCATGGGAAGAAACGTCTGTGATAGTCTCTTCTTCCGCCGGTAGAGAGCAGTAGCGACTGGCCGCTTTTTCGTTGAATTGTGATTGGCTAACGCACAACTGCAGCGCTTCTTTTTAAAAATGAGCGCCAATATTTGAATTGACGCTCCCTGGTCCCCCGATGCGCTCCGTGCGAGCTGTGAATAATAGAACTTTCTTTCATATTGATCAAAATATGCGATGTAATTCGCAATATACGCTTGCTTTTAGCTTTACTGTCAAGCCTGATTCATCTCATTATTGAAGTACTGGGGGATTCCCCGCTCTTTGAAAAAAATAATATTCTAGGCAAGCTATGAATATTTTTCTTTTAAACTTTCAGGCCCTCTAGAACAAATGGATTACATTTTGCAAAAAGGAACCACTAGCATTGCAATGATGCTAAGATTGTGCAACTTTATCTTTGCAATAAAATTGCGGAAATCGTGAAAAACTATGAAATTTAGATGGTAATTTTTGTCTTAAATTTACAGTTTTTAGCGAGTAAAATAGAAACTATTAATGGATAATCGGGGTTTTCCTCCAAGACAAAAGAAGTTGCACAATCTTAGCAACATTGCAATACTAGTGGTTCCTTTTTGCAAAATGCAATCCAAATGACAAACAAAATTATCCGAAAAATCGGAAGAAAAATTTGAACAATTTTCCCCGGATATTTGCGATTTGTTCATGGAAATTTAGCAACGTTTAAAGGCTCATATGGCATTTTTCCTTAGCGCGGCAGCATAACCTGCATTAAGGAATTTTTGCGACGTGAGAGTCTTTGGTACGATGATTATCTTCTCTTAAAAGTGAGCCAGTCGATGATTCAATCTAGGAGTGATATTTAAGACACCATTTAATTAGAACAACCAAGCATGGCATTTTAAAAAAATATTTGACTTGATACGTAAAACGTAATTATTGTCACTCAATACGCCTTTTGGAGTATTCCCCCCCCCCCCCCATCTAAATGACTCATGAACAATTGTTCATTTTTTCAAATCAATTTTTCGTACTGTATACATTGTCTCATTCATTTTATTAAAAAAATACTGGTCTGATTTGGCTAAATTAAGATTGATAGAAACCAGCAATCAACTGTAATCATACGGACTAGTTTAATAGTATTTATCAAAGAAGAACCAGATGGATGGACGTTTACGTAAACTGAAGCGTCGATTAGCTGAAATCTCCATTCTGGTGTCTTGATATGTGGCAGATTTTTAATTTTCAAAGACGAGTAATCAGCAATAGGACTTCATGCGTGAAATACCGTCACAATTTTTTTGCTAACATATAGAAAATTCTTGAGAAAGTGCGAATATAGAAATTCACTTGCTATATTTCTAATGAAATAAAATGATTGCCAAACTTTTAGACAGCGCGATGGAGATTTCATTTTTTGATACTAGGTACTCCAAATTACCTGCATTGGTAGTGAAATCATTCGCAGATATATCCTGGTTCTACTTTTGAAAGAACGAAAACCATTCATTAAGAGAATCGTATTTCATTAAGAATCATATTCATATAGATTTTTCATTATTATTTCATTATTCATTTCATATTCATTAAGAGAATTCATCGTATCTTTTTTCTATGTAGAACATTAAATAACATTGAAACGTAAATTCGCTGAAAAAGTCCCTAAAAAACACATGCTGATTTTGTGATCATCGTGGTACTTGTTACCCCTTTCCCTCCCAAAAAGAAACTGTTTAGCGCATAAAGATGTGATGAATCTAAATTTTTATAATTCGTTTCTTGCTCAGGTAAAATATTGTTCTTCGGTTGATTGAAAAATGTTTTAAATTGAATAAAATAGTAGGCAGTTTACGAAATTAAGAAAAAAAATTTATTTCACAGAATAAAGGGAGAAAAGAAAAAGAAAAGAAAATGGTTGAAAAAATGATAAAAAAAATTACAAAAAAACACAAAACTTTGTACAAAACCAGAAAGACTTTTGGGAATGAGCCAGCAATTCATCGAAGATTAACCAAGAAGCACATCTACGAGAGACTCGGCTTCACCTTCGAGTAATCACTAATTTACCAAAACTAAACTATTATAACATGAAATTTTATAAGAAAATGAAAAATATTTCAGAATAACCTAGAGTAATCTCTTTGGCTACGGCTACCTAATCATCAAGTATAAGATATGGAGTTTGTGAAGGAAAATTCTTACATTTTCGATTTTTTTCGGGGTCGATGAAGGAAAAGAACATGGCACCTATGGAGGGCTTTTTTCTTTGGACTTTATTTTAACTTTATTCTATTTCTTCTCTCTGACACAAACTTTCAAGAATCGGTGCATCAAAAATTTAAATTCAATTTACCTTCCGAGGTGTGTTCAAGGAAATTATAAATATTCGGGCACTGCCGGATACATGTTACTAAAATACCCATTAAAGGAGATCATTCTTTGTGACTTTCATAGCCTAAAAAAAAACCGTCGACTGCGAAAAGAGAAAACTTGGGTGCTTGCGAGATAACTGATGTGAGAAAAAATCGGAAATGCTAAGAAACACAATCTCGAGGAAACATTTTTGAATAGGAGGACTAATTATTTATGTGCCGAAAACTCCGCAAGCAAGATTACGTTTTACAGTTAGCCTCAGGGATTTCTACCCACAAAAATCACAACTTATAGATTAGCATAAATGCAACACAACTTACATTAACATAAATGCAACACAACTTACATTAGCATAAATGCATTACTGTTACAAATATCGCGGCAAATCGTATCTTTCTAGTATGTACTCTCACAACGGAATGATTAGGTAGACCAGTTATTGGTGTCAACATATTTCAGATTATACACATGATAAAGAGCATAATAAAAATACATACGGTATTTTTTAGAAATTTCCTTTTCCAGGATGGAGATTGTGGATGAGACAGAAAAAATAAAATTAATCTAACTGACTATTATGACTAGGCATCAAACATCGTTCGATAATCTTAAAATATACTCATCTTATTTACATGAGAGGTAAGAAAGCTGAGAAGTTTGAAGATCCGTGGTCTCGGATTCTTTAGCCAGTGGCGATTTTGTCTTAATAAATTTAAGTATGTGTAAAAAAAAAATCGATTATTTCGATATTTAGATTATAATTCGATTCAAAATCGATATTTTAATGGATTTTAATGGAGTATTGACAGTGTTGCCAATTTGCTAGAATCACCACTGTCTTCAGCAACCGTTTGGATGGTGATTATTCTCCTTCCGTGAAGTTTTAGTGTGAACGTTAAATCGTTAATGATTGCGACTCGGAATCTTGAAATCTCGAAGTATCAAAATCTATGATCCAAAGGCCATAAAGATCATCTGGTTCGACAGATTTTGCATCACGCCATAAATTACTAAACATGTCCTTGCATCGCAGTATGGCTGAAAAGAGTGAGTCCACAAGTCACATCAGTGAGAGAGTTTACTCACAATTTGAAGAGACAGTCACTCGTCAATGAAATGACATGTAATTTTAAACAGCAGCTTGGGTGTGATAGCAGAAAAGATTAAATTAAAATAACTCAAAAGTGGAGCATTGATGAACGGTTCATGACGAAATTTGAAAACTGAACTCTTCTCAATTCTCGAGTCGAGCAAATATATGTGCACTCACTTATCAAACCATAAAAAAATAGAAAACGGAAATGAATTTAAGAAAATGAGAACAAAAATTATCCTTCTCAGTGCTTTCAAATATGAATGAAGCTATGTCACATTTTTAGATACAAAATATATAATTTGATTAAGTAATTTCTGGAAAACAAAAATTAATTTACAATAATCATGAGATCAATTACAAAAAGATTGATTTTACCTAAATTTTGGTAACATCACAGAAGTGCTTCGATGAAGGAATCTTGCCTGGTTGGGTGGATGGTGGTGAGTAGAGATAGCTGAATCCAAAATGTACTGACCTAAATTAAGGCACTTCTTCAAATTTGTTTAGAATATCCTATCATCACTTTTTTTTAAAAAAATAAGTAAGGGGCCTACATTAATTATCTAAGGCAATTTTGGACCTTTTTTTGTGAAGCAACTGTTACTCTTTCAACGACGTCAATGAATTTTTGTACAGTTAAAACAACAATTGACACTCAGCAAGTTCGAAATACATCCGCCTATTTACAAAAATCCATAAAATATATAAAATGTATGATGAAGACATTGAAATGGAAAAATTCAAGTATTAGTGCGAAAAACAACATTCCGTTCTAAAAAGATCTTGATTCCCTAGACATTCTACAATATTGTTCAACTGCAAAAATTACAAAGATACGTGTAAAACCCTACAGAATTTACAATCAGACAAGAATTTCACTATAGTAAAACAACTTTTAGATTTTAAGAAAAAAAAGAAGAAAAAATACAGAAAATGCACACACACTTTGAGCTTTCTAAAAGATAAAAACACAAATTCAAATATTTACACATTTGCTATGAAATAATTATGCCTTATTGAGACACGCATAACAGTATGTAAAATTAGAATAAAAATGCAACAATTTCTTACAAAAATAAAGAGAGAAATAAAAGGGAAAGTTATAAACAATATTTATATTCTAAAGGAAAATCTCCGAGAGAGAGAGTTTAGAAGTGAATATCGTTTTGCGAAGGAGGCTTTTAATAAACTGAGGGATTTCATAATGTTTCCTTTTCTCTATTGACATAAAACTCTCAAACCACGTATCTCGTTCCCTGAAGTTTTCTTCAGAACCTTTTTCGAACAGGGAGGAGATTCACGGAAGTTCTTGAGAATTGGCATTAAGTGGTGCTCCCTTTAAAAAAAGTAAGACAGGAAGTCTGCAACGTTGCAAACCGAGAAACGTGGTTTGGTAGTCTTACCATCTCTGTGTGTTACTCAGGTTTTTTATTTTTTTTTATTTTTTGTTGGGATAGTATTGATATAAGTGGGTTGTCGACTATTATAATTTTCAGCTTGAAATTCGTGAGTCCATCCGACATTTTCAGCGATAGGAACCTGAGGAAGTTTTGAGAACTTTAGTACGTAAGTCTAAATGAACATTTTTTCAGAGGAAGAAAATAATTTGAGAACCCCTAGAATTCTGAAGCAAAAGAAATAAGCTGAAGCCAGAAAGGAAAAGAAGGAAAAATATAGGGATTTGAACTTAAAAATTACTATTTACAGGAACCATGATGCGACAGTTTGCTCGTCCAGCACCAAGATTTTAAATACGTAAGAGATCATGATGGAGCCAGTATATTTCCCACAAAGCAGGAGATTTGAAGAGAAAAATGTAATGTTACAAAAAGGAAAGTTTAAGAAGAAATTAAAGAGTAAGTAGAGTTGAGATTTGAACGATCGACTGCATGACAACCTCTCATTTTGGCAGTAGAAGGTGTATCGCCTCAAATTGAGAGAAAGCTAATATCAATTGGATGTGTGGAAGTTAAACAATCTTCCTTGAAATTTGCTGGAAATATTTTGCTTGATTTAAAGGAAAAATTGACTGATATATTTGAAATTCTCTAAGTTATCTTTTTAATTTTTTGTTTTTAAAGAATATTTGATTTGGTTTTCTAAATTTTTTCTAACACATAGAAACTGCTGATAGAGACTACTGGAAACATTCAGAAGTTTAAAGTGGTTCACGTTTAATTTTTGAAAGCAGTCAAAAGTGAGTTTACTAAAGGTGTGGTTTATCGTTCAAATCCATGCTCTTATTTACACATCAGAAGAGGTCAACATAAGCATTTATAATTTACATCTTTAAATAAGATAAAATAAAATAAAAATTTATACACATGTATGTATACAGAACAGAAAATAATTTACAGAGAAATCAACATCATCAATAAGACACACTTAAAATATTTACGGTAAAATAAAAATAATTACAAGCAATAACCTTGCAACAAAAACAAAAGGTCATACAATTACTATCAATTTGTTAACTCATTAATTTTTGATTTCCAGTCATTTCCTCTTTGAAATTATAGTTTGAAAATAAATGCATAACGAAAAGTCACACTTGCACTCCATCTTATCTATTATTTTTTGAGCTCAAAATTATGACGGGGAAGATCAACAAAATGACGGTGGTCCAAACTGGTCCCATGGTGGCAGGAATGAGAAGAGAAAAAAGATGTGACGCCTTCAGCTCCATCGGCAAATGTCGCGAGGATCTCTGAAAATAAAAACGCATTAATGTGTAAATGTATGTAAATAATAAATATTGTTAGGTACACAAAGAAAAAACAAAAAATTAAGTTCCTCGCTGTCGATTAGTTGAGGGAATCTGAAGATCCTTAAGGAAGCGCATGATCATACAATGTACAAGCCTGAAAAATAAATAGACCCCCCCCCCCCCGCGTCCCGTAAAAGTCATGTGAAATCCTTATTTTTGATTGGTGGGAGACAATGTCTCTCACTGACTACTCTGAAGCCTCAGTGATCTTGTGACTGATAAACAACGGGATGGCCTGATTCGTCCGGCGATCATCGCACAGATTGAATTTCAAAATTGATAAAAAGATGGAAAGTACAAAGTTCTTCTAAATTTAAGTGATTACTATTGATCATTGTGTTGATTCACTCGTTCTCTTTCCTCTCCCATCATTTCTCAAAAGGTTGTATCTCGCAATAACGCCCCTCTCTTCGGAGCGTATCGCTTACTTTTCTAACCTTGCGTTAAAGTCTCCAAGCTATTGATGAACTCAATGCCTATTACGCGTCGGGCAAAGAAAAGTTTTAATGGCAACTTACTGAAAGCAAGGGAATGGGTGAATTTCTCTACAAACAACTCGAGATATAGTTAAGAACTATGCTTGTGCTTGAAAATTCCAAGGGAAGTATTTTGTATTACTCCAGCGTATGGAACCGCCTTGCGGCATGCAACACAACTTGCACATCAATGACTGACTGCATACACGCCCTATTGAAGGCGCTACTAACGCGAGCCGCAATACGACGAGAGCACCTTGCACGGTCGGATACGAGCTCATTTCGTGCGAGAGAACGATTTTTTTTACAGAACATGATGTGATCAAAAATTATTCTGCATAGTGCTTTAGTTTTTCTCAAAGTGAGAGGTTGAGTCTGGGCTATAAAAGTATGAAAAGGTATAGAAAATAGTACTTTATTGTTGGAGAGGATTCCACAACACATCCAATATTTTCATAGACTTTGCCTTGGAAATCCTGAAAAACTACGACGAGGGAACGCAAAATAATTCTAGCACATAAATAAATGAATTAATTTACGTGCAGTTGGCAGGTTCACTTTCTTGCTCATTACCTCCTAACTTAACTAATTTTTTAACCTGGTGGCTAATTTTCTGGTCTCACTGGAATCAAGAAAACATTGGGAATCTGGTTAGCAAGCCTCAAAATTTTATAAATTTCAAGCTTTCCATGCGTACTTAGTGAGTCTGTTGATACTAACGCTGGAATCAATATTGTGTGTACATGCCATGTGAGTTCCGATCTATCATACAGCGTGCATGTAGCAGTACAATCATCACGACATGTAACCAGAAATTTGATAATTTTTAATTTTACTCTTTTAATTTTCAAAGCGATGAAACTTGTCATTTGAACATCGTAAATTATTAGAAAATGACCCTTCGAAAAATAAGGAAAAATTGCGATTTGAGACTTCCATATCAAACGACGGTTTGTGGCAATTGTATTAACTAATCACTCTAGATGATTTGACGGCTGCCCTTTTGTGCCCTAAAATCTCCATGACCTAACCTCAAAAATACCAACATGTCCGTACTCTTCCTGTACAAGTACTCTAGCCCAATTGGATTACATTTTGCAATAGGGAACCACTATCTCGGGCTCTTCTGTAAAAGCACCTTTCTGCACAGGAAAACCAATGGCATATATGTTGTTTCTAAAATGAGCCAGAAATAGTGGTTCCTTTTTGCAAAATGTAGTCCAATTAATCCCCAACGTTTTTCACCGAAAAGATGGAAAACTTATGAACTCGACTCACCACGCTAAGGTTGGAGCGAAAATCCTCAGCAATGCCCCAAAACTACCAACATGTCCGTACTATTCCTGTACAAGTACGCTAGCCCAATTAATCCCCAACGTTTTTCGCCGATAAGATGGAAAACTTATGAACTTGACTCCCCGCGCTTAGGTTGGAGCGAAAATCCTCAGCAATGCCCCAAAACTACCAACATGTCCGTACTATTCCTGTACAAGTACGCTAGCCCAATTAATCCCCAACGTTTTTCGCCGATAAGATGGAAAACTTATGAACTTGACTCCCCGCGCTTAGGTTGGAGCGAAAATCCTCAGCAATGCCCCAAAACTACCAACATGTCCGTACTATTCCTGTACAAGTACGCTAGCCCAATTAATCCCCAACGTTTTTCGCCGATAAGATGGAAAACTTATGAACTTGACTCCCCGCGCTTAGGTTGGAGCGAAAATCCTCAGCAATGCCCCAAAACTACCAACATGTCCGTACTATTCCTGTACAAGTACTCTAGCCCAATTAATCCCCAACGTTTTTCTCCGAAAAGACGCGGAAAACTTGTGAACTTGACTTACCACGCTCAGGTTGGAGCGAAAATCCTCCGCAATGCCCCGGAGCTCCTCTCCGACCTGGGTCCACCTTTTATGGCGGGTGTGCGGTTTTCCGGGGGCTGGTCCGGACGAGGGCGAGTCGGCGTCCTTGCTCGGGAACTTGGTCGTCGCGGATCCGGGTACGAATCGTCGGGGCAGTGGTTCCGGCCCCGACTGCGACCCCGGGGGTGGTCTCGGCGGGGGTGCGGGTGGGCGGAGGTGGAGGTGGCCACCCCCTCCCGCGTCCACCCTCGCCACCGTGGCCACTGTGAGATCAACCTGCTTTGGCGTGTGGTAGTGGCGGTGCCGGCAGTGTCGAGATCCATTCGTTTCGGCGGGGTCGTCGCGGGCTCCGATCGCCGACCAGGGGGAGTGAGCCGTCGCTGTGGCCGCAGGAGGGTAGTTGGACATCATCGCGCTCTGCACCAGGTCTGGCAGTGCCAACAGCCGCGCTTCGAAACCGGTCAAGTCGTCATCTGAAACGAAAAAAAATTCGGGGTTGTTAGGAGCGGCTTTTTTAAATAGCAGTTTTGGACAGAGAATGGCAGAGGAAAGGTTGCCGAAGAAGGTCTTGGATTGGGTTCCTCCGGGGAGAAGGCGTAGAGGGTTCCCAGTTCTAACCGAGAACGAAGGGATTGAGGTACACATGGATGGACATCTAAATTAAATTTCAAGTGTTTTCAAGGATGGTCAAAAATCAAACGTTTATGTCAATTAACGTTAAATGCATGTGTGTAATGTATGAAGCACGAACGACGATTTGGACTTATTTATGCTGAAATGAACTATGTCGCACTTAAACCCTATGCACATAGCTCCTTTTAGCAAAAATACGTCCATTTTAAGTATGTATTTTAGAAGTTTCAGTACTTAGAGAGAGGGGAAAAGGCCTGTCCTATGAAGGGTCTGAGTACAACAATCATACATGATGTGATGTTTAAGAAATTTAAATACATTTCTGCAATATCCCGAAATTCTAAAAGATCCAAGGACTTAAAAATTCGAGAGGGGATTCGACTGTAGATCGCAGCTTTAAATCAAAGAGAAACTCCTTAGAGAGAAATTATGAGGCGGAGGTAGATGCCTCGAGCGTGGTCTATCGTTTCATTTCCAGGGGCTTTTAGCTCTCTTCGGATCCAACTTGTCTATTGGCCTCTACGCTTGACACCACTAGCTGCAGCTAGACCGCGGTAATAATGTTTTACTTTGGTCCTGAAAATATGATCAAGACAGTTAGTACCTGCAAGATACTGTCCGTTTTCTTGCGATCGTATACCTGAGTATATGTGGTGGAGTCAGATAAAATGGCTCTTGAGGTGGAAAAAAAAAAATAAAAATAAAAATGAAATAATCGTAACACTTTATCTCGTAGTATAATACAGACAATTTTATGTCATTATTGTGGCTGGGTAAAAACACATCTAAGCCGAACCAAAATTCCAGCAAGTTGAATAATCCCTAGTTACGGCTAAACGAATATTTTTCGCTAATAATAACTGGCGCCTTAAAACCGGGAGCCGGGGGTAATTGGGTCAAAACGAGCGGTAAATTACGATAAGATTGCAGCCGGAAATGAGATGAATGTCCGCACCGGTGATGCAACATCGCGACGATGGACGATGCCGTTCGTCGATCAACAATCAACGCTGACCGCTCAACTAATGGATAAACCACGATCCTGGGCCGCTATCAGCCTCGTCGCTGATCCAGAAATTCGCAGTTCATTGTGACTATGACACGCTTGGCGCGTTTTGCATGTTGCAGCGAGCGGCACGCACGCACATTTTCGTACTATAAACACGGCACGCGATCGCACCAGCTTCCGACGAATCGTTTGAATGAAGTGATCTTATCGGGAAACGCTCTGACCGACTTTGATTCAATCCGGATAGAACCCGAGGTGCCATCACGAATTGACCAGATTTACGGTTCGCTATGTTCACAGCTTGACGGGAGGGTGGAAAAAAATCCGCTCCGCAATACATAGAATCGTACTTTGATGGTATTTCGATGGGCAAAGAGCGAAATCACGTATCCCTTTTTTCGACGTTGCAGACTTCCTGTAAACCTTTCTTTTTTATTCTTTAATTAATTGAAAACCTTCCCGATTTTTTCTTACTATTAGCAAAATATTCTGCCTACATTTCAAGTTATGAAGTTGACTTGTTTCCCCTCGAAAAAATCAGATAGGAGCGGAAATTTTGAAAAACTGTAATGCAGATACGCGGTTTTGCACTTTACTCATCTATAAACACCACAAAAATGAATGATATGTGAATAGCTGGATGAGAAAAAAAGGCCTGGCCGCGATTACGCTGTTCCAGATAAAATGTTACCTGACAAAATTTCATGACCGCAGCTAAATTCTTGATTGAGATATGGAATTTTTTAAAAATTTAGTGGTTTTTTTTAAAATTTGTATTGCAATAAAACGACGTTCTCTGTTACAGTACAGTAGAGATGAGAACATCGACAAAACTACTGCTTTGTACACATGTTGCAAATAGGAAATATGTTCATGTGGTTAAATCAATATTGTTGGCGATTCGCACGAACTAAACAATGCATGTTATTGCTATTTTTTTTCTTTAACTTTCAAAAACAATTGAATGGCTGGCTTCGAAAATTCCTAGACTTCACGGTGACGTATCAATTTTCTCTCTGCATATTAATTTTATTCGAAGAACACCGGCCAATATTTTCGATAGGAACGTTCTCCAACTTCATATTCTACTCCTGATAGCAGTTATTGAGAAATCATCAAAATTGTATCTTTATTAGTTTTATTTTTACCGGAGTATTACGTAAGAGAAGACCGAAACATCGCAATACATTTTAACAGTTCTCGAAGCAAGCCATTCGATTGTCTATACGGTCGACGTCTTTAAAGAGGAAACTCATTTGCTCGTAGAAATAATTTACGACGTAGAAAGTCAACTAACTTCGGAACTTCATAATCGATCCTGCTTTCGTCCTGGCAACGAACCACAGAAACGAAGAAAGGTCTCCAAGTGTGAGTGTGTGTGTATAAGCGTAAGAGGGTGTGTGTGTGGGGGGGAGGGGGGGCTCGATGCACGATGCAACTGTAAAAATGGGGTCGCGATTCCAGATTCAATAGAACACCTGCACCTGGACAGAGAGATCCTTATTCTATTTTTCTTCTCGAGTAATCTTCGCACATTTGGGCAGGCCCGACCCCTCCACCTGTTACCACTCGGCTACCGGGCTACGCACCACCTTCCTCGGAAAAAACCGCGCATGTGAGAGGGTTTTACACCGGAGTTACGTTGTTTTTGCGTGGCGGAGCAGCCCTCGAACCGAAATCCGAACCCTCGACCTTGCCCCACCCAGACCCCGGTTCCCTCCTCGGCATAATCGTGTTGAATTTAAAACAAGTTGCTGGAGGATTTGTTTGAATAGTTACATGGAACTATAGGGGTTTTTTCGTCTTCGGATGAGCCCCTCTCCTATCGTCTTGCGCACCTGTTGCGCAGTCCCCTGTCTGCTAGACCGTGTCGCTCTTTTACATTTGTGTTGACTTTGCGCAGCACGAATGAAAGGTCACGAGAGCTCCCTTGCGTCCTTTTAAAGCAGCGATACGTTTGCTGAATTTTGTCGTTTTGGTTTATTTATTTATTTTATATGAGAGTCTAAGAATTCGTACTAAACTTTCAAAACACAGCCTCTGGTGCGATTTTTTAAGCTGCGTTCGGTAAATTCGGTCAGTTTTGTTTCCCGTGGCTTCTGAAATGCGCACTTTCCCAATGCAATCACTGTGTAATTGACCGGTTAAGCAGGAAGGAACCTGGCCACATCAGTTATTGCCAAAATTAATTAGGCAATTTGATTTTTTATATGAAAACGGTCGTGCGGATTTTTGAGCTTTCGGTAAATTTCCTGCGTAGTGCGAGGAAAATTCCTTAAAATTTTCAAAGGAATTCGCACAAACGTTCTCTCGTAAAAAATTAAATTACCCACTTAAATTTGACGATAGGTGATATAGCTTTGGTTCCTTTCTGCTAAACGCGGTCCACTTGAAACTTCATTCAATTATTTCATTCGTTTCCGTATACATACTTCAAATTTAAACGAAAAAGCAGCTTAAAGATTATGATTTGCATCAATTATTTCAAACCCTTCATTGTCCCATAAACAAACATTCAGAGTTGCAGGATGCTCGAGTGTTGAGCTTACTTAAAAACGCTGAACTAATACTTATAATCTTGCCTCTAAATTTTATCGTGGTTTTATCGGGTAATTACGAGTCAAGTGTCAATCACATCTCGCCAGGCCTCAGCGCTGAGTGATCCATTCTCTCTCTCTCTTGCGTGGTTTTGCTTACAATGTCTACTGATCGATGCTTCGACTTGAGGACGTGTTGATGAGGTCGATGGCTTCGCGCAACACTGTTCCGTTTTATCATCCATTGACAAAAAGTGGCAGTGACCTATGGGCTCTCCATCGCTCCCCATCTTCCAGAGCCTGGGTTGGATATAATAATGTATGGATTCTGGGTGATATGCATGGTTTAGTTATTATTTGGAGCAGTTAAGAATATGAGTAAAAAGTGTGTAGAGCAAATATCCGAATTGATCCCGCTTACCGATGAAAGGTGGAAAGAGAAACGAGAGGACACATTTTGATTATTCACCTTTATTCAAGTCATCCAGAGCACAATCGTGTTTTTTTTCACTTTCTTCAAAATTGATTGAAAATACTTAAATGAATGTCTCTCAAATGAGAGTGTAACCGAAGAGACCCAATTTATTATTTTAAGAAAAAAGGAACGCTATCGGGCATGTTTTGCACATGGTTTAACCAGAAGTAGCCTAATTATATCAGAGAGTGAAAAAGAAAAAAAACGTCAGGCGTCAATGTTATCGTTTAGTTTTCGAATTGAAAAAACGAACGAGAGACATATTGCAAGTGAAATGCAATTAAAGCCTGATTTCGGTTGATTTGTCCACATGGTAGTTGGTCTAATTTTACAAACATACATATAACAACAGCTTCACAGCTCTCCCTAGCGCTCTGCGACACCTAACTGCCGCAATATCCTGTCCTCCCACAGTCCCTTAGAGATTTGGCACTCCCTCAATTAATTTGAAACACCCTATCGCCATCCTTTCACTAGGCGTCCCTCCGTCTCCTCCCGGGAGGTATCCAATCAAGCGTCTTCTTTAGAACCTTTTCAGTAGATATCATTTTCGCCTCAGATTTGTTTTCCAGTCAGCTTTAAAAAGGAAGAATATATCTGAAAATCTGCAACATCGGAGGCCACGATACGTGGTCTCGATACCAATCACGACCGCGATGAATCGCGCCGAATCCCGGGGACCATCCCAACGTGATGTTCCACACGTAGATGTAACGACCGCGCGGGCGCGAGGGAGCGAGGAACAGATGGCCGGCGATGATGTGGAGTCGTCGAGGCAGACAGCGCGGCGCGCTTCGAGTATGTGTCGGATGCGGCGGAAGTCCAGAAGCTCGACAGCTATCAACAATGACAGCCTTCGAGACGTGTCTCGAGAGCGAATTGAATTTCCAATTAAAAGTTTATCGGGCTCACTCTCAAGACATCGCTGCTTCGTGCTGTGTTTCTTTGGGTCGCTCTGCATATTCGTAGAATTTCACCACGCGCGGCTCGGCTACACATGTAGAGAAATGTCGTCGTGCTTCGTCCCGGACTGGCTGAGGGGAACACAGGCGTTAGCTTTCGGGACCTCCACATTGAGGAGCGCATGCCGAACAACATAGGATATTAATGCAGTATCATAATTGGGGGACTTGGGGAATAAGGCGCATAAGTGCAGATTTTGCTATTTCGAGAAATACGTATGTGAAGTTTCAAGATTTCATGGATCCTTATGGCAGAAAGAAAGTTTAAGTTGACTTCATGAGACTTAAAAATTGGAATTTGAGAGTGAATTAGTCTCAGAATATACATTCAGACTAATTTAACTTGAAATCATTAATATCTCAATTTTTTCAAAAACTGCACTTGTGCGCCTTGTCCTCCAAGCCCCTCAATTGTTGAAAAAATGCCCGACAACACTGGGTTCAAAATTCTCGTAGGTAGGTTTGCACTCGTAGAGGCTGTAAAAACTACCTACATTTTAATCCAAAACTTTGCACTCAAAGGGCTCATGCAGAAAGAGCATTCTAGGTGGCGGTAGCCACCCCGGCCCAATCCTAAAAAACTCCCTCTAAAAAATGACGACCCAAAAAAAAAAAAAAAAAAAAAAAAAAAGACGGGTGGCTGCTGCCTAACTAGTTTTACACGAAACAACGCGACCGGGCTTTTCTGCACGGTTTGCGGTCCATTAAGCTCTCCTACTAATTAAGTCGGGGAGTAAACCCCAAAAACCCTATAATATTTGGGTAGAGTATGCTCAGCTCTACTCGTAATGCCCACCCTTTTTAAGTTTAGTTAAATATTAAAAAAGTTATTAAACTTTAACGACAAATTTTGGACCCCAAAACTTGACGATCGTTTTTGACGACATGGACCCCAAAAGCTGACACTGATGGAATTGTTGATGAGCAGAGAGCAGATACGGGGCCCGCGAAACGGTCGGCCGCGGGATTGACCATCGTGTTTAGTTCACTGACATTACAGCTATACCGTAGAAAAAAACCCCATACAAGTATAGATATTTTGAATCAGCGTTAAATAAACTACAACTAATTTTTTGGAAATTTCGTATTGTTGAGGTGTAATCGAGAACAATTAATAATTAAGTCGTTTATTGCTGTTCTGAAATCGGATCTATTGGCATAGCTGTGGAGGTAAGGGTAGCATAAAACCCATCAAACTGGGTATAATTAGAATCTGTAAACTCCAAGGATTAAACCTTTGAAAAGTTTGCGAACTTATATGGGCGTCGAAAGGAGAATTTATTGAAAGAAGGAGCGGGTCCTTCAATTCTTCAAGCACATTTGAATTTGAAAATAACTTGTAGAACCGCGCGATGGATGGTGAGCGCCGACTCCAGAGGTTAAATTTCAGGTTATGCTACTGTTATTATGGCTTTAAATATTTAATTAATACGAAGAAGATAGATTAATTGAAATAAGAAGATGAAGATAGATTAATTGATGCGTGTTTCCATTTTATCGTAGCCGAAGATAACTGGATCCATTTCTATATAATCCTTTTATGATTCCCACACCCTTACTATGAGCTGTTACCATGTGCTGTTACAGTAAGTACCTACTCAGATCGCAACCTGCTATTTCTTCCCAGCGGCCCGGATCTAGTGATCTTTACAAGTAATTGTTTATGAATAATTGATGATATTAGTGAGTCCTAGATACTATTTCTCGTTAATCAGATTCAACAACTATCCACCAGAAAATCATCCTTTCCCTCAATACGATGATGTCTGTCGGGGTCTCAATTTGTGGGGATGAAGTTGTGTTTCCACTTTCTCCTAAAATTTTGCTAGCAGCCGAACTCCTCTGGAGTTGATGTGTCTCTTCTCAGTGTATCATGCTATCGGTGCATAAAGCCTCAATGTTTTCATAGACTTGTAATGCTCTATATTGGAAACGCGGTTTACGCATTCACCAATCAGTCGTGCGTATGTGTCTATTCAAAGAAGCTACGCAGCGCTCCGTTAATGAAATCAACTCAATGTCACAACATCCAAGATACTTGACTTTAAACATTACCGTTAATTTGATTATTAGCAAGTCTCTTGGATTCTGTGTCAGAAGTTGATTGAATCGACTAATTTGCCTGTGTTGGGATAAAATTCTTCTAATCAAGACCTTTCATATTGACCTCTGCAGAAGGTATGTATTCTATACTACTTTAATTCATTGGTTTAATAAAATTGATCTGCTAACTAATGCAGGCTATCCTTTATGATAACCTCTCTACCCATTGGCTAAAATTTGCAGTACCTGGAGACGTAAACTTGCCGTCACTGCTTACTACATATAAGAGATAATACAGAGCAGCTGTTCGACATAATACATCAGTGCCGCCTGACCTCTAGATTATCTGAGTCCTCGCCTGACAAATTTACCCACTATGAGAGTGCGACAGAAAATTAGCTGGTTCATTTAGCACGGAAAATGGATACAGGAATTAATTCTCTGGCACACCCTGAAAGTGAGTTAAAACTCATTAGATGTGGACTTTGGATAGCCAGAACTGGCAGAATAATGAAAGCTATCGATTGAGACTGAGGCGACTAAAAATAGTAGTTGTGATAAATATTTTTGGCTGCAACAGCATATCAACAGAGCATCTTCTTTGACGGAAAGTGGGCATTGAATGCCCAAGTTGAGAAATCTCTCATAAATACCTGCTTACTTTACCTGTCACTGTATTGATGTGAGAGTTACCTTAATCGGATGGTTGCAGAATCTCCCTGGCAATTCCCAGCATAGATATGATGGTGCTCCACATAATTAACTTACCGGCAGATTCATTCGTTCGATAGAATCGTATGAGAGGGATCACATAGCATAGGATATAAAATTAAGCCTTGAATATAGGTGATATTTATACTTTAACCTTTGGTTCTCGGTCTACGGTATGAAAGGGACGGACTAATACAGAAGAACCATACATGACAAGTGGCTCCTAAATTGTCATTTATTTGAGTCCTTAGCTGAAAAGTTCATGCCTGAAGGTGTGACAGAAAATGGACTGTTTTTTTCCATCCTTGAAAGTAAAACAAAGAATCAAAATTGTACTCTCCGTTTTACCCTGATAACGCGTTTAAACTCAATCGCAGCCGACTCTGCATGACCAGAATTGGCAGATACAGACTCATAAAAATTAAATGTTATTGAAAGGAAAACCAAAAATTAAAGTGGTATTCTCTGTTGTACCCTGATAACGCACTGAAACTCAATCGCTGTTGACTCTGTATGACCAGCATTGGCAGCTAAAGGCTCCTGAAAATGAAATGTTATCAAACTGTTTCATTACAGTTCAGAAGATTCATGCTATTGAGATCGAAATTTCAGTTGTGGTAACTGTAATTTTTGCTTGCAGAAGCATCAACTTTTACTGTTTATCTTTTCCAATGACGAGTGAACTGGTCACATTTCTTAAGATACAGAATGCCATAGCTTTAGAGACATCTCTCATAAAACTAAAAATATTGATAAATACTTACTTTGCTTACTGTCTTTATGAGACGGTATCACGCGTTTGCGATGTTATTACCGATGAGGAAATTGGAGCTTGGAGAAATTGCGATTCGAATGGTCAAAGGACCTGGCAGGCATAACTAGGTATAAGCAGCGTAAATGATAGAGGTCCTGCACTGAGCTGCAGAATTTAGCTTGCATTCTATCATTAGTTCCAAGAATCCAAAAAAAAAATGTTGAATAATGTAAGACATAAAAGGTATCCCTTAACACAGGTGATGCCTCTAATGTAAATCCTGGTTTTGTGCCTACTGTACACAGGAGATGGAACATTACATAGAAGTCCTATATTAAGAGCAGCTCTGAAGTTGTTGATTATCAGGGTTCTTGCCTGACACATTCACCCACTTTGAAGGTGTGACAGTAAATAGACTGGTTAATTTTATCATTGAAAATAAACCCATTATTAGTTAAACTGGCACTCTCCCTTTCACCCTGTTGCGCGTTTAAAGTCAATGTGTCTTTGTGGACTCTAGTTGACCAGAATGGCCAAATGGAGAATCATAATGATGAAAGCTATAAAAGGATTTCATTGCAGCAGGCCGATTATTGAAAGTTTGAAGCAGTCTGATAAGAGATCGAAATGCGATATATTGCACGGTTAAGATAGGGCTGTCTTGCCTTGTCGTACTGACATAGTTTCAATAATCAGCATGCAGTTGAGAAAATTTATGCCATCACAACTAAAGTTTAATGTATACCATCTCCTTATGAACGGAAACATTTAACGCAAGTACCAAGATGATTTCATATGATGTCTGGATAGGAATGCACATAGTAAACAAGTAAGTAGCAACTTTTCGTTTCAGGCACATTGTGCCCAAGCATTGTGCCCTCAGTAATCAGAGAATCATAAAAGAAAACTCACTCACAACGAAAAAGGTACCTAGAGAGAGAAGGAATCATGCAAAATCAAGAATGGTCACATTTGGAAGTATTATTCCTCGGGGCAGCATAAAATTGAAAATGTTTCGTGTGTACAATGAGAAAACCATTCAAGAAGTTATATTGTTATTAATTTCAGAAATAATATGACATAGAAAAAGAGACAGGGGCCAGGAGAAATTGAAATTGCAATGCTATTATGCTCAAACCCGATTCAAAATTTCCAATCGAAACAATAACATTATCATAACCTCTCTATCATAGAATAAGCTTTATTATTCTATGCTCTCTATGCACTATCTATGGCTTAGACTGCGCATTAGGAAATTTCGGCGAGACTAGAGTCCCTTCAGGCGGGACGATAGGCAACTCAGCAACACCCAGCAAGTCCGAGACCGAGACAATGGAAATGCCTGTCATGCTAGAGTTGTCATGCCAGTGCCGTTGCCTGATACGGGTACTTTTCGTTCGTATATCCGGATGTATCCACTAAGCGGAAGGCGCGTCTTCACCCTGATTTACCCCGCTAGCTGTCTTACCTACCGCGCGACCTAGATTGCATTATAAGTCAATGCGCTTTACTGTAGTTTCTATCGTTCGTAGCCAATGAGAATTAGGCATTACGTCAAGTGACCCAACTTTGTCACGATTTCAATACTGACCTGCGGTTTTTTTTCTGTGACGTACAGGGTGTGCCAAAAATATGGATCCTTCCTTACTGATGTCTCGAGAACGATTACAGATTATTGACATGCGGTTTGAACGAAATTCCTTAAAAAAAGGTGGGCCGCTTTCGAGGGGGGGGGGGGGGGGGGCGTTTCCTCTCTGCCTCGCGCCCGCGGGAACAACTTTTAAATTTAAAATGGGAACTCTCTTTGCCTGATACTTCGTAGAAGTCATACCAAAAATACGTGATATCCTTCCAAAAAAACAAAAATGTGATTTTTGTACAAAATTTCGGCCCAATCCAAAAAATGTCACTAATTACCAAAAACAAAAAAAAAACAAAAAAAAAACCAGGCACCCAAAAATATGATGGCAGTACCGTTTGGATTCATCATATAAAAGGAAATGATATCAAAACGGCCCAATTTTCTCTTTCATGCCCATGCAATATACCAAACACCCCAACTTTTTTCACAAAAAAAAAATAAATAAATACCTATAAGGTATGATGACCTGAACACGTTTATTGGATCCATCGCTTTAAAGGAGTATGATATTAAATCGGCCCAACTTCTCTGAAATATGCCCATCTCGGATCAATAATTTTTTTGAGACCTTCCGACTCATCGCTGAGGAGACACTGATCATTACTTGACCCTTAGTATATGTCCTTGTTTAGATGTCAAAGAGTTCCTTATGAGAACTGTAATGAATTTTTTTTCTTTGAAGAGATAAAATCAAAAAATCGTCATAAAATTGAAAAAAAAATTCGAAGAAAAAAAAAGGAATGGGCCGGCCGGCACGTACAAAAAAAAGGGGGGAAATGTAGATACATTGGTATGCCCCAACATTTTGGCATGGGTGACCGACCCGGTCTTGCCAACATCCATGAAGTTGCTAAGAAAGAAGCATTGTAAGTAGGAGGCACATAATATTCGCAATAATACGCCAAGGTTCAGTAGTTTGTAAGGCCTTCTATCAGAAACAAACAAAGACTATGGCATTGCTTGAAAGTTGTTAAGTTGTTCACTCATGTGTGAATATCTTTCAGTCTATCTTTCAATGACGATTTCAAGAAGGACTGATCCTCCTTTTGACGATGATACTTGTTCATGTATATGTGAAAGAGAGACGATAATCACCCTATATTATCTACCACTTGTATGTACGGCCGGCCGGCCCATTCCTTTTTTTTTCTTCGAATTTTTTTTTCAATTTTATGACGATTTTTTGATTTTATCTCTTCAAAGAAAAAAAATTCATTACAGTTCTCATAAGGAACTCTTTGACATCTAAACAAGGACATATACTAAGGGTCAAGTAATGATCAGTGTCTCCTCAGCGATGAGTCGGAAGGTCTCAAAAAAATTATTGATCCGAGATGGGCATATTTCAGAGAAGTTGGGCCGATTTAATATCATACTCCTTTAAAGCGATGGATCCAATAAACGTGTTCAGGTCATCATACCTTATAGGTATTTATTTATTTTTTTTTTGTGAAAAAAGTTGGGGTGTTTGGTATATTGCATGGGCATGAAAGAGAAAATTGGGCCGTTTTGATATCATTTCCTTTTATATGATGAATCCAAACGGTACTGCCATCATATTTTTGGGTGCCTGGTTTTTTTTTTGTTTTTTTTTTTGTTTTTGGTAATTAGTGACATTTTTTGGATTGGGCCGAAATTTTGTACAAAAATCACATTTTTGTTTTTTTGGAATAATGTCTCGTGCGTTCCGCAAGCCCAAAAAAAGAAGAAGAAGAAAAAGGGAAATAGGCTCAGTCCGTCTCAAGATATAACCGAAAATCAATATTTCGAGATTCACAGAGATCATGATCAGCCGTTTCTCAGAGGAATGAACATCACAACCAGTAGGTAACATTTCCAGGTAGGAATGCCCAACAGTTCCTCAGTAAATATGCTAATTGCGAGTGGAAATCGTACCGCTAAAATGCAGTTACGTTATTTCACCCGGGGAACGACGGCAGAAAAATAAAAACAAATTTAAAAAAATGAAAAAAAAAAAATCCAAAACTTTTAAAACCTTCTAAAAATAAAATTCGTCGGGAAACTGGCGACTCGTCGTTAAAAATCCCTTTGCTGAAACTCTTCAGGTCACAAGTCGATATGAGCGAAGCTTGCAGAGAACTTGTGCATATCTGAAAGCTGGTAACAACGCACTGTGATTTGCAGATGGTTGAGGGTAATCCGGGAAGGGGGGGGGGGGGGGCAGCATGAGCATCGCATTCGCATCGAAGAGCAGGTTGACTCGCCAAATCGGCGTCACCACCTTCCTCCTCCACCACACCACTATCCTCCCGCCCTAGGTTAAAATCCCGGATCCGCCCCAGGTTTACCATTGGAGATGGGTGGTTTTGCCCGGCGGGGATGGATACCCTGGCAATGCCCAGGTGTGCAGACGCCAGCCACGGCTGCGACGTGAGCCGAACAGGTACCAACCTGCTTCAAAGCAGGATACGCTCAGAGATACGTTGTAAAACTGTGCGTAAAAAACAGTGGAGTGTTCGGTAGTAAATGCTTGCGAGAGCTTTTGAGCTAATATTACAGGGTAGCAAGTTTACTAGGATCTCAAAATTCCCTAACTCAGGGTTTTTGAAAGTGACATTTCCTGACTTTTCAGGGCTTTTCTTGAATGGTTTTTCATGAAAATGTTGACCGCGAAAAAATATAGCACCAAGTCTTTGAAATGAATACAATCTAAAATTTTAAATCTGAAAGAAGTTTCAGTCTGCGTCGATGGGGCAATTGCGGTTTTTTCGGCCTGAAAAATAATTTTTAGGTTCCACGACGGAGTTCCCGGACTTTTCAGGGTTAAACAGAATGCCCTGATTTTTCCAGGTTTTCAATTGGGTACTTTTCAACACTTTTTACCCTAATGATACATCGTACATGCAAAGAATCCAAAAAAAGGGGGAAAATTGTGTTTTTTCTATCATATTTAAATAAAATAACAAAAGCAACAAGATGCGAGCAAAAATACGGATTAAAATATTATGGTGTTTCTCAGGATTATACAAGGAATTGATTTTTAAGAGCTTTAACTCTCATGCACAGAATTTATCTGAGGTCGCTAAATTTGGCAACGTGAGGAAGACCTCGGATTTTGGGAGCGGTTGTTACCCAAATCGCATCCCGGTATCAACCTCGTCCTCATTAATAAAAAAAGAAGCAGGAAAAAAGACGTAGAAAAGGTTGAATCTCCACCAGTGTTAGTTGAATACAAGAGTAAATTAACTACACCGTCCTTCTTGTGTGGATACTGGATTTAAACAACGGTAGGAAAGCAATAATATTGTCACTCCATCAAACACAGAGGTGAGGATCACATTTATGAAGGATCTTCAGCCCGGAAATTGACCGTGGTACAAATATTGAGTGTCAAGAAGACGATGTAAGTATTCCAAGACGACTACTTTGCCTCACCAGTTTTCGTGTGTCTCTCGGTGGACGCGGAAATAACACTCAAAAGTGCTCATTTGAATCTAGTAGTCATTGGTTTCCTGGGAGGCGGGAATTTTTATTTGAAGGAAAAAAAATGTATAATTCTTACTTACTCACTGCGGTAATTTCTGATGTATGGAATAGAAGCAAGCATGATTGAAATTCCAAATTGTATACATCAAATGCATATTCTAATTGATTTTAATTTTCGCGTGAATCTGCCTGGGCATTTTCAAAAATGCTAGTCATTTCGCAAAAAGCCTAGTCAAATAATCAAACATGTTATTCAGTAAAAATGTTTCATTCGCCTATGGATATTTTATAAAATGCCCGAATTTTTTTATGTCCCCAAGATATATATTGTACTCTATTCGACATATTAATGAGGTAACCAATCTTGTGCACCTCATTTCAAACCGTGTCTAGCCGCGGCACATTCTCACTATGTCTAGGTGTCTATCGCGATGATTCCCGCGTAGCCCGGCACCGCACCGTGGTGGTCAATATTTCGGGGAACGGTACAATGTAAACGGGATCGAAAACGTCACCGCCTGACGGTGAGTGGGGGGGGGGGGGGGTTAAGGACACGTGAGTGTGACCACCGGAGTGCGTGACCCGGTGACGCCACGCGAGAAAATACACACGCACGGCGCCACGCCGCGCCGCGGCGCGCAACAGTGTTATCAGTATGCCCACCAGCAGTGGACATTTGGCCGACTTCCAAAAACCGCGTGACGCTCTCAACTCGCTCCGTGACGTCACAGCTCCTCGGATGCGACGCAATTTCCACGACGGCGCTCCAATCACGGAGGACGATAAGCCGGGCGAATTCGTTGTATCGAACGAGAGTAGCAAACCAATTTCCGTGCGGTCGGCGCGGTGGAGGGGGGCTCGGGGGCGAAGCAGGGGATCAATTTGTGAATTACTACGGAGATTCCGGCGAGGAACGTGACGGAGGCATTGGCCGAGGCAGATATTAAACGCACCGTTAACACGTACTAACGAAATGCACCGCTCCTGGTTCCTCATGCCGCTCGGGCCCTTGAGCCCCTGGCTATCTCCAATGCTATCTTTTTTACGCGGATAGTTCGACACGCCTTCCAGTGGCGTGGCGTGCTTTGCGATACATCGATTGATCTGTCATTTAAACCTGTGGAAAAGGATCGATTTACGGGGGGTTCGCAGCGAACACCTTGATAATCGATTCCTTACCACGGATTCAAATGGGGAATTATCGATAATCGATCATTCACGCCACGCCACTGACGCCTTTGCTGCCGCCGTGACTCCCGATTTTCAATAATTTCACACTGGAGCAATGAGCACACGTAGCTCCTCCTAATAAAGTACCTCTTCTCGATGCACAACCCTGCACTACGAGAAACACACAATTACCCAGGAGGAGCACGTGCACAAACACATACCCTCAGTCCCTCACACTGGAAAAAAAACTCATTGGATCTAAAGTCCAGACTCTTGAAAACATTGACAAGAAAAAGGACTCTTGATTCAATCAGATTTAAGCTTAAATCAAAAGGAAATCTGCTCAAATTAAGAGGCTTGGTCCTTGATTTGGACTTTAGACTTTGTTTTTGGACTTTAGATCCAATGTGTTTTTTTTCCAGTGCACCAACGTTACTCTTTGTAAAGTCAATTTTACTCTGTATTTTTCCTAGGATTATTTGGACCAAGCTTAGCAGATGGGAAAAAACTCACATTTTTGAAAAAGTTTAATGAAGAATGTTTTTGAGTTCCTCTGGTTGCATATTTTCTCCTGTCAAAAGCTAAAGTAAAAAAAAAGAAAAAAAATAGTTTGTGAAAAGAGGGGTTAAAATTTATTTTCTATATTGGGTCTTATGGAGTAATAGAACTTCAAACCTCTTTTTCTCAGTTTCAACTTAATAAGGATTCGTTCCTTTCGGTTAAACTTGATATACTCAAATCTTCTTTCTCTTCTTATTTTCTTTTCTTCTCGTATTATTTTCTGTAAAATCTGAGCCCTTTTTTAAACACTATGAATAATAGAACGCTTGCTTTTACAACTCAAAACAACACAAAGAACAATGGAAGAATGCGCGAAGTTGGGTTTGAACCCTGCATGCAACTATATTAACTCTGCGGAGGGCCCGGTTGCATACGCACTATATTGCAGGCGAAATTTGAGCTCGGCACACGACCGACGCGTGCTCGCGATAAAAACTCTCGGGATTGGGCACGAGTAATCGATGTTTTCCTGGATCGCGTATGAAACCAGGCCCACCACAGAGTTAAAAAAGCTGGATGCTGTGTCCAAACCCAACTTCGCAGATTCTTTCATTGATTTACGCTCAGTGTATTTTGCATGATTCAAGTGCAGTGTTCGTCCTACGAGAAGCATCTCAGTTTGTGAATATCCCGTTACAAATCTGCGCGACAGAGGCGTCCTTCCATCGACCAAAATAGACTATCCTTAAGTTCGAGGAAAACACTATTTGCACCTGTACCCTATCTCGAAAGCCGTGCGCAAAACTCGCCCGCAAAGTCGAGCGTATGCAACCCGGTCCACCGCGGAGTTCGAATAGTTGTATGTTAGGTTTGAACCCAACTTCGAATGTTCTTCCATTGGTTTACGCTCCGCGCATTGTTCGAATGCAGAGTCTATCTTTCGGAGAGGCATCTCAGTTGGTTTATATCGCGTTATTTTGTTCGTAATGTTTTTTTTTTCCTGTTAACTGAATAGCCTAGAGGCAGTTATTTGGGGGATTTCCTCGGATGATTCTAATGCCAAAATGGACTAATAGAAAATTACGAATGGAGTTTTAAACAGAAAATCGTGTACTTGAATTAATTTATTGATGCGAGAAATGCTGATGAGATAATACTTATTCCGCTTCTTGGATATGACGAGAGCCTAAAATATTGCCTAGTACCGTATCGGTAAAAATGGTCAAATTTTTCTATCTTCCTCTCCTCATCATGCCAGAGTGCTTTCAAAATTTCTGCTGGATTGCAATTTTTCAAACTTCCTCGATTATTCTCATCAGGCTGG
This sequence comes from Bemisia tabaci, assembly GCF_918797505.1. Classification (NCBI taxonomy): domain Eukaryota; kingdom Metazoa; phylum Arthropoda; class Insecta; order Hemiptera; family Aleyrodidae; genus Bemisia; species Bemisia tabaci. Next base: position 19,765,327 of record NC_092797.1, on the reverse strand, counting down.
CAGTGACACAAATCTCCAAGGGTTTGGCCGTGGAGTATCCAGGAGGCGGACCCAATAGTAAACATAATAATACGAATCAAAAATTGATTAAAATAATACAAGTAAAAAAAACTAATACATTCCGATCCGAATTTAATATTAGCGTCATAAGCTTCTCTTCAATTAACGAACAAACTTTAGATTCCTTGAACGAAAAGTCTAAGGAGCACTGGGGGAAAAAAAAAAACACGTTGGATCTAGAGTCCAGACTCTTAAAAACATCGACAAGAAAAAGTACTCCTGATTCAATCAGAATCTAGCTTAAATTAAGAACCAAGCCTCTTAATTTAAGCGGATTTCGTTTTGATTCAAGCAAAAATCCGATTGAACCAAGAACATCTTTTCTTGTCAATGTTTTCAAGAGTGTGGACTCTAGATCCAATGTGTTTTTTTTTTCCAGTGAGGGAGAGAAACTAAAGAAAAAGCCCGGCTTATGGCGGTTACTAATTAACTTGCAATTAACGCGGAGTAGCTGACAGAAACATCCAAGATGCAAAACGGAAGGAATGAGGAATGAGAGAATCGAGAACAAAAGAGTTTATGCAGCCGACTGCGCACGGGGAGCTCGTTGCAACCTTGCAACTGCACCGAACTTGAGGTGACCGTGAAAAGTTCTTATCGCCCGGAGAACAGGGATACATGAGCGTCTAATTATAAAAAACTCGAACGTTATCATACCCCCGGCGATTATTCAAACGGCGGAAATAAATAGGTTAGTTTTTGACCTTGTCTTTCTTTGTCTCCTGTTTGAGTGACGGCACCAAGAGGCAAGAGGCGCGAATCATTAAGGAGAGAATAATAACGGCGCATTGCTGACCGGTTTATGTGATGCACAGGAATTAATACGGAGATTAGTAGAAATGCTATTAACATGCAGTTTGCTTTCGTTTCAAAACAATCAGATTGTCACAATGTAAAAAAAAGAGACCTTTCGTCATTTAAGCACTTGGATAATATCACGTTGTAAAATTTTAAGGTGCATGAAATCGTTCGACAATAAAACTACACAATTTTATGCAAGAGCTAGGTAATGAGGTGAACACGGAGAAAAAGCCACGAGGGACCTGTCTTTCTCCTTTCATTACTTTTCATATAGTTGCTTTTTATTTCAATTCAGGACACGTTCGCATAAGCGTGCATTTTATAGACAGTTATCTTTCTCTCTCCTTCTATTTTAGATTTATTTGTATTCACAAGTTACATTCTTTTTTTAAGAGTTTCAACGTTTTTGATAATGGACACCACTAGGGTGTTGATTTTGAGTAATTTTTTTGAAAATTGACATCACACGGTTTTCTTAGATGGGAGTCAGGGCCGGATTAAGGGGGCGGCCCATAGCGGCAAAATTAGGGGGCGGCAAATTTTGCAATTTTTTTAAATGCAGGTACAAAAAAATAGGATTCAGAATAAAATTGCAAACAAGAAAAGGTGACAAAATCTCTCATTTCCTGAGAGTTTATTAATTTTTTTCGTATTCCGGCGATACAAAAGACTGCGCACCTTTAATTAGTTGAGTTAAGAGAGAAACCAAACACGTAATTTGGCCTGGAGCGGCGCGGCGCAGAGAGTGAGGACTTAAGATGAAAAGGGGAAGCCCTCGGTGCGGCGGTCGGCATGTAACACATATTAGCGCCTTTGAGACTGCATGAATACTTCACACATTGCGTCAAACACAGTACGGTCAACAGCGGTCGGCGCGGCGTGAAACGCACAGTGCCTACAAGACTACATGAATACTTCACGCATTGCGCCAAACACAGTGTGGTCAGCGCGGCACGGCGGCAGAAGTTAAAATTATTAAACCACATTTATGTTTGTTCTTTCTTAATTTTTTAGTCCATTTCTTACAAATGAAAGGCCTTGTCCACACAGAGATAGGTTTACGGAACTGAACTTTCGCACGAAGTTCCGTGAAATTTTGCTAGTAACGTTGACAGGGCTTACGCAAAAAATGTGTCCAACACGAGTGAACGCGTCTTATTATGCACCCTACCCTTCTCCCTCCGGCACGTTCACTTGATGGTTTTTATTGATGTTTCAAAATGAATGAGAAGAGGGCGTCAAAATAGAGGCGGCCCATGGGCGGCAAGTAGGTAAATCCGGCCATGATGGGAGTATCATTTACTCTTTTTACCTTGAAACTGACTTCACTACTGACTCTCGAGATTATTCTTCTTACAAAAATTATATTTCAAAGATCATCAATAAACATCAGGTCACCAAGTTTGCACTCTTATCGCACTTGTATTTGAAGAATCACCCACATATTCACTAAGAAAATACGAATTAAAAATAAACGGAAAATATTGATGGCGAGATCAAAATGTACAAAGATGAGGGAAAATAAAGAGAAATTTTCAGGTGAGTTTTTCTTAAAGTTTCCCACTGAACATTCAACCCATAAGTGAACATTGTGCAGCGTTGAAATGATGTTACAATCTCTTGTCCTGCGGAACGAAAATTTATCGAGATTAACAGTTGGACGTATTTTTGCTAAAAGGAGCTATGTGCATAGATTTGCGTGTAAAATAGTTCCTATTAGCTTGAATACAATCAGTAGGCTACAATACACACAAATTTTTCTTGGACTTGATAGTTGTTAATAGATCGTTTTCGATACATCAAATAGGTGAGATTGTAATCGATATCGATTGGTTCAACATGTAAACATAGCCTTAAAGTCAATCGAGTAATCTGAGCAAACCGGGGTTCTTCTGATAGATTTTTTATTCTTATGAGTGCTAAATGGCATCGCAAGGTGAAATAGTTGGGAATTTCCTCATTTTCAGCTTTTCCGACTGAACTTCTGAAAGTTGTGTTTGAGGTTATGTTCTATTGTTTTGAACCAAACGATACATCGAACTACTATCGAAAACGATCTATAACTGTAGGTATGAACGGCACTATAGAGCTACTAGAAGGCGCGAACCGACCGCTCTTGTTCCGAGATGCAACTCCCGATGACACGATTGCCCCAGAGGCGACGTGCACAGTGCACAGTGCAGCAGTGGCGTGGCGTGAATAGCGATATATCGATTGTTATGCCATTTAAACCTATGGAAAAGGATCGATAAACAGGGTATTCGCAGCGAACACCTTAATTATCGATTTTTTACCATAGTTTTAAATGGCATAACAATCGATATATCGCAATTCACGCCACGCCATTGCAGTGCAGAGTGCACACCCCTGCTCCCCGAGTGAACGACCTCAAACGATAGTCGGGCACGTAAGACACAACCAACGACTTGCGCGAATTTAATGAATCTTAATTATGCTAAATCATCGGCACTGTTAAATGGTTTAAGAGTAGACGTCCCAGCTCTGCATCGTTCTATCAATAGCGCATACGCTTTGGTACACAATTCATCATTACGCCCGCTCCCTGCTCAGTGCTCACATGTTGCTTGACCCCTTTCTGACCGCCCAGAGACGTCGAACCTCAAAAAGTAATTCCAATTACTCCCGGTTGTACACATGGACGGATTCAGGGGGGGGGGCGAAGGGGGTGTGCGCACCCCCTTTCCCGTTCGCCGGAAAAAAGGACGAAGAAAAAGAGAAGACAGAGAGAAGGAAGGAACGGCGAAAAGAGTAGGAAATAATAATACACATTTGCTGATTATTTACGACGAAATTGATTCAAACTGTATGTTAGATGCTTCAAAAATGCACAAATATTCTGGGATAGGCCCCCTGACTCCCCTTACGCCCCCCTTCGAGATGTCTGGATCCGCCTAATTTCGAGGTGTATTTTTCTCTAGAGAGCGTTCATAAATTACGTGACGCTTATGTGGAAGGGGTGGTCAGTTGGTCACGGTGAACGCTATGCCTGTTTGTTTTAACTAGAGTCCCTTTATACTGAGAGTCAAGACAATTTGAATCCATTTCTGATTGGTTCCCGTATTTTAGGCCTCCACAGTGTCACAAACGGGAATAAAGATTACATGTTCACCAATTGCAAAGATTAACTACGCTCTTTTAGAGGAAAATCAACTCCTTTATCCCGCGATTTGAAACGTTTACACTCTCTGTCTCTCCAAAGCGACTCTACTGAGTTGTAATGTGGAGGGCTTGTCGCCGACGCACAGGTATCAATTTATGACATGCATTAAGGGTTCAAGGAATACACCAAAGCACCATAATCGGCAGCCCACAATCTACGTGTTCATAGACACTATCCAAAGCACTCAATATTGAGTTCATGAAAGTGAGCTCGGACAGGTGATTAATGGCTACCGACAGAGACTGATAGAGCAACCACAATAAAATCAGTGGTGGCGCCGCACAACAGAACAAGCCAATGAGAGAAGTTGGAATTTTTTCTGATGAAATCGCAAATTTTTATGTTTTATACATGACATTATAAACTTCAAGGGGTGCGTTGTAGTAAAAACAGAAAAACTGATGAAACCGTTTTTAAAAAGCCGCGTGTAGTGTCAATAAAGAAAAAAGCTCTCAAAGTTTCCACATCAGTGGCAGGCCGTGAATGATTGGTCATCGATATTTTCCCATTTGAAGCTGTGGTAAAGAATCGAATATTAAGGTGCTCGTTGCGAATATTCTGTTTATCGATCCTTTTCTATAGGTTAAAGATCAATTGGACTACATTTTGCAATTCGGAACTACAATTTCTGACTCAGTTTAGAAACAACGTATGTACTATTACTTTTCCTATGCACATAAGTTTTTTTTTTACGGATGGGCCAGGAATTTCAGTTCTGAATTGCAAAATTTTGTCCAATTGATATATTATAGCACGCCACGCTACTGCTCCACACCGCGTTCGACCACTCCACGGACACGCTCCACTGTGCGCTATTGAGAAGTCGCGACAGATTGAGAGCGCGGTGTGTGGTCAGTTGGGTGAGCTGTGGAAGAAAATTGGTGGCTGAGATAAAAGTAGTGCAAAATCGAGAACGCTCACACCAATACTGCACGAGTCTGTCGCACTCATTATTAGCAAAAAACGTGTATGTACGTGGGATTTACATTGGATTTGCGTTGTTCTCGCTTAGCAGGGTGGTAGCCGGTTGCTAGAGGCGCTGACACACTCCTCGGTACTTTCAATTTCTGTCAAACTTGGAGTTTCGGTGTCGTGCTTCTAACGGAGGACAAGGTAGACTTCTAATGATAGCTTACGCTCCAACTGTCACTGCACGGTAGAGTCCTTGCACTCGGAAAATCCGTGTTGCCACGTGAGCTCCGAAAAGATTTGTTATGTTCAACAGAGGGGAAATAAGAAAAAGTTATACGTTTATACTTTGTTAATACATATATTCAAGCCACTAAACCAGCGCACTAAAGCGCTCCTTTTTCTGCATTCACGGTAGTTGTTGGTGAGAACGGTTTTTTTTCTCCTTCTCATTCATGGTGGGAGTGCTAATACATTATGTTCCTGCGCAGGATTGTTCACAGTGATGTACCATTAATGCGGTTCTAAGTCTATCAGAGAAAATTAGGTGTAGCAAGAGCAATTATTTTTTGTCAGACGCTTTGAGGGAATCATATAAAACCGATTAAGATGAGTCCAAAAAAAATAGGTAAAAATTAAAAAAAATTCTGTAGTCACGCCCATTTCCCAAGCTATCACTTTTTATGTTGAATGGTGCCATGTTCTGATGTGACATTTATCTCTTCCTTCCTTTTCCGAGCTATGGGACAGGTAGTAGAAGCAACTCACTGAAAAAGTAGTCTCTTGAATCAAGAGTCCAGGCTTTTGAAAAAAATGACAAGAAAGAGAATTTAGGATTAAATCGGATTTTTACTTCTTGAATCAAAAGAGAATCCGCTTTGTTTAGGAGGCTGGGCTCCAGATTCCAGCAAAAATTCACGTGATTCAAGAGTGTAGATTTCTTGTCGAATTTTTTAAGAGCCTGAGCTCTAATTCCAAGAGACTTTTCTCTAAACTCATGAAAAATTTAACAAGAAAGAGTACTCTTGATTTAATCAGAATTACTTGAATCAAAAGGAAATCCGCTTAATAAAGCGTCTAGGCGCGTCTCGATTCAAGTTAAAATCCGTATGAATCAATATATATCTCTTGTCGACTTTTTCAAGAGTCTGGACTCTAGATCCAAGAGACTTTTTTCCAGTGTGAGTTCAATTCGGGGACACCAAGGGTGGACGACGATATGACAACGACGAGGGAGAGGGCAGTAATACGTCAAGTGCAGTCCATAATGTTGGGTGCAGCGTGGAGCGGCGCGCGGCGCCGCAGAAGCGTGACGTAGGCGCTCAGCGCGGAGTGCAGCGGTGCAACCAATTGGATAAGGAGTAAGGAGCGAGGAACTATGTCAAGGGCAGCGCCAACGGTCCCGTCTTGGTCGCTGGAGCCCCGGCCCGGCTCTTGGGCACACCGCGGAAGACCCGCACGGCACGGCCCGGCCGCACGGAACTTGCATCTTCCACCTTCCTGCGGACCTGATCGCGTTCCGCACGGATCTCGACGGACGGCGCCCATTGTCCTATCGCAACTTGCCATCTGCAAACTTGACCTTCCTCAATCGCCCGCTCTCTACTTCTTCCTCGCGCATACTCGCCTGGACCATACTGTCTTGACGTCATTATTTGCTTGAGTACCTTTAGAGGGAGAGTATGGAGCGGGGACAAGAAACCCTTCCTTATGGACGATTGAGGAGCTCTCTGGAAAAAGGACATATCGCAAAAAATTGCATTTGAGATAAATAAGTTTGATGTTTCCATCATTCCTCTTTGGCCACTGACTGTGGCTTCGAAAATCGAGAAGGGGAAATCGGGAGTCCAGGCTGCGATGTAAGTTAACATAAGTAAAAAAGGAAGAGAGTAAGTAAGTAAAGTAAGTCAAGAGTAATAATGGAAACTTAAGTAAAATGAATTTTCCTCAAACGCGATTTTTTGTTATCTGCCCTTTTTCCGGAAAGTTTCTCTATGAAGGGAGCTGAGAGCAACAGTCATCATACCAACATATAATAGCTGGATGATGAGCTAAATCACTTAGTTGACGCAAAAATTACAGACGTATTCAAATGTATAAACTCAACTCACAAGAGAGAAATAATCCTTTAAAATGCACATTTAATGATGGCAGAAAATACAGAGATTAGTTTAAAGAGCGGAACAAATACGTAAAAGTTCCTGACAGAGGCTCAAAGCTTTGAAGAGGACCAAAGGAGTTGGTACGCGTAAGTATAAGGGAGCGGGCATCTGATTCCTGTGATCAAACTAACAATACTGACATATATGGCGCAACATTCTACAGCCTAAGTATGCATGGATTCAAATATTGATGTGCGACTTGCACGGCGTTCTGAGATAACTATTCGAGCACGCATGTGGTCAAATTGCCGTCGACGGGAATTGAAGGGGAATTTTGCGGGAGCAAGGACTAGATTGGCACGTTGTGAGAACATTACCACGTTATCAGACATCCATTAAAAATTCAGTTGTGAGACGAGTAGAAAGAGATCTCCATTCTTATTTTTCACGTTAACTTGGAATATTTGGAGATGAAATGTTGTAACTACTCAGAGTAAAATACGTTTTTTCAGATTTCAGTTTCTCATGAAATTAAACTCCCGGGATCAAATAAGGATAAGGCGCTTACATGATCCGTTTAAACTCTTAATACAATCGCAGATACCCGGGTATCCGCCGTCGATCACTAAGAGGTCCACTCCTTGAAAAATTGAATATCCATGGCAACTTGATTGCGTCCAAATTTCCCTTGCACGGACTGATACTCTTGATAGGAGTGAACCACCAGATAAAGTGCGAATTAAGCATTACAGCACATGTTTCTCAGAATTAGGTATTTACATTTTCAAAACACAGAAAGGGACAAACACTTGATTATTGAAAGGCAAACCGTTGTATTTCGCGATTCGATTCAAGTAGACTCTGAATTTTTCAACGGAACGGGAAATTCAAATTTTTCGTAACCAATGTTGAATTCAGACGATAGTATCTTAGATGGAGGATAATTTCAGAAATTTTCGTCGAGCAAATGGTGCTAAAGAAGAAACATACATCAAAATGCTTTAATTCGCACCTTGTCTACAGGTCCATTGGGAATATGCACTCGACCCTGAATCAGCAAACAGTATGACGTCGAAGGGTGAATCATGACCGCGACTTGGAGCTCGAGCGACGGACCAATGACCTGCGGACCAGTCGCGTGTCCGACATCAGATCAGTTTTGACACAACACAACTTGCGACTCGCCCAGAAGGGGTGAGGAAGCACCAAGGCGAGGAGCAGGGGTTCTGAGGGGGGCAAGGGCGAGAAGAGAGGAGAGAAAGGAGAGAGAGAGAGAGAGAGGGGCGCGTGAGGTGGGCGAACGGAGGGGAGCGCAGCGCGGGGCGGGGTGGGGAAAAGTTGAATGCACCTTGAGTGCAGCAGACAAGCGGTCTGGCGAGCCCCGGCAACAACGACTTGGGCGTAGCGTCGACGACCGGCGCGACGTCGATAGCTAGACGCGTCGCGGCGCGGCAGCGGGCGGGCGGGCGGGCGAGGAGCGCCGCTCTACTTGACTGCCTTAAACAAATCAGCTGGAAACGAACCTGTTGAGCGGAGTCCTCCTCATCTTCACTTCTTCATGACTCCCGGGAGACCCCGCGCCCCTCGCACCCCTCTCGCTCGCTCCACACACGGTTTACTCTAACGAAACGTCTTGACGATTTGCAGCGAGAGCGTTGTGCGGCGTCGTCGTGTCGAGAATTCTGGGTTTGATCGTTCTCTGATTTCTAGAGAAAGGTTCCCTGGTAAAAATTGGCAGTAGAATCTGTGTTCCAAAAAACCATAGACCTACGGCCGGCTTTAAGATTTCCAATAGCTTCTATAGCCGGCTACACAATTTCTTATAGCCGACAGTGATTAAGCAACTCACAGCCAGGCGATAAAGTGTATGCTAAACGTCACTAATTACGGATGCTAGGACTTAGTGAGTTTTTGGCCCACTGCTCTCTTTTTGGGCCGTAGTATCTTGATTTATTTTGCGAGGAAAGCTCCATACTTTTGATGGATGCCTGCCATTCCTTATACCTTAGAGCGCCTTCAATTTCTTATGATATTTTGTGTAATACCTCTGGTGTGAAATAGTTGCTTCAGACGCCGTGGCACGCTGCGGCGAGGCGAGCGGGCAGAGAGCACGAAACGCGCATTGGCGCCTACAAACCTAACAGGGATACTTCACGCATTGCGCAATGCGTGAAGTATCCCGTTGGGTTTGTAGGCACCAGTGCGTCGCCGCTCCGCTTTGTGTTAGGCTCTAATGTTTAATCTGGCGGAGTCAGCGTTATTCAACTCATGATTTTGAAATGTTTGCACATCCTGTATGGATTATTCTCGTTTTAATTGATGAAAAAAAAATATGTATTAAAGGAAAATATAATGTGTATTATATAAATATTAAGGTGGTTCCGTATCAAACTTAATGATTTCCAAAGTACACGAATTTCTACACAATTTCTTAGAGCCTTTTATACTCGATGGCGAAAAAGCAACAGTCAGGCGATAAAGTGTAAAGCCCGGCTATTAGGAACTATAGCCGGCTGCATAGTTTTTTATCGCTTCGTATAGCCCGGCCGTATGATTTTCTCAGCATTCTACAGCCAGCTATATGATTTTCTGTAGCCTTTTTCAGCCGGCTATAAGAATTCCTATGGTATTTTGAAACGCAGCTCTTATCGCCAATTTATACCAAGGTTTCTAGATGAAAACCTGGGGTTTCGTCTAAGAAAATTTACAGGTGTCTGGAAATTTGTAAATTTCATGTTAAAGAGGGAACCATTGCACCGCAGCTAATAACTTTGGTTTCCACAATGAACAATACATTAGAGGAGATTTGACCAAAGTTTCGAAACTGCTAAAATATATGAGTTTAAACGGAAAATTCCGCCTGATGACGCCACAAGACGGTAGATCTATAACTTCTGAATATATTTTTCTACAATTTTCCACATAGGAAAAAATTTTGAGAAATGCTGATGACGTCACAAGACGGCAGATCTATAACTTTTGAATATATTTTTCTACAATTTTCCACATAGGAAAAAATTGTGAGAAATGCTGCGAACACAGCTCATTAAGCTCTCTCGAATGAATCAATAAATATTTTCGTGCAAATTCTCCATCATCCTCCAAATTTGCTGGGCACAAACTAGATTTTTATTCGAATTTTGAATAAAAAAAAAAAAAAAGAAGGTACCCACCGCCTTTTCGCAAGAACAATCGACTCGCTCGAATCAAACGTCCTGACATTTTATCGGAAGAATTAATCACCGTACTGAGTCTAGAATTCTCTTTTTTCTCATTCCCTGATTTCCAAAAAGAAGAAGGTAAGATATAGTCTTTAATTTGACGAACTATGTTTTTTTCCGACGTGTAGAAAAATTAATATCAAATTTTCCAATTATCAAATGTAATATTCGATTATTCCGTTTGCGTCGTACTCGAACGAAATGCTCTAACGGCTTGTGGGGAGCACAGTTTGCGGTGTTCCTCTGATTTCCGAGGCAAAATGCCTTGCCAAAAATCGAGCGTATTTTCAGGACAATACATTTTTATAATTCGTCAAATCGTCAGAAAATATACTACATTTCTGCCCGGAATGTAAAAAAATGTATTAAATTGCGGTCATTTTTTTTCTTGCGTTTTGAAGCAGAGTCGACCTCTTTAAAAATCATATGATCTCGAAGCAGGGTTTGATGTCCACACAATCGCGAGGAAAGTGACTTCCCTTTCCGCTCTGTTGGTGTCGAATGTGACGAGGACGTTACGTATTTCATCAAAAAGCATAGATGCATCTATCCGAGCTTCATGGATGCGCGTGTTGCATACGCGCGGAGGTGAAGGCGTTTTGAATCTCAAGAAACTCACCGCCTCACCCGGTGCGCGACACTGGCGGCCTTTACTGATCGGATTAAAAATGACACGAGTGCCTTCAATTCTTCATTCATACTACAAAAACATCTTTTAAGAACATAAGGGACGACATTATTAAATTATTCTATGCTAAAAGTATGCGGTAAAATTAGGTTAGACGGCAAAATCATGCGAGCCGCGATCTTCATTACTTCCATGAAAAATTCGAAATCATTATCCTCGACCACTTTTTTTTATTGCATTTTTGTTAGAAATTCCGTTCCTCGTTTCCACGAAACTGATGAAGACGTCCGTTCGATATGCATTGAAGAGTCAATTTTCATGCTTAATTTTAATTAGCTTTCGTCTGTGCCATATCCAAGTAGTTGCATTCCTCAGTTACACAACCAACATTTAATCACCTGGAAGGAACGAACTAATGCGAGGGCATGCAAAAATTGCAATGGGATTTTTGCAGAAACTCAAATAAAGAACAGATATGCTCCTGCTCGTAGGAAAAAATAAACGAGACAAATATTTTTAATTAACGGTTTCTAGTGGATGGTATATGTGCATACGACGAACATTGAACGGATTTCACGACTGGTTTTTTTCCTCTTTGTTACTGCGCGTCGATGGGGCAAAAACCGAGAAATAGGGAGTAAAAAGTTCGCATTTAATTGGCAGGAGCTGCACCCAGCACATATGCTTGCACGCGCGCTGCCATGAAAATATGCGTGCATACCGTCGTGCACATTCAGAAGTTAAAAAAAAAAGAAAAAAAAAAAAAAAAAAAAAAAAAAAAAAAGACTTGAAATTTTTCGACGGCATAATGATTAAGTTTTAGAAGATTCCTGCCGCGCGAAAAGAATAAGTCACCTCAGTGGGAAATAACCAAAATTGGACTGAGTTCATCAGAGAGGAACCAACCCTTTTCGAAAAAATTGAGTTAAGAATGTTTTCGAGTTCGACTAGTCGTATATTTTCTCTTGCCAAAAACTCGAAGTCGAAAAAAAGAGATTCGTTTACAAAAAAAAGGGTTTAAAGTTTATTTTCTACATTGAGCTTTAGGTATGCATGAATAAAACTTCAGACCTCTTTGTCTCAGTTTCAACTGAATGTGGGTTGGTTCCTTTCTGATGAACTAAGGTCCAATTCATGGTGTTACCCATTTCACCGAGAGGACAGAGCTACACTAAGAAAGATAGCTGTGTTCGTGTGTTACATCCGGTTAATACGAGAGGAAAAACGCAAAATAATTTATATTTTACGTTGATTTCTGTGCAGTTTGCGCAACAGTCGCTTTCAAAAGTTGTGATTTCATTATCTGCACGGTATATTTTTACTCACTTCAAAGCGAAAAGGAAATGTACTTAAACTCTAAAAAAGGCACATCATGGTCTCTCATCAATAAGCCGAGTTTTTAAAGTAGAATCTCCAACTATGGGGGATGACTAAGTTTTGCTGTACAACAGGTGTGTTTCTAATCTTTAATACCTACTCGAAACATTACGTGTTCCGTTTTGAACTCATTTTTTTATCGTGTTTTCGTTGATGCTTGATCTAAGTTCCTGGAATTGTTTTAATTACATGTATATATTTGAATTATTTTGACCACAAGTAAAACAGGATGTAACGATATTCTTAAATTTAACATGCTGAATTATGCCCCCCCCCCCCAAAAAAAAAAGAAAGAAAGAAAGAAAGAAAAAAAAATGACAAAAAATCTGCAACGTTGCAAACCGCGATACAATGTTCGAGAAATTTATTTTAGGATAGTTCAGTCCAGATTTTTGTTTAGGTATATTTATTTCTCATGCATTTAGTTTGTCCGTTTGATGGCGTCGATTTAAGGTACATTTTAAAATTATGTTTCAACAAAATTCCACTACACAATTTTCCATGAAAAACGATAGCTTTAGACAAATGCTCGAACACCTGTTTATATTGCGCGACACAGCAAATTATTGCGTCAGATTCGAGCGAAAACAAGCTGCTACACTATTTAAAGGATAAACCACTGCAAACGTGATGCTGACATTCTGACGGTGTCATTGTGGAAATATGAGAGCACATAGAATTTGCAGATTGTTGAGCACTAGAACAGGTGATCTACGTTCAAACTGAAAGTACGCAAGCCACTGGTTATTTTTCACACCTTGATAGAAAATTGTGTTGGACGCTCAACTTGATCGCTTTGGAAAATCCCTAGTGATGGATATAGATTTCCAGCAAGACGATGAATGATGATTAAATTGCTGTTGAGTGCAAGAATTGGAACAAGAATAAATAACATGTGAATATTTAACGCTGAATTCTGTTTGGAATGATGAAAGTGCATCATGAAAGCATCAGGAGCATGTAAATATAAAATTTTAAAAAAAGGAAAGAAAATACAAATGTAAATATTTATCACACGTGAATATAAGATAGAATTGCCTGAATTTCCCTGTAAATATTTTTCCCGGTCGCAGGGGCTTTATTATTAACTCATGTATTTTATCGTATATTCCAAGCCTCGATGAACTGTTGAATTGCAAAATGAATAAGGCGAGTTTAAACAGAAATCAAATGGACAAGAATGAGCAGAGTGGAATCTTTTGAGAATATTTTATTTTCTCGTTATGTAGAAAATAATACAATGATTGCCCCTAGTTGCAGAAAAAGAATACCAATAAAAAATTAAAAACCCTTGAACTTAGTAAAACTGCAAGACTTCGAAATTTCAGATTAAGGAGCCTAGTAAATTAAAACTTATGGTCGTATCACGAAAATTTTAGATCTGGGGCCCAGGGAGGGTTTTTTTTTTGGGGGGGGGGGGGGATTCTGTTACGGACCCTACCGGCGGAGGGAGAAGGGAAGACGAAATTGTAGGAACTGTGATAATTTTTCACTACTGCACCAACTTTTTAAGGTTGAGACATTTTGCGTGAATAAGAAACGTTAAGTCGTAAGAATGCTGTTCTGTTCCTCTGAGTTTTAGAAAATTTCACGCTGGAGCAGCTAATGGCTCAAGGCGGGAGTATAAAACTGGGCATTGTCAACAAATTTTACGATACCCTCAAATATTTATTTTCTAACACTTTTAGAAGGCTTTAAAAAATAGCACCTCCAGATTGAAATTCCGAAGGCCGGTATAATGAATAGACTGAATCTAATCATACCGAATGTTCAAAGCAAGAATGATAAAGAAAACGATGTAGAGAGAGAGATAGACAGGAAACCCCCCCAAATTATCAGCGGTATAGTGGAACTAGGGGAAAAAATGAAGCGACTTGATTTAAACAAAGCCTGGTAAGAATTTTTAAAATCCGATTTTCCTTGCAAGTCATAGAAATCACTTAACTACCAATTTTCTATTGTCTTCGATTATTATGATAAACAGAGCTGCATTTCGAGACGTTTCGTAGACTACAATTTGGAATGTTGCTCATCCAGTCATGCAGAGGGGAAAAATAAAAAAAAAAAAAAAAAAAAAAAAAAAAAAAAAAAAAAAAAAATTGCATGCAATTTATCGGGTGCTTACCTAATGTTGTGGGTTTTGGTGAAAATTTAACTGTACTTGTTTTTATCTCCTCTTTTTTTGATCACATAGTTGTAAGTATTGTTTTGGAATTTGGTGATAGGACAAGTCATAAGTTAACACTGATATTACGGGCGGCTTACTCACATGCAGGATTAAAATTCTTTGGACGTGACTAGACACGGGAAAAACGAAATTCCCAGAATTTGAGGAACTCTATTTATAATCCGGAAAATTGAAAATTCACTAGGTATTTTCCTAGCGATCCCCCAGAGATTTTGCACGTTCACGCTTGGATCTCTAATCCAGTGTAGGAAGTCAATAATCAATCATGACGGTTCATTTGTACGTATAGGCATCCAATAGATTAACACGAGTCAAGAAATTATTCTCGCCTTTACTCTCGTAGTTGTGTGGCAGCACCCAAAAATACGCACGTGGCCGCAGTCAAGAGGTTTTAAGTTCTATTCAAGCAATTATACATAAATGTAATTTTTATTGAGCGATAGAACAAATTGCAGTATCAAGTAATGGCGTAAGTGAATTATACTGCATTCCCGATATTGATTTGAAAAAAATTATGGATATTGAGAAATCATACTGCAAAACTGAATGACATGATCGAATTTTTCTTGAGGAAGCCATGAGAAAAATTGGCTTAATTTGAGGAAAAACGCCATTCAATAAAATACTTAATCCAGGGATTTTAAAAATCAATGAACGGAAAAATAAAGGAAGTGAATTTTAAGAGGTATAGTGAGGGTTGATAGCATAGTCACGTGGATTAAAACATTTTGTTGAACTATCGAGTATCGAAAAGAAAGTCCTATAGTGATATTTCACGCAGTTTTCGTTGAAAATAATTACGAGTATCGGCACTAAAGGAGTGGTTATTTAGTTCTTAAACTTTGCGCATTATGTGTCTCGGCCAAAGCACCAAACAAAATTAATTCGATCAGAATCTGCTCGGTGACGAGAGCAAAAAAAATTGATCGGCCAAAATTAAAGCAAAATCGAAATGTACCTACCTAAAATTTAAACTTGTAGTAAAATTCATTATGATTTTATTCCTTATCCTTTTATTTATTCGATTTAACGTGGTATTCGTTGAGCACAAATAAACAAGCCGACCTAAAAAAAGTTGCGGATGTTATTTGTTTCAAAATAAACGTATTCTAATCGGTGTAATATGAACGTTAACCATGCAGCTAAGCGCACATTAAAAATCGATTATTTACGTAGATGCATTTCATCGCAGTTACGTCAGTTCCTGAATATTTGCCGGTAAAATGCACTTTAAAGAAGGTTCTACTATGTTCTACAACCCTAAACAGTCTATGTTCTAGAAAAACTCTGAAAAAAAAAACCAGTCTAAATTTGGAATCTATTTGACCGCACTGGATATATCAGAGGAATTAAAACTCGGCGCCGCGCCGTATGGTTATTTTATTTGATGATAAAACGAGAGACGTATCAACACGATAACTGATAATTATATTTTTCACTGAGATTAAAGAAAACGAGTGAGTGATAAGAAAAAGAGACATGTCGCCATCTATAGTGAAATATCAATAGAAACGCATCGAAACATGATCTGAAATTTACGTGTTGAGGTTCAGTAACACGATCAAATTGAGCCATCAAATTGGGCCTCTCATTGGTCGCATCCTCACCTTAGGTGTTTTGTCATTAATCATAGCTTCAGTTTGATATCTCAATTTGATCGTGTAACTGAACCTCAAGACTCGCGGAAGCGCTTCAGTGCCCTCTTTCGAACTGAGGCGCGAATTTTCGAATTGACGGCATGCGCAACACGACGCGACGCTTGAAATTTGGGAATCGCGAGGTATAGATGATTGTTGAGGGACGGACTAATTTTTAATAACACAAGAATAAAGCTAAACGCCAAACGGAAAGAGCACAGGGAACGCTATGAATTGAAAATCAAGTGCAAAAATAAACACAGTGAATTAGGGGATCGTGTGAATAATACAGTAAGTGGGTGCACAATCAAAATATAACAGGGTGGCACTTACCATGAATTGGTCGAGGTCGAAATAAAATTTGACGAAGCACGTCGTACAGATCCTTCAAGAGTTGATCCAGCCTCTTGTAGTGATCTTCGGTCTCCTCGTCCGAGGGTAAATTAAACGGAATCGCCATGATAAAATATTCCAATTAGCAAAAGGGAACAAGTATTCACAATTTGAAAATAAAACGATGCGCGAGAACCGCTAGGGCACGAAAAACTTTTTCTTCTTCAGAGTATCGGTTAAATACAAATTGAACTGTAGAAAGTGCTCATAAATCCATTTAGCTAAATTTTTCATATTAGTAAAAACACAGAGTTAATTTCGATATTCACACTTCCATACGAAACGAAAATCAATTTCAATTGCGATGAAAAGATGTAAACATGAGGGCAGCACGAAACGCGGAACTTTGCTGAACTCGAATTGGTTTAAACTGAAAAAAAAACACAAGTTGCACAAACGGATTTAATTATCACGAGAACTACAATTCAGAAATAATCCGATAGCTTTCACACTAGCTACGAGCTCCTGCTCTGAACGTCTACTGTGGCGAGCGACTCAGTACTACTTGTGGAGCGGACATGGGGCTCCGATCTTTCCCGCTCTATTCCCCCACCAAGATGTTTCCACTACCACGTGATCTACGCAGACCAATCCAGCCCGTTTGGACATTTCGCCTTAACACTTTATGGGACAGGTTTTGTTTTCCTATTTTTTCTCTTTTCTTTTCATCTCTTTCCATGTTTTGGTCGCCTCTCTTTCTTTCCTCTGTCATTCTCTGCCCCGATTTTATTTGTGATCTGCGTTAAAAGTTTCTTCTTCCTCGCAGGTGAGCTATCTCTAAAAAGGAACAAGACTGCGCGTCTGAGTCTGCGCTTGGCCCCGGTTCGCTCTTTTTATGATTATGAAATTTTGTTAAGAGGCATTTTTTCCGAGGGCTCGTTTCGCTTCAGTTACTTGTCTAATTTTCATTTGGCTAAAAAAATTAATCTGGGCACCACACTTGGTTACCCCGATCAATTAATGCGATTTATCAATGAAATAATATAATTCGAGAATTTGACTTTTATCAGTGGATTAGTACTGAAAATTTTCATTTTTTTTGCTTTACCATCAATTTTTACCACACCACTTTAAATCTACAGAGGGTTTTAATTTCTTCATTTGCTTTCCAACGCAGCTCTAAATTACGTTGAACCTAAATTCAAACTATCACGACTGTGAATTAACTCGGGGGGGGGGGGGGGGAGGGTCGAGACTGTAAGCCTCAAAGACGGTCAGGAGCAAGAGGGCTTGCCTGCCAGGGCGGCGTGTTGGGGTGTCCGCTTATTTTTTTTCCCCTCTTTTTTTATTTGTTTATTTTTTTTTTTTTTTTAAGTTTAAAATTTAATTTCAAGCTGTTTTTATCTATTTTTTCTTTTGAATATTGCTCAGATATGACCTCTTGATATTGCATAGACCCTCCTAGTCAGCTGTTTTTAATTTGTCTAAAATCTTTCAAATTGATGACCACACTCAAAAACCGCTTACTCATTTTAGTTTGCTACATTGCATTGTAGACCTCCTCATATTATTTTTCTACGCGCGGTGCATTTTCTTGGATATATCTTCATCCAAGCAAAAAAATCGTCTTCTTTTCCTTTGAAAGTAGGTATGAGAAGTCGAACTTTCAAAACACCGCAATCGAGACTATTTATTTTTCGAGTTTAGTCATCGATTCATAGACGCACAGTCAGCTACATTGAAAGTGCCTCTTGTTTGTGTTTACTTAATTGACGTCTTTCAGCGCGTGTCCAAAACTTTTCCTGGAAGTTGGTTTCTTGGATTTGGAGCAGGGGCCCAAATACGGGGGGCACGGGTGTGGGGCTGAGGCAAGAGGGAGGGGGGGGGCATAGCGCCACGACGCGACGAGACGCGTCGCGACGTATCAGTTCGTATTGCTGATTATCAGAGAAGAATCACAACTAACCTTAAACTTGGGTCCATTAACCTCGCCTGCACTTCGAATCCGACCGACTTTTATTTGCCTCTCCACTCACTCTTCGCCGTCTCTCCTTCCAATTTCGACGCATCATGCGTGGGTTGTTCATCTCCTTTATTCCCTCCTCTTCGCTCATCTTTCTCCTCTTTAAATCGCTTCCAACTCTGCATCAAGTTTTGGCGCCGCGACGAGGTGCCTCCAGCCAGGTCTTAGGATCATATGAAGTCACCTCTGGCCATTTAGTCGCTTAATCTCTAAGCCCCCCAAAAAAGCCTGCATTGAGAAAACAAATTCGGTCACTATCCACGGTGTTTTGTATCGGCTGTAATGTTCGGTTCGTGTAGCCGTACCTAGGAATTGTATCTCGTAATCGAGATTTCAAATTAAACCGAACTGTGGAAAAAGCTCGGTTGTGTCGGTACACAGTGTAAAGCAACAATACGACTAGATTACGGTGACTTGAACCGAAAAGCACGACCGAGAAGGGAGACCGTATTGGCGGATTACGTGAGCGAATTTTTTTCTCAGTAATGAGAGGGAATTTTTTGAAACTTCTTTTTTACGTAATGAAACTCGCCTCTGAGCAATATTTCTTGTCCCAGATTTAACACCATATCTCAGGTGAGATACAACGTTAGCATGGTAAAAAATGAGGGCATTTCGCATGTTGCCGCGCTAAGGAAGAACGCCGTATGAGCCTTTAGACGGTGTCATATTTCCTTCAATAAAAACCAAATTTACTGTGAAAATCGTGAATATTTTTCTTAAAAAAATTTCGGACAATTTTTTCGCAATTTTACCTAAAATATCTACAAATTTCAAGGAAAAAGTGTGCACAATTCTCCTCAAAAATACATGTTTTATCCAAGGAAATTTGGCAACTCTAGGATGTTCATACGGCGTTCTTCCTTAGCATGGCAGTATGGTACAACTTTTGAGAGAATTTGTCCACCCCATTAAAGCTTTGGATCTTGTTAATTAGTGAGTTGATTGAGTTATTCAGAGTCAATATGAGTTCCCAGGAGTTCAGTTCCAGGATTTGGCAGGAAGGAAAAGAGTGTAGTCCATGATTTTGCCGGTATGTGACAGGAACTGGAATCCCATGCCCGCACATAAAATGACGCACTTCTCATTAGTATAAAGTGTTCTCCTTTTGCTTAAAATACAGTCACATGGCCAAGCGATTCGAAAGTAAGAAAAAGCAAAATTTTCCTCATGATCATCAAGTGGTTGGAATTAAGGAGAATATCTGAAATTAGGTGATTTGAGTCGCAGGACAATACTGAACACGAAAAAACAGTTTTTTCACTGAAATTCTGGCTTAAAAATGCGAGGCATCTATGCCAACCCGGTACAAAAGTGGCAGGGGTTATCCCCTAAAATTGTGGTACTACCCTAATTTGTTGGATAATATGGGCATTTCAAATTAATGATGGTAGTACCGAAACATCCTGCTTAGTAATGTAATTTATTGAATTACAACCAAAATTAATTGGAAATGACCAAGTTTGTCCTTATAACCCCTATCACCTTTTTTCGTGGAAATAGTACCCCTATAGTACCCCGAATATTCTGACGGGTGGCTCAAGGGGCCTTTGCAGGACTCCTTTAAAGGTCCCAAAATTTGAAAAACCCTCGTAAAAGAGGTCCTTAGGTCAGTGGAGGGGTGGGGGGGGGGGTATCCACGAGGAGAGGCCCTCAAAACGTATCGCCATCCCAAAAATTTTCAAACCAGGCCGACACTTCATCCATGGTTGTTAGGAATTATTTCCGACGAATTGCAAAGTATCGGGCACTCATTTTGGGAGATGGCTTTTCCTAAAATGCCCCGAATTAGATTTTGTTAGTAATTTATTTAATTTCGCCACTGTGGTGTAAACTAAAGATATTTTAATTTTGAGATTTTAACCGTAGATTTTTAGCCAATTTGACATAAGTATTAAATTATTAGCCAGACATTATCTTCTAAAATCAAAACAAAGGCCATCACTATTCTCTGTGGGTCCTACCGTAAAACTGGAGCCCAGCGGGCGTAACTCAGCATCCGAACCAGGGGTCGGATACAATAGATCCAGCAATGTCAGCGCGTAGGGCATGGAGTAAAAACAGATCTTTTAATCCCTGCCACCTGTTCGCGCAGATTTTGCGGAGCTGGATGATCCCGAGGTTTTTCTTGAAAAGTTTGCAAGTAAGAACCTGTTCAAGGCCGCCTTGCCTCTCCCCTCGCGGTGGAACTGGTGCGGCGCCTTCATCGTAGCCTTTCGCATTTTCGCCCTTTGTTTGCCATATATCTTTGAGTACCTTTTCCACTTCAATAGCCTCATCAAATCTCGCATTCCTGAATTCAGATGAGAACCACCGGTAGCTCTACCTCTTTTTCTTTGTTTTCTTTTTTTGGCGAGATTAATGGGATGAGCATGCTCAACGTGAGGATTTATTGGTGTTGGATGTCTCTAATTCTAAAACTTGAATCCTACGTCCAATCGAGGAGAAATAAATAAAGCAGTAAAATCAGCTCGCCAGGTAGAGCAGCGGTGTGAAGTCAGTTTTTTTTTTGGAGAAATGAAGCCAATTTTTTTTTTTTTACAAATTGAGAAGAAAAAATAAAAATTAAATATACAACTTTTTTTACCAAAAGATAAACGAAACTTTTGACTGGAAAAAACCCTCCAACCCAGAGGTCCCGGCATTGAATACCAATCGGACAGAATTTAGAGACCTCACTCCTTTCCAAGGTAGACAAGCGTGTATCTTAGTTCTTACCCCATCTTCCATTCTCTTTTCCCCTCATCCTTCACGATTCACTGCTTCTCTTGTTAATAATGCTCTTGAAAATGTCTGTTAAAATTGTTCAAAAATAATGAAACCTAGACTTTCACACATGGTAAAGGATATTACTCGGTTAGATTTTGGGAAATTCTCCTTAACAGGAAAAGTTAACGAGGTATATGTTGGATTACTTGCAATTTCAATATTTTTATAGCAGACATTTTACAACATCTTAGTGTGTGACTTCTAACAAGCAAAAAATCAACTTCAAAAATTTTGAGTGGAACCTTTTTATGCTATAGAATTTGGCTTTGAAGGTGACACTAAGGTTATCATTAATAAAGGGGGAGATTATTTGGTTTTATAGCATGGAGTTCAATGAGGTGAAGCTCTAGAGAACGATCAAAATTGACTGAAAACAAATAGGTACCAGGCTGTAGGTACACTTTTTTTTCGAAGTACGGTCTGATAATTTTTTGTCAAGTGTTCTAAAGTCCCTGCTGGAGTGACAGGAATTCCTGCTTTGACGTCTTGGGATCGTATTTTGATGCTTGAAACTTATAAGTCAGCAAAAAATATAATTGCAACTGTCCAAAATCTTTGTTGCTGGGCGAAGTCCAATATGAGGGGGGGGGGGGGGGCGTATTGGTACCCCAAGCCCAGCGCCAAAGGTACCAGTACCAGTACCTGACCCATAGTATTGGGAAAATCGAGTTAGTGACGTATTGGAAATCTACAAGAACGGTTCTGCGTGGAAAATCGTGTAGCCCTATCTTATGCCATGGTGTATGATGGCTCTCAGTGTTATCGCATTACTTTCTGTAACTCATTCGGATTTAACCAGCAAAACATAATTCCTTGACCAGCGCAAGATGCGAGAATGCGTCGAGGACAGAGTGACATCGGTAGACAAATGGATCACAAGCCAGGGAAAGAACCGAGACATCATACACATTTCCTCATCAAAAGTTCATACAAAACATATGAAACGTGTCGAAAATGTGTGTCAACACATCAGTAAATGTTCGGATTTACTGTTTGTGTTAAAATTAGAATTAGTGCATTAAACTTGGTACCTACTTTAATGATATTCATGGTCTTTGTCGTCAGTGAATTCGCAGACAGATGGCCAGGGGCTCATCGTCCTCCATATGAAATAGCTACGATAATATTGAGAAAATGTTGAGATGGT
Organism: Bemisia tabaci; assembly: GCF_918797505.1. NCBI lineage: Eukaryota > Metazoa > Arthropoda > Insecta > Hemiptera > Aleyrodidae > Bemisia > Bemisia tabaci. The sequence continues at coordinate 19,742,951 of NC_092797.1, read as the reverse complement.
CGGAGCATCGGTACCCTCGGTGATCAGCATTGCATTATGATCGAATGCTCTCTGACAATTTGAAAAACTCAGGTCTGATTTTTCTCCGTCTCCACAAGGTTAGCCTGCAAGCCAGGGACGAGGCCAGCAACAGCGGGGCATGCGGAGAGGGGAGGGGGAGATGTAGATGGAGGGGTGTGGGGGAAAAGGAGCAAGTTTATACTGATTGTTGCATTCGATCAGGACACGATGAGCTCGACGCGGACAACCCGCGAGTGGCGTTGCCTTGTTTCATGATAAAAAGTTTTATTCCAAGGAAATACATGTGATAATATCACGATGTACTGATATCTAAAGCTAAATGTAAACAAATGAACTGGAAGGCATTATTTTTGAGCATCAGAGTAACTTTAAATGATTTTTTTTTGCTGGGCTATGCTGAATGTTATCTGATGTGTTATACGTGGGTATAAATCGAAAAAAATAAAAACAACGACACAAATTTGGTATTTTGATATTGAAGTGAAACTGAATTCTCTCTAATTACGTCATAGTACAATCTTGATTACATAAAGAGAAGAAATCATAATGAAGGAGTAATAAAAGGCCGAGAAAAAAGTTGCCTGCCTTAATAATTTCAATTTGTGACAGTCATTTTACAATTGTTGTATAGATATACATCACGTTCAAAGATACTCCTTACTTTGTCCTGGCCGATTTTAAATTCAAAATTAAAAAGAAAAAAAATTGTCATAGTAACTGCAGCGAACTTAGGTAGTGTAGAGGCCACAAAACATAGGTTAGATTTTTTATGACTTCGATATTATTCCAAGATTTTCCCTTGTAACTCGTAAGACTTACTTTCGAGATATTCCACAATTAAAAATGTGTTAGGGGTGGCGTAATCCCTATACTTATGGCACTACTCCATTTTTTTGGGCCAAGTATTTGTGTTAGTACCGCAAAATTTGGGTTGGTAACCTAATTTATTGGGGTACCACCACAATGAATTGGAAACGCCTCAGGTAGGGCTTAATCCCCTTTTGTTCGTGTCAGAGTGCTGAAAAATGTTTTCCCGAAAAAAAAAACATCGTTACTCTTCTCATTCGTTACTCAAAGTAGGTGCTCCGAGGCGCGTATAATTTTCTAAAATGTTGACACGAAAAACAGAAAAATTTCCATGAGGAACTGTGTATATGAAGATTTTCTAAAATGTTCGATATCTTCAGAGCTTTCCACGGGTAAGCAGCCACACAATACTCAAAATTAAACTTTTCCACTGCAATCTGGAATCGACGCTGGTGAGGCTCCAGCTATTGCGTTCTAGACAAGCAGTGTGCCCCCTTGCCCCCTCCGGTGAACCCAGTCCGAGCTCCCGGTGGCGACGGGGGAGGGGGGACGGTGGAGTCAGCGGAGGAATGGCAGCGACCGGAGTGGTGGTGGCGACGGCGGCGAGGGCCCTGAGGCCAATGAAGTAAGTCGAGTAGCTGAAGAATTAATAACACAATCACCCTACCATTATTGGTGTTTCTTCTCGCTCTTTTATTTTTCCTTTCTTTTTTAGTCGAAACGTATAACGATCCGAGATAAGTTAACTGCACACACTACCGAGCGTCCGCCACCTGAGCTATCTCTGCGCCGATCGAATCGTCGCCTCCCCGCCGATCGCCCTCGGATCCGGGAGCTTCTGCCCCCCCCCTCCCCCCGCGGCTCGACGGGGGCCAACAAACCGGACCCGCCGAAAATTTTCACCGGGTCGGATCCACGGCGCATGGATCAAGTGCAACTATATTAATTTTGTTCGCGGTGATATGTCCTGGCTGGTTACCTCGTGATTATAATCCGGAAACACTTTTAATGTTGAAGATAGGATACTCCTATTTTATTTCACGAAAGGCACCTCACACCAAGGGTGTACCGACCTTGGACAGGGCTGCGTGGCGGCGGGAAGCAGTGACGATTCTTGAAATTTGGCAACATTGATTTTCTTCCATTTGAATGTATGTAAAACAATCGATTCTTGGTGAGGCAGCTTGCCTCGCCAAAAATCGATATTTTTAATGGATTTAAATGGAGGAAAAACAACATTGCCAACTTGCAAAATTGCCTCTGGCGGAAAAAGGCTCGGATTGCGTGCACTTCTTTGAGGCTCGGTCCCCATATAGGGAAGCTGAGGGAAGTGGAATACCCTATGAAGACATGCTGGGGGCCCCTTACTAATTTTTAAAATCCTCAACCGTAAGACGTGTTTTTTTTAAAAAAAAATTGAGAAATACCAGGGCATCTATCAGCCTGAAAAATCGATCAGAGGATTTTTGAAACGTTTGGGAAAACCTTGAAAAACGTCGTGGGCTCAATTTTAGTCCATTGTCAGTTTGCCTTCAGTTCTAAGTGTAGGCAAAACGAGCGCCCACATCACCGAAAGGTACCATAACTCTCAGATGTCACGATTTCTCGAGGGAGAAAGCAGGAATAATAGATTATTAGATAAGATGCCACTTTCACCATTTTGATAGATGTTTCCGTTTACAAATGACTCGTAGGACAAGCTTGGAAATTGCTGAAATTTACTCCTAACTGAGATATTTGATGTTATTAGATTCGTAAACTCAAACTTCCCGCTCATGAAAAAACAAAAGTTTACATGAGTCAGATCGCGAACTTTCGCGCTCAGTACAACAGTCTCTGCGACCGGTGTGAAAACATGGCAACCTCAATCTTGGTGCCTCTGCTCAGCTGTAGCATGTTTTTGACACTTTGATCAACAAAGCGGAGAAGGACACTGATTAGAAAATCTGCCAACATCGTTGCGTTGCAGTGCACGCTTGGATTTGAGAAGACTATTGTTTTTCTTGCGAGCGAGGAATTCAAAATTTCCGTAAACAGTGTGAACTAAAAACGTTATTGGTATCTCAGTAGGGAATTGCTTTTAGTCATTTTTGTTGCGCAATTCGTGTTCTACATAAAATTTTCGTCAGGTGACATGCATCAGAATGCTTAAATTCGCACTTTGTCTGGTGGTCCATTCTGCAGAACACTCCTCTTACTTTCTTATCCCTGCGTTAAAGTCTCCAAGGAATTTTGTTTGAACGAATGTCTTTATTCTTGGATATACCAAATCTTTTTTGCCATTCCCAAGAAGTGTGAGAGGTTCTGCAAAGTGAGTACACCTTTCAATTTTGAAATTGTAATTAGATCGATTTTTCAGTGAGGAGCCCTCTTTGACCCCTCACCCCTTGAAATTATTCCAGGGACGACTCAATTTTTCAAAATTTTTGCCGAAAAAGATACCCGGACCAACTAGGAGCTAAAGAAATCCTTTGAATGCTCCTTTGTAGCTGGTGGGATCCCACCAGCCCGCAGATCCTCCTTGATGGGGTGTCTTTTAGTTCTCGCTCGACCCCCCCCCCTTGATGCGGTGTTCCCCCTGCCCCCAGTAAGTTCCTAGTTCTTTCCATGTTCCTTTTTTGAAGTCAAAATTTTACATTCGAATGATTCTACGATGATATTTACTACCACACTGGAAAAAAACACATTGTATCTTAAGTCCAGACTCTTAAAAACATCGACAAGAAAAAATACTCCTGATTCAATCAGATTTTAGCTTAAACCAAGAACCAAGCCTCTTAATTTGAGCAGATTTCCTTTTGATTTAAGCTTAAATCTGATTGAATCAAGAGTCCTTTTTCTTGTCAATGTTTTCAAGAGTCTGGACTCTAGATCCAATGTGTTTTTTTTTCAGTGCAGTTGCCTGGCAAGAAAATGGTGACTCCACGATTGTCGGTCGCGTCGCAACCAACTCCGGCGCGAAATCAGTGACGCTGATTGTGAGACTCGGGTCAAAAGCCCATAGGTTAGCCGCACCGCTTTGAAGATCCTGAAACGGACGCCAGAGGAGATGGGTTTCATGACCGCGGAAGTGACTGCACTACATACCATTCATTTAGCAAATTGCGCCAGGACTGCGCGTGCGCAGTGCGGGTGCGCGCGCCCCCGCCCCCTCCCCTCGTGCGTGCCGCCACGATTACGCGCGTTAACCGTGCACACCTGCGCCTTTACACGTCCGCGTCCATCCACTGCTGGATTACCGGAGCTTCCGTTTCAACCATCGTGTGCTTTTCATAGCTTTGTCTGCATTTCTGCGGTAGGTATTTTCTTATTAAACTGCAGCTCGACATGAAATGGAGTCATTGACCACCACTCCCGAGCCAGATAAAAAATTCGAGACCCTATCCATCATAACATTCAGGCACAAAAAAATGGAACATGAATTTTTACTTATATTATTTGAATTGCTCAGGTTCCGTCAGTTTCCCAGCTGGAAAAATAAGATTGCTCCCTAAGGTCTGCACACTTTTCTGGGAGGCCACCAGCCAGTCTTTTGGAGGAAGAAGATTACCTTTCACTCGCGGAGTCTTTAGCTATACCGATGTGGTTGCGATGAAATGATTTTTTCCTTTCTACCTTCGTTCATATCCTCGTCTTCAAACTCAAATCTTTAGAAATCTTCATTGTTTTATCCGGTGCTAGCCTCAAATTCAATTCCTTCAACTTCGGCTCCACCATTGCACAGATCAATGAAAAAACGGAGAAGACTCGTGGATAGTGAATTTAAACTTATTTTATTGATACAATCTAAACGGAATCTAACTTCATAGCATTCGAATTATGGTTTGGACCCTGAATGCATTTGCAGATCTTAAACTTTTGCTTTAAAAAGAAAAATTACAAATTTTTTCTTTAAATTTGCCTAATGCGATATTTTTGTCTCATTTTGACTGGGAAGAGTAATAATCCTACCATCACCCATATCATCCATATCAAATGGAGAATCCATATGTCGCTGTACTAGAATTCGGAAGAAGGAGAGGGAACTGTTCTCTAGAAAAAAGATGAAGAGGGAAGGAGACGGATGAAACTGAGGAAAAGAAAAGAAAAAATGAAGGAAGGAGGGGAAAGAGGAAGAGACGAGGAGGGGAAGGGGGAGGGGAAGGAATGAAGAGAACTTATATTCCCTGTCTTCTTTCTACCTGATCCTGCTCCTCCTCCTATCACTGTTTCTTTTCTCCTTTTTATTGTTTACTTCTTTTTCCTCTCCTTCTTCCTTGTGCTCTCGTTTTTCATCGGATTTTTCATGCGTCCATATCTTAAATATGACATTATGTCAGGAGCTCTAGCTCTTGAGTCTGTCAGACCAAAGTTAAACTTTAAATTGTTTTAAGAATTTGAAAGAAAGCTTTCACAGATTTAAGATAAAAATGGTAACTTAACAGAATGAATTTGACTCTACTCAAACGCACATACGATGTTTTTTTCCTGCAGATGCGACAGAACCACAGCGCGCGAGGGTGCGTCCGCGGACGCCCGACAACATGCTCGAGGAGTAGCGCGCCTCTGGAGTCCGGAGCGGGATTGAAAATGACGATGATATTCGCAGATAAAACCAGGGGTCATTGCCTATATACAATCCTCATTATCTGATCACTCGGGGACTCGCGCCTCCCTCCGACTCATCACGATCGATACATCGAATCGATCCCCATGTACAACTGGAACAATTATCGAAGTTCGATTATCGCTCTCGACGAAGGCGAGTGCCGGCCGGCCGGCCGGCTGTTCGCCGCCGCGCCGCGACGCGACGCGGTGTGCTGCGGCGAGGAAGCGGAAATAGTTGTAATTGCAAGCATTGGCACGTGCAAGAAAAGTACATACACTTATATGCAGGTCGCTAACCTCCCCGACAGACCACTACACGCTCCGCACTGTTATATCATTTAAATAATGTGCTACGAAACTTTATGTTCGGCATATTGCGCAACTGTTGCAGCAATAGTCTTCGGGGCACGAGGGATGGGGGTGCAGGGTGCACTGCTGCGTACTCCGTAAAAACATCGTACCAACTATCGGGCGTTGCTAAATTTCTAGGATGAAACATTTAATGTTGAGAGGAAATGTGAATTTTCTCTCAAAACTATCAGGAAAATTAGAGTATCTTTAAGGGGAGTGTCAAGAGGATTCCATTTTGCAATAAGGAACCACTATTTCTGGCCCATTTTAGAAGCAACATACATGCCATTGGTTTCCCTATGTAGATATATGCTTTTATGGGAGAGCCAGAGATATTGGCTCCTTATTGCAAAATGTAATCCAAATCAAGTCTGCTGATAGATGACACAAAGCGGAATAAATATTACACAGACTGAATGCTTTCCGAAATCTTTAATCAAGTTATTCCCGAAAGCCTTTCCTTGAACCCTCTTTCATTTCGTTTGCTCCCTGAAGTACCCCTAATTCCCCGGTCCATTCCAGTTTACAAAACTTTGGAATCGGTGGAAATTAAATCTTTAAGCCGGTTTGTGATCCTACGGGGGTTCATAATACAGCAACCAAGCAGAAATGGATTCCTTATGTCTTAACTATCAGCGTAAAAGGACTCTTTACTCGCGAGATTTTTTAAATGCAACACACCCGGCAATTATCCACCACGATTGAAAAACTCTGAAAAATTTACAGAAGAATTCAGAGTGCAAGTTTGCCAGAAAATTATTATTTTATTATGAGAAATTTGGCAACGCGCGAATGTGCATACTGAGTTTTTTTCCTAACACGGCGACGGTGCACGCTGCACGCGTCGAGGTGCAAAGGGTGCTCGGTCTGGCTATGTAATGGCCTCATGTAGCCAGAGACATGATAGAAGTGCGTATTCTGTGTGTAATGAGTATTATAGCAACTGCAGCGAGCGAGAAACAGCGGCCTGAGTGTATGCAGATGCTAATATTCTTGAGAAACAGTGCGAGTGATAGAAGTTGATGATCTAGGGCGAGAGTACACATCAAAACGTTGAACAGTATTTTTTACTTAGAGAATTTGTAATTTACAACCGGCTGTATGGACGGTTCATATAGAGTCAACACGATCATCGGATGCTATATGTATTTCTAGGCAAAGAGCTTCATGAAAGGAGTAACTGAATATCGAATCAGGGGTGTATATTTGAAAGCCCATATTTCACATAATTAGGGGTCGAAATAAGTCGCGAAAGTCCAAAAGACGTTACGTGAAAGTAATCAAATCGACTGTGTATGTCGGCAATCACATTACTCGTTATGTGACGTCGCAGACTTCCAGTCATAATTTATTATTTAAACAGAAAACTACTCCACGGCAATTCTTCAGAACTGCCGTGATTTTTCCTCTCTGTGCGAAGACAATTCTGTAAAAACTTCAAGGAATGATGTCAATTTGTTCTCCTTTAAAAAAATAACATAGATGCGGAGATTTTCAGACACTGCAAACGAGATATGTGTTTGCGGACGTACGCCCTCGAAATCTAAAATTTAACAATATTAACATTGGCATATTCTCAGTGAAGCCAAGTCAGAATATTTGTTGGGTGAATCAAGGAATTTTCCTCCCACATATCGCCACCGATTTGCAATTTCGCAAGCAAAGACGCGCACTTTCGACTTCAGTCATCGACATCAATGGATTTAGATTAATTGCAACGCTGGCCAATGAGACGCTCAGAAACGATATCGATGAGCACTCGCTTTGATGTAGCGTTCCGGTCTGTACAGAAAGTGTAATGGATCGTGCGTTAAAGTCTCCAAGGTAGCGGCGATTTTGCAAGTCGGCAACAATGTTTTTACTCCATTTAAATCCGTTAAAAATATCGACATTAGAAGAATTATTTTTAAGATTTATCATTAAGAATCGATAGTTTTGCATGCATATAAATGGAAGAAAATCAATGTTATTGCCAACTTGCAAAATTGCCGCTACCTTGGAGACTTTAACGCACGATCCATTACACGCCGCTGCTCAAGGGTGCCCTCCTCCACATGTTGGTGAAAATATGTAACTCAATTTCTACATATACATGGATGCATTAAGGATATAGGAGCTTAATGATAAACGAGTTCATCTTGCTGCACAGAGGAGGTATCATTCAGACCTGTTTCTGTTTTTGATTTTGATTCGCACCATAAATTCGAACCGAAAAGATGCGTTATTCGCTCAGGTGGGGTTGAACAGGTTTCTGGATAATTTATTTTGAGGCTGATTGAAAGTTTAAGAGGGAAGCTACGAATGAGGTGCACATGCATGCATCCACCTTGGATACTGTATACAACTCGTGCTGCTTGTATGAACATGTTGCATAAAATAGAAAATGAGGACTGGTGACTCCCACTTGAGTAAGACGAAACCCACCTCTCTCACGTCTTTTGATGGCTTGCTTTGCGATACATCGATTGATCTGCCATTTAAACCTATGGAAAAGGATCGATCTACACGGTGTTCTTAACAAACACTCTAATAATCGATTCTTTACCATAGCTTCAAATGGGAGAATATCGATGATCGATCATTCACGCCTCGCCCCTGCCCCTCGCAGGATCAATATACTAAGCCAAGGTCCTCTAACCAGCTTCATTCTCTAACCTGCTGCATCATATTTATTATTATTGCTCGGCTATTTTGAAAAAGAGCGAATGTGTTATTAGTAAATGCTCTTAAAAACATCCCTTGCAGAGATCTTCTTAGTGGTTTCAAGTTTCTTTTGATTTCCGTTTTTGTTCTCTATTGGGTATATTGTGTACCATGCCTGTTTTGTTCAGATTTTGCGCAATTTTTGCCAAAATGCTTGGAATGTGATGAACTACTACGTAGGTGTGCGGATTAAGTTGCAAAATTTGCTTCATCTTGTTTTCTTCCTTCCCATATGATCCCTCTTTTATCGTTTTGGTGTCTACTTATGAAACGTTTTGTAACTTTTCAAAATTGATTCCAATAATAAACAGGTAGTTTGATTAACTAGTAGACGTACGGTTAATGCCAAATCAAACAAAAAATAAAAAAAATGATAATTGGTAAAGTAATAAATAAGTAGCAAATAGAGAAACTACTCCTGAGTGTGATCCTGCAGCACTATTCCCTTTCAGAAAAATCCTCTTGTTACACTGGAAAAAAAGGTCTGCTCTTGGATCCAGAGTCGGTACTCTTAAAAATTTGGCAAGAAAAAATACTGTATTGATCCAATCGGGCTTTTGCATGAATCGAGAGCCATGTCTCTTAATTTGAGCGGATTTCCTTTTGATCCAAGCAAAAATCCGATGGAATCAAGCTAATTTTTTCTTGTCAAATATTTTTAGAGTCTGAAATCTAAATCCAAGAGACTTTTTTTTCTAGTGTAACGGTGTTTTGTCTCCAAGTTAAATCAAAATCAAAACCTTGCAGGAGGGTAGCCCTGCAGTACTTATAATGCATTTCATTACCAAAGGTAATTTTTACCGCTGGAGGATTTTAATGCAGAGCACACCAAAAGACGTACGGTTAAAATTGCAATGAGGAAAAACAGAAATAAAGAAGAAAAAGAACTGGCGCGAAAAAGGAGGTTACTGACTCGCGGAATACATCTTTTTACGAGCGCGTTTAGAGCTATCATCACTCCTCTGACGTGAGGACGCAACTTTATTTTCGAGTGAACCCCGGGAAACGTGGAGTTTTATGGACGATAGAGCTCATCTCAATAGGAAGTTACGCCCTTAAATCAGAGGCGCAACGGTGTGCGTGATGAGACATCGCCGTCGTCAGCACACAGTCTACGACGTCAAATAAAACCCATAATACTCGCTCGCACACGGGCGTATATACCTTAATTGAATTCGTATCATTTCGACCATCAAATATTTGCTTACAGCCCGTTGTCATCCGCCATTAAACCACTGCCGATCAATATTATCGGGCATTGACTCTTGTGTGAAATTAGTCATTTCGGAGGTGAATTCTTATCGGGCGCATCTGCAGAGACAGTCGGACTAGCTTCCGACACTGACCCCCGCGATGTCCCACTTTAGCCCATTAATATTAATGATACATTGTCGTCATATACTTAAATACGCCCGGTGTTTGTGATTCAATTAGAGCCGAATAAAATGGCCAGAAGGTATTTTTTTTTATGGAAATTCGGAGTTCGGGATTTTTCCCTACTCTCGGTAAAATTTGAGAAAAATTTTGAAGGAACTTCTTAGGTTCGCCATTTATGCTACGGCAAATAACAAGGTGTAGCTCGTCAGCCTTGTGTGCAGTTTTTATTTAGCAAAATCAAACTAAGGAATGCGATTATAATCTCGAGTAAAAACTTTTGGAAATAATTTGACAATATTTTGTCACGTCATATCTAAATGCGGTATTGTAACTGCTGTATAGGAGATATTTTTAGTCCTCGATAGATCAATAGGATGGGAAATGCAGTCGATCATTTTTTTTTTTTTTTTTTTTTTTTTAAAGTAGAGAGGACGACGGCAGGAGAATGGAATGTGTACGTAGTTATGGTGATAATGTATCTATGCACTTTTAGTGTGTTTTCATCCATGTTTCTTGTGCTCAAATACAATATGGTCAGAAAATTGGAAAACACCATTGGAACAGCCGTACTATATCCACGGAGGACGTATAAAAATGATGACAAGTTCAGAAAAGCCACCTTTTAAAAACTCGATCTTCATAATAGCAATATGTAAACTGTGAGGTCACACATGGAAACGGAACGGATACAACAAAGAGATACCTTTCTAGCCCTGGGTAACAAGACACTCCAGAAAAACTACCTTTGCGATCCTGCGTCCTTGACATTCCTGAAATTTACCGGTTTCCGGCGGCGAGTATATCCTAATCCCTACCTCAGCTCACAAAACAATGTCAGCAACGAGCCTTTAAAGTTTATTGAAATAAAAAGAGGTATTACACGAGAATTTCACCTTGTAAAAGATTCTACAGCTGCTAAAGTAGGTCATAAATAAAGTATGGGCATTTTTTGCCCCGAAGCATTTGGACTCTTCCAGATCCAGATTGACAAAAGTGACCTATAAAACCATTCAGTGTTGGAGCTGAACTTTATGAAACGCTGATCTTCCATCGGGTCTTGAGCACATCTGAAAAAATATAAAAATTGCGAATCTAGTGCCTGATCTTTAAGGGACATTTTAAAACATGTCTAACTAAGGATGACAATGTACATCGTGAAGTATGAGAGGAAAACTTTGGTTGCTCCACACAAGAGTTTTTGGTCACAGATATTGAACTATAGCTCAGGCAACTGACGTTTTGGTCAGCTTTACTAAGATTTACAATGTTACCAGAGAATTGGGTTATCTGAACTAAAGCTTAGTCTCTGATGGGAGAATTAAGTTTTCTGGATCTATGAAATCAAACTCTCCGCTCACCAAAAAAAAAAAAACAAGTTCAATCAAACTCATGAATTCAGCAATTCTAATGTGAAGTGTACGGTCATATTTGGACTACAAATCGCCATTAGGAACTACAATTTCTGGCTCAGTTTAGGAATAACGTATGTACTTTTAATTCCCCTATGCACATAAGTGTTTGAGATAAGCCAGAAACTATGGTACTTAATTGCAAAGTGAAGTCCCTTTCTCACTCGTGAGATGATTGTGGACATTTTTCAAGACGTTTCATGCGTTTTACGAGTAATTTTAAAGGAAAATGGGCCTTCTAAAACAATGTTTTTCTTGTTTTGTCCAGTGGTCCAGCGTTCGTTCCAAAAATTTGCTGTATTTTTTCTTCTTTTATTTACTAATCTATAATCCTCACTTTAATTGATATCAACTGACATTAACATAATGTTGTACCCTGTCGCGGTCAATCGTCCAACAATAGACGATGATCAGACTAATCGTCGATGGTCATCATTGTATAATTGTTGGACTTAAGGATGGCGCCATCCCCCCAGCGTTGGCTCTCCTGCTTATTGTTCTGACCGCACAGACGACGATCAAACTAATTGTCTGGGTTACCGGCTCTCACCATCCCTAGTAGCAGAGTTATATAAAAAATTTGTTTTTAAAAGGATAAACCGTAAATAACCACAAGCTAAAGAATATTCATAGTTTATGTAATGGATGTAAAGTTTTTTAGTTAAAAGTTTACTAAAAAACTTATTTTATTATGTAACCCTTAGTATAAAAGTTATATAACCAAATTCAAAGAGTGTATAAAATGAATTTTCATTATTCTTCCTGGCTGGTAGCGCACTCTAGTTATGAAGTGTGCAAGTTTTCATATGCGTTACTACCAGGTGGTGGATCATCGTAGAGTTGTAACTTACCTTAAATCCGCGCCGTCCTAGTCGGGATTAGAACCCACGCTTCGGGATGGAGTTGCAATCCGAAGTCAAGTACTTTACCACCAGACCAGCCAGGCTTGATATGAATGGGCCCCGAAATTCAATCTCTTAACTATCGCAGGCCTCTGAGTCCGTAATATGTTTGTTTATTGACGGATTCTTATGATATTTTACCAGACTTTATTATTTATTATTTATTTATTTATTGTTTTTTATTTCATGATGTAATTTTTTCATTTTCATTTTTTTTAACTCTCTCTCATTTTTTTAGCTCTCTCTTTTTTTTAACCATCATGATTTTTAACTATCATTTTTTCTAACTCTCTCTATTTTTTTTAACTCTCATTTTTTTAACTCTCTCTCTCTCTCTATTTTTTAACTTTATAATTGCGTCTTTTTCCAGTTTTAATTATTTGGGCCTTTTTCTAGTTTGAATTTATGTCGATGTATTTATGTTATTTATTTATTATTATTATCATTTCCTTTTTTCTTTTAAATTTTTATAATATTAATTTAAACATTTTAAAAAAAATCAAAATTTCTAAAATAATATTTAATAATATTTTTAAATATTAACAAAAATAATTATGATATACTTAAAAATATTATAAAATATTATTTTAAAAATTTTAATTTTTTATATTTTTAATATATTTTTAAAATGTTTTAAAAATATTCATTGATTGTATTTCAAAAGTACTTTTGAAAATATTTTAAAAATACATGAAAAACATTTTAAAAATATATTAAATTTCAATATTTTTAAAATATTGCTGTCTAACTGGGCAGGGTTATGAGCCAGACACGCTACCAACTGAGGTAACAGGGCTCCTCGGATTGTGTGCCGAGATATCCCCTTTTAACTCGTCTCGGAGCCATTAGTACCTCTAATAATACCTATCCCACGCAGTCTGAGAGTCGAGGGTGTTCATTGAAATGAGATCATCATCATCATTCATGAAAATGAGATAGGTTTACGTTAAAGTCATTCAGGTCATTTATATAACAGTTATAATAAGCAAATTAAGCAAAAGGATACTATGCGTATAAAGAAAATTTATAAAAACCCTTCCTCAATTATATAAATTTTATATAAACGTTATCTTCTGAAAATATGAATATTTATCTTCATGGGCATTTTATATAAAACTTATATACACGATATATAAACTTTAGTTAAAATGGTGATTATATAACCGGTATTAATTCCTTATACGTTTGTTAGGAAGGGGAAAGTGAATCATGCTACTAGGGATCGTGCTAAGTAATAACCGTGCATTTACATTGGAATTAAATTGGAGATACGTAGTTCTTGTTTCACGCGGCTACGTGGAGATGGCTCCATGTCTGTAAGCACATCACACTTCCACAACGGAGAACGTCGATACCCTCCTCGATGATTTCCATCTCAAGCGAGGCACAGTGGATCGAGTCAAATAGAGAGGTCGGACATACAATTTTTTGCTAAAACTACAAATGGACCGAGTTTAACAGAACGGAGCCAAGCCACATCGGCTATTGCCAAGTTTAACTGGGCGATTAATTTTTTTACGAGAGAACGTTTGTTCGGATTTCTTTGAAAATTTCAAGGAATTTGCTTCGTACCATGGAAAATGTTCACTGAAATTTACACAAAAATCCGCACAACCGTTTTCATGTAAAAATTAGATTGCCCAATTAAATTTGGCAATAGCTGATGTGGCTTGGTTCTTTTCTGTTTAACGCGGTCCAAATTTTGATGCTTATTTCGTCACATTTTGAGTTTCAAGGGGTGCTCCAGAAGAAAATTTCACGAGGAAACAAATGGAACCACTTTTAGAACCTTGAAATTTTGTATAAACGGAGTCTTAAGCTTTTAAAGTTTCCAAATTTTGTCCGACCTTTCCAATTGACTCGATCCACTGTACGAGGGCTAAATATTGCAATTAGATTTATCGAATGTTGAGACGACTATGACCAGTTCAGTTCGGTCCCCTCAAAGCCGTCTCCCAGACTGGCATAATTAACTTCTCTTGTCTCGGGGAGTGAGTCTGCCGCGGAAAACAGGGCCTCGGAGGAAGGACGAAAAAGAAAAATTGAAGAGCGAGAGCCGGTAAGCCTCCGTTCGAACAGGGACAGTAAGCGAGTAAAGCTCATAGCTGATGTCGAGTGCGGGCGTTTGGGCATGGTAATTAAATTGATCATTCCCAGATAGTTTGCGAATTTATTTTCCGAGGGAGTCCGGACGAAAAGGCGAACGATTTGCGACAAGCAACGGGTGGGGTGGGGGTGGGGTGACGGACGGGATCGGGGTATCCGGCCTGACGACTGGGATCCAGACGTAAGGAGCCGCCGTTTTGATCCATGGTTGCCTCGTTTTGAAGCTTGCTTTGCTTCGACGATTAAACTTGAAGCCAAGTACAGCCAATGCGTGAATCAGTGAGGATGAAAACACAGTGAAAAATGAAAATATTTAAAAAAAAAACTGGATGGTAGATGAAGAAGTCAGTCGAGATTAATGTCTGGTGCTGCAAATTGGGTTAGGGTGGCTAGATGACCTCAAATCTTTGGACATCGATCATTATTGGGCTTATCTGAGCGTTGATATCCGAAAGTGGCTTTTACACCACAGGGAAGATAGTAGTGATCTCTAAAATAAATCTGTGCTTTTATCATCATCGGGTTAAATTTTAGCCACAAATCCCTAAAATCCACTGGATTCTCGACATCAGACAAAAAAAGCTCTTTTTCGGGGCAACTAAGGGTTGACTTCCGAACGTAACTTTTTCACTAAAGGGAAGATAGTTCCTAGTGATCTTAAAAATCTATCTATATTTTTATCATCATTAGGTTACATTTTAGCCACAAATCGGTAAGATCCACTGGATTCTGGAAAAGAGACAAAAGGGACAAATGGGCTCTTTCTCCGGGGCAACTTAGTGTTGGCTTCCGACGGTAACTTTACACTGCAGGGAAAATAGTAGTCATCCCTAAAATATATATCTGTGCTTTTATCATCATTAATGTAAAGTTTAGCTAGAAATCTATAAAATCCACAAGATTCTTGACAAAAAAAGCTCTTGTATCGGGGCGACTTTTTATCCCTCGGCAACATCTCTTCGGATCACACAACTTGGAGCTTCCATCTTCGATCACCCACTCCAAGCTCATCAGATGTAATGGTTTAAGTTTAAGTACCCAACAATCGGCAACGATGTGACTGCATCTGCCCGTGCCTGCGCCTGCCCGTGCGTGCGAGCGCGAGTCGGTGTACGGCCATCTCCCGGGCCGGCACCGACGGTCGCGACTCGGCCGCCGCCGACGCGACGCGGGAAAGCGCGGCCTGCGCGGAGGGAAGCGGCAAGACGGCGGCGGTGGCCGGAGTCGCCGGTCGGCCGGGGCTCCAGCCACCGCGCCGCCGAGCCGGTGTCTATGCCTGAAAGTAATGATAGGTTAAGTTTCGACACCGGCTCTCCCCGTGTCAGCTTATCCGAGTCACCGATATTTTTATTACTTGGCGCAGATAAAAGGATAAATCAAGCATCCGAGCGTGCTGTGTGCCTTGTGCCGGCAAGGCACACAGAAGGTTGCGGTATGCCAACCACCACTGACGCTTGGACGGACGGAGGATGGACGGCGGGTTATGTCTCTTCCTCAAACTGCTAATGGGTTCCCTCTCTTCGTCGCTGCGTCCAGCTTGAGGTTTTTCTGTCCGGTTCGGTGCGAGCAAACAAAAGCGGAGCTCGTTTTGCGAATTTCAGATCGATCGACTGTGTTAGCGGTGGATTCGCTCGAGGCATGTTCAACGAGAGACAGAAGTGAGATCAAACTCGAAGAAAACCAAGGTCTGATGAGACTATGCGTTCGCGATGTGACGCAGGCAACTATTAAGTCGTTGCTGGGATCACCGGTTGATTTTGATGTACGCGCTGTTCATCAATAATTGTCATAAGGCGAATTTTCGCGACTGGATTCGGTTGATTTTTTGGATGGACGACTGTTGTATCACCGTCGGAATTTGGACCAATCAGAATCGAGTGCCTGATTTTAAACCAAATCCTGAAAAAAAAAAAAAAAAAACTAGCCATATTCCGGATTAGGCTGAAAAAAGCGCGTCAACTGGCCGATGTAACATGACTTAATTTACTGGCTTAATTCATGTTTAAACTACAGCTCCGCCGACGGTGTTAGGCTGACGCGGTAACCGTTGAGCCACCATGACTGCAATGACGATTTTTTCACTCGGGCAAAATTATTTTCCCTGCACTAAAATTCAGAAACAAGGTATAGAGACCCCGCACTGCCGCGTTATCGAGGAGAGCAGCAAGCCCTGGTAAAAATTGGCAGTAGAATGTGTGTTCCAAAATACTATAGACCTAAAGCCGGCTCTAAGATTTCCAATAGCTTCTGTAGCCGGCTGTACAATTTCTTTTAGCCTTTTATAGCCGATGGCGATTAAGCAACAGCCAGACGATAAAGTTTATGCTGAACGTTACTAATTACGGATACTAGGACTTAGTTAGTTTTTGGACTACCGCTCTCTTTTTGTACCGTAGTATCTTGATTTATTTTGCGAGGAAAGCTCCATACTTTTGAAGGATGCTTGTCATTCTTAATTTGTTGAAGCGCCTTCAATTTCTTATGATACTGTGCAATACCTCTGGGGTGAAATAGTTGCTTCAGACGCCGTGGCACGCTGCGGCGAGGCGGGCGGGCAGAGAGCGCGAAACGCGCATTGGCGCCTACAAACCTAACAGGGATACTTCACGCATTGCGCAATGCGTGAAGTATCCCTGTTAGGTTTGTAGGCGCCAGTGCGTCGCCGCTCCGCTTTGTGTTAGGCTCTAATAATATTTAAACTCGCGGAGTCAGCGTTTTTCAACTCATAATTTTAAAATGTTTGCTCACTCTGCATATGTATGGACTATTCTCATTTTAATCGATGAAAAAAAAAAAATATGTTTCAAAGGAAAATATAATGTGTGTTTTGTAAATATTAAGGTAGTTCCGTATCAAACTTAATGGTTTTCAAAGCACACGAATTTCTACACAATTTCTTATAGCCTCTTATAGCCAATGGCGATAAAGTGTAAAGCCCGGCGATAGGAACTATAGCCCGACTGTATAATTTTTTATAGCTTCGTCTAGCC
The DNA here is from genome assembly GCF_918797505.1 of Bemisia tabaci. Taxonomy (NCBI): domain Eukaryota; kingdom Metazoa; phylum Arthropoda; class Insecta; order Hemiptera; family Aleyrodidae; genus Bemisia; species Bemisia tabaci. The sequence goes on along the minus strand of NC_092797.1, from coordinate 19,725,698 downwards.
CGGCTATATGATTTGCTCCGCTTTCTACAGTCAGCTATATGATTTTCAATAGCCATCATTAGTCGGCTATAAGAACTCCTATGGTATTTTGAAACACAGCTCCTATCGCCAATTTTTACCAGGGAGTGCGTCTGACCGGAAAATTCGATTGGTCGAATCCTCCATTCTCCGAAAAACCGTCAGGAATCATCTGAAAGACTTTTTATAATTCGGATAATTTATGATTGACGAACTTTATTTTACCATCGATGGACTTTGATTTAGAAAAGATTACCTAGACATAACCGCCGAAGATATAGGCACAAAGCTGCCTCTCTTCTCCTGAGGATGATTAAAGATTTCATGCTGTTTTTATTGATTTGACGAGTCCTTTATTTTTAGTGGATTTTAGATTTTTAATATTTATATATTTTTTTGTGCTCGGTACTGGGTGACTTGACAAATAGGGTTATGTCCTAGTGGTTCGTAGAAGTAGAAGAAGAAGAAGAAGAAGAAGAAGAAGAAGAAGAAGAAAAACTGTAGTTTCGACTGTGGAAAAAGGCCTTTTTTATTTCATGTCAGGTCCAAACTCACCCGAGGTAATCTCATAATTAGTCATTTTATTGAAGTGTTATCGACACACGGAACTTCTTATCCTGGAGTCACCTTAAGTAGAACTTGACTACTCGTCACTGACAGGTATTCGAGGGTTTTCTTCTGAGCGTAACCAAGCGTATAAACGACCCTATTCCTGGATTTCCTTTATTTGTACATGCACCGAAATCCATCAGCTTATACCGAGCTCATGAATATTTATTTATTTAGTAGCGTCTGATCGTATACGCGTTTTACGCGCGTAGTGAGAAACGGGTCAGGAGTATTAAATCATTTCACAGTTTGTGCGATGAGTGTGATATGATCCAAGCTAAGTCGTCTCATTAAAGGTTAATGCCACTGCAACACGAACACAGAATGGACAAGTGGAGGAGTTGTCGAGGCAATGTTGTCAAGTTTCCGTGCAATTGTTGGCCCAGTGTTTCCTGGAAAACTCAATCTTAAAATTGCCATCAAGTATCCTGCTTGTTTCTTAAGGTATTATGTTCTTGGTATCATAGATTTAAGCTGAACAGCTGGACATCGCAAATTTTGCAAATCTGTTCGTGCGGCAAACAGCTGCTTGGCTGCAATCCACGCAGTACTTACCTGAGTATCGATATGCAGTATTGTATTACACCTTAGCCATGTCGCATCGTGTCACAAAAGGAGGCAAGTACCTCAGCAGAAGATAGGGGAAATTTTTACCCGTTCTTTGTCGTTGATATGGATATTGGCCATTTTTGGAAATGTTTCATGTTGATCGAGCTCTCCATTACCATTTTGTGCAGGAAAATTTTATCGCCAGAGGAGTTATGCATCCATGTATAATGTATATAACCCTACTCGGAAATTCTTAACATAAAAATGTCTTTTTCCTTCTTCATGATAAACCTCTCTCACTCCAAAAAATCTATTTATCCACACTTAAAAAAAATTTTTTTTAGAATTTTTGAACATATTCTCTGCATACCTTTTACTTTTCCTCACTAAATAAAAAATCCAATACGTTCGGTAAATTTAAGGTAATATTCAGCTTATTTTTTATCGAAATGGAGGGGGATATCCGCGTAAGCGTTACGTAATTTTTAGATGGGGTTTAGCACAGCATTACGAAGCGTTACAGGAGGCCGATGGTACCAAAGAACCGCAAATTCAGCGACTGTCCCTTATACTTAGGGGAGCCTTCAGAAACTCTCTCGTTTCCGACACCTGCACTGAAGAAAAATGTCGGTGTATTTACTGAGAAAAAGGTAAAATTACCAAGAATTCAGGGTTCTATTTGATCCAAGTTTTTTCTCGGTATAATTACCATTTATGGAATTGGTAATTTTACCTATAAATCTCAGTAAAATTATTGACTTTCTCGGTAATTTTACCTATAAATCTCAGTAAAATTATTGACTTTCTCGGTAATTTTACTGGACCCCGGTAAAAACGCCAATATTTTTTATCGACTGTGGTAGAATTACCGAGATAAAATGGCAAAGTTACCGGGAATTGATTACCAATAAAAGTGGTATTTTTGCCTGAAAAAAACAGAAAAAATACCGGTTTTTAGGTAAGCTTACCAGTCTGTCTTGGTAAAATTACCAATAATTGGTAAAAAAAGTGAGATGGTGAAGGTACCAACGGATCGTGGTAAAAACGCCAAGAATTTTTTTTCAGTGTGACTTCCCCAAGACCGCACAAATCAGGTCGTTATGACATGATTCACAGCCAAGTTTCCCCCAAAAATCAATACGCTCACCTGAGAAAAAAGGTAAAGCGATCGGCAACGAGGGTAGAGCCGTAATTTGTACGTCGATGATGCGCGATGCGTCTCGTTGGTGAATTGGACGTATTTCTGCCAAACGGAACCATGTGTATTAAGACATGAGCCCTAAGATCCATAAGAATGCATCCATAACAGGGCTCACGTCATAATGCACATAGTTCCGTCTGGCAGAAATACGTCCAATTGGTGAATCATGATTTCGGTTGTGGCGGCCGTGGCCGTGGCACAGGTTGTCAAATCGTGCAAAATTAAACCGCAAATCGGGGTAGGATTTTTCAAAATTCGGACAGATTTGTCGACATCGGTACTACACTCGGGGGCTTGGGCCGTAGAGTGATTCACCTCTCAGCGTTAGTCATTCTGGATGCGGCCGATGTGGCCATTATCCGATCTGGTCAGCCAAACCTGTTTGCTGTTTACTTCGTTTTCGACTACTTACTCCTTCTCCTCGCCTCTCTCTTTCGGCTATCCTTGCTCTTTTACCCCCTCCCCCCGCTTTGGACTCTCGTCCGTCTTTACCCCTCGTGCTTACGCTCCTCCCTTTCCCCCGTTTCGAAAATTAAAAAAATAGAGAGGAAAAGAATCGCCGGTTTCAAGCTCATAAATCTCTGGGCGAGCTTTTGGATTTTTTTTCTCTACTTCGTCTAATTTATTCATCAGCATGTTCGTTTTGGGATCGAGGAGGCAGAAACATATTTTTCTCTGACCAAAGAGACAGCCGAGAGAGGGACAGACATGGAAATGAGAGAGACATGGGAAGAGAGAGACGTATGTACCCGCGAGAGAATAATTGTGGACATCCCCTCCCCCCTTCCCCCTCTTCCCTATCCTGGTGGTTTAACAAATTAATTTAATACGCAGGTTTATTTTTTTACTTTTATTTTGTTAATTCCTATTCTAGATTTATGAGGTTGCCAATATCGACAGAAATCGCACCATATCATAAGCTTTGAAATGAGCTAGACCTTTAAGAGCCTCAAAATTTGGACTTGCTCTTGTGGAAAAATTAAACCGTTGATATTTTCTCAAATTTTAAGGATGAAGGCACTTTCAAAGATATATTCATGTGTTCGCACCTTACATTACCCCCTTGTAAGTGCTGCATTTTGAGAACATGCAATCATATCTCATTTGACAAAGAATTTTGATATCACACCCCTTCCCAGAACAAAAAAAGTGAAAACAGGTAGTGGAACGGGGATAATTGAAAAAGAGATACGATGTGAGGAATAAAAGAAAATCGAACATGAAAAATGTCGGGAGAAAAAGAAAGTTGAGACCGGTTACAAAGACCCAGATAAATAAAGCAGGAAATCAACAAAGAGGAGAAAAAATTAATCCGTCCTAAAGACCTAATTTCAAATCTAATTTTATTATCCTGATTGAATTCAAAATCGATCGAATTACTTTGTTTACTTGCGAAGAGAGACGGAATAAAATTGGGCCAATGGATTCGAAGTGTCTCATAAGAATTTGCAGAGGAGTGAAAAACTGCAAACGAGAATGTGCATGGCGACGCAGAGGCAGTGGTTGTTGACACTCAAGGATCGTTTTGATAAGTGACTGAGGTCTTTGACATTCAGAGGAAATTAACGACAGCTAAAAATAACAGGAAATTGCGTTTGAATTTTGCTATGCTGAATTCAATCCCCTTCATCAGCGAACTTGAGCTCTGTATTTTGCCATATCATAGGGCAATCCACAAAAGTTTCAGGTCACTTATAATTTCAAGACGCCTTTGTGGAATCGTATTCAATTTTCTCTTGTGAAGCCGTATCTAAGGAATCAGCTCTCTCTATTGAAGGGGTTATTTCCGCACTTTTTATTTACGTCCTATCATGACTTTATTTTAGGGAAGGGATAATTTTAAACATTGAATATTCATCTTAATTCTGTTATATCTTACCTTTTTCTGCTTTTGTCTTCATTTATTGGTCCATCATTTTGTCAGCATTTTTATTTTTGCGGCATTGGGAGGATAGGGGACTTTGGAGGCTCGGTGTCGCAAAGCGCCAAAGAGAGCTATGAAAGCGGCTTTCATGTATGTACGAGTTCTAGGAGCCTTAGGTACAATGGTGTTTTCTCATCTCATTCTTCTTTTTCTTCTTGGCTACCATGTTCTTCATAATTCTATCAAAATTTAAGACAGGCCGCATAAGCCATGAATCACCGGGAGTAAATTATTCCACCTAGTCTGATCGTTAAATTTTCCGGAAAGGAGTGCTGCTTAGTAAATACTTACACAATTCAAATTCGTGATAAAGAAGTGATTAATGAACATTGTATGTAGTGTGTGTAGGAGTCGCGCATTGACGAAAATTCAAATTTGTTTTGACACTCAAAACCAACGATGAAAAACGCAACAACAAAAAATCCACACACGGAGATGGACTTATACAGGTTTTTAAATATATATTCATTGTTTGGCCTTATACTACGCTGCATGCATTACTTAAAGGAGCCCCATAATCAGTGATGCAAATGCGTTTTATTATCTTTGAAATCAATTTCTAGGTTTGTCTCCTTTTTTTTCTTTTCACGAGAGAGGTACTCATCCTCATATGCGGCGCGGTAACCGAACATTTACTCATAATTTATAACCAGCCTGCAAATTGAGGCCCTTTTTGTTCGAACTTCAAGAGAACATCACTCTTTACTTTTATTCTTTTTTAGCATAATCGAAGATGCAATAAATCAGCGTTTTATCTCTTTTCTCCTCCCCCTCGAACCGACTTCTGCAGCTTTGATTGTGAAATAAGCGTTCACCGTTCGCGAGGTACGGACCGGAACTCCTTTTAAGGCATAAACATTCTTCAAGACAAGTCTGACGGTCGTCACGAGCCAAGAGAGGTGACTAATAAACAGAAATGGACCGAGAATCTAAAAGAAAAAAGTAACATGAGCGACAGAAAAAAGAGGAATAATAAAAACACGGCGCAAGAGAACCGGAGGAAGAATAAGAAAACCCCCCGATCAATATGGGTGTCCGGGAGAGGAGGGGGTGGGTTTGTAGTTGTATTATTATCATGCAGGATCTTTGAGAAAACGAGGTTAATTTTATTATTATTTTCCCGAGTCTTTTTCGGTACCTTAGGTATGGGGGGAGGAGGGAGTTACATCGTTGAAATCAGGGCCAGAGAGCCGCATGAGTGAGGTATGCGGCTTCCAGTCTCATACAATCTCGTCTTGTGCTAAATTAAAATCGCTCCGACGATCGCACAATCAGTATGATTCCTCTTGCTCCGGAGAGTGAAGTCATAAAAATTTTACTGGGGGATATTCGGACAAATTTCCAGACAAATGAGTAAGTGAGGAAAAAAATATAAAAAAAATTACTTTGAAAGTGGAACTTGGAACACCGTCGTAATGACGTAGGTTGAAATTTTGATCAACCGGTTACTTATTTTGATTTCGACTCTGCTTTATTAACTGCCTTGCAGTCAAATGCTCGTATCCAGAATGAACTAACTAAGAGGAAAATCTCAAAGTGGCTGCCGTTTGGCTACATATTGGCAATGTCATGAAAAGCACTTGATTTGACACCGATCAAAAAGAGGTGACGAATTTCAGAATTTTTGTGTCCATTGAAATATACACGAGCAAAAGAAACGTATCGCGAGTGTCGCAAATTATACTTTTTAAGGCAGACCTGCCTGTACTTGCCTTAAAATGTGGCAAACCAGTAAAAATGTTTAAGTTCACGCCTCGTGCCATCGCGCCTTCAATTTTGCACACGCAAAACGGACATCCATCAAGAACGAATAGTTGTATCTGCGCCGTCATCAACGCGCGTATTATCCCCTGCTCTATTTTAATGTTGTATTGGTTCCGTTTGCTTCATCTGTAATGGTGCTGCAAAGGCTACTCGAGAAACACGGCTTAAGATAGTAGAGACGTCATCGGGCCTCGTTTTTTAATATTTTGCCCGAAACTGAGCGACACCTCATTAGCTGCAGAGCGACTTCACGCCATTGGGAGTTCCCACTACGCGCCATCGCGCCTTCAATTTTGGAGATGCAGCACGGACATCCATCAAGCTCGAATAGTTGTATCTCTGCCCCGTCATCAACGCGTTTCCTTTCCGTAATGCTCTACTTGCATGTTATGTTTCGCTTGATGGTTGTTTGTCGCGCCGTCGTGCCTTCAATTTTACTCATGCAACATGGACTCCATCAATCGAGAATAGTTGGATCGCTGCGTTTTCAACAACCTGCATTGAAGTGTCTCTTTTTCCTGAAACCTCAGAAAACTTTAGGTTAAGTTTGCTCAAAATGTGCTATAATGTGTCCAAATCAACAGTCATTTTAAAAGAAAAGAAAAAACCAGCAAAAACATGTTTAGAGGTCTCTCGATCGCCTTATAAATAGCGCACGTCTGGAAGTTAGTATTTTGGCGAGAGTTGCGTCGTGCCAAGGAATTTTTTTTGACGACTACCCCTAGAAATCACTAGCAGGATCAGATTGCCCCGCCTATCTTTTTCGGGGGTGTTACATGTGGCTTATGGAGAAACACCAGTGTGTTACCGAAAAAGTGAAAATTTCAAAAAAAAAACATATCTGACCTTTAAAAACACAGAAAAAACATAGGATAATACTTTAAGAACCATCAAAATCAATGCATTTTAATACGGGTCAATTTGATCCGATTCTAGACAATGCGTATAAAAAAGTCGTGGTCATCTAAGGGTTGAGGAAAAATTAAGAATAGGGCCTTGGAGTCTTAAAATCTTCTCCAATTTTGAGAATAGTTTACTCCTTGAATCTGAGATCAAATGCCAATCGTAAAAAGTCAAGTACCAAGGGACGTGAGCGTCGCAATCTTAGATTTATACTTCCGTTCCTGAATAATTGATCTAAATTTAACTTTTTAGTTTCCACCTTTGAATTCCTCGCAAGGGAGGTATGCCATACCTTATAAGTTCAAATGAAGGCCATGAAAACACGCGTGACGCCGTGACGCCCTCCGTTCAGAGCCATGAAATATCTTCGTGTAGTGATTTTAAGTTTTGAATTTTTAATCACGAGGCTGAATTAGTTGAATTTTTTGGGGTGTTCGTCTAATTTGTAAGACAGCTCAATGCTCATGCGAGCATGTGGGTAGAGATACAATACACGAATGAGCAAAATAAACACATTTGTGAGCCATTTTTATTTGCTTCGCACATGCTGGTAATTAATGTCAGTTTCCATGTAACTTAAGTGGAAACAAGAAGAGCTATAAAAATTTGAACTTGAATGGTGGTGGTGATGAGTTAATGGAAGAGCAGGTGACACACCATGACGTTATGGTGGGATGGAAGGAGAATAAAAACTTGCGGAAGTCATTACCGCACGTCATGGCCACTTCAGCAACATTTTTCTTTTTCTGAATATTGAGAACAAAAAGTTGTTGCTTGAGTTTAAAGTGAAATTCCCATCTTAGTTTGATCCTGTTTCTTTTGATCAACTAAAATTATAATTTTTGGATTTCAAAAGGCCAGTAGATGATCCAAAACTAACGAACCGATCAGAGAGCGGCACAACTAACTATGACGGTGTTCTCTTCGCATATTGTAGAAATTTAAAATAAATCGACTTCTTATCATTGGTATGATTGGAAAGGGTAATGTTATATCAGCATCATCCGGATGCAACTGAAAGAAACGGAAAATCCTAATACTGACGCCACCACTAATAGTTTCTGTTGAACATATATGTATTTCGCAGTTTCTCTTACGAAAGAGCGTAACTTCATTTCGATGTTGCCAAATTTCCTCTCGCAAATTGCATATTTACCTTGAGAATCTGGGGCATTTTAACTGAAAATTTCACAGATTTCTACTCTAATCTCATGCAAAAATCGCAAGAAAATTTGGAACAAAAATAGTGTAGGTATACTCCTGTAAAACATTGAATTGTTTGAGTCAATTTTGCAACCTTGGAATGGAGTTACGCTCCTCCGTCCGGAAAACGACTATTATTTTGGATCAGAGACAAGAGACTCTCCACTGGCCTCTTGGCGACGGGTGGAAGCTTCTACTTTCGAGGATTCAACACCTCCTTATGGACGATTACATTGGAGCAACAGTCATCTCTCTTTTTTTGGCTGTTGACCTACCTACATGGTGGATGATGAGCTTTGGGTGACGTCATGAGCCAAACAAGTTCCCCAAACTTCGGCTTGTTTGCAAAACGAAACTGCCAACACGTTGTTAAACATCAACCATGTAGGCGAATCAACAGTTTAATGTTGAAGTTGAAGTCCCGAAAGTAAAAGCTTGCACCATAGTCGAGATACGAATGGAGGGTCTCTTGTCTCTGATTTGGACCCAACGAATCATCCAAGCACTGGGTTGATGAAAGAGCTCCGAGCACCTAGAAAATTAACGTAGTACGCTCCTCACGTAGTAGAGAAATTTGAATTTTGGAACAATTTGGCACGATCGTCGAGAAGCAAGACACAAGACACAAGCGTAACGGTACTTAACACCTTGGGCACGTCGTCAAAAACTTTGTCATCGGTGGCTTCGGACGCAGACGCACACAGCGGCGAGAGAGAGAGAGACCAGTTTTACTTTCCTCGGCGATCAAATTTAGCATCGATAGGAAGGAAGAAGCGAACAATGGAAGCAGTGGAGAGACAAGACACAAGACGTGAGGAGCGACGAGTGGCGCTGTGGACGAGGATGAGAAAGAACGAGAAAGTCATTTACCTTGAAATTAAAACAAACAAAGCGGATGACTCACCTTTGGATAAGTACCTGAAACCAGTCCCTTTTCTGGTTTCCAACAAAAAACCAGTCTCTCGGTAGCAAAATCGCGGCGTGGACTCGTACAAATCTATCACGTGCCCAAGGGGGGAAGGGGTTAAATAGGGATCAGGCGGCACTGCGCCGCGGATCAAAAGCGCATAAGCGCATTATGCATCCATGCTAAGGAAGAACGTCGTGAGAACCTTCAGTCGTTGCCAAATTTCCTTTAATGAAACACAATTTTTGGAGAAAAGTCGCAAGTATTTTTCCCTCGATTTTTGAGAGAAATTCGTTCGCACTTTAATCTAGGATCCGAAAATTTCAAGGAAAAATTCTCATGGCCTTCTTTAAAAATTAGTATGAGCCGAGGGAAAATTTGGCAACATTCGAATGTTTATAAGGCGTTTTTCCTTAGCACGGTAGTATAGCTGGCGTTTGAAAAAACAAAACGATTTTTTTCACGAGAGAGCGACAAGGATGGAGCGATCAGGATGGAATGATGTAAGAAGCAGTTACTGTCAAGAAACAGTGGAGAATCAATTGCTGCGTGCTGTATGTGCATCTCTCGAATTTGCACCACTATTAGGAAAGAAGCCAAAGCCCCATTAAAGTACGAAAGAAAGGAAGATAGGAACAGCTATGCGAAGGAAATAAAGGAGAGTTCGGATGAAAAGAAAGAACTGGAGAAAAAGAAGAAGGAGAAGAATAAGAGACAATCGGCTAACACATCATGTCGTTCTCCAGACGAAAGAACGTAACTGCATTTCAATGTTAAAAAATTGCCGATAGAAAATTGCAGTTTAATTGCAAAAACTAGTGGGAATTATTAAATGAAAATGTCAATGATTTTCCTCTAATCATGCACAAAAATCAGCAAAATTCCATAAGAAATTGCAGTCATGCTTTACTGACAAACTGAATTGCTCGGGTCAATTTTGAAATCTTGAAATGGTGTTTCGTTCCGTCGTCGGGACAATGACGATCAGAGAAGTGGGAATATAGGAGATTTTTCAAAATTTTACGTGTAATTTAATCAAGTCTTCCCAAGGATGATCATTTCAATGCACTAGGAGAAGTGCAATGATTGAAAACGAACGATGGAGCAGGAGATACAACTTAAACCTTCAAAGGGGGAGGGGGGCGTGAAAAAACCTATGTTGCATCTGTGGAATAGGCACTTGAAGTGGAGGTAAATCAACTTTTGACAAAAAATGTACAAAATCCCAGATCCCACCTGTAACTTTCCCATTAGAATGGAAGCAAAGGGCTCTATAAACACCTGAGTAATGAGTATACTCAAAGGTAGATTTCCAAATTAATTTTACTATACACATTGGGCGAAAACCTGTTGGAGTGTTTTGATCAGTAGGGATGTTTATTTTTTTTTATTCTTTTTTCCTTTTTTTCATGCCCTGTATTACAGAAAAACTTTCCTTGAAGCCTCCGGCGTATTACAGATTTAATTTTCCAAAAGCATCATTTAAAGGAGTTTTTTGAGTTTTTTTTTAAAATAGGTGACTGACTAGGAAATTCACGATGAGACGATGAGGGAGAAGTGTAACAGCTGCAAGAAAGTAGCTGACCGATGTGACGTAACTTCAGCTGCTGTTGTGAGCCATTCCGCAGTATGAGAAGAGGAGAAATTACGAGAGACAAGGTCATCAATCTGTTAGGATCTAATTTGCATTTCTATCCCGTTATAAACCGTCATACATGTGTAGACTCGTCGATTGCACAATTCTGCGCATTTTGCAAACGGGTGAAGAGCATTTGAGAAAAATGATAAAACGCGTAATATTTGAATAGATGCATTTAGTTTCATCGGGACACTGGGATCCATGCCAGCTCTGAGTATTCTCAAGGACTTGATTATTAGCGTCTTATTCATGGAGAAAGTGAAATTAAAACATGTTATTGCGCATGATCTAATGCAGAGGAATGCTCCTCCACTTTTTGAAGGGGCAGGGAGGAAATTGCGTAGGTGGGTCTTCAATATCCGCGCATTGCGGGGCAATGATCCAAGCTTTGACGCACGCTAAAGAGTCTCATCGAATCGAACACATGCGGTCAAAATAAGCTGCATTTCCTCATTGCAATCTTAGCAGAGGTTATGTCAGCATACGTTGCTGTCAAAATTATTTTATGATTCATGGAGCGTCAGTGACCATATAATGTATATTTTTTATTTTTTTCTTTTCATCTCTCATTCGCTGATAGGTAAAAAATTCAGTTTCGTGAGCCATATTGTCGTACTAAGGAAGAACACCGTATGAGCGAGCCTCCATAAGTTGCCAGAATCTGTTGAAAAATCAAACATTTTCAGGGAAATTTTTTATTGAATTGATTTAGATTTTTCAGAGAATTATCTTCGTAATTTGATCTAAAAAGCCTGAAAATTTCAAGGAAAAATATTCATAATTTTCCTCTGAAATACATATTTTCTAGAGGCAAAATTTGGCAACATTCGAGTGCCCATACGGATTTTTTCCTTGGCATGGCAGCGTAGTAAGAACGATCTTCTATATTGATCTTACCCTGCCTCATAGAATAAAAAGTCATCAACTAAAGCTGTTTTTATTTTCAGCTGAAAAATCTCGAAATATTGGCAGCTTCCAATCGTGCAAAATGCACGCTTTGCAACACTGTATTGACTGTATTGCTAAAACGAGCTTTAAACTCAAGCTGGAACTTTCATTAGAGGATTATTTCGTCATGATGTTTTGTTCAGGCTATATTTGAACAGAAACCCTGAATTTACAAAAAAAAAAAGCACATTGAGGCCTTTTTCTGACAGGTTTTTAAAACAAGATACACGTAAAAGAGCGGGAAACCAACGTCCAAAGAGAGAAATGGAGGGATGAAGGATGTAGAATGAGAGGAGGAAGGGGAGTAAATAGAGAGAGAGAGAGACAGCAAAAGAAAAGGAAGAACTGAACCGGTCGCGATCGTGAGGTTTGAACACCTGAGGAACTGCTCGGTTGCACAGATGAGTCATCTCCATCGGACCTGCTCGCTGGCTTTGGTGAATTGCAGGTATCACGATAATAACTTTAAATTAGGGGGGTCTCCAGGTTTCGTAGGTTGAGAGCCTCGACCCTTTCCTCCAACCCCTCACTTCGTATACATCCCTCCTCCCACACTCTTCCATCACATTTTTTATTGGGATCACGAAAAATCACCAATCAGCTATAAGAAAGATAATTGCATAAAATTTAAAAGGTTGACTTGCTGGTCATCCGTTTATTGATGAGAAAAGAAATTATACACCATGATGATGGTGTATGAGAATTTGATATGACTATATGATATTGCTGATTACCATATAGGACACGGCTTCCTTGTCATGAGCGAATCTAGGGGGAATCGGGGGGGGGGGGGTGTTGCCCCGAGCCCTATCCTGCGGAAATTTTTTTAAACCTCCGTAAAATGTGACGAATTTTGATGTAAAATGCTTGGTATATCTTTCGTCTTTGGATTATACTTTCAATCATTTGAGTTCACTCTTAGAACGACTCAATCTTTCAAAATTTCCCTCGATGAGGCTCCTCAAACCCTCTCTTTGGAGCGAAGGAAGTCTCTTCCAACCCCACTTTGAAGCTAAAGAAGCCCTTCAGACCCCCTTTGAAAAGTGCCTTTTTGCCCCCGCCCCTTAAAAACGCATAGCTCATCAAAGTGTTACCTGTTGTGTTCGTTGGAGACTTGTATCACAAATCATCCAGATTTTAAATGTTTTTTCAGCAGCAACGCCTCCAAGCGAGAAAGAATGATGATGTGTCACCTGGAGCATCGTTTATTTTTTTTTTGTGACGGATCATCGCTTCGAGCTAAATTTAGATATTGCGTCATCGATAGCGTTATCTCAGAGTTTCCAGAGCTAATGATACGCCAATTGAAAATGCGGAATATTTTGAATTTACGACGCGAGTCTCTCAAATTGGAGAAGATAATTCACCACCGAGAGTGAATTTTTTCAAAAACTGTTTATAGTTCCGTTTCAGCGAAGGTCGTGTTTCAACGAAGGAAAAGACACTGCCGCGCCGTGACTCATTAGCAATTAGTAGGCGAATAATTAGCATAAGTGGCGATCCGAGTACTCCAGCATGTATAACTGTCTCGGTCAGTGGTGTCTTGGACTAATGCTTAACCTTAATTACGTCTAACCTTAAAATTTTATGTCACCAAGGCTTAATCTGTTTTCCATTTTCACGAGTTTCCGCGCTTTTTCAAATTCAAACAATTATCCTCGAGCTTGACATTGAAATTAAGTCAATTGACTTGGGATTACGTACTCATAGGCACATCCTGTCTCATTAACAATCAGGCTTCAGAAAAACGAGGCCTTTTACGTTACGCTTGTACTTTAAAAACAAGTTAGTGTTCTGTAGGTTTCTTGCGAAAGCTCCTCTTGAGTAAATCAAAGTTACCTCCAAGCCTCACTGTCCCTATTTTACTACAATGTATTGTCAATGTGTAATGCTAATTTTTGAGGATATCCTTTAAAATATTACCCTTTTATGAAGTGAGGTGAAGAATATCACAAATCACAAGGTACATAATCACTACAGATCGTTGAATCTTGTCGGGACCATCAATACTTATTGAAAATTCAATGCGAATTAGAATGTTAAGACTGTTTTATGTCTACCCGGTTATATGCAGTATTTTTAATATAATCCTTCTAGTGTTCAAATAATGAGCTGTAAAAATTGCAACCAGTTCGATTGAATTTGACTGTCATCAAACACTGAAGTTAAGTGTTTGACGGCAGTCAAACATTATATAATGGCTAAACACTGCATACAGGACAAAAAAAAACGACTTTTCTTGAGAGGGAAGTTCACGCTTTTGCGATTGGTTTGGAGAATTCATAAGCATAAGTCACAGACAATTTTAAAAATAAAATTCAGATATCATTTCATCGCCCTCCCGACATAAGGGTGTAACTAAACTCTGCAATGAGTCCTGTCGTCCATACAATTTAATGATTTTCCGGGCTCATCCTAATGTGCACTTACGTCCTTTTGTCTGCCGGGCGACGATTTGTAGAAATGAAACACTCATTCATGAAGGGGCTTATATGCGATTTTCAATGAGTTCATTTTCTTTTAGAGGTAACAAGAAAAAAAATTGGTTCAACAAATTTTTCGATTGGTTCAAGAAACTTTGGCCGAGTTGAGTTTTTTACCCTTTCCAATCTGAAAGTTTTTCGGGGGTTTTGCGGTTTAAATATGTCTTAAATAATACTGGCGTGCTGAGATATTTTCAAATCCATATTCGGAATATTCCAAAATTCCATATTCCAAAATTCGGAATCCACCATTATTGATCCTCATACTCTTCGGAGAAATGGGGTGGCACAAACCATACATTCTTTATCCATTTTCGCAACTTTTGATTGATCTTTCAAAATCAGTAATTTGCATAAGACTTTTTAAGTAATCGTTCCTACCAATCTGTGTAGCATAAATTGACAACATGAGTAACATGCAAAAGACCCATAATCAGCACTTCAACGGATCACTTCTAAATGACTCAAATGATTGCAAAATTCCTAAGTAGGGTAGCGAAGAGGATATTGCAAATTTTGTCACAAATAAAAGCCTCTCGCCTCAATTAAAAAGTAGCGAATCAGTTGAGAAAGTGAATGAGTAATGACAAAGCAGTATGTTGGTAGGCACATCAAAGCTTTGTGGTTGGTGTCATTCCAGGAAGCTGGATATTGACGCAACGCGTGCGAGCTGACCCACATGTAAATTAACGCCTCTCATTAACGCGACGATACGGTGCTGGATATTTGAATTTTCAGACGGATAAAAACTTTCCGACCGCAACGACAACTACGGAGGTCAAGTTCTTATCCGGCAGAATGGGAAAACAGTGTTGGTGTTTCGCAAAAAAACAGAGGAGCTTACACGATAGTCTCGGCGTGTCATCTGTGAAAAAAAGGAAATCCCGTTCTTTTAAGCGTGTGCACCAGTTAATAATCAGAAAAAAGAAACAAAGAACGAAATGAAAGAAAAAAGTCAAATATTTGTTCGTGACATACATATTGCATAGGCAGAAAAAAGGTGCTCCTCATCTCTAGAGAGTGATGGTGAGGAGAGGAGAGATGGTGCTCATACTAGGCCCCTTGGAGGCCCCTGTATCCTCGCTCTGTAAGTTCTGGAAAAAATGAGTGACAACAACTCTCTTTCTCAAAGGAGCGCAGGGGGGCATTATGTGCCATGTAGCCCCCGTTAAATTAAATTCCTATTTCCACCCACGATCTATGATAGGCAATATCGGTTATCAAGCCAACAAAAAGCTCATAGTTTGTATGAAAGCGACTTCCTTCAGAGAGTCTGGCCTTTCAGTAATCAAAATTTTTAAAATTAAAATTTTCTTAAGCTCATAATGACTGTAAGAATTATGAAACGTTTTAAGTTTCAAAATCTAAATTAAAATAAATGGTACACGCTTTACAATTATTAAGACAGGTACCCTCTAATCGAGTGACAGACCGTTTGCCGTTAGTTTGTGATTCATACCTAGCTTAAAAATTGTATTACACGCACTATAGATACAAACAAATACTTTGTTTGTAGAAGCTGCCTTTCATCAAATTACAAAATTTTAGGGGGAGAGGAAGAGAACGACACTGAGCTCAATCTTTGACAACTTTGTCTTTTCTGTTCCTTTTTACGTGAATTTACATACTTCTATCCACTGTAGCTCTCTCATGCCTCATGCTCGGTTAAAGGATCAAAGCAGGCTGTTGAGCAAAAAAAAGTTGAGCATTTAAATTCATACTTTTAATACATTCTTACACTCACCAATTCGATCCGAGAAATTCGTAAGTACTTTTGTTCCACCTTACCCCTTTTTCATCAGGTCTCCGCTCATCTCAAATATGCACCATCCACCACAAAGTTAATCTGTTTGCATTAAACAAGTTGATTAATCATTTAATAACGATGCTGGTGAATATCCTTGATGAGCGCATTGTGTTCGGTAAAGAGCAGCATTCAAATAACTAATAGGAATATTTTTTCTACGCCCAACCGGGCCCTGCGCGACGATTTGAAATCCAGGAGATTCATTACCGCAGTTTATTACCTCGAGAGCGCTGTAAGATGCAAGTGATAATCGACAATTACTGATGAGGAGTTCACTGAACAATCAGTCACTTGTTTAACTATTAATTCTGGGGTATTTAAATGATTCGGGTTTTGATCCGGCCGTTTTAACACTATCCCATCTCGTCCTACCGTCTCTGCACTGGAGGTGTCGAGCTACTATAATTAAATCATTTTAATATGAATGCGCATTCTCGTCCGTGGGCATTAATCATACTCTCCTCTGCTCCACGATTAATTGTGGTTTCGGGTACTTATCCCTCCCTTCAACGTGCATTTGATTCTTTTTTGTTTTGTTTTTGTTTTAATCTCCATCTGCTTTGTTTACTTTTTATTTTTACTTCTCTAATCGTGGCTTTTTTGTTTGGATAATGTACCTAACTTAATTTGAGGACCTCTTACGAACCGAACATACCTAATCGTAATATTTCATCTTTAAGCACCTTAGAGGCGGAGGATGATAAAATTTTATCACCGATATTCTGCCGTCCACATCAAGAACGCCGTAACTCCACTCAAAATGGTTTTATTTTCTCCAGCACTTACTGCTCATTAGAAGGAAATGCCATTGCCACAAGGGTTCATTTTTTAATTTTTACCCCCTATAATGGTGTGGCGGAGATGTATTGAAAAAGTGAAGGATGGAAATTGTTCAGGTTTTTTGTAAAACAGCATTGTGTCAGGAAGAAATCAAAAGAGTGTTGAATGGAGATACTGCGTTTTCACTTTGAACGTCATTATTGTCCAAGACAACGGATGAGCATCCGTGCTATCTGTTTTATTTGTTGATTTTCGCCTATTGTTGTACGTCGAAAACAACTCAGACTATGTGGTTCTGGGAAAATAATTGGTGGACTTATCTTTATTTTTAGTGCAAGCGGGCTACTCGATTGTGCCAAAAATATCAATGAGGCCTCACCATTATTTGGTACATTGATGACAGGACGTTTTAAAATATCGATTCCCGCTCTACATTTTTCCGAGAAGGAAGGGGCCAACTTTGCTGCTCAATATTTTCAGAGAATATTTTTAATCAGCGAGGTGAAATCACGGTTCTTTCTAAGAAATGATTTTGATTAGTGTTTCAATGAAGAGATGAAGTATGATGGGATGTTTAAAACATCACAAACAGAGATACGTAGTTCCTGGCTTCAGCCGTCCAGTGTATACCAAGAATTGGATAGAAGAAGGGGGGAATTTTTCCCGGGGAGATCTTCGGGCCCCTTTTGGAGCAGGGGAACGGCCCTCATAGCCGCTCTCTAAAATGGCTCAAAGAGGTATCTTCCTATCCCGTTCATAAAAACTTCCTGGTTCCGCGATTAGTTTGTAGCAAACTTTTGCACGAACGGAAAAAAAATTATTTTTCCACTGACTGATTGCGGTGGACGCACGGGTCGTAAGACAGTATATTGGAGTTTTTTAGCCAACGTGCGTTAAAAATCCACCATAAAGCTAAAAATCTCAATACAGAGAGAGAAATCTCAAAAATCTCTGTATTGAGATTATCAGCTTTATATTGAATTTTTAACGCACATTCGCTAAAAAACTCCAACATAAAAGTATTTCTGATAAAAAGTGGCTCAAAAATCAGAAAGAGCAGATCAGAAAAATCTCAGAGTATTTTCACACTCTGTGTAGGAAAATTCCATACGTTTGAGCTTTCCGCCTCAAAAATTATACTTCAGCAGAAAATGTACGATCCGAAACAATAACCAGTTTTTGCAGATTCAAAGAAGATTAAACAAGGTTCAGATACTCGGCATGACCCGCAAAAGGCAAGTCACTCAGATCCACCGTTTGCGGTCTCATATCCAACATGATCCTCGAAAAGCAGATCAGAAGTTAAATTCGGTAAAAAGTAAGCATTTAATGCACTTTTGAACTGCCCAATCCTCCGACCTCCGATTGTGATTCAAGTCATTATTCGAGAACCTCCCGAGTCCCGAGAACCCCTCTTATTGAGCCAGATCCGCGGATTTGCCAGGTGTATGGACAACACAGAGGTTCGGAAGTGGTCGTGAGAAGCTGCTCGTCTTCGATTGTTTATCTCTCACTCAGGGCTCACCCTCTGCGACTGCGGTTCCCCTCGGAAACCACCCAATACCGCAACGAGATTATCCACCTGTGAATCCCATTGACATCAAATCACTCAGAAAATCCGCGCCCGGCTCTTCCCGCAGAAACAACAGCAATCACAGATCGAACCCTTTCCGAAAACGAGTCAGAGGTCAACCCTTCCGTCGCGTCGCCGGAAACCGCAACTGAGCTCCGACCTTCGATATATCGATCTTCGATTACCCTCGTGTACTACTCGGAAGCGATGTATCGATAGTTATCGATAGTGGGGTTTAACCGCAAATCAATCCTCCCTGCGTGTGCTACTGTGTTCCCCTCGAGAGATACAAATTGCGATACTTGACATCCCGAGAGGTTCGCCATAAAGTAACCCTTCCGCACAATGCGGTGCGGTGACTTTTCGAGTGTTATGACGGCCATTAAATTAGCGGTGAAGATTACTCCTTCTTCGGGAATCAATATTTTTGTGATTTCCTTTGTGCTCCCGCGGTGACGATTAAACTTTATGGGGCGGTTCATCCGTGCTCACTCATTTTCTGAGAACAAATTTTTCAAAAGGGTTCACGCAATTGCTGGATAATTCTTGATCTGTGGACAATTACACGCTTTGTGATGAGGTGTTCGCGAGGACTGTCTGATCAAATCGAACTTAAGTATTGTGTTATCAAAACTTTTCCCTCCGTGGTTATCTTGCACAGAATCTTTTCCCAGGAAAACGGATTTGACGTTTAGTCTTTAACAGTTTTTCTACCCCATCTTCTCCCGTGGGTAAACATTTCAACTTACTCAACGCGCATTTCAATTCTGTAAACTTCCAGTGATTTTTTCCCTCCTTCAATAACTTAAAATTTATTTGATGCTCTCGGGTTTTGTTCGAGTTGGACAAAGAGCAATCAAATCTAACAGCAGTATCATAAAGAGTTGGTGATAAAGTGAAACGTATACATATAGTTCAGAAGTGAAACGTGTTCCCAGTGATTGTTTGGTAGGATTGTCGCAGAGAATTAAATTATTAATTATACATAATTAAATATGTGATGCTCTAGTTGAGCAAAATTACTCTTCTCCTGATTTCCAACTACCTTCAACAATTTGCACATAGCATAGGTAAAGTTTGTGCTAATTTCAATTTATTAAAGATAATATCGATGCCTAAACCACATATTTCGTTTTCGGTGTTTCAAAATCTCCGCTCCTATTTTATTTTTTTTTAAAAGATTAAAAATGGACATAATTTCCCGAAGTTTTAACAGAATTTTACTTGTACAGTGAAGATGAATTACGACAGTTTTTAGAAATTGCCGTCGAGTAGTTTTCCATTTAAGAAACAAAATATGATAGGAAGTCTGCAACGTCGCAAATCGATATGCATGGTTTGGGAGTTTCACCGTCGCACATTGGATCAAGTCAAGAGGAAAAGTTGGACAAAATTTGGAAACTTTAAACGCTTATAACTCCGTTTATACAAGCCTCTGAAGTTCCAAAAGTGGCTTCATTGGGCTCCCAGTTAAATTTTCTTCAGAAAGCATAAAAATTGCAATTCTAGTCAAAAATTTAATGTCAGACCTCTCTAATTGACTCGATTTACCGTACGTCGCGTCGAAATGTGCGTTGGGGGTTTTTAACATTTTTTTATGCAATTTTGTGAGCGGATATCCTTCAGTCTGGCATACCGCTTGTCAAGTACCTCAGTGCATGTGTAATGTGCATCCCTATGCATTTTAATTTATTCTGATGACTTCCTTCTCTTTCTTGTTCATAACAATAAACACTATTTTATCGTGCACTTTCCTCTGGAGTAAAAATTAAGGCCACGTGAAACCACATTCCTAGGTTTTCCCGGCTCTAATTCCAGGAAACTGATAGAAATTCGCTTTTCGATTTGCGATGAACAATAAATCATGACCTAGAGATTAGTGACTTATCAGTGCAAGAATCCGCGGAATCCGTAGCGTCATGTCACACTGTGACCCAATTTCTTTTCGTTTCCCGACGATTGACTCAGGGGAGAGGCACGCGAGGGCAACTCTCTGCCGTGCTAAGGAAAAACGCCGTATGTACCTTCAGGCGTTGCCAAATTTCCTTTGATAAAACACGGATTTTCTGGTAAACTTATGAATATTTTCCTTCCAATATTTTAGATAATTTTGTTCGCAATTTCACCCGAAACGTCTGACAATTCCAAGGAAAAATAATCATAAAGTTCCGCAAAAATAAACATTTTATCGAAGGAAATTTGGCAACTCTCGAATGTTCATACGGCGTTTTTCCTTAGCACGGCAGCACTGTCATCGATTGTGCCCGACCCTTGTCCGTTCCGCGGCCGTTGTGTGGGTGAAAGCCCCCAATTTCTCGTGTAAGTTCGTGTATGAGTGGTTGCAATGGTGACGTCACGCAAGTCTCGTCCCTCCAACTTGCGGGCAACCGCGGTCTGGGGGTCACCGCGATGAATATTTTAAGGAGTTGCGCCGCATTCCATTTGAATTATCACGAAACATTTTCCGAGGGGTGTTGCACCAGGCGTCGCCACATTCCGTTATTTTGTCGGAGACCAAATACTAAGATTTTAACGAGAGCTTCAAATAGCATAAGTATATGCATTCAACAGGACTTATTACGAAAGTTGGTTACGTTTCTTCGTTTCAGAACGACAAATTGACTGGACGGGTGCAGCAGCACTTCGTATCGGAATCGGAGTTGTGGAGTTACTCGTGCGAAAAAATAAATGCACTCAGCGATAAGAATATTTAGCTCATACATGTCTACAATTATACTGGTCGGATATAGTGCTGCATTGCTGGACAATGATTTAATTTTATGTACGCTCGGGTAATAAGATTAGTTTTCGAGAAAATTATTTTAACTGGAGATAGGAAGTCTAGGACAAAAATTAGGAAATAGGTTATGGTTTACAAAAAAAAAAACCCTTGGAATTCATTAGTATTTTTATAGACTGCTGCTGTAGCAATATTGAAAATTTTGGCTTTGCTGTTTCATTGCAGAGTCAATGGGTCCGCGTGCTTTATATTTAAACCTAGTTCATGAAAATATTACTTTTTTTTTTTTTTTTTTTTTATTTTTTTACTTTTTACATTGAATGCATTTTTGTATGAAAATCTAATCGTGCGTGCTATCTGATCCTGAAGTGTTACAGAACCTCTTTTCTCAGCTCATTGTAATTTCCACTCAAAAACTCAATCACGTGAACTAAGATCTGGTTTGACGAATTGAAATTTTGGTTTGACAAACCGAATAGTGTTCGATTGATCTTGAATACTCAACTTGACTTAAATGATCAAGCATTTTGTCCAGTGTCCGGCGGTTTTTTGTTCCCTTTTCATTCCTTGAGGTTGCCTTATGAAAAACACATTTTGAAAAACAATTGATCTGTCGGATGATAATTTGAAGACGCGCTGAATAGGAAATCGTAAACTTAAACTTTAACAACATATTTTATGTCTCATGTGTCATAACTGTCATACTCATAATTCTAAAATCTATCACTGCTTTGCACTGAAATAACGACACCATATTCATATTGGCACGATTAGTTGCATTTTTGTCTAGAAATCTAAATTCTTCCGAAGCTTACCGTTCACTTAATGTGCTCACATTTTTGATTTCTCTTTCTACAGACATGATTTCTTCCGTCCATCGCATGAATAATAAATTCGCCTGAAAACGATCCTAGCCTTGCTCGTAAGAATGCTCATGCAAAGATGATTCATTCTTAATTCCTTTTCATGAACATTTTGCCATCATTTACGTCTAGTTTAATCTCCTATCAGCTTCCTTCTATGAGACAGTCTCGACTGGTTTATGTGTCTTAATTATTTGCGATAATAATTCTGGATTAGCAGCCAAGCTACTGCTATTCCGCGTAGATCCTAGTATACATTGTTAATGTCCAATCTCTTCCTGCACTGTACTTGCCGTTGCGCAATATTATTAATTTTTCTTAGCACAACGAGAAAAAAAGTTCGGTAACAGATACTGAACTACGCTTCCTACCAAACATTGAACTATTTCGGTCCCTGTATGATCGAACAATTTGGTTACCTTCAACGGAAAAGTTCGGTGTCAATGTGAGCCGAAAAATAAGCTCAATGTCTTTGACCGTACACTGAAAAAAAAATCTCGGTGTATTTACTAAGAAAAGGGTAAAATTACCATGAATTCAGGGTTCTATTTGATCCCAGTTTTTTCTTGGTAAATATACCATTAATGGAATTGGTAATTTTACCGAGAAATCACGGTAAAATTATCGACTTTCTCGGTAATTTCACTGGACCCCGGTAAAAACGCCAATATTTTTTATCGACGGTGGTAGAATTACCGAGATAAAATGGCAAAGTTACCGGGAATTGATTACCAGTAAAAGTGGTATTCTTACCTGGAAAAAACAGTAAAAATACCGGTTTTTAGGTAAGCTTACCAGTCTATCTTGGTAAAATTACCAATAGTTGGTAAAAAAATTGAGATGGTAAAGGTACCAACGGACCTTGGTAAAAACGCCGAGAATTTTTTTTCAGTGTACTTTTTCCCTCCGTATAGACTAACTGAGGCAAATCCAATTTCCTGCGAAAAACTGGTTTATGCCGGTAACATACATCTAACTTCCATTTATGTCAAGTAATTAAAATTTTAAAATTCTTTTCTCACTCGCGACTTAATTTTTTATTGAGCAGACGCGCTTCAAGCGGGTGGCTCATCATCGGTGCGACTCCATTTATGTCAACGAACAAAAATAAAATGTTATTCAAATAACTTTACAAGTAAAGCAAAGTTATATATCTTATTACTTTCTTTAATGAATTTCACCCTCCACAAAGAAGAATAGGCTCTTATTTGTGTAAGAGACACTGCTCCGAAGAATTGCGACAAGAAACGAGAGGGAAAACAATGATTAAAAGAGCTTAACCTAGATTAAGAAGCAAGGAAAAAGACGTAAAGTACGAACCTTAAGGGAGCGCTCCGTATTTACACGCCGCCAACGGCAGCAAATCACAGAATGAGCCATATTTATAATGATCCCTTTTATTTTTTTTCATTTTTCGATAATATTGAAAATATAATGGAATGATTTGCGGGGCCAGGACACGCGCCGGCAAACCTTAACGTACCCTCCGCTGAAAATTTAAGCCGACTTAATCTTACGGCGGTAATCTGCAAACGCTTCGACACTCGGGTAATTATTTCCGAACTTTTCTCTGCGTATGCAAATGCTCGTCCTTCGGAGGATAATTACGCTCTTCAGCCACTCTAATTCCGCGCGGATATTGGAACAGGGGTAAAAATGCCCTCGCGAAGGGTGTGAAGATCCCTCGCCCCGGATAATAGGAACCGTCGACACCTTGCGCTTTGTATCTTGTGCTTAGGATGTTTTCATAATAGCGGGCGTGGATGCGGATTGATCCAGCGCTTGTGCTCTACAGCATGTTCACCCGGTCGGATTATTTGAAAAACAAAGTAAGCATCATACGGGTCCCTTGGAGGAAATGCTCTTCTTCACAAAGGATCATCGTTTATGCTTTTAGCCTAATTAGGTCCCGAACCCGACCACTTTAGATTAGCATAGTTTTGTTGAAAATCGAATCAATCGACTGCTTTTCCCTATCCACCACGTATGAAGTATCGAAGTTCGAGGAGCGATAGATCGCGAATCTGAATTTTTAACCCGTGCTCGCTCGGCTATGGTATGAGTGTATTTTCGCGCCTGATCAGGCACTCGATTTCAACGCTCTAATTTATCAACGATAATGATAATCAGGGGGTAATAGCTCCAATTTCTCGCCAAGTTCCCTGATACGCACTCAATCTCTTCCACGTATCGCAGGTAGTTGATTATTTTTTGTATTGCACAGGGCTATAAGTCTTTTAACAGCCTTTGCGGAGATAACCTCGCACCTGCTGATGACCTATTTATCCTCAATAGCACCTTCGCGGGCCCCTTCAGCTGGCTTTAATGATGGGGGATGGATTTCATCGCCCCGTGATTAGTCTATCTAGCAGTGATCGCAATTCATCCGTTGTTGCTGTTGGTGTTTTGTTAACATTTCTGCAGCGTATCAGGTCGTGGATCAATTTTGTAGTAACACTTGAGAGTAGCATATGTTCATTGTTGATGCGTTTAAAATTTGAAGTGAACGGAGCTTCAATTGCACATATGGACGAATTTTTGTGAATAGGAGCTATGCATGATTAAATAAATGTAAAAAGAGCTATATGAAGCATGAAAATCCTATATGCACCATTCCTTTTGCTTTAATTTATTTGAGCAATCAAATTTGCTTCGTTAATACTTCAATCATTTAAGAAAAATTAAACGAGAAAAATATGGATGGCTAAAGTGCGAGACTACGTACCTCCGTTTGCCACTTCCTAGACTTCCAGTCATGAACTTTACTTTTTTCTTGGAAAACAAGTCAACTTAATTTTTTGAAAACTTCCTTGATTTTTCTTTGCTGTTAGTAGAATATCCTGTGAACATTTCATGCTATAAAGTTGACTTACTCCACTTGGAAAATATAAACTTGAAGCGGAGATTTTGAAACGCCGCAATGGAGATACGTGGTGTCGCACATTAGTTATCGATATGGTGAGAGTAATTTTGACCATTAAAGTGCGGGATTTTCCTCACTCGATTCACATATATTATAGATGAACTGTTTCTATTGTTTAATTCGAAGTTTGGACAATGGAGAATGGGTCAATCGCGTATGTCATCGAGTCATGTTCGGATGGTTCAAATTTCGGATAGGTAAAATACAATGAGTTCTGCTGAAACGACAAGTCCAACGCCAACTTGCCGGAGCAGCCGGGCAACACACCATTCAGGCCGAGTTAAATAGACTCAACAAATTGCATTTTCAAAAAAAAAAAAAAGAATTGCAGGTAGCTTTGAGTCATAGTTGCAATTTCCTCCCATCAAAATTTCTAAGTAAAACAAAACAAATTCAGAAGGAGAAAATAGTCCTTAAATTCTGTCTACAACATTGAGTTTTATATGCACAATTGCACAGGTATCAAACTAATATTTTATTTCTGTTCAGACTTCATGTGGTGCTTTTCTTTTAAACTCGGTTCATTTCAATAGCAGGAAAAAATATCCAGATGAGCACACAACTAAATTATTTAAAGAAGGTATTTTTTAATAGCAGTGTATGGCTTAAAAAACATCAAGGTATCAATGTCTCCTTCGTTCACACAGCTCGCAATATAATAAGCGAGACACTCGAAGTAAATTCTATTGATTGAACGGAATGAAAAATCAATCTGGGTTTTTCCTATGTATATAATTCAAACAGTAAAACCGCGACTTTAACGCGACACAATAGACAATTCAATACGAATGAGCATTTAGCAGTTCGTATAAATGAGATTAAGGCAAATCGATTCGTCGATCAAAGTTATCACAAGTCGCTCCCAGAGCTATGGGAAAATACTAATGACTGTCCAAAGCAACCGATGAAAAAATGCAGATCCTACGAAAGCCTGAAAGCTACACAACATAATCTGGAGACAATCGGAAGTTCGTCGCACCCGTGCTCTGTTTAAACATTCATTCGAATTCTGCGAGGCTGGAAGACGGATGACGAACCATTAATATACCTTGCGCTAGTCACAATAGCGGGAAATATTTAAATGTGTTAACAATTGTTTAAGAGTCATATGGGAAGAAAGGGTTGAAAGTATTCCGGATACGGTTTCCGGATACGCAGGTCCGCGTCATTAATTATACGGGGCGGCGCAGGTCACAGGTAGCTCAAATAAACGGCCAATTACGGCCGGGCCTGCGACCACCAAACGGTGAACCCGAGACCCCTCGATCCCTCCAGGTTTTGCATACCAGAATTAAACCATAATTAATCTGTTTTGCCTCTGTTTTGAACGCAGGCACCGGGGAAATCAAAACCGAGCTCCTCCGTTACTTCAACAGTCCATTAATCACTTCCGCGTTATTTCACTGCTAACCATACATACTCATTTCCTGTTTGGACGCTACCGTCTTCTGGTTAGGTATCTTCTCTTTTTTTCCATCCCAATATTTCCATGTCGTAACTATGATATGCAAACAAATATACAATGAAAATTACCGGCGAATTAAGTATAGGTAAGCAACATTTCAACAGCAAACACGCGTATCTCTCTTTACAGTACGGCGGACTTCCTGCTGTAATTCGTTTTTAAATGGAAATAAATCATCGTAATCTCTGGAAAACTATTCCGATTTTTCCCTCCTGTGTGAAAATTATTTTGTGAGAATTTTAAGCAATAGTTTTGGATCGTTCTCCTTTGACAAAATAAAATAGAAGTGAGCATTCTTAAACGCCCCAAAGGAGGTACGTGTATTTGCAGTTCCAACGTCGAAATACGTGTTTCATCCTATAAACTTTATTTGAAAATCTATTGATTTCCTGGCGTGCAATGTTTATGAAAAAAGCCACTGGCATAAGCGGAAAAATACCACGCGTAGACACGATCAGAAAAAGTGAATTTAATTTGAAAACGTTTCAACAAATTCTCACATCAAGCATCAAGTCGAGTGGCGATAATCAACAAATCAATCGATTGAATACCGGTGTGTTTCTCTTACTGTATATTGTAAAGTTGAACGCACAATTTTACTATAGAATATATATTATGTGGCTGTCATTGTATGCATAGGTGAATCATATGAGTTGGTTGGTTGGAAAAGCTTTTAGGTAATCAGTTTCAAAATGCAATAAAAGCAATTACAAACGGAGCGTGTTTCTTAAGGTTTGAGCAGTGCGGTAACGGAGCACCGAGCATTTTCACACCTCATTTCCTCCAAGCAATCTTTGCCGGCCTCTCATTAAGGTTACCTTTAGCAGGGGTGTGATACATCTTTTGTGGTTCATAAGCAGGATTCTGTTTGTTTCCTTTACACTCCCTTTCCCCACGGTTTGTTGCACTAAGTTCGCCACGGAGCCCGGCAAACAAAGGGGGCAGAAAGTAAAACTGAAGCGACCGCAGAAAAAGGGCAGGATAAGGGTGAAAATGCATAATAATAGCCACGACGGAAATCTCACCGGGTCACAGGTAGCACAGGTAGGTCAGGTGAAAAGAGGAAGGTGAGTCATCGTGTCTTCGACATGAAACTGTGAACCGTATCCGTTCATATACGTCGTATATACCCTGCATGTACGGCACATATATGCCTCGAATTTGGGCAAGCAATCTACTCAACAATACCGGAGACAATGCGCCGGAGCGAGAGGCTGCAAAGTGGCTGCGTTGAAAAAGATCACAAAACACATTTCGACAGCCCGAATGCACCCACGAGGCTGCCACGGAGGTAGAGGGGTGGGCGGGACGGGAGATAAAACAAGGTAAAAATCATGTATCTGGATTCTACCTGTTATGGGATCTGGTGCCTCGCTGTCTGGGATCACCTTCCTCGAGCCCCCCTCACACCGAGGGAGGACCCTACGTTGTGAGTCCTCGACAGGTCCGAACAGGTTGAATTTCTAAAATATCGGCTGGTGCAACCCCCCCCCCCCCCCCCCCGTTGCACCTTCCGAAGCGAGGATTTTCGAATTGGGCATCGCTCCGCTGGACCCCGGGATACAGGCTCGGTGGCCGAGTTTTCCCTCACGATAACGCGCCCGCGGGATAGAAACCACGTATCTACCGTCACATTTCCGATTGAGTCACGTTGTTTTTGCGTAGTGGGAGTGGACCTGGCAATTACCAACAACAGATTTAATGAGTTGATACTCGCCCCGGGCCAATCCTCTCAATACCCTCCCACATCCTAGAGTGTACGAGTGGGGAAGAAAAAGGAAAACAAGAGAAGATAAAAAAATTAGGAGGAGAAATAAACCCAGGTTTTTTTTCGTCGTCGCTGCGTTATAGTTGCTGCCAAGGTCGTTTTATGCACCGGGTTGCACCGGGAGGGAAAGGGGAGAGTGTCTAGACGGACATGAAATTACACTTAAAATTTGAGGGTGAGCACGATTAAAATATTGAGCGATCATATTTTTAGTGTCGCAGAATATTTTGAGATACCATTTCGAAATGACGCTGATGCACATTTGAGTTAATCAACACGTTTCGAAAATTTCATTGTGCTTGACTGGACCCTATTTCCGAAGTTGGAGACTTTTCTGTCTACGCTTTCAACAGGAAGCAATCCTCAGTTTGGGGAAAAATGAGATGAACGCAGTTCTTAGTTGTGTTGTTCGTATATTTTCTCTCTCTCTCTCTCTCCCCCTCCCCCTCTCCCCCTCCTTCCCCTCCCTCCCCTCCCTCCCCCTCTCCCCCTCTCTCTCTAAGAAAATAAATAAATAGATTCTTAAGTTAGGAAAACATAATCACTCTGTGAAAAAAGGACTTAAACTTGGTTTTCACGTTTTTACCTGCATTTACAAGTTGACTTTCAAGGCCGGTTTAAATAGCCTAAAGAATTCTAAAAAATCGGACCAGTTTTCGGAAGAAGACTCATGACACATAATCCCATGGATGTTTCGGAGGTGCCTAGAAAAAATACCATGGATACCTGCTCCCCACTCTCTAGCAAAACCCTCTCAATCCCAATTAATGAATTCGCATGAAATTTCATAATTCAACTTTCAGGGCTAAAACGGAGAAGCAATATAAACCACCGTTACATCACTCCAGTCGAAGTGGTAAAGTGTCGGTGACAGCCGATAAAATTGACTTCGCTCCTCCGCGAGTCAATGATAATAATTCAACCTCAGCGTCAGCACTACGGCTGGGTCCCAGCATCAGCCAATCAAAACCACATAACTCCAACACGAACCCTATGCAGACACGCTACTTACCTGCGTTTCCGTTTCCATAAGACACGGATAAAGCACTCGCGAGGTCTGACTCTGTTTGGACTGGCCAGGCAGGAGTAAGTGCATATTAGAATCGGCGCTACACAATGATTTAGTTCATCAAACAATAGGCGGCGGCCGGCTGAAAGGGTGACGTAAAAATGACAAACGGCCCGTTGAGAGTGGCGCTCGCCCCCTCTTAGCAGAGCAGAGCACCTGTCCGTCGAATCCTCGTCGTAGGTTTATGTAGCAAGACTAATTCAATACTCCTTTCGCGAGGAGTGAATATGCCGCGAATGATAGAGTTGTAATGGAGACTGAGGTTAAGTCGGGTCAGCCGCACAATGAAGCAACATTTGTCCACTGCGTGCAATATGACCATATAAAAATCATTGCACTGCAATGTGCATTATGCTAAAACCAATGCCAGCCTGGAATATTTATTGCCCACAACCACATTAATATAAAACACAAACGCGATGACCCGCCGCTGGCTCTTCGTGTACTGCCGCGCTGAGGAAAAACGACGTATGAGTCTTCAGACGTTGCCAAATTTCCATTGATAAAACATTAATTTTCGGGAGAAAATGCGGGTATTTTCCCGTCGATTTTTCAGATTATTTTGCTCGCAATTTTATCTACAACATCTGAAAAGTTCAAGGAAAAATAAGCATAATTTTCATTAAAAATACATGTTTTATCCGGGGCAATTTGGCAACTTTCGAATGTTCATACGGCGTTTTGCCTTAGAACGGCAATGTAGTCGCTTTTTATTCGGTTAGTCCTGGCTGGTGATTTTTTTACCTCCTCGCGACCCTCCCCTCGCCCTTTCTCGTTGTTTAATGAGTTAAAAAGGGGGTTTCGCCGCAGAGGAAGACCAATAATCATACGAGTCCATGGTGCATGATGGGCCGAGTGGGAAGGGTGGTCATTCACAAATCTACCGAATCGAGTATCAGTTCCACTCGATCAACTCCCAATCCGTATCGTTTCGTCCCCAGAATATTGATGGTGCTTTTTGTTTACTGTTCGCTGTTGGGTGTTGAGTGACGAGACGCGCTGGTGCGCTTGCACTTGCAGCGGGGCACCCATGAAACTTAAGCCTCATTA
Source organism: Bemisia tabaci (assembly GCF_918797505.1). Classification (NCBI taxonomy): domain Eukaryota; kingdom Metazoa; phylum Arthropoda; class Insecta; order Hemiptera; family Aleyrodidae; genus Bemisia; species Bemisia tabaci. Next base: position 19,695,512 of record NC_092797.1, on the reverse strand, counting down.
CCGGAAGGAATAGGACACTCGTTCAAAAATCGAGTGTGCGTGGTGCCCTCGTCCGTCGATATTACTGACACACGTAACAAACCCTGACTGGCGCCAATCGTCAGGGTGATATTCAAAACGTCACCGCCGCGCCGGGCGGTTTTACACCTGTTGTATGATTTCAGGAAACTCGAGCTTTGAGTAAAGATCAAAGTTGACCCTCACCCCTCGCCCCTTGCCCCTTGCCTCGAAGCAGTGTTTCGAGTGATAAAGGTTGCTGATTGGTTTTCACTGCACTGAAAGGAAAGGTTGGTTCATGTCGACTGTACTTAACGGCGTTCCCTTTTTGTCGTATAGTTCATGTAATTGAGGAGCTTGGAGGAAAGGCGCATAAGTGCAGATTTTGCTATTTCAAGGAATCGTGTTTGAACTTTTGAAGTTTCGACATTTCATGGATCCTCATGGCGGAAATAAAAGTTTCAACTGACTTTTTGATGCTTAAAAATTGGAATTTGGAAGCGAAATTTTCACAGAGTATGCAATGCGACTAATTTTACTCGAAATCATTAAGATGCCAATTTTTCAAAGACTGCACTTATGCACCTTGTCCTCCAAGCCCCTCAATTGTACATTTAATTCTGGTAATTTATACTCGGTCCATGCCTTCGAAGTCTTCCTGCAGTTTGGCTTGGTTTGAAAGTGCGTGGTCAGCGGAACCAAAAAGTTATCCGTCACAAACGCGATGATTGTAGTGATGGTCACCGGTGAAGTTATTTATCCATGAAACTAGTTTATAATCTGTTTTGCACTACTTTACAGAAACGAGCTTATTCTCTTTTGTGACATTCGATTCAGTTCATTTTCCCTGCATCCGGGCGAAAAACTTACCATAACGGGTGCTGCGATTTAAAGTTGCTCTTAGTTACTCAGACTCAGTCTAAAAAGACTGAGACAGATCGTCTTCTTACGTCAGTTTAGCACGGAAAAGAAATGCAAGAATCAAAATGGCGAATTTTTTTCGCACTCTAAAAGTGCGTAACTTAATTTGACGTCGAATCCAACTGATAGTAAGCTTTGATGATAGCACATGAGCTGGAGGGATGAACAAACATTGAAGTTATTTCAAGGCGGATAGACCCAAAAATATATCCTGCATTTAAAAATTAAATGTAACGTCGCAAATACAGATACGTGGTTTAGTAACTTCATTTTTATCTCCCAATTGTTCGCAGTTTCCCTTAGTTTACGGCCGATGGATGTGTGGAAAGAGGCAAACTTCATCACCGCACCTAGATGCAACTATTCGTGTTCCATGGATGCGCGTGTTGCATAAATAAAATTTGAAGGCGTCTTGACTTTCCTTGCCTGGACCAAAATACGTGCGATGTGCACGTTGCGTTGCGCGCCTTTCCGGCGTTCAATCGCCACAGTAGACGTGAGATTGACGAACCAAGCATCTCAGTCCGTGAAATTGTAGACTTCCAGTCACATTTTACTATTTTGAGGGATAATTGCGATCAAAATCATTTGTCAGTTTTTTTTTGCTCTTTCAGGGAAATTCCTATATTGTTACTCTTTTAAATCCAATGTACCTTTAAATTTTTCTTGTTTATTTTTCTGTCTTCCTCTTAGTCACTTATACCTGCTCTTGTGCAACTACTGCAACTACGATTTTTTTTTAACCTCTCTTGTCAATAAATTATTAGACGTAAAGAAGAAAATAACAATCATCTCATTCATTTCCCTGCTTCCAGGTCCGGATTTACCTACTTGCCGCCCGTGAGCCGCCTGTATTCTGCCGCCCCCTTCTCATTCGTTTTGAAGCCTCATATATATAACAACCATCAAGTGAACGTGCCGGAGGGGGAGGGGTGCATAAGACGCGTTTACTTGTGTTGGACACATTTTTTGCGAAAGACATGTCAACACTACTAGCAAAATTTCACGGAACTTCGCGCGAAAGTTCAGTTCCGTAAACCTATCTATGTGTGGACAAGGCCTTTCATTCGTAAGAAATGGACTAAAAAATTAAGAAAGAACAAACATAAATGTGGTTTAATAATTTTAAGTTCCGCCGCCACGCCACGCTGCGCCGCGCTGCGCCGCGCTGACCGCACCAGCGGTTCGGCGCAATGCGCGAAGTATTCATGCAGTCTTGTCGGCGCTATGCGTTTCACGACGATCGCAGAGCTGAGCGCTGAGCGCATTGTGTTTGGCGCAATGCGTGTAGTATTCATGCAGTCTTGTAGGCGCTAATGTTACACGTCGACCGCCGCGCCGAGGGCTTCTCTTTTTCATATCAAGTCCTCGTTATCATTGCTCTCTGCGCCGCGCCGCGCCGCTCCAGGCCAAATCGCGTGGTTGGTTTCTCTCTTAACTCTCCTAATTAAAAGTGCTGTCTCTTGTATCGCCGAAAGACGGCAAAATTAGAAATTACTATACTCTCAAGAAATGAGAGGTTTGTCGCCGTTTCTCTTTGTAATTTGTTTTCTGAACCCGATTTTTTTTTATACCTACATTTGAAAAATTGCAAAATTTGCCGCCATGGGTCGCGGCCCATGTGGCCACCCCCTAAATCCGGCCCTGCCTGCTTCACACCATATGTTTTTCGGTCAAATCTTCAAATCATCCCAGGAAGCTGTCATAAGAGTTTTGATTCGGGATCAGGTTGATTTGATTGTGGATTTCATATTTGACGTACAATGTACTCAGCGCGATAAAGTCACTGAAATAACTCTTCTCCATATTACAATCAAACGCAAAAAAGAGATCGTGCATTTGCGTAGAATGAGACCTCAAATTCATGGAGTGATTCCAAGCTTTAACAATGAGGCAATAATTGGCTCGAAAGCTTCAATTTTTTCAACGAAGCTGAGGAAATAGGCCAAGACTAGTCTCGTTACACCCTCTGACGCCAATTTTAAAGGGCAAATGTTTGTGAACATTTGTGACAAAAATGCAGGCTCTTGGCCATTTGGTTTCATGGATCATTCAAAGTTTAATGACGATGTTTACATTTGTACCAAAACATGGCTGCTCAGGCAAAAAAATCAAGTAATGTAACTTACTCGAGCATCATTCTGTCACTCTAGAAATTTAAAATTGAGCTCTTTTTCTGCTCATCCTCTTTATACGCCTCTATAAAAATGGAAGTAATTTGCAATATCGTGTCATGTTTCCGTCTACACCCTAGTGAAAATATTCTTAACTTATAAAAACTTCAAAATCCAGGCCAAATAAAAAGATACTGAACTCAAAGTAACAACTAAAATTGAGTTACAAAACAATATTACCTCGGTCGAGAGTCAAAGTAGGTTTTTATTTGTCCTTTCTAGCTGCAATTTGTAGTAACATTATAACATACATTATAACTTCATGCTGTTCCCATACATTTTTTGACAATAATTAACTTTTCTTTTTTTAAAACGACTTCACTTAAGTCCACGACTCCACACAGGCTGGTCATCTCGTCAATTTCTGCCAAACGGAAAATAGGCCAAGTGCTCTAAGCTTGTGGGGCAGTGAAGCGTAAATGCGCACAATTGCATCGGCAAAAGTGCAAGGTTGCCAAATTCGTCCCTAAAACTCGCTTTTCCCTCATAGCAAGCGTCCAACGTTCGGAGAATCCTTCCAAAAAAACAAAAATATGATTTTTGTACAAAATTTCGGCCCAATCCAAAAAATGTCACTAATTACCAAAAACAAAAAAAAAACCAGGCACCCAAAAAATATGATGGCAGTACCGTTTGGATTCATCATATAAAAGGAAATGATATCAAAACGGCCCAATTTTCTCTTTCATGCCCATGCAATATACCAAACACCCCAACTTTTTTCACAAAAAAAAAATAAATAAATAAATAAATACCTATAAGGCATGATGACCTGAACACGTTTATTGGATCCATCGCTTTAAAGGAGTATGATATCAAATCGGCCCAACTTCTCTGAAATATGCCCATCTCGGATCAATAATTTTTTTGAGACCTTCCGACTCATCGCTGAGGAGACACTGATCATTACTTGACCCTTAGTATATGTCCTTGTTTAGATGTCAAAGAGTTCCTTATGAGAACTGTAATGAATTTTTTTTCTTTGAAGAGATAAAATCAAAAAATCGTCATAAAATTGAAAAAAAAATTCGAAGAAAAAAAAAGGAATGGGCCGGCCGGCCGTACATACAAGTGGTAGATAATATAGGGTGATTATCGTCTCTCTTTCACATATACATTAACAAGTATCATCGTCAAAAGGAGGATCAGTCCTTCTTGAAATCGTCATTGAAAGATAGACTGAAAGATATTCACACATGGGTGAACAACTTAACAACTTTCAAGCAATGCCATATTCTTTGTTTGTTTCTGATAGAAGGCCTTACAAACTACTGAACCTTGGCGTATTATTGCGAATATTATGTGCCTCCTACTTACAATGCTTCTTTCTTAGCAACTTCATGGATGTTGGCAAGACCGGGTCGGTCACCCATGCCAAAATGTTGGGGCATACCAATGTATCTACATTTCCCCCTTTTTTTTGTACGTGCCGGCCGGCCCATTCCTTTTTTTTTCTTCGAATTTTTTTTTCAATTTTATGACGATTTTTTGATTTTATCTCTTCAAAGAAAAAAAAATTCATTACAGTTCTCATAAGGAACTCTTTGACATCTAAACAAGGACATATACTAAGGGTCAAGTAATGATCAGTGTCTCCTCAGCGATGAGTCGGAAGGTCTCAAAAAAATTATTGATCCGAGATGGGCATATTTCAGAGAAGTTGGGCCGATTTGATATCATACTCCTTTAAAGCGATGGATCCAATAAACGTGTTCAGGTCATCATGCCTTATAGGTATTTATTTATTTATTTATTTTTTTTTTGTGAAAAAAGTTGGGGTGTTTGGTATATTGCATGGGCATGAAAGAGAAAATTGGGCCGTTTTGATATCATTTCCTTTTATATGATGAATCCAAACGGTACTGCCATCATATTTTTTGGGTGCCTGGTTTTTTTTTTGTTTTTGGTAATTAGTGACATTTTTTGGATTGGGCCGAAATTTTGTACAAAAATCATATTTTTGTTTTTTTGGAAGGATATCACGTATTTTTGGTATGACTTCTACGAAGTATCAGGCAAAGAGAGTTCCCATTTTAAATTTAAAAGTTGTTCCCGCGGGCGCGAGGCAGAGAGGAAACGACCCCCCCCCCCCCCTCGAAAGCGGCCCACCTTTTTTTAAGGAATTTCGTTCAAACCGCATGTCAATAATCTGTAATCGTTCTCGAGACATCAGTAAGGAAGGATCCATATTTTTGGCACACCCTGTACGTCACAGAAAAAAAACCGCAGGTCAGTATTGAAATCGTGACAAAGTTGGGTCACTTGACGTAATGCCTAATTCTCATTGGCTACGAACGATAGAAACTACAGTAAAGCGCATTGACTTATAACGCAATCTAAGTCGCGCGGTAGGTAAGACAGCTAGCGGGGTAAATCAGGGTAAAGACGCGCCTTCCGCTTAGTGGATACATCCGGATATACGAACGAAAAGTACCCGTATCAGGCAACGGCACTGGCATGACAGGCATTTCCATTGTCTCGGTCTCGGACTTGCTGGGTGTTGCTGAGTTGCCTATCGTCCCGCCTGAAGGGACTCCAGTCTCGCCGAAATTTCCTAATGCGCAGTCTAAGCCATAGATAGTGCTTAGAGAGGTTATGATAATTATGTTATAGTTACGTTTGGAAATTTTGAATCGGGTTTGAGCAAAATAGCATTGCAATTTCAATTTCTCCTGGCTCCTGTCTCTTTTTCTATGTCATATTATTTCTGAAATTAATAACAATATAACTTCTTGAATGGTTTTCTCATTGTACGCACGAAACATTTTCAATTTTATGCTGCCCCGAGGAATAATACTTCCAAATGTGACCATTCTTGATTTTCCATGATTCCTTCTCTCTCTAGGTACCTTTTTCGTTGTGAGTGAGTTTTCTTTTATGATTCTCTGATTACTGAGGGCACAATGCTTGGGCACAATGTGCCTGAAACGAAAAGTTGCTACTTACTTGTTTACTATGTGCATTCCTATCCAGACATCATACGAAATCATCTTGGTACTTGCGTTAAATCTTTCCGTTCATAAGGAGATGGTATACAATAAACTTTAGTTGTGATGACATAAATTTTCTCAACTGCATGCTGATTATTGAAACTATGTCAGTACGACAAGGCAAGACAGCCCTATCTTAACCGTGCAATATATCGCATTTCGATCTCTTATCAGACTGCTTCAAACTTTCAATAATCGGCCTGCTGCAATGAAATCCTTTTATAGCTTTCATCATTATGATTCTCCATTTGGCCATTCTGGTCAACTAGAGTCCACAAAGACACATTGACTTTAAACGTGCAACAGGGTGAAAGGGAGAGTGCCAGTTTAACTAATAATGGGTTTATTTTCAATTATAAAATTAACCAGTCTATTTACTGTCACACCTTCAAAGTGGGTGAATGGGTCAGGCAAGAACCCTGATAATCAACAACTTCAGAGCTGCTCTTAATATAGGACTTCTATGTAATGTTCCATCTCCTGTGTACAGTAGGCACAAAACCAGGATTTACATTAGAGGCATCACCTGTGTTAAGGGATACCTTTTATGTCTTACATTATCCAACATTTTTTTTTTGGATTCTTGGAACTAATGATAGAATGCAAGCTAAATTCTGCAGCTCAGTGCAGGACCTGTATCATTTACGCTGCTTATACCTAGTTATGCCTGCCAGGTCCTTTGACCATTCGAATCGCAATTTCTCCGAGCTCCAATTTCATCATCAGAAATAACATTGCAAACGCGTGATACCGTCTCATAAAGACAGTAAGCAAAGTAAGTATTTATCAATATTTTTAGTTTTATGAGAGATGTCTCTAAAGCTATGGCATTCTGTATCTTGAGAAATGTGACCAGTTAACTCGTCATTGGAAAAGATAAACAGTAAGAGTTGATGCTTCCGCAAGCAAAAATTACAGTTACCACAACTGAAATTTCGATCTCAATAGCATGAATCTTCTGAACGGTAATGAAACAGTTTGATAACATTTCATTTTCAGGAGCCTTTATCTGCCAATGCTGGTCATACAGAGTCAACAGCGATTGAGTTTCAGTGCGTTATCAGGGTACAACAGAGAATACCACTTTAATTTTTGGTTTTCCTTTCAATAACATTTCATTTTTATGAGTCTGTATCTGCCAATTCTGGTCATGCAGAGTCGGCTGCAATTGAGTTTCAACGCACTATAAGGGTAAAACGGAGAGTACAATTTTGATTCTTTGTTTTACTTTCAAGGATGGAAAAAACAGTCCATTTTCTGTCACACCTTCAGGCATGAACTTTTCAGCTAAGGACTCAAATAAATGACAACTTAGGAGCCACTTGTCATGTATGGTTCTTCTGTATTAGTCCGTCCCTTTCGTACCGTAGACCGAGAACCAGAGGTTAAAGTATAAACATCACCTAAATTCAAGGCTTAATTTTATATCCTATGCTATGTGATCCCTCTCATACGATTCTATCGAGCGAATGTTTCTGCCGGTAAGTTAATTATGTGGAGCACCATCATATCTATGCTGGGAATTGCCAGGGAGATTCTGCAACCATCCGATTAAGGTAACTCTCACATCAATACAGTGGCAGGTAAAGTAAGCAGGTATTTATGAGAGATTTCTCAACTCGGGCATTCAATGCCCACTTTCTGTCAAAACAGATGCTCTGTTGATATACTGTTGCAGCCCAAAATATTATATAACTAATATTTTTAGTCGCCTCAGTCTCAATCGATAGCTTTCATTATTCTGCCAGTTCTGGCTACCCAAAGTCCACATCTAATGAGTTTTAACTCACTTTCAGGGTGTGCCAGAGAATTAATTCCTGTATCCATTTTCCGTGCTAAATGAACCAGCTAATTTTCTGTCGCACTCTCATAGTGGGTAAATTTGTCAGGCGAGGACTCAGATAATCTAGAGGTCAGGCGGCACTGATGTATTATATCGAACAGCTGCTCTGTATTATCTCCTATATGTGGTAAGCAGTGACGGCAAGTTTACGTCTCCAGGTACTGCAAATTTTAGCCGATGTATAGAGAGGTTATCATCAAGGATATCCTGCATTAGTTATAGCATTTCAATTTTATCAAACCAATGAAATAGTAGCATATAGATACATACCTTCTGCAGAGGTCAATATGAAAGACCTTGATTTGAAGAATTTTATCCAAATACAGGCAAATTAGACGATTCAATCAACTTCTGACACAGAATCAAGGAGACTTGCTGATAATCAAATTAACAGTAATGTTTGAAGTTAAGTATCTTGGATGTTGTGACATTGAGTTGATTTCATTAACAGAGTGCTGCGTAGCTTCTTTAAGAAGACACATACGCACGACTGATGGGTGAATGCGTAAACCGCGTTTCCAATATAGAGCATTACAAGTCTATGAAAACATTGAGGCTTCATGCACCGATATAACATGATACACTGAGAAAACACACATCAACTCCGGAGGAGGTAGGCTGCCTGGCTGCTAGCAAAATTTTAGTAGAAAGTGGAAACGCAGATTCATTCCCACCGATTGAGATCCCAGACACACATCATCGTATTGAGGGAAAGGATGATTTTCTGGTGAAAAGTTGCTGAATCTTATTAACGAGAAATAGTATCTCGGACTCACTATAGTGGGATATCATCAATCATTCATGAACAATTACTTGAAAAGATCACTAGATCAGGGCCGCTGGGAAGAAATGGCAGGTTGATCCGAGTACTTACTGTGGCAACTAAATTTATCAAGGGTGCGGGAATCATAAAAGGATTATATAGAAATGGATCCAGTTATCTTCGGCTACGATAAAATGGAAACACGCATCAATTAATCTATCTTCATCTTATTATTTCAATTAATCTATCTTCTTCGTATTAATTAAATATTTAAAGCCATAATAACAGTAGCATAACCTGAAATTTAACCTCTGGAGTCGGCGCTCACCATCCATCGCGCGGTTCTACAAGTTATTTTCAAATTCAAATGTGCTTGAAGAATTGAAGGACCCGCTCCTTCTTTGATTAATTCTCATTTTGGCGTCCATATAAGTCTGAAAACTTTGCGGAAGTACAATCCTTGAAGTCTACAGATTTAAATTTTACCTAGTTTAAATGGCTTTATGCTACAATTATTGCTGTAGGTCTACTTACTGCTCGACTTTCAAAAACGTCAAAAACGACTCAATTATCAATCGTTCTCCCTTATACGTCGTTAATTTCAATTTTTGAAAAAAACGGTCCGGCATTATATACCACAGATTTGAAATATGTATACTTTTATATGGTTTTTTTCTACGGTTTAGCTGTAATTTGTTGGCCAAAATCACGCCCGCCATTCCGCGGCCGGGCGTTTCGCGGGCCTCGAATCTGCCCCGAATCTGCTCATCTGCTCAGCGATTGGTCAATCCATCATCGTCATGTTTTGGGGTCCAAAATTTGTCGTTAAAGCTTAATAACTTTTTTAATATTTAACTAAACTTAAAAAGGGTGGGCATTACGAGTAGAGCTGAGCATACTCTACCCAAATATTATAGGGTTTTTGGGGTTTACTCTCCGACTTAATTAGTAGGAGAGCTTAATGGACCGCAAACCGTGCAGAAAAGCCCGGTCGCGTTGTTTCGTGTAAAACTAGTTAGGCAGCAGCCACCCGTCTTTTTTTTTTTTTTTTTTTTTTTTTTTTTTTTTTTTTTTTTTGGGTCGTCATTTTTTAGAGGGAGTTTTTTAGGATTGGGCCGGGGTGGCTACCGCCACCTAGAATTGGAAACCATGTTCGCACAGTAGCGCATTGGCGCAGTGGCGCATGCGCGCGGTCTGATAGCGTAACCTTAACACTTATTCGGACGCGACGCGACGCGAGACATTTTTCGCGTTGCGTAACGTTGATTAAATATGCATATGCGCTATGGATCAGCGCTGGTGCAGTATCAGCGGGGCTCAAACGGCATAATTCATACTGTAAGCACCACCAGAGGCATGTATATGCACTCCTTACAGAGTTGCACTTACCTGCTGATCCCGCTGCACCACGACGCGACGAATCGCTGCACCGCGCTGATCGCAATGCTGCCAGCTTTCATGCTTTATTTATTAAGATATTTACATACATTATGTGATCTTTGTCTGTAGATTTTACAGAATTATTTTGCGCAAAAAAGGCTGTTCCGAGGATAAGTAAGGCTAGGTAGTATTGCTGGCTTATAAATTTCCGTTATTTGGATTACATTTTGCTACATTTTGCTGGAGTACCTATGTAGGGAGAGTACGGGCAAGTAGAAATACTGAGCTCTTAGGACCTAAAAGAGCAGCTAACCCCCCTGCACAAAACATGTCATTGCCAATCTTTAGATTCCAATTGCAAACCATGCCCAAGAATGTTCATATATGAGCGTTCTTCTGCAAAAATGAGTAAATCTACGCAAAAACTAAGTCAAAAATGTGTGTTTTACAAACGAAGGGTCGTAATAATTTGAGTAATAAATCAGTATGTATAATTTGAATTGAGGGGCTTGGAGCACAAGGCGCATTAGTGCATTTTTCGCTATTTCAAGAAATTAGTGTTTGAAGTTTCGAAATTACATGAATCCTTATGGCGGAAAGAAAGTTCAAACTGACTATTTGATGCTTAAAAATTTGAATCTGGCAGCGAATTGTCCACAGAATATGCTTTAAAACTAATTTAACGTGAAATCATTAATATCGCAATTTGTTTTAAAAAGTGCACTCATGCACCTAGCATGCCACTCAATTTATAGTTTGGCTGCCTTTTTGGGCCCTAAAAGCTCCATGACCTATAAACTCAAAATTACCGATAAGTCTGTACTCTTTCAATAGTTGGAATAGGTGTACTGTACCGTCGCGTAATTTTGAATATAAAACCGCAGCTTCGGAGCGGGGTAAATTTCGTGTTCAAAATGTGCGAGAATTTGCCTCCAGATTCGATGCTTATGTTAAACGTGGGATCCTATCGCAAAGCGTCTACACATGATTATCTCCGTCACAGAGGGAGAGACCTAGCAGCACAGTGCAAGAATACAACCATTAGCGCATCTAGTATCTCGCGTTGTCTAAATAGCGATCGCAACGCAAGAAACCGATATTTAAATAATAATCATCATAATTATTGGCTCATGATAATGAGGTTCGCCTACTTGTTTGCACCGCAAGCCAGTGCATAATAGTCCCGTGATTCCTCCCTCTCTATGATAATTAATTTCATCACGAAAAAGGGTTGTTGATTCAGGAAGTTGACTTTTGATTGATACACTCGCAAGCCCGCTGGTTTGTTCTACCCTTCGGCTTATGCATGCATCGCACCTAATCACTTTATATTTCTTCTTCATCGCTCTACTCTCCCCTATGAAATTCTCCTCCTCTTCTTTCTTTTTTTTGTTCTCTTGTATTTCTCTGCCTCGCTTGGATCCACGTTGGGTGATTCTATCAAAGACTCAAATTAAATAATCGGAAGTCAATAGATATTCTTATAGGAAGTCAATCAAACTCATTGAATAATATCATCAACCTGGGCTAGGTGAATCGTCAATCATTTCATGGTCTCACGCACCTATTCCCGTTGATGATCCCCCCACGTAAAAAGTTTGGCTTCCGAATGAGTTTTGAGCTTCCATTTTTTTGAGCTAATCTTTTTCTTTTGAACGTCACCGAATTTACTCAACCATATCGGACACGCGCAACTTAACTGACCTATATTGGCACTTAAAAGCGTCTTTGTGATACTCCCTTTTTTTTTCCTTTGGAGGCCAAAGTATATATAGTTTGATGAAAGAAGACCTAGAAGTTGGTTTATTCCGTGCCACAGTTGAAATATTTATTTTATGATTCAAGATGAGTCCTTATTTTATCGTTTATCGGAATATTTTCTAGGCTATTTTGAATGCCTTTGATTGGTCGAGCAGCTATACGCAATTTCTTCCCGAATTTCAGCCGGGACTTGTATCACGAAACATCTTCTTTTGCAAGGAGACAAAATGAAACGAAAAAGGAAAGCAACGGTTTACACGATAATAGGGCAGTACGCATGGCACGTTTGCAGAGAGGTCACGGATTTTCGCGGTTTCCCTGGGTTGCGTGGTTTCATAATTATATAATTCTTTTTTATATCCATGCATGAATATTGAATATTCAGTAGATCCCACCCCAGAGCTTTTTCTCCTAAAAAACTAACTCGGAGACTTATGTATGAACTATCTACTTAATCTCGGAAAAACATGAGCTTTCACTGGTCGTGCGTCTACGGATTCGCATCTTTATAAAGTCGACAGTTGACAGTCCCTAGATGAGCCGCTCAATTCAGATTTTGGAAATATGACCAAGGTGTTTGTATCTGTATGTTTGTGTCTGATCTAAAGATCTACACGGCTGATTTTCAAGATTTTTGCGGTTTTAGATATGAGACAGTCCCTAGGTGAGCCGCTCTATTCAGATTTTGGAAATTTGACCGAAGCGTTTGTATATTACTTTAAAACATTGTGAATTCTCCCATTTAAAAAAAAATTCAATTTTCAAGTGTGTGTTTGCCACAGTTAGATCTAAAGGTCTACTAGGCCGATTGTCAAGATTTTTGTGGCTACAGATAGGAGCTATGCCGTAAATGAGCCGCTTTATTCAGATTTTAGAAATTTGACCAAGGTATTTGTATATTACGTGAAAAAATTGTGAATTCTCCTCTTTAAAAATTTTTTATTCTCATTTTTCTTCACAGTTCGATCTAAAGATCCACTAGGCTGAGTTTCAAGCTTTTTGCGGCTACTTACAGAGAGTCGATAGTCCCTAGATGAGCCCACTCTGTTAGACGTGACTCACGGGAGCTCGCACTGGAAAAAAACCACATTGGATCCAGAGTCCAGACTCTTGAAAACGTTGACAAAAAAAAATACTCTTGATTCAATCGGATTTTTGTTCGAATCAATCAAAACGAAATCCGCTTGAATTAAGAGGCTTGGTTCTTGATTTAAGCTAGATTCTGATTGAATCAAGAGTACTTCTTCTCGTCGATGTTTTTAAGAGTCTGGACTCTAGATCCAGTGTGCTTTTTTTCCAGTTCGCTTATCGGGCGCTTCGCGCCCTCTAGGGGTTGAGCCGCCTTACGGCCAGGGGGCGTGCCCCCTAGTTTCTACTAGTTCTCTCGGCCAAAGCGCAGGTATCAAACGATGCCTACGACAAGAGATATGTAAAAATGAATATTGGAAGAGAATCTTCCGCTCATGACGAATGCGAGGAATCCCGGCGAAACGAGCAAGAGGAGCCGACACGGAGACGAAGAGGCACAACAAGATAATTGTGAGTGCTCAGGATCAATAAAATAGTATTAAGGTAAAGGACGCAAGTACCGTTACGGGCCTAGCGCGGGTCGGATTCACCTTTTATTCAGAGGAATCTTAAAACCGCCATCAGTCGCATCCGTCCTTTATCGCACCGAGCCCCGATGCAGCCGCTAATGGTCGTAATGGCAATGATTATGACAAGAAATTAAGTATAATTTTCAGGAATGCTTGCGTCCATCAATCGGACGTCATTAAAAACTAAAGCGCGTTTTCTACATCTCAGCGTGAGCCGCAAATTCCCTTTAAATTGATGCTTTCCAGGGCGCGTTGAGAAAATGGAGATAGGTAAATTTTGCTCTTATTCACGACGCTAGGCCCGCCGTGCTAAGGAAAAACGCCGTATCAACATTTGAGAGTTGCCAAATTTCCTTCGATGAAATGTTTATTTTTGAGGCAAGTTATGAATATTTTTCCTTGAAATTTTCAGGAACTTTAGGTGAAATTACGAACGAAATTATCTGAAAAATTGGAAGAAAAATGTTCATTAGTTTACCAGTGGGTACTTGTTTTATCGAAGGGAATTTGGCAACGCCTGAAAGTTCATACGGCGTTTTTCCTTAGCACGGTAGAGGCGCAGAGAGGCATGCTCTCATTCTTTCCGCTTTTCCGTGGCGCTGCGCCGTGTCGTCACTCCAGAGATGTCCCGAGTGCGTCGGCCAAGAACACGGATGTGCTCTTGAAAAATTTGGATGGCGGCCAGGGCTCCGCGCGCGGCTCGTGCCTGAGGATATCGGCGCGACGCTGAAATTTGTGCAATTCTAGCGGAAACGGTTGTTTCGAACTAGGCCGCAGCCGCAAATGGACGTGGACGTGTTTAAGGTGACATTTAGCGACGAGTTCCTCTGACGGAAGGCGGCGTCGGCTCCGGGAGTCAAAAGTCGATTCGACTTGCGCGAGCCTGCAACATGAATTCAAATGCGTTAGCTTCAAAAATTAACCATTTTATTGTTCATCAAAAGTAGATAAAGGCGCAGCGGGCTGATTATTGAAATTGACAGGCACAGCTATAGGTAAAGAAAATATAGGGAGTAAATAGCGATCCTATGGGTTAAAATGGGTGGTTTTTGTAGACTAAATTGAGAAAATAATGGACTAAAAATAGGGTCCCTTGTGGGTTGCCGTTAGTCCAGAGGCGGATACAGCAATTAGTCAACCCCGGATTGCCTTCATTTAAATCTATGCTAAATGATCGATCCTTGTCGGAGCACCTGGCCCCTCCAAGAATCGATACATTTCCATAGGTTTAAATGGAGAAAAGGCAATGTTACTAATTTGCTGGATCCGCCAATGCGTTAGTCAGGCTATTACCTACCTCCTTTGTCCATTCCATCCACTTTCACGAATAGGATCCCTCTTGTCCTCTTTGTCTATAGCTTTGTCTATCAATTTCAATAATCGGCCTGCAGGTGGATCCAGACACTTTCAACGGGAGGGGAAGGGGGGTGTTACGTGGCTCCAAGGGATTTCCCCCGCGAAATCCTCATTTTTTCCTTTCTTTCCCTGTTCCCTCCATATTTCTTTCTCCCCTTTTTCCGTCTCTATTTTTTCGGGCGACCGGGGGGGGGGGGGGGGTAGGCGTACATCCCCACGCCTCCCCTGGATCCGCCTAAGTGCATTTTAACAGGTGAAAATGCATAAAGGATAAGATTTTTTATGCGTCCGTGAAGCATCCCTAGTAAAGTTGTTTAGCATGGTGTCATAATGTAAATTGAAAAATTCTCTGATATGATATCAGTATAGGTGCGGAATCAATATTATGTTTTGCTGGTAACATACTGATATCATGCCATCACTGAGGTTACGTAAATTTTTAGTCCCATCGTTGAGCACCGTAGAGATCTTCACTCTGGGAGTGCCAATCATGACATTTTTTGTAGG
Source organism: Bemisia tabaci (assembly GCF_918797505.1). Lineage (NCBI taxonomy): Eukaryota > Metazoa > Arthropoda > Insecta > Hemiptera > Aleyrodidae > Bemisia > Bemisia tabaci. The sequence continues at coordinate 19,680,222 of NC_092797.1, read as the reverse complement.
TATACTGACAATTGGTCTTAAACGCGCAACTTAAAAATGAGGTTCAAGTGCGCTTGAAATTTCGTAACAAAATGTAGATAATCTGAATTACTCATGCAAGAATTTGGGTTACCTATTTTTCCTCCGTTTAATTTTTTGCGCGTTTACCTCTTCAACGCGTTTTTTGCGCTGTGTGAGCGCTTTATGCTCGCCTGTCTGGAATCGAGGTCTCCCGACTTCCTCATATTGAAATCCCGTGACCACAATTTGCATATCATCTTTGACACCGATGGGGGAATAAACATAGGGTCTGCAGGTCTATCTTATCAGCGACCTTGACAATGGAGCTGGTTTCGCATTTATGAAAAATTTTGCTTTGTCTCGCGTGGAAATCAAGGTGCATGCAAAGCTCCGATTCAAGGTTGGATCAATACCGTTTTCCACCGAGACGAAACCGTATTAACAGAATTATTTTTTAACGACTATCGAACTGTTGGATTGTACACGATTATAATAACGCCACGAATAAAGAGCTGTCGGATGGTTGGCAATTTCATATCCGACAGCAAACTGACATTTTTTGGTGAAATTTAAGTGCCCATAATTATTTCAGCATTACCTAATTTGTCGGAAACTCGCACTTTCTGCGTGATTTAGTTTTCTTGCTTTTGCTGATTTCTGTTATCGTTCATGTTTATGTCATTAATCCTTTGAAAACTCTATTTTCTAAGAAATTACGAGTAAGTAAAATTAATTCACCATGGGTGATTCTTCCCACCGCTGGGTGCTCCCGCAATATTAATTTCGGGTCTTTCTCTGCTGAAAAAAGTCAAATTCACACACGCCGACGAGTTTTTGATGACTCAATGATTGTGCCTCAGAACTAGATGGAACTATCGCCCCCCCCCCATGCATAATATTTTTGAGGACATTTAAATATTCACAAGTGAGATCACATGCACGTGGACCCGTAGAAAACGTTTCTTTATAATTTGTTTGACACACGCCGCGACTGTAAATGAACGAAACTTTGTGCGCTCAATGCTTTCACGATTATCGACCCACCGGTTCAAACTTTGCAACCGAAGCAACCTGATTTTTTTATTTTGCATCGAACTTTCTTCCCTTGGAAGCTCATCGTTCTATTGTGCCGGCACTTTCCAAACAATAATCGTCTCTGTGAAGTACCTATTTATAGGCATATTATTGTCTTTCCAACGTTCACGTCGTTTACGACAGAAAAAATTAGCCATTCTGTGGTTGGTAGACGATTTTCGAAAATCGGATTTTAACCCCCTCCCCCTTTCTTCCTTGGTTACACACGTGTGACACAAGTCTGCAAAATGACGATACAATTATTTTGATTTTCATCGTTTTAAGTGAGCGTGACGCAACGTAATTTAGTATAAAAAATTCCAATTCCGCGTTGATTTTTCATCTAACAGTTCCTAAAAATCGGAGCTACGCACCCAATCAATTCACGCAGCCCTGAACGCCCGCCCCTTCCCCTATGTAATCCACACATAATTCAGGCACATACTGCCGAGCTAGGAAGAACGACATATGAACATTCGAGAGTTCCTTTGATAAAGCATGTATTTTTGACGACATTCACGCACATTTTTCTTTGAAATCTTCGGATATTGTAGATTAAAGTGTATACAAAAAGTCTCAAAATTTTGGAATAAAATATTCACAATTTTCCCCGTAAATTCGGTTTTTATCGAAGGAAACTTGGCAACGTCCGAAGACCCATACGGTTTTTTTCCTTAGCACGGCAGCATAGCCCCCCCCCACCCCCCGCGGGGTTTACGTACTTCATGAACTGTCCCATATTATACTTTTTTGGAGCCAAATTTGGCAAGCGCGGAACTTGACGGCGGCCGCTGCTTTAGCCGAGCAAGGGGCTAGAGGGAGGGAGTGACAGGGGGCAGGGGGTAGGGGGCAGGGAAAGCGAGCTCCATTTCGCGACGAGGCGAAAAAACGACGAGGATGAGTCATCAAAAGAACAACGCTTATACATATTGCTAATATTGGGTACAGTTTTATGCTCTGCTAAGATTAATTAATCATTATGCAATTTTACGATGCGCTCTCCGTGCTCCGTGCCGCGGGTGCGAGTGCGAGTTGGGCCAAAACCGCAGATGTACGTGAGGCTCCCGCACGGATTTACGCGGTTTTATCTCATGGGGGCGAGGGGGAGCGGGCGAAAGACCGGGGAGCACGGTAACCGTATCCGGCTTATGTTTTCCACGTTCGTTTGCCGTTCGCTCCGTCTAGCGCTAGGACCTTACCGCGCCTGCGTTAATTAAAATGACTCAAAATCGTAGTAAATGCGTCAGCTTCGGCTCGAGGGGTCACGTTACCACGGTTGTCTAACTGGTGGGAGATTGTTGCCGGTAGCATTTTCTATTTAAAAATAAATTGTATGTTATTGCACAGTCCCTGTCCAGTCCATAGACTGTCGATGTAGGGAGAGTAGGAACTTGTCGAAATATTGAACTCTCGAGGCCGAAAAGGGCAGCCAAACTTCTAACATAAAAAAATTTCACCACCAATCTTCCAATAGTCAAGTCAATATCAAGAATGTTCATAAATGAGTGTACCTCCGCAAAAATAAGTACAGTTATGCAAATTCCTTGTAAAGTAGGTGTTTTGCAAAGTTCTCCACCCTCACTGAAAAAAAAAAGTTACGGGCTATATAGACGTACCATCCGTTCCGGGCTCAGAGTCTGAAACTTCCGGGTACTGAAGCCGTAGCTTCGACGGCGCCGGGTGCTACGTCCGGAACTTTCGGCGTCTGAGCCCGGAACGCTGGACGGTATGTCTAAATAACCCGTAAATACGGCTTCCACGACTGGAGTTTTTCTTTCAGTGCTGTTATCTGAGAAATTGGTAGACAAACATTCAACGATTTTCGGAAAATTAGTACTTTGCCGGGGAAATTTGGCAACGTCTGAAGGTCCATAAGGCGTTTTTCCTTAACGCAGCAGCATAGGAGGCTGACATTTTTAGTCGCGGATCCCTTGGCGACCGCAAACTCGAGGGACCAGAACCGCCCAGGGCCCACTCTGACGGAAAGGACGGTCTTTCGGCCGATACACATGCTCGAAGGATAAATCACAAAAGCATGGATTAGTGACTTTTTAAGCGGCGACCTTAACTTGATTTAAACACATGTTCCCGAGGAAACAAGTGCAGGGCTCGGACGGAGTCTGAGCAAACAGAACGAGAGGAGTACAACTCGGGGATGGAGATGTTTGACTCCATTCAGTGGTCACTTTTTATTGAATGAGCGCGTCATCCGAGCAAACAGATGAATTATCATTATTGGCGAGGGGAAGGGATGAAATGTGAACGTGAGTGTGAAAATGGGGACGGAAGGAAGGGTGCACCGGCTCGGGTGCAAGTGGAATGGAATGGTCCGAGTATTTGCATAATATGAATAATGAAGTCACATTATTCCGCATTTAAATTCGTGTCAGGCAAATGAACTTAAATCTGGCCTGCCAAATGGACCGTCGCGCTGTGACGTCACTCTTCCGGTTATTCATGCGCTAAACAAAACATGTATCAAGAAAGCAACCATGGTAAAATTGAATTTAAATAGTAACATAAAGGTTCACGAAGTGGTGCGATTATTTTAAAAGTTTATACTTTTAAAACTTCATACCTCCTCTTCATGAATTCGAAGTATTTGCGAGGCGGAAAGTGCAGAATTGTGGCATCCTAGAAATTTTCCAATCTCAATACTTTAATCTGCTTATCTTGAGAAGACGACAATGCGTGCTATTTATGCAAAATATTTGACCTGGTTTCTATCAAGTGACTCAGGTGCAAGTGTACATAATATCCAATTGCGTTATGTAGGGCGAACAGTAAGGCATCGATTATCTGATGTAGCTAATGTAGGTCTGTGCCAGAAGACGAAAATAACGGATAACATAGAAGGACTGAGAAAATGTCATCTCATGCAGGCTGATTGTAATTAGAAAGCAAAAGTTTATGCAATCTTCTATTGCATTTGTAAAAAGTAGTAATTTAATTGAGAAAAAAAAAAAAAAATCAAAAAACCAAAGGACAGTGCCGGGTAACCAAATTAACGGATGATCTAGGCGCGGATGGATTATCGATGCTGTACTGTATAATAATCATAATATACCATAGAAACACAGAGATCACGATGTCGTCAAAGTGATATCCTGTTTTTTACGTATATCGAAGCAATATTAATCGAGGAAATTGAACTGACGGAAGTAGTGTAAGCTCCCTGGTAAAAATTGGCAGTAGAATCTGTGTTCCAAAATACCATAGACCTACAGCCGGCTGTAAGATTTCCAATAGCTTCTATAACCGGCAACACAATTTCTTATAGCCTTTTATAGCCGATGGCGATTAAGCAATAGCCTGGCGATAAAGTGTATGCTAAAAGTTACTAATTACGGATGCTAGGACTTAGTGAGTTTTTGGACTACCGCTCTCTTTTTGGGCCGTAGTATCTTGATTTATTTTCCGAGGAAAGCTCCGTACTTTTGAAGGATGCCTGCCATTCCTAATATGTTTGAGCGCCTTCAATTTCGTATGATACTGTGCATACCTCTGGTGTGAAATAGTTGCTTCAAGCACCGTGGTACGCTGCGGCGAAGCGCGGCGGGCGGGCAGCCAGCGCGAAACGCGGATTGGCGCCTACGAACCTAACAGGGATACTTCACGCATTGCGCAATGCGTGAAGTATCCCTGTTAGGTTTGTAGGCGCCAGTGCGCTGCCGCTCCGCTTTGTGGTAGGCGCTAATATTTAATCTCGTGGAGTCAGCGTTTTTCAACTCATGACTTTGAAATGTTTGCACACTCTTAATGGATTATTCTCATTTGAATTGATGAAAAAAAATATAAAGTAAAGGAAAATATAATGTGTGTTTTGTAATAAATATTAAGGTGATTCCGTATAAACTTAAGGATTTATAAAGCACACGAATTTCTACACAATTTCTTATAGCATTTTATAGCCTATGGCGAAAAAGCAACAGCCAGGCGATAAAGTGTAAAGTCCAGCGATAGGACCTATAGCCTGGCTGTATAATTTTTTATCGCTTCGTGTAGCCTAGCCGTATGATTTTTTCCACTTTCTACAGCCAGCTATATGATTTTCTATCGCCTCCTACAGTCGGCTATAAGAACTCCTATGGTATTTTGAAACGCAGCTCCTACCGCCAATTTTTACCAGGGCTATACTCATAATGTTTTAGGACTATTTTTTTCTTCGACGTATGTGACCGTCCATGCCAAAAGGGACCTCACTCTATCAAAACTTGAGGAGAGATTTCAAAAACATAGAAAAAAACGATCTACGAGCATTTTTGGACAATTAAAAGCTCAAGAATTGTAAATCAAACCGGAGTTACGTCGGTTTGAATTTTGGGTTAAGCAAACTTCTTCACTGATAAAAATATTTGTAGGTGTTCTTGTGGTACTTTTTGTTAATCTAGGAAAGATCTCTCGAGAAGAGATCGGAGTATTTTTAGTTTTGAAGCAGAAATCGGGTCAATGCAGTTACGGGTAAAAGTTCGGATGAAAAAAAGCTTCAAAATAGAAGCTTCCAGCGCAGCGTGTGTTGGTTGGTGTTGATGCTGTGCGACGTACCCCCTCCCTTCCGCTCCTTCCATCCATTCCCCTCCGAACCCACGGCCGCACAGTAAAACGAGTCATACTGAGAGGTCGGACATGGCACGTTTGATTTAAACTGCAGATTTTTATGTTTATTTCGTCACATTTTAAATTAAGAGGGGTGCTTTCTGCAGAGAATTTTATGAGAAAACCAATGGCATGACTTTAAAATTTCTATGTTTCGTATTAACGAAGATATTGGCTTTTCAAGTTTGAATATCTTGTCCGAACTTCCCTATTGATTCGCAATCACTGTGTGCCGCACTGTTTCCCGCCACGCGACGACTGCGCCGTAGACGGGGAACATCGCAACTGCCTATAAAACGCAATTTCGGTCCCCGCTGCCAGCAGCTGCGGTGTCCGAGTGGTTAAGGAGTTGGACTTGAAATCCAATGGGTTTTACCCGCACAGGTTCGAATCCTGTCCGCAGCGCGACTTTTTTTATTCGGTAAATAATATTGCCGTATTCACCGTGTTCTCGCTTACAATACTCACCAACCTAACAATGAAGAATGCTGGGCATCGCGCAGGAAAATTAGATATTTTTATAAGTCTTTGTTCGTGTTTTGAAAATATTAAAGTAATGATATTTTTTGGAAGTCTACGTACTTATCTGAGTCATTCCGTATTTTATTTTTTTCACGTTTATTAAGTTTTCCGATATTTACTTTGCACAGTTTGCTCGTTTATTAGAGGGGGAAGAACAATGTTGAATTTATTCAACAAAGTGAGCTGTCTGGTTTAGCACAATTTGCACTTGATTTCTCAATTGGACAATTATTGGAAGAAAGATGACAAAATAACCTAACCTGCAAAAATGCATGTGTTCAAATGGAAAATGCCGCCAGATGACGTCATGACTCATGAGGCGGCACATTTTCCAATGTCAGAAAAAAATTATGAAAAATACTGCGAACTCAGCTCATTGAGCACCCTCAGAAGAAGCAATACAATTTTTGCGTGAAAATTCTCCATTGCCTCCAAGTTTGAGTTTCAGTCTTGTGGAAGAATATCACAGCGTATATGGCTGGTCTTCCCTGAGTAAATGGTGTCTCTTAAACCATGGCTTCGGTTGATTTACGAGGTCATAACCTCAACTTCTCCCAACTGATGGCTATCCCGATCGTCTGAGGGCACTCGTCAAACAGATTAGTGGGAGCTTTTGATCTTTTATTAAACGTTAAACGCGGTGGCTGCCGGTGAAGCGAGAAACGAATAAAAATAAATTGCAAAATTCTTCTCACTCTCGTTGACCAACCCCCTTTTCCACGAAGGGTCAGACGAATTTCGCACAACGGGGTTCATTAAAATTCAAAGTTTTCCCTCCACAATAAAAGCTCTTGTGCAAATGAGCCTGATATTAAAAAGTGAAAGAATCAATGAAGGCTGTGAGTCGCGAGAGAGCCATTTTACTTCCGATAAAAACTGACCTTCCGAGCTTGGCGCCGGGTTTGCGCGATAATCGGAGAGCTGAAGATTTTGAGACACCGATCGCCCCTTTGATTTGCGAAATTTGACAGCGAGGATAGGCATTTTTTCGAGCGAGATTCAATTAAAGTCCACCCCTGCTCGCCATCTGGATTTGCATGGTTTCGCATATAATTTGGTTATTGAAACGAAGTCTGGTGTGCAGCCAGAGATGCGAATGCGCGAACCCGAGTCATTGAGTGAAACTGCAAGCCTGGACAGTCTGAATTCTCAGTTGCAAGGGTTGGTCGGCTTTAAGCATATCATATTAATATACTTAATATGCAGATTACATGATTTTAAATCTATAATATCGGACGTTTGTCTACCGATAAAAGATGGTTCAATTTTAATGAAAACATGAGATAAAAATAGAATATGGAAACAAGTAAAATATGTATTATACACTCAGTGTTATTTTGTGTGTATCTTTCCAAGATTGCGTAAGTTCTTGTAGTCATGAAAGTTTTGTACGTATGTAAAACTTATATTATTTATGCATATTTATTAAAATAATAACCTAAGAAAATCACAATATAGTGCATTAAATAGGGTTAATAACTACAGAGATAACTGTAGAACTTTAAATTTATTGTAATTAACATAATTCAAACCGATAGGAAGGATTTTATAAAATCATCAGTAATTTTCTTGTAGGTGTTTTGTATACAATTTTCAATATAATGGATGTTTAGGTTTACAGACGTGCAGATCTTACATAGGTAACTATTCTCAGTATTTTATCCATTTCCTTGAATTAACATCCCCCATGTTAATTTTTATCAGAAGTGTAAATGGCCTTTGATGGCCTCTTTGTAATGGCGTCTTAAAAATAATAAATTTATTACAAAACTACTGCTTGAATTTTTTTGGGTAAGGAATGAACTCATATAGGTCTGATGATGGTGGTTCGGTGAAGATGGATAGAAACTCCGGAAAAAATACGTTACAAAGTAACTGAACTTTTTTATTGTCTTTACACATCAATTTAAAGTAATTTTTCAGTTTTAAAATTATCTTAGCTATGATAAGGGTTAAACAAAATTACCTGCAGATTTTGGATTTGTTCATCAATTCGTCTACTATATCGTATTTTAATTTGGGAACCACGTCGGTGTGCGGTGCGGAGGTATTGATATTGAACCGATGTCGCGGAGCTGAGCGTGAGCGGTCGATGACATCCCTCTTTAACGTATACTTACGCAGTCTTACGCAATATTATATCATCGACTCCACCCTTATACACCGAAAAACGAGTGTGTTCTAAAAACGTGCCATTTTGATCTTCAAGAGATAATTTTTTTTAAAGGAAATTTTAAGAAAACAACTTCAGCATTTTTAGTTCAAGAAAACTTTTTCAAAGTGTTGAAAAAATGCGTATTATGCTCGATTTAAAAATGATGAAATAAACATATTTTTAAAAATGAACTTTTTTAAAAACACTTTTAAGTTGTAAAAAAAATTGAATTATTTCTAGGTACATTTCAAACAGATTTCTATAACAAATTTTAGGAATATTTTGAAAATAACTAAGAGAAAACAGCCATTGGTGTTATATGGTGCAAAAAAACTCATTACCAAAAACATTAGTGTGTATGTATATCCGGCATTGAAGGGAAAAACATAGTTCCTCTGCTAAGAACAGAAATAGCGGAGATCACAGGGAGGAAATATATGGGTTTTTGGCGTAAAAGCTTCCAAATAATTGCTCACATAATTTTCTCATGATGTTCTAGACTATGCAAAAAAATCCATGCCCTCGATTGGAAAATAATGAGTTTCTTTAGAATAGTAAGAACGTTAGGAACTAAGGGAAAAGGTACAGTCATAAGTCCTTTTCCCTCAGAGTTCCTGAAAAATCGCATCGAAAGGTTCGGTACTTGAGACTCCCCTCTCGCGCAGTATGGTTCCGTTGATTCGCGAAGTGGGAGTTCCTCCTCAGAAATGGGACGGCTCACAATAAAAAAGGGGAACGCCTTGAAGCTCACTGCAATTTAGGCCCGCCTCCATCAAAATATTTCGACTCCCGTACAGTGGCGCCCTCTGGCGGGTAGATTCTTCCGCTGGAATGAGTCCGGAGCCGACGATCCAGTTTTTTGGCAGGATAGCGGCGGCCAGTGGTTGCCCGAGTTCGCTCACTCGGACCTAAACTCTTGACTATGATCATAATTCTGTAATGTGCATCTCATGCAATTTTAGCAACCCTATGTTATTTTTTTCGAATTTTTTGATAAACTTTATGCCCAAAAAGAATGAGAGAGGAACAACCGAAACTCAAGTCATAGGTAACTGTTATTAGCACACTTAGCACAGTCATGAAAATTTGGACAATATTCAGCGAGAGCTATCGATGCATAAATGGAAAAAATTAGATTCCTAATTTAAACCCTCCGTTAGCTCATTTGAAAAAAAAAAAAATAATAATAATAATAATAATAACAATAAAAAAAATCCTCTAACATTTTTTGCGGACCTAACATTTTTGCCAGAAACAAATATGGTTCTGGAAGCGATAAAATATTTGTAACTTTTTTTTCCATTTTACTAGACGCTATACATTTATTTCACGTATTTTGTTCCCTAAAACAAGCAAAAGATTTTCCGCGCTTTTGAGCCACGTGGGGCTTCCGTCAAAAAGAAGCTTATTTTCAAATACCATATACAATCATGTAAATACATTGAGTTGTATTACGGAATTTTTATCTAAGATACAGACTATAATTGTGTCAAAAAGCTATATTCGTGATCTCAAACTCACCAAAACTCAAGCATCTAACGTCACTTTTGTGTTTGATTGTTTGTTTCGTTTATTTTGTTGTTTAAGGAGGCTCCATCCAGACGCAAATGCATGTTGTTGTTCACAACTTTTTACGCAGCCTTTATCTACCTAATTGTTGCTCTCAATTGGATGCGGCTGTGAAGCTCTAAGTTAGAAACCTCCAATTTTTTAAAACATCCCTCCCAAATGTGAAAAAACAATTTAAGTAATGTCGGAGATATTTTTCCCTCAACGATGCCTCGCATATCATGAAGAACTGACATAATAATTGCTCTAAAGTTTAGTAGAATGACGAGAATCTCTGCTTCCAAAAATTTAAAATAAGGAGATTAGGGGTTCTTTGATTAGATTTAGATGTAAAGAGAAAGGGGAAGCATACGCTAAAGAACGAAAATTAAATCGTTACCTATACTTCGTGCGATTATCAAACATTGAGAACATTGCACGATTTTGATTTTCAACTTATCCTCAATGATGATTCATTATGGTCGAAGATGCGTGAAGCTTTAAAATAAAATGCGACAGGGAAAAAGTAAATTGCTGTTTTAACAATTCAATTGCTAAAAAAAGTGACTGCAATTTTTCAACGTAGATTTTACAAAAAAAAAGAAAAAGAAAAAAAACGCTCCTTTAACCACCATTGTAAGCTAATTTAACCAAGGGGGTGGTTAAAGTAACATTTTTGTGTTGTGAAATCTACATTGAAACATTGCAGTCACTTTTTTTTAGCAATTGAATTAAATCTAATTTTTTCCGTGGATGAGCGACCAAGAACGATCCGGTTGAAGTCTTAGGTTTGGCTTTTCAATCTCAAACGTCGAATAATAATACATTCCTCCAGGCTTATCTCGAAAAATGCATAAGAAAATTAAAAAAATGAAAAAAAAAAAAAAAAAAAAAAAAAATAGAATTTTTTTCACAGTTCAAAGCATATTTTATTTTACGGTATGATTTACACATGAGAGGTGAAAGAGATGAACTATCCGCGGGCACACGCGATATGATGCAATCGGCGATTATAATCAGCCCGCGATGACGCTGCCTACACAAAGGAAAATGAAAGTGGGGAAAACGAGGCGCGAATATTTGCGAGCTTTCTGTGCTCCCCGAGTTCCGAGTTTTTTCTCCTCAAGGTTAGGTTAGCTGTCAAACACACGATGACGTGTGTAACGGATCTGTGTCGATACTGATCTACTGACCGCGCAATTGACGCAACCACTTTGTTCCGGGACAGCCACACCAAAGCGCCTCATTTAAATTGGGAATTTAGCGCGTTCCCTTTTTCAAAGAAAAACTCTCTTTCGTAAAAGCCGGCAATTTCTCTCGGCGTCATCGATTCTAATCACGATTAAACGAAAGGTCTATTGCTCGTTCAAGAGGATTTTCATTCCTAAATAATTCGACATTGAAACCATGCAACGGATGAAGGAGTCAGGCGACTGTTTTTGCGAAAGGGATCACAAGGAGTTTAGCAGAAAGAAACGAAGCCGCATCAGTCATTGCCAAATTTAACTGGGCAATTTGATGTTTTACATGAAATCGGATGTGCGGATTTTTGTGTGAATTTCAATGAATATTCCGCCAAGTACGAAGCAAATTCCCTGAACTTTTCAAAAGAATCCGCAAAAATATTTTCTTGTAAAAAATTAAATTGCCCACTAAAATTCGACAATAGCTGATGTAGCTTGGTTCCTTTCTGCTTAACGCGGTTTACATAGTCTACTAGGTTTTTTTTTTTTTACATTGCATCGAAGTTGCACTAGATAATACTTCGCCTGGTGGAGAGTCACTGGTTCAACATAATGGTAAATAAATTCAACATCAGTGAGTGGAGAGAGAGCTCTTATATTTACGGTGCTCTCAGAGCTCTGCCTACTTCCGATTTATGGCGCTTTTTTGCAAAGTCGAAAGTTTCATCATCGCACGTGTCCTTGCTGATATGTAAAACAGAATTACAAATGGATGTATTTATGCTAAATTGAACTAAGTCCCGCAGTCAATCCCTATGCACATAGTTCCTTTTAGCATAAATACCCCTCAATATCCCTTCAAATACGTGGTCGCGCATAAAAATCTGCGGTCTAGTGCACAGCACATGCAACGTCCGAAGTAATTCTATCAATTGTTCTACATCTGCAGTATTTTAGCAGCCAGTGAGCCGGGAATTTTTCGCGGCCCCTTCAATAACAGCGAATATGCAAATTGCAAGGAGAGCGAATGCTTTGGTGCTGGACGATACACAATCATAGAGGGACTTCGAGTGCACGAACTGATGCAGCGTTGTCACTGTTATCAGTATTTATAATAATTTGTAAATATTCTCACGCCTGACGTAAAATGTTAACAAAGTGTTAGTATAACTATAGAATCAGATTTTATTATTATTACTGTAATTGATTTTTTCCTCCGGAGATGAACCCACAAACGGACCACGTTTAGAAGAAAGAACCAAGCCACATCAGCCCAATTGAACCGGGCAATTTAATTTTTTACAAGAAAACGTTTATGCGGGTTCCTTTGAAAATATTAAGGAATTTGCTCCGTACCATGCAGAAAATTCACTGACATTAGCACATAAATCCTCACGACTGTTTTTATGTAAGAAATTAAATAGCCCAATTAAAGTTGGCAATAGCTTAGTTTCTTTCCGCTTAACGTGGTCCAAATAAAGAAAGGTCACTTGGATCTTTCATGTGAAAACATTGTGGACTCTGAAACATTATAGCTTAGATTTAGCTCCTTAGCTCAGCTTGCAACAGACTCAGATGAAAAAATAAAACATTCCAAAAAGATGTATAAATGAATGTTTGTCACCGCTCATCGAGGCTTATAACCGTGATACGTGCAGCGTATCCTAATTAGATCAACCTGTATTTCAACCTTTCAGTCTGAAGTGCCAGAAATAGTGGTAGAAAAGGTCTGTTAACCTCCTTCACTACAGACATTTTGATTGGAATTCGGGTCTTAAATTTAGAACTAAACGGTATGAAAACGCAGCACTCCAGTGGCGAGGCGTGAATGATCGATTATATTATCGAGATTTCCCCATTGAAGCTATGGTAAAAAATCGATTATTACGGTGTTCGTTTCGAACACCCTGTTTATCAATCCCTTATCATAGGTTTAAATGGCAGATCAGTCGATAAATCGCAAAGCACGCCACGCACTGCAGCATTCATTCACCTTATAGTTAAAAAGTTTATTTACTGATTCTAAAAGTCCAGTGGCTGTAATTAAATTAACAGTTCAGATTCAAAGGCTACCAGCTATCTCGTTATCGTGACAAACCTTCGAATACATTTTCTTTTTCGTGTAATAATGTAACTCCATTGAACAAACACCCAGAACATCGTGTCGTAATTGTAAATTTTTCTTTGTACGTTTGGCGCGAATGTCTCTCGTGATGGATTGACAGGAATATGGCTTTCGGGTGACACATGCGTGAATAATCATGAGGCGCGTGAAGTCCAATGCGGCGTGTCGAGCTCTGCGCAGAATCGATTCATTTACCATATAAACCTATGGAAAGGATCGATTATCAGGGTGTTCGAAAATCGCACATTCATAATCGATTCTTTAGCATAGCCGCAAATTGGGAAATATCGATAGCCGACACTTCACGCCTCGATTGTCCCTGCCGGACGCCGAGGTGAGACCTGCCAATTAGACTAAGCTGTCCATCTCATCCTCCATCTCCGACGATTAATTGCCTTCTTCACGCACGACTCTCACGGATGACTTTTGCAACCTTGACAACCTCAATATGTTTCTTTTAAACATGTCTCAAAGCCCTCAAAAGAGTTCTTCTATGTATAGTTGATTACTGTGAACTCAAAATATTTGCATCGCCTTTCTCCTCTTTCCGCTCTCATCCTCTCTTCCGTTTCATACTTTCAACCCCCCCCCCCCTCCATCATATCCCCCAACCCTCTCCCCCTTCCACCCTCCACCCCATCTCCCCTCCACCCTCTCTCCCCTCCACCCTCCATCCTCTCCCCTCTCCCGCGATTCACGTTATCCGAACTCACAGTAATTTATGCGGATTACTATTCTGCTGTGCTGAGGAAAAACGTCGTATGAGCATTCGAGAGTTGCCCAATTTTTTTCGATAAAATGTTTATTTTTGAAGGAAGCTATGAATATTTTTCCTTGAGATTTTCAGGAACCGTAGATGAAATTGAAATTGCGAACAAAATTATCTGAAAAATAAAAAGAAAAATATTTAGAAATTTTCCCGAAAAGTCGTTTACTCAAAGGAATTTGGCAACGCCTGAATGTTCATGCGGCATTTTTCCTTGGCACGGTAATATTTGGTGGTGGTAATTTCTGCAGGTTTTTTTTTTGACGTGTTAATCGTAATTTTCGGGCGTATCGTCTGAAAATTGGCCTCTCGTTTCGTCTACCTCAATCGACTATTTATTTTTAGTATCTCTTGTGTGATGGGTGCAACAGGACCACTTTCTTTACTACATATTTGAATTTGTTTCAACATCAGAAGCTCATGATAGCTCTGCAATGAAATGTCGTATTTTGAACGGAAGATTACTTACCGTTGGACTTGAAATTGCACCATCTCCGCACATCAATAAAGCGTCCGAAAAACGGTTCCAAGCCTAACGGTTGAGGAAAGTTGGAAGTAATGGCAGAAAGAGGGTCGTCGGATTAAGAGGTGGATTAGTGAAAGAAATTCGTCGTGATCGGTAGCAATTTGGAGTATAAAGCTCAGGAGTTTGGCAGTCGTGCCTCAATAGGCGGCATCTAAATTCCTGGAGTTGCCAGATACACTGTCGAAACTATTCAGAATCAAGTTTGAAAGGACTTAAAGGAACAAAAGTTAGGTCGCCTCTTTTTGTTTTTTTTCATATTTATCATATTTTTCTTTCGTGGGTCTACTTACGAGATTAACATTTTCTGAACGATAAAACCTCGTAGGTTTGATGCTGATACTTGCCGAGACCTATGTTCAAAGATTACATTAGTTTCAGAAGGATGTTGGTGCGGAAATGTGGGTTTTCCGTCATTTCGCGACAAATTTCACTTTCTACTTGATTCAATGCAATATATTTTTTTTTTGCTTAAAGGCACTTCAGTCATATTATGATCATTTCAGAACCATCAGATATTTGACATTTTTGGGTTGGACAGAGGAATGCTTTGCTGAAATGACTGACGCATTTTTGGCCGTCATTTCGTCGTCATGTTAATGGATCCCACACAGCCCCATGAAGCCTAAAATGGCTGAGCCAATCGGAAATTGGTCTGCACTCCTGCGGGCTGATAGTTGAAATTGGTAGACGAAGCGATAGACAAAGAAGACAAAAAGCTATGAAGGAATCCTATTGTTGTAACCGGGTGGTTACAATAGACAAAGGAGGAAGGTAATAGACAAACAAACGGCAACCCACTGGAGACCCTTTAGTAGTCCACCTTCTTCTCCCCTGGTCTGTAAGAACCACTCATTTCAACCAATAGGATCGCTGCATACTTCTTATGTCTTCTTTGTCTATCGCTTTGTCTATCAATTTCAGCTATTAGCCCACTGCGGTGTCTATTTACATCCTCTCTCATCTCGCATATTCTCCTTACATTGCGCCGAGTTGGCAACGCAGAGTGTGTCCATCATTCGAAGTTCTGAGCGGTAACGCAACGAAAAGTCATAAAAGCTCCGATTGACATGTCGGAGTGGCGTGGAAGAAGGCCACTGTCAGTCATTCCCGGCGTCGAAGGTGGAGAACCCAGTCGGAGGGACGGGGGACGAGCTTATTGTGCACTTTCCGCCGTGGCTAAACAAAGGGACGATCCGCTGGAAAGGGACGTCCTATTATCGCCTGGAAGGTTGAGCAACGGACATCTCCAGCTTTCGGCCGCTGTCTAATCACATTAAACGCCCGGCCCGCCCACTCGGACTTGCTCGGGAATTTTACGATCCGGAAGGGCCAGGATCCCTCTCCGGGGTTTCGCGGAGATGACCGAGATGTTTGTCGAAAAGCTCACTCAAATTAAGTAATTTAGCTTCAAATAATTCGTGCACTTTGAGACTTCTTCGACCGGCTTACTGCCTTCATTTTGATGTCTTAATCAGTTCCCCTGACCGGCACTCTCGAGAGAGTGCGATACATCTTCACCATTCACCATTGACACCGAATCAGAGCCGGATTAAGGGGGTGGCCACATTATGACGGCAAATTTAGGGGGCGGCAAATGTAGGTATCAAGAAAAAAATCTGATTCAGAAAAAAAAAAATCACAAATGAGAAAAGGCGAAAAAATCTCTCATATCCTGAGAGTTAAAGTATAGTAATTTCTAATTTGTTCGTCTTTTGGTGATGCAAGAGACAGCGCCTTTCGTTAGTCTAGTTGAGAGAGAAACCAAACACGCAATTTGGCCTGGAGCGGAACGGCGCAGAGAGCAATGATGGCGAGAACTTGAGATGGAAAGGAGAAGCCCTATCGGCGCACCGGTCAGCATGAAACACATATTAGCGCCTACAAGACTTCAGGAATACTGCACGCATTGCGTCAAACGAAGTGCGGTCAGCAGCGGTTGGCGCGAAACTCATAGTGCCTACAAAACTGCATGAATACTTCACGCATTGCGTCAAAAACAGTGCGGTCACTTGGTCAGCAGCGGTCAGCGTGAAACGCATAGCGCCTACAAGACTATAGGGATACTTCACGCATTGTGCCAAACACAGTGCGGTTGGCGCGGTGGCGGAAATTAAGATCATTAGACCACATTCATGTTTATTCTTATTCATAATTTTTTCGTTCTTTCCTTATAAATGAAAGGCATCGTCCACACAGAGATAGGTCTACGGAACTTAATTTTCGAGCAAAGTTCCGTGAACTTTTGTTAGTGTTGACAGGGCTTTCACAAAAAATGTGCCAAACGCGAGTAAACGCGTCTTCAGTACCCTTCCTTCTCCGGTACGTCCACCTGATGGTTTCTATGGATGTTTCAAAACGAATGAGATGGGGCGGCAAAATACAGGCGGCCCATGGGCGGCAAAATACAGGCGGCCCATGGGCGGCAAGAAGGTAAATCCGGCCCTGCACCGAATAATCAGAGATACAAAAGTCAATCGATGCATTTGGCTATCCAGCTTTTATGTTGTGGCGAAATATATTCTCGAACACTTGTGAACATAGAGCTGCTGCTCCGCATTGGGAGTTTATTGATTTGTTGAGAATCCGAGTGTGAAACTGAGTGCTCCTTCAATTCAGTGCTTATGCAATTTGAGCTACTGGAGAGTTAAAATAGTTGTATCACGCCTTTTGCTATGTATCTTTTGTATTGCACCAAAATTTTAAGCGGAGCGCGCGAGGACCCGTGGTCGTTGGTGCTCCCTTAACTTGGCATCGGTTCTATTCAGAAAAGAGTTAAAATAGTAAACTCTCAGCTCGCAATGTTTCGCGAAAGTTCCCCAACCATCGCAAATGAAGCCCGAGTAGGCGTTACACTCGTTGCTCCTCCATTTCGGAAGGTACACAATTTTAGCTATCAAGGGGTTGAAATATTTGTTTTACGACTTATACGCTCAAAAAGCTTGTTTTTTTTTCTCGGTATTTGACCTATGCTTCATGATTACACTTGAGTTCAACATTTTTGGTGGGATTTGATTGAGCTCGCATTTATCGAATAAATCACGTTTTATTTTTCCTCTGCAGTCCAGAAATGGGAATAGAATTTTAAAGGCAAAACGTAGCCATCCCTCTACCAAGATGGGCTACTAGCTGTCAGAAAAGTAAAAGTTTTGAACTTTTCACACGCAGTCTTTATTTTCCTTCAACACATTAATTTTCTTCGCACATTTGAAGGAATTAGCGCGGTCCCAGCGAAAAGCCAACTGAAACTCCGCCATTAGTTTAGTTACACCTGAAAGGCGCAATACAGGACGAAGAACTTCTTCTGCTCACTTAAATTCTTTGCGTCATTGTAATTTCATATGCGTGGGAGATACCGTTTTCTAATTGATAGGCTTCTTCAAAAGAGATTATAATCTAGCATTGACACCTCTTTTCGATCACCCCCATTCTCCAGGTTTCCTCTCCTCCCCAGTCCCCACTAGGCTTGACCATACTGCAATTGGTTTGAAATGAAACACAAATAGTTCAACAGTTCACGCGGCTCGAGAATCCTCTGAATCGTTGACATAATCTCTCGTGACACTGAAAAACCGAACGATCAACAGATTCGACCCCTCGATCGATCAAATAATTCGGAAATTAATCGATTAATCCCCATTCCGCAAATGGTAGCCCACAAAAATCCGATGGATCGAATTCGACGTTCCCTCGAATCTCACTCTATTCAAGACGCGGCCGACACCCTCGCGCGCAAGGAAGAATAAGAAGGAGGGAAAACTAACAAAACGGCCTAAAGTGGCTCGGCACAATAGGAAGAAAAATATAGGTGTATGATATTATAATAATAATATGGTGGAAGAAGTGTTTGAATGAAAATAAAAATGTTTTACGCCGAAGAGCGGAGAGCACAAAAGCCGGGCGCGGAGAAGCCAGAATATGAAAATGATTATACACCAGTTAGAGTATTAATAAGCATTAGGCATATTCGTCGCCCGTAATTTAAACCAGTTTTTATTCCGGAGTACGTTGCCGCGGATAGTATCAGGGATCATCCCTGTCGTCTCAAGGGTCATCCATCTGAGCGAGGTGAGAGACGAGCTCGGTGCCAGACAAAGGACACAAACATCCCGAGTGTCGGTGTGTTATTCTTCCATTAACCCTTTTTTAAATTCACTTCTCAGTTCCCGATTAAGGTGCTGCGCTGGTCGGTACCATTTTTTTCTCCCCTCCCCCTGCCCCCTCCCATCATCATCACCGTTGATTGATTAGAGAGCTTCATCGGAGTCTCAAGCGTTGGACAGATAAAAAAGCACAATTATACAATCAGTCCAGCAGCGGAGCAGAAAGGATTACCGTGACTACTTTCCGTCTCCCGGCTGAGACGTGAGATGGAGTTGGAGAGCCGGTGACACCAGAAAAAATAAACCCCCGAGTGGTGGTCCCATGGAGATGGAGTGCCCGCCTTGGACCCCCCATCGTCAGCCTCTCTCGAAACGAAAGTTCGTGGGTGTGAACGACATTTGCAAGTCTTGAGTGAGCGAGGGAGGTTTCACGCCCCCGCTGGACGTTAATCATAGTTTTGGCGGATGACCTTGAAAAATTGAGGGTCCTTTAATGCGAATTCTTCCGTTGAAGGGTTGAGGCACTCGGGATTACGTAGCGGTTTTAACACCTTCTAATTTTTCTGTCCTTTGTAGCGGTCACTTTTGCGGTTAGCAGTTTGGTTTTGAGGTACCGGATGCGTAAAAAGTAATATCGGAACTTGGACCGGTCTGAATTTTTTTGTCATGTGAACGAGCAGAACTGCTGGGTATATGATCAGTGGCGTACATAGCTCACCAAGTGGGGCCCCACCCGCAGACTGTATTTCTAAGCCCCCCCCCCCCAATACCTCCCGCCTCTCAATACCTCCTCTCCAGTCTCGATTAAGGGATTTATAAAACAAAATTTAAAATTCCAGCAGGCATCTGGGCCGCTTAAAGCCGTGCCCCCCTCCCCTCCATTGCAGACTCAATATTTATGCCACTTTTCATGATGTTTACAAAGTAGATTCCTGAGTGATCCTGCATAAATCCGAAATTTGTGAATTAAGTAAGTAACTTAAAACTCACCTGGTGGATACTTGGCGATAGGAATGCTACGCCTGTTGATTTCAACAAATTATCGAGTACCTATTATAGCAGAAGGGTTGGACTCTAAAGCTATAGGGCTCATCACTATTACCCATGATTGGCGCTTTTTACCTACAGTGTAAGGGCTCAGCGCCAAGTTGTTTTTGCCGTACACATAAACTAAGAATTTACGTAAATTTAGACGTAACTTTAGGCAACTCAATATTCTGTGGATTTTTTTACCATGAAAAAAGAACTATTTTCTGAGACAATAATTATCGAGGACAGCTGAAAAAGCCGTTTCCCACTTAAATTCCAAAATATGGCCTGGACTTGGTTTATCCATTATGCTGCTGGCGTTCGTAAAGTATCACTGTTAGGGTGGGTGCCAGTTGTCCGAAAGAGGGTAGTTTTTACCTGACGTAATGGATCGACAAGTGTCACGCATATACTTAAGACACAGCGATTAACATTTAAATTATTGTTATTGCTTCATTTTCAACGCTTTTACTTGGTGATAATCGTAAGTTAATGTTGGGAGTCAAATAAACTTGTCGAATAAATTGGCGTATTCTTTTCCTGCTCATTTTTCTCGTACTAATGAAACGAAATTAGAGTGATTTGTATACATCAGATCACAGAGCGAGAGATGCTTGTTTTTCAAGTCAACTTAAGCAGGTAGTTACGTTCAGATGGACGCATTTTAATCAAAAGGAAGTACATCCATTGTGACTTGAGCCCTGTCATACATGTATTCTTATGCATATCAAGGATCATGTCATAATGGATTAAGTTCTTTTTTAATTAAATACGTTCAGAAGACAGTTATCGCTCAACGCAAACTGAGAAACGTGTGTTTGAGTGGGGTTTATCATGAAACTTCAAAATGAAAAATTACTAAATATTCATTACTTATGTTATAACTATCACTGAGTCTAGAAGTTACAGTTCATGGCATTATTTTTTGGATTGGCTAAATTTAATTTTGGGTCAAATCGTACTTACAAGGAGGGATCCTAAGCCACGGGAACCAACCATTTAGAGTATCTATTTTTGTCTACCCGAGTTCAAAAGTTATATTTTTAGTTTTCGACAGGGAAGTCTTCCTATGGGTCCGAGAAATGAGTTTTGAGTAGTTTAGTATGCGTTTTTGTGCTAAAACGAGATGTAAAGCTACATTATAATCCGGTGATTTTGCGTCCTGGACGTATGTACCAAAATTACTCTGGCATTTAGATCCATCCAGAAACTGCGTTTTTGAAACTTCAAACCGCAAACTTTTAACTCCGATTTGATTTGACAAGCTCGGGTGTATTTTGTCTCAAAGTGTTTGTACAATATTGCTATGTGCCCTGATAATAACAAATCAATATTCATTCTTTTATGGATTAAAAGTAGCATGAAAATGACGTTGACTCTCTACAACTCCGACATACGAGGTTTTTTTAACATGAAAAAAGAGCCCTTTACTCTAATGGATGATAATTACAAAAGTCGTGGATGAGAAAAATGTCCCTTTGTCTGTAGACGTCCCATCTTCTTATGTTTAAAAAAAAAAGAAAAAAATCTATCATGGTGACCATCTGCTGTTTGCAAACAAGGGAGCAAAATGACACGGGCTCACGATCCTCAGAAGATGAATTTGGTTATAATCCTTGAAAGTGGCGGCAATATTCCTCCTTTAAGTTCGTGCGCGGTTCCGTCGGGTCGGCAAGCTCTGTTAGTTCCTGGAACTTCCTGGTAAACACGAAACGGTAGACGTCGTCGGGAATGAGTCACAAACGAGGCTTCCGATTCTCGTGGAGTACACGAGGAGGTTGCCTGATTGACCAGAAAACCTGGTCGTTCCGGTCGAAAATTCAGCTTCGGTTCACCGATCTGGCAACATCGTCAGAGCTTTCTGGGGGAGGGGGCGGTGGGGGGCACAGCTCTAAGAGCCGGTGTCGGCGTCTACCGCGACCGAGGTTGATATTGGTTCATCTGAGTCATCGATATTACGTGCTCGTGTAATCGTTGATCGCATCTCGGTGTTACCCGATCTCGTGTAAAAATTCGCCTCCTGGGTGGTTTTTCCTAGGAAAGAGTGTATAAATAAATAATACATCAAAAGGTAATATCGGCTGACAGTTTGATCGCACTGTGTCATGACTTTCCCACAGGGCGCTCCTCGTTCTTGCTTTTTTCGAGCTCGGATGAAAATTTTGGGTTCATTGTTTTCCCTTTTTAGGGGGAAAACTTTTCTTTTCATCGAAAATATAGATTCCGGTGCACCAGCTAATAATTAGAAAAATAAAAATTTAAGAAAAAAAAATAATTAGACAAAAATTGAGAATATAATTCAACTCTTGAAATTATCCTCGTAAAATTAAGTTCTGCTTAAAAAGTAGCCGATTACGGTTTTTTGAGGAGGGTCTCGGTTTTCTTGTAACTTATGCAACTTCAAAGACATTTTTTTTTTTGGAAACTCAACTTTTCTTTGTACAGTGATAACTATACTACGTGGATTTTTAATTCTTTCATTTTTTATTCACAATAGTCGGAGAACAATCTAAGCCACGATAAATGAAAAATGTAATGAATGCAATGATAGAAAAACAAAAAAAAAAAACTTTTACGATTACTTAATTAAGTAATAATTTTTCTTTTCATTTCAAAGAAAATCCCCCTATGAATGTAAGCCTTCACCTAATTTTTCTCTGAGAACGCATGTTCTGATAATCTAGGCTTTTATATTCGTATTAATTTAGACTTAATTACGTCTTTATTTGTACGTATTTATTACTACTTTATTTACGTTAGTATTTTCGTAATAACTTTCAAGAGACCCTGTTTGAGAGAGGAGACTGTCGCACAGCTCTGCACATGCCCGCTCTCTAACTTGCCACTTATTTTAATTTTTGCAAGTCGTACGAATGACATGAAAATGGTTGTATATTGTGGAAGATCCAACAAGAATAACATATTCAGATTGGATTTTTCTAGTTCCTAAAACATTTCCTTGAGGCCCTAGGCCTCCTAAATTGCAAGATCTATAAAGGATGCCTGTTATTCTTGATACGTTGGAGCGGCTTGGATTTCTTATAACATCTCTGTAGTGAAATATTTGCTTGAAGCGACGTGGCATTCCGCGTCCGCGGCCTGCGGGCAACCAGCGTTACATGCGCATAAGCGCCTACAAACCTAACAGGGATACTTCACGCATTGCGCAATGCGTGAAGTATCCCTGTTAGGTTTGTAGGCGTCAGCGCGCGTTTCGCGCTGGTAGCACGCCGCGCGCTGAATGACCCACTAAGTGGGATTTTCTGGTCAGAAAAGCTCCCAAGCCCGGTGAATCGCGCGGGGAGCTTCGGCACCAAGCACAATTGATCCAGCGCTTAGGATCTACTACTATAACTTCGACTACTACTTAGGATTCAACACTGATCTCGAGATTTTTCTTCCAAAGATCGAGAGTGGTACCATGGCGTGAGTGGATCTGTTGTATGCTAAAGATACAGCCAACCGATCACACTTTTGATGGGTAAATTCGCTCGAAAAATCCGCATTTTGGGCACATCATGATTAAACACATTTTCAAAGAAATTCGTCTGTGCAGGCTTCACGTTTTAAATTTATTTTTATTCAAAGTTGCAGCCATCAAATAAAATAATGATCAGGTTTTGACGAATGGGTCGAGAGTTAAAAAAAATTAGCTGTAAGTTTAGTAGACAGCGACCGCAAAACGAAGCAGGGAAGGGAGGGCGAGAAAATCACGATGCAAAGAGATAGAGCAGCGATGGAGTCGGCGAGATATAACTGAATCGCTCGATGAAATAACGTAGCAACTAGCAAGTCCATTTCCTAATGAGCTTCGAGCTCTATACGAATAGCTGTATTCTAGAGCTCATCAGATAATGAGCATGTTCGCTTGTACCGTCGACTGATTCAACTGTCGTGCACTCGGTCTCGGACGTGTGGTAATGAAGGTTATTACTTCCAATTTTATGTCTCTGAAAGAAGGAGTACTTGACGAGACCTAATCAAACATTGTAAAGGGCGATGAATTAGAGGTTATTCTCGTAAATCATATCATTCACTTCTAATACTACACTTAGCCATTGACGAGTCTTATTCCGTTCTGTTGCGCTAATTGCGTTTCGGTGCATAACCGGAACGGACTATCCATGTTCACAGGGTCAATCTCCAAGTCACATGCAAAAAGTAATTTTCGTTGCAAATTACCACTGCAGGGGCCGCGACTATAAAACGATGCATTCAAGTGCGATCGGGCAGCAATTAATAAGTCTGCATTTGGCCATGGAAAATTGAATAGGGGCCGTTCAAAAAGAGCATCTCCATCCTCGAATATTTAGGTACAATTCACACATTGCGAAAAGACACCCACTCGACAAAATAGCAATACAGGTCTGAATTTCACTGAAAAAAAAAAAAAAAAAAAAAAAAAAAAACTCCGGCCGTGGAAGCCGTACTTACGGACTATTATAGAAATGCCGTCCGCTCCGTCCTGCTCAGAGGCAGAAAGTTCCGGGCGTAGCACCCGGAACTGTCGGCCTCTGAGCCCGGAACGGACGGTACGTCTATATGGCCTGTACCTTTTTTTCAGTGTATTATTGTTGTAATCCTGTAATAAGGTCCCTCACAAAATTAAAAATTACAAGTTCCTTAAGAGATACATGTACCTTTTCACAATTCAAAGACGAAAATCACAAGTTATTTACCACTATTAATCGTGTTCACATCAACTACAGTGTATTTTATAAACCAAAGAGTTTTTTCTGTGAAGGATTAGGTTTCTATGTTTTCTACTTTTCATTCATAAATTGTTTTGTTCTGACAAGAACAATAGTCTGCTGGGTCATATGGCTCCTGATTTGATTGACGAAAATGAGAGTTGTATACTTTCCTCGATACTATTTTGAAAATATATACGGCGGAACTGCAAAAATGCTTATCTCGGTTGCGGTGTTTCAAAATCTCCGCTCCTATTTTGTTCCCAAGAGAAATCCGAACCAACATCATGGCCTGCAGTTTCCATAGAATATTCTTTAAAAAAAGAAGGAAAAACGAATCAATTCTTAAAATTATGACAGGAAGTCTGCAAACCGAGATACACATTTCTGCAGCTTCACCATCGATAAGCACCTTTGTGGATGCATGATATACCTAATTACACGAAACACGCATATAAGAATGTTATTTAACGGTCCAGACACTCATTTTCAGCTAAGTTAGAGGATTGCAAATGAGTGGGAGGGGGGGGAGGGCAGTGAGTGAGTATGAAGGGTAGGTATCCCGAGAGCACTGCACACTGCCCTATTTTGAGAAGATGGTAAAAGCTATCAACATGCGGCTTAGACAGGCCTCTAAATTGAATCCTTTGCTTGAAAACAAGATCAAGTGCAGATCTTTAACTTAAAAATTGCCGATGTTGTATCATTTCAAAGTTGAAGTGTAAAAGTTGACCCTAGCGTTGTTTCGGCACTTTTTTAGTAAAGTTCTTTGACTATCAGAGCATGATTTATCAACATTTTGTTACGAAAAATGTGACCGTAAACAAAGAATATTACTGTGCAGTGTTGTAGCAACTCTAGAGACACATCAGAGAAAAGTGTCCAGAAATTCGCAAAACCTGGCTTCTGCGTCAGGATACTGTGCGACCGCACACGGCGTAGTTTACGCAAGAATTCATGGAACAGAAGAGTATTGTTTGCCTCTTGCACCCCCCCGAACAGCCCAGACCTGGCTCCGTGCAATTTTTGGCTATTTCCAGAACTTAAGAAAAATTTAAGAGGCAGCAGATGTAGATCAATCGAAGAAATTCAATCTATTGCTCAAACCTCCTCTAAATCCATCCCTCAAGAGGAATACTAGAAAACATTTCCTGTCAAGTGGAGAGAACGACTGGAACATTGCGTCAAAAATGAAGGCAAATACTTTGGAAATGCCAATATTGTTGACTCATCAGACGAAAAGAATCAACTCCCCAAACAGTAAGTAGTCCAGGCGCCTGGTAGCTAAAAATGAGGCTACCTGGAATTTTGGGTACACAGCGATTTTTTTGGCTTACTTTATGTTTTTTGGGTCGCTGAATCCGAATCTGAAGTTTCCGCACGCGTATCTGGTGAGCATTTTCCGCTATTTTGAAAAAATGGCCTAAAAAGGCCTTTTTTTGCGGTTTTTTTGATATAGCGGCTACGGATGAGGAAAAGTCCCGGATTTAGCTAATGTTTTGAATAGCTGACAAAATTTGGAAGAAAATGGTATATAAATATGCTAGGTTTGCTCAAAAATTGAGGAACCTCGGATTTCGGAACTTTAGAACGCTTCGGAACTTGGCTGACCGCGGCGAGCCGGATCGCGCGTTGACGGGTGCGCCGCGAAAACGTGAATAGGCGCGATGTTCACGATGCTGTATCTTCCTCAATTTTTAAGCAAACCTAACATATGTATACACCATTTTCTTCCAAATTTTGTCAGCTATTCAAAACATTAGCTAAATCCGGGACTTTTCCTCATCCGTAGCCGCTATATCAAAAAAACCGCAAAAAAAGGCCTTTTTAGGCCATTTTTTCAAAATAGCGGAAAATGCTCACCAGATACGCGTGCGGAAACTTCAGATTCGGATTCAGCGACCCAAAAAACATAAAGTTAGCCAAAAAAATCGCTGTGTACCCAAAATTCCAGGTAGACTTACCAGGCGCCTGGACTAAAGTTTTATTCTCAATTTTTTGCACTAACGGGTTTTCTTCTTTTTTAGCTTCTCTCATTTTCTTTCTCACTGAAAAAAAGTGCCGGAAAAACGCCAGGGTCAACTTTTACACGTCAACTTTGAAGTGATGTAACTTCGGCAATTTTTAAGTCAGAGACCTACACGTGGTCTTGTTTTCAAGCTAATGATTCAATTTAGAGGCCTGTTTAAAGCGCATGTTAATAGCTCTTACCATTTTCTCAAAACAGGGCAGTGTGCAATACTTTTTGGCATAGAGTACTCAGAGTCGTAATGTAACTAGGAGAGCTGGCGCCACTTTTAAGCAACTTCCAGTTCCCGAATTCCGGGACTCCTGTGTGACGCCGGGTCACTTTTTCGATACATGATCGATTGTTTTCGATACACGGGTACCCGGCCATCCGATGTAAACAAAGAGGACAGGAATGGAGAATTTGCATGCAAATTTTTTATTGCCTCATCTGAAAGTGCTTAAGGAGCTGATTTCACAGAATTTTTTACAATTTTTTTCTGATATGGGAAATAGTATAAAAATAGATTTTAAAGTGAGAAAATGCACCACCCAGTGGCGTCATTTCCCATTTAAACACACGTATTTTAGCAAATTAGATCATTTTGTCATATCTTCCTCAACAGTTGTTCAATTCATAAACCAAGGGTATCCTCGTAATCAGTTCACTCAGTAGTTTCCACTTAAATACGAAATTCATCAAGTATCAGACACCTGCAAATTCTCTATTACCACGTATTCCACACCGCCATTTTGGATCGAACATATATCGCGGCACACACCGGGCGCGGAACTAGCCGAGCAGAATATGGCGCCAGCTCTCCCATTTATTTTTACATTACGACTCTATGTACTCTGTGCTTTTGGGACACCCTTCGTAGATCATATGGTTTGGATCTAAAGTCCGGGGGCGGGAATCATCAGAAATGCACTTTGTAAAAAGCCGGGAGAGGAGCGGATATATTTCGGACCTATTTGCGGCCGACTCTGAAGACTCTTGAAATTATAACCCGCGGTGCTTCAAAGTCCTCAAATGCTCAACACAGAAAACTCTCTATCGCGACGATAAAATCGTGTTTTGAAAGGTATGCGCGCCGATCGACAGCGACAATATCTCCCACAAGAGCACCTCTTGTTGTACATATTTTAATAACGCCTCCTCTTCTCAACCCCCCTACCCCCACATCACCCCCTCCCTCCCGCGACCCGCATCCCCCCTCTTGATTCGCGGTTCACTTGGAACCGGCTTTTGAATCTTTATTCCTCTCAAAATTCACTCGAACTCGCTTTCAATCACGACAAATGAATCGGATGAGCTTAACAGTGTTGCCATTCGCGGGAAGTTTTATCGAATCTTACCGCGGGGATCGCCATTTTCACCCCCCAAATTGGCGACCCCTCCGAGAATGTACACGCTCACTCGAGCGCGTGCAAGGCCCGGGACCTGCGAAGAGGGAAAGATCAATCGAAAAGCTTCCGTCTCTTTTATTTCCTGTTATTATGTCTCTGACTCCGGTCTTTTAGTCATGTTCACAGCGATTACACTCGATGAACGGATCCTTCTCTCGCGTAACAGTCTGCTCTTTTTCATCCGTAAAATCTGAGATTTTATAATTGCTATTTGCGTTCCAGCTCCATCATTATTGCGTAAATAAAAATTGGACTTTTTTCACGGCTGTCGAATATCGGGAGGTATATCCTTCCCGGAAAGATTCCACCAAAGAACCCGCGTTTGAATTACTTAGAAATGAATGCCTGCTCGGTGGTAGAGGGATCTCTCCTTCTTAAGCACGAAAAATAATTAAAAGGAGGAGAAAGAGGTAAGAAACGGGAGTGAATTCAATTTCTATTCTTTAAATTTTAATAATAAAATGAACGTATTTGTGCTGAAAAGAACTATATGTTCATAGGGTTTACGCGCAACATAGTACCTTTTAGCATAAACACGTCCAAATGGAGAGGGCTCTAAGGGAATTTTGCAAGAATGGATACAAAAATGCACGTTACGCACTCTAAATTGGATCGCGTCTAGCAGAAAGGAACCAAGCCGCATCAGCTACTGCCAAATTGAATGAGGCAAAAGGGCCGGATTAAGGGGATGGCCACATGGGCCGCGGCCCATGGCGGCAAATCTAAGGGGCGGCAAAAATTTGAAAATTTTTAAAGTGTGGGTATAAAAATAATCGGATTTATAAAAACAAAATTACAAACGAGAAAAGGCGACAAAATCTCTCATTTCCTGAGAGGATAGTAATTTCTAATTTTGTCTTCTCTTAGTGATACAAGAGACAGCACCTTCAATAAGTCGAGTTAAGAAAGAGACCAAACACGCAATTTGGCCTGGTCTTAGAGAGAAATGATAACGAGGACTTGAGATGAAAAGGAGAAGCCCTCGGCGCGGCGATCGGCATGTAACACATATTAGCGCCTACAAGACTGCACGAATACTTCACGCATTGCATCAAACACAGTGCGGTCATTGCGGTCAGCGTGAAACGGACAGCGCCTACAAGAATGCATGAATACTTCACGCATTGCAGCAAACACAGTGCGATCAGCGTGAAACGCATAGCGCCTACAAGACTGTCGGAATACTTCACGCATTGCGCCAAACACGATGCGGTCTGCGCGGAGCGGCGGCGGAAGTTAAAATCATTAATCCACATTTATGTTTGTTCTTTCATAATTTTTTCGTTCATTTCTTATGAAAGGAAGGCCTTGTCCACACAGAAATAGGTTTCGCGCAAAGTTCCGTGAACTTTTGCCAGTGGAAATAACAGGTCTTTCCTAAAAAGTGTGTTCAACACGAGTAAATGCGTCTTATGCACTCCTCCTCTGCTGACACGTTCATTTGATAGTTTTTATCGAGTTTCAAAACGAATGAGAAGGGGGCGGCAAAATAAAGGCGGCCCATGGGCGGCAAGTAGGAAAATCCGGCCATGCTAGGCAATACTTTTTTTACAAGAGAACGTTTGTGTGGATTCCATTGAACATTTTTTAGGAATTTGCTTCGCGCTACGCAGAAAATTCATTGAAATTTGCAAAAAAAATCGCACAAGCGTTTTCAAAGAAAAATTACATCACCCAATTAAATTTGACGGTAGTTGATGTAAGCGATGTGGCTGGGCTCCTCCCTTCTTAACGGGGTCCAATTCTTGGTTATTAGAAGTCCGAACCGATTCATTTCAAGTATTCAAGCTGTGTGATTTCAGAACTTTGTATGTGATGAACATGGGGGATTGTAATAATTACTGGGCAGTTCTATCGTGGCATGTCGCGAACCCTCACCGCTGATTGGTAGTCTGCGCAGACTTGAGTCATCACTGGTTGACACTCACAATCAGATCTAACTCACGTGAGATTTATTCTGGTACATAAT
The DNA here is from genome assembly GCF_918797505.1 of Bemisia tabaci. Classification (NCBI taxonomy): domain Eukaryota; kingdom Metazoa; phylum Arthropoda; class Insecta; order Hemiptera; family Aleyrodidae; genus Bemisia; species Bemisia tabaci. The sequence continues at coordinate 19,650,520 of NC_092797.1, read as the reverse complement.
GTATTCATTCCTGTGCTAGCACCAATGAGTGTAATTACCTGTGATGGGTTGGTATATTTATGTCACGACAGGTTGACAGGTGATTTACCGCAAACGGACGTTGGATTGTGTAGCTCAAATGAAAGTGAAGATAAAATTTATTTGCTTCACCCTCAAACTTTAAAATTTATCACAGATTGAATATATTACACCAAAAAGAAAATAAGAATGACATAATATGCAAATACACAGTCCATCTATTTCTGCACAGAATTCTAGGTAAATATTATAATCTTAACGTACTCTTCACAGGTCTCATTAAGGGAATACCTTCAGTTGTGAGATTCTGTATAGATGTTTTCTTAGAGCAAGCAGGATTCCCAAACCCAAGAGACTTCCCCTTAGAACCTCTATGCCTCCTTCTCCATTGGCTACGTCTCTACAATGAGAAATTAAAGGCGAAAGTAGATTATTGCGTCACTGATCAATAGAAAAAAGTATCTTAGATCCTGAGTCAAGACCATTAAAACGTTCGACAAGAAATGACTCTTTTGATTCAATTGGATTTTCGCTTGAATCAAAAGGAAATTCGCTTAAACTAAGATCCATGCAAGTAAAAATCCGATTGAATCAAGCGTATTTTTTCTTGTCAAATTTTTCAAGAGTCTGGACTATGGACCCAAGAGACATTTTTCCCCACATTGGAAAAAAAACCACATTGGATCTAGAGTCCAGACTCTTGAAAACATCGACAAGAAAATGGACTCTTGATTCAATCAGATTTAAGCTTAAATCAAAAGGGAATCCGCTCAAATTAAGAGGATTGGTTCTTGATTTAAGCTGAAATCTGATTGAATGAAGAGTATTTTTTCTTGTCGATGTTTTTAAGAGTCTTCATTTAAAGTCATTTTGGGAGGAAATATAGGAAAATAATGATTTAAATTGATAAATTCAGAGTCCGACTTCCCGCAATGCGAGGCGTTGATGCGAATTTTCCAGGGTTTCCATGCATTTCCAAGGTTCCAATCGATCAATGGGGGATCGATGTCGTGACCGCTACACACACATGACACGACGGTATCGAAACAAAAGACACCTGGTGACGTCATGGAGTGGCCACGAGACCTTGGGGGAACCAGCATCTATTTGAAGTGCCCCCCCCCCCCCCCCAGTTCGCCCCTTCGGCGTCGTTCGTCTCCTGAGCGGGTGTCAGTGTAAGCGCTATGCTATCCATACCACGGTGACGGTGCACCACCGTTGATGACATTGTTAGACTCGAAACTGATCAAGTCGAATTAATAAGTCGATTTTTTTCCTGTAATTTATTTCGAGAATCGAATTTCGATTCTTTTTACGAGATTCGATTTTTTCAAATGGTTTCTTATGACGGCTCATGTCCGCGCCGAGAATTGGCAATACTCACTGTTGCACGTTGCAGAAAAGCCCGTTGCAACTGTGCGGCGCGCCGACGGACACGGTTGAAAGATCGTTCAGAAATGTTATTGACATGTATTTGAATGTTTTTTTATGGCTTACATGATTAATGGCGCAGGACAGGGGGCTGGCATAGTTAATAAGGTATGATGATATGATGGAAGTTGTTGCAATTGTTGCATCTTTGCAATATTGCTTCTAGTAGTGCACGTTCTGAAAGTGGGTATGTACATTTACCTATCATGTGCAGTATCTTGTTAATCTTCAACACTGCTTTAAAAAGGGGGAATCGACAAGATAAACAAAGTTTCTCACACTGAAGTATTTCAACTTTTGAATTCAACATTTAATGCTTCTTTTTTATCCAATTTTGAGCCTTGACCCTCATCTACGAGGAATAATATGTTAATGCGACGAAATCTAGAGCACTTTCTTGTCTGAAATATTTTGACAGTTTTCCGCATTATGAATTGTTTAAATGCGTAGCATTAGCAATAAAGGTTACCACAATTTAAGGATTTTCAAGGGTCAAATATAACAATAGATCAATGAATAATTCACTTCCCTGCAACAATGCAAATTCAAGAACAGCGAAATCACAATTAGTGAAATCATATCAATGGTGAGAGTCAATAAAATCTAATTTCAACGGAAAGCTTCAAAATCTCTGTTCCTCACAGAAAAACAAATAAATTTCATTGCTTCACACTCTTCCAGAATCGTTTACATGAAATTAGGCAAAATGAATAAACAATGAAGGAACTACTATAATTAATTTTCCGTTGAAAAAGTGAGATCTGACGAGAAATCTTCAACGTCACACTTTGCTTTCTTACTTTCACATTCACCATAAATTCTCCCGAGTCGGTTATCATATCCGATGTTGTAGAGAATTTTCTCGGGTATGAATTTTATTTAATCTTTTTCAGTGGAAATGAATGGCAAACGCGGAACCTCCATTCTAGGAGAGTGCAGTCTGTTTAGCCTTGACCGTCGAGTTAGTGCGATAGTAAGACTTGTTGCGAAATCTTTCGTGTCAGCTCTGTTCCACATTATTTATTTTTCCTCTTCATAAAATCGTGCGTCGATTTACTCATTCTGCTTTCGCTCCCTCTTCGCAAGCTCTGTCTGATGCATCTGATGAAAGTAAAATTAGCGACGCAAAAATTTTAAATGATAATCTGATTGTGAGTAGAGGTATCGGAAGACAGACGAAGGATCGCATTACTGCGCAGATAACGTTTAAAGTGGAAAAACTTTTTATTCTTTTTCTTCTTCTTCTTCTTCTTCTCCTTTTTTTAAAGTTGATTGCGAGAGTACTTTTAGACCTTTATAAACAATGGAGAAAATCTGTTGGAGAGATAAAATATTAATGTTCCTTCCTTACACAATTCAAGTAAATAACTGGAGTGACTTGTTTTATTTTTCGATTTAGTTTTTGACTTGAATTTTAAGGGTTGACGGCAAAATCTTACGTATCATCTGTTTTCTTGCAGAAAAATTAGGAGCAATTTTATTCAAAACAGCTCTGTAGACTGGAATTTTTAGAAATGTGTTTGTTATCGGCCCATTTTTCTTTTCTTGTGAGAGGTCCCTTTTGACCATAACTGAATGCCAGAATTTCAGGGCACTGCTTGAAATGTCCTTTATTCGATAGCTCATTGAAATTAACATCAGTTTGCATGTTACTTATCTGAATGATCAACTCTTCAGCAGGTATTAAGTTCTAATGATTTTCGGTTGCCTCTTAAAATTTCAGCCTAGTTCGTGGATGCAAAGGATTAGAGCTTGAGTGCTGATTAAAGGAATAATAACACCATGAATACAACCCCCAATGTGCTTTGCTACCTAGAATAATTGTTGAATTGCCATTAAAAAGTAGCAACAGTTTCTCTGATAAAATACAAAGTCCCTGAGTCTCTCGTGAACATGTTTCTTTGATTTTTTCAGAGCTATTTATTCACAATTTTACATCTGAAAATTTCGATAAGAAATTTGCATAGCTCCTCGTAATATTAAACATTTCACCTGAAAAAATTTCCGCTAAGAAAAAAGCACCATTTGAACATTCGAGAGCTGCCAAATTTCTTCCGTTAAATACTTATTTCTTAGGAGAAGTATGACTATTTTTCTTTTAAATATTCAGGTAATTTATAGAGCTTGTAAAAATAAAAGTCCCTGAGAGATCGACAGAAAAATATTCACAGATTTCCTCGAAAATTTTTAGTTCATCAACGGAACTTTGGCAACGTCTGAAGACTCATATGGCGCTCATCCTTAGTACAGCAGATCTGGCAACATTCGAATACTTATACGGCGTTTCTCCACAACACGTCGGTAGTAGTATGATGTAAACCCATACAATATGTGGCTGGGACCAAAATAATTGGGGGTATCTGTGCTGGCCCGAATACGACAGACTGCATGGCGGAGGACACTAGATCAGAGTCACACGTAGCTGTGTGTATTTACCATTAGCTGTGCCTGTATGACTGTGCTAAGGAAAAACGCAATATAAAAATTCGAGAGTTGCCAAATTTCTCCGGATTAAACATGTATTTTTGACGAAATTTATGCATATTTTTGCTTGACATTTTGAGATATTTAAGGTTAAATTGCGTACAAAATTGTCCGAAAATTTTGGAAGATTACACGCGTAATTTTCCCAGTAAATTCGGTTTTTATGGGAGGAAACTTGGCAACGTCTGAAGGCTCATACGGGGTTTTTCTCGGCACGGCAGTGTATGACTGTGCTGTGCAGTGGTGCAGTGTGCAGATGGGAGGCCGACGTGACTGAAATTGCATCATGACCCGGATCAAGGTTGCGTCTTACCTCGGGGTCTATTACCTTGACTGCATCTCCACAATTGCGATTTAATAGGTATAGAAACACACGCGTCCAGGCAGGCGTCGTGCTTTGTCCATCATTCACTCCCTATCCCGGGCCGTATCCCGGTCTTCGGTCTTGGCCCTGGTTCTGGTCTCTGGTGTCCCCAACCCCCACTCCTCCCCCTGACCCCGGAGTAATTCTAATTCCACATCGTAATTTTCATCTTCCACTACTGTAAATTCTTCGACCGCTATTCAGATCCTCAGAGTTCCAACAATGCGAGTCCCCTTTGAAGTTTGCATTCATTTTCTTTGTTTGTATCCAACAGGGTGTTCAATGCGAAGTCTCATTCCAATTTTTCATGCAAACGTGTCCGTCCGAGGCTAGATCAGCACTATAAGCTCCGTGACCTGCAAAATTTTCATTTTAGTATCAAATCCGAAGGTAGGGAAATTTTACCGAATGTTGAGGTTGCGTGAATCGGCACGGCAACGGTGAAAAACAGTGACGTCACCAGTGGCGTGGCGTGCTTTTCGATGCATCGATATTTTCCCATTTGAAGCTGTGGTAAATAATCGATTATTAGGGTGTTCGCTGCGAACACCCTGTTTATCGATACTTTTCCGTAGGTTTAAATGGTAGATCAATCGATGTATCGCAAAGTAAGCCACGCCAAGTAGTTGTGACGCTGGCCATCCGATAAAAAAAATCCCGGCTTCAGTTTTTGGTCGGGATACGTGGATTTCAAAAGTCAAGTATAGGCTGCAAATAAGTGAGACGGGCGTGAAACCTAAACTCATGAGTCTTGGCTTTCGTTGCGATTACGTAGGACGCTAGAGCTCATGAGTTGTTTACTTACGCCCTTCTAACATTCAATTGCAAAATGCAGTCCAGCTAAAAGTTGAAGTTCATGCGCCTTCCAGTACGGCAGGGATAGCAAGGTTCCTGGAAAAGAACTGATTGCTACCTTATCCTTGAAGGATGAAGGATGAAGGATCTACTTTTTGGTCACCCCACAGCTCACGTAAAATTGCACATAAATGCCCCCAATAACTAGAACTTACGCTTCCCATTAAGCGAATTTTATCTAGAGGTTCGGTGTTATTTTAGTACCCGAACCTCCGAGCTGTTATTTTATCTGAGTTCGGACCTTCCGATTCGGCGACTAACGAATCGCAACGTCGGTGCGTGATTTTGGTACCACCTTGTGAGGGGGTTCTACAGGAGGTTCGACCTATCGAAAACCAACGGATCTGATTGGTCGAATCTGGTAACAACGTTGAAACGTTGATCTGAACGTTGTCCACTGGTGTTGGTGATTGATGAGACAAACCGGGAAAGAACTTCCAAAAAGGTTCGGAACTTTAAATAAAATTCGTTTATTGTCGTGGAAGGCTCGTGCTGCTGTTTCTACCGACGCAAAATCTATGTGAAGCATCTTGCGAAATATTGGGGTTACAGGAAAACTGGTCCCTTCAAGGATAGGACAAGGCTCAAATCAATTCGTTACCACGTCGGAGGCTCGATAGGGGTTAAGAAATCCGAATTTTCTCGTGGCGTGGTTTCCAAGCCCGAGCATCCCGGCAGGGCTTTTTATCACAGATTGGCGAGCGGACGAATGTGCGCGCTCGAGCCATTTCCCGTGCGGAACATTAAGGAGGCTAACTCACAATCAGTCGCTGCCGGCTTGCGGCTCTATAAATCCCGTGCAAGCATTATCGGTCTCTGACAAAATGATAAATGCTATGACTTTGCATGTTTCATTAGCCTCCGTTAATCGCCGCTCCAACCTTGAATTTCCCGCCAACTCCGGCGCGCGAGGCTGTTGAGAAACGGCGGCGCCGCTCGAAAGTGCAGCGGAACGAAGGGGCCGCTGCCCCCCTCCCCCCGTCCCCCATCGAGGGGGCACTGTTGACAACGCGAAGCTGCACACACGGTGCACAGTGTCCATCGTTGCACTTAATATTAATGTAGGTTAGTTCTCCCCCCCCCCCCGCCCCCCATCCGCCTCTCACTCGGTCGGGCCCTCCGCTCCAACGCGTCACTGAACATTCAGACGTTTACTTACAATCCGGCGATAAGAATACGAGCGCACGAAGTTCTGTACGGACTCCCGAGCGTAATTACTCCGGGTGGGAGCACTGCACTGCCACGCTGGGGAAAACGCCGCATGAACATTCGAGGGTCGCAATATGGTTAGTGGCTACGTCATTCGATCCTGTGCTGTATGACAATAGTAGTGGGGCCACCGAATTTGTATGTTGTCATAAAACTAAACTAACCTAACCTAACCTAACCCAACCCAACCCAACCCAACCTGTAGTCAGAGACAAGAGACCCTTTACTGGCCTCCTAGCGACAGGTGGAAGCTTTTACTTTCGGGGTTTCAACAATTCCTTATGGACAATTATTAGGGAGCAACAGTCATCACCTTAGTTTCGGCTGTTGACTTACCTACATGGTCGATGATGAGCTTCGGATGACGTCATGAGCCAAACAACTTTCCCAAACGTCGGCCATTTTCGGCTTGTTTGAAAAACAAAACTGCCAACACGTTGTTGAACATCAACCATGTAGGTGAGTCAACAGTAGAATGCTGAAGTCCCGAAAGTGAAAGCTTCCACCATGACCAAGATACTAGTGGAGGGTCTCTTGTCTCTGCCTGTAGTAAACCTTGTTCTGTAGTAAAAGTATTGAGATGGCAATACTCTCCAGTATACAACTCTAAATATGGCCACTGCAGGATACATTTCTGATTGGCTCACTCATCTCAGACTTCGTGGAGCGCGTAGGATCACGAAAAATGGCCGACATCCCAAGCAGATGATTCCAGAATGCAGATTTTGCTCTCGTTAGGTGCCGCAAATCTCACTCGAATCACATCGATAGGGATATATGCATTCAGTTTTGAAATCAAGTTTAAGCTTCAGGTTTGAAAATATCTAATTAACTTGAGTAACCTTTTGTTGCAACTTGTTCTGGGTATGTCAGCTTCTTTACCGGACTACTTGGCAAGGTTGCGAAAAGGTGGAGCAGGTAGTAAACGGCAAAGGTTGGTGAAATCTCCCTCTCACCCGCTACTACCAACCCACTCCTGCAACCATTTTTTTTAAACCTGAGAGTCTTCCTGAGATTTAGTGGCCATTTTCTTCCTAAATCGGCCCTCTAATCTCAGGTATGGTGGTTGAGGTGCTGTGACCACCACCATGAGGCTCTGTTTGCTTTGTCGATCGGTCAAGGTAGCCCGAATTTTATGATGCAATTCAGATGAAGTAGCATACGTAAACATGGAAAAGGTGTACGGAGGTTATGCTATTTTTCCCTACTTTGGAAATTTTTTGTCCAACTTTGGAGCTCCATGATAGCTTAAAACTGATGAACCAATCAGAGAGCGGCACAGAGATGTCAATTCTCTCCCGTATACAGGCACTCTGGCCATACTCGACCTGCGATGACTAGGAGACGAGGAGTTGAGGACTGAGCTGACAACTTGAGGAAGATCAATCGGGATTTTGACGGGGACGGCCCGAGTCGAAGTCGAAGGAAATGGATGACCGAAAACCGCGTCGAAACTAATCGTCCGGAGATTGCATTTAAGTGCAGTGCACATAACGGTTTCGCCGTCTCGTCGTCTGACCCTTCTCTCCTCCCACCTGGCCACTCGGCACTCGACTCCGGAGCTTCTGACTTCAACTCGCATTGTAGAGTCGAGACTCGGAAACTGACGATGAGACTGAGCAGTGAGCACCCAGCGTGAGTGCAACAGAAGACACCTCGTGGCTCCTCAAGACCTCACCTGCCAAGTCGCTAGAAAATGATGATTCTCCACAAACAAACTCATCCGATAAAATAATTTGAGATTGAGTTAGGCCAAATGTGTGTCGAGGGATATGCACATGTACCCAGGAACGTGGCCCGGGAGGGGGGGGGGGCTGAAGTTCCCACACTCCCCCTCACTCCCCGAATGCAAAGATAAAAGGTCTTCAGCGAAAATTTCTTGGTAGAGGACCTCCTGACCTTCTAAATCTGAGGGGGGGGTGGGCAAAATCCCCCTCACCCGGCCAAGCTTCCTATCGTTCCTAAGCGTGGCAACATCACCTGCAAACTGTAATTTTATATCAAATTTTGGTTTATCTCCAAAATTCCCATCAAGCGTCCCTTAATGGAATTTTCGGGCGTTTTTGGTGATGAATATTTTTAGGGTGAATGTATTTTCTTGTGTTTATTGTTAATTCTCATTTTTGTATATATACAGCCATCGCAAAGATACATGTTTTCCTACCCAAACCGTAAAATTGACGCTTTCCCTTCTCCATCCCCCATCAAGGAATGAAGTGATCGTTCACTCGGCTGTCCTTTGGCTTACCAGGTCCTGAAGACTTCCCTGACGCGGGGGCCGCCCCTGAATAACGTAACGCGTAACGCTCCAAGGGGGAGATGGGAGGTTGAGGAGAGCGTTATGCCATTTTGTTTTTACGTGTTAAAGTTTAGGTACCCACGCCACAAAAGCGTTACAAGAGGGAGAGAGAGAGTCAAAAATGCTAAAAAAGCGTGTTACGTAATTTCGGGACGGTCCCTCATCCTCCGGTCACTGTTCACATTTTTTGGTAACTTTTCTTTTAAAACTTTTGCGGAAAATCCTCTACGCTCCAATATCAACGACTCAGTTTTGAGGTATTGTGGACCACAGGCCCGGACCATGGACCATGGGGGCCATCAGGTAACTGTCTTGGTTCAATTTTTCTTTTATCCCCTTCTTCTTCTGAGGGAAACTAACTTCCACGTTACTTTCCCTCAAGCTCTGTGAATATACTACATTTCCGTTCGACGAAGCAACTATGGACGGCATCAAACACGAAAACGGGTGTCTACTTATCTGCCGGAGCAGCGCACATTAGTGCCCTGGCGCCAAACAGCATCGAAGAGCGATTCGGACCCGGACTGGGCCAGTGAACCCCTCCCCCCCAACATCCCCCCCCCCTCACGAGCATCTGCACCGCAGCGGAGCCAGAGCACCCGGGAGCTTATGTCCCTCCTCCTGCGGAGCTGCATGCCCCAATTACTCAAAGCTCCGGGTCCTCCCGATGCTAATCAACACCTCGGCTACTTACCGGCTCCCGGCTCACGAAAGCTCGCGCGCGTCCGTGCGCGACGTCCACGTCGCTCGTGGCGCGCTCTTTCTTGCGTCAGCCGGGTGTCACGGATCATTGTCACTCATCCACGCACGTGCATGTTACATGATCGCCGAGGGATTGCGAGTTATAGGCGGCGTGCATTTCGCTCGATACCCTAGTTTGAATTTCCATGTGGTTTATGGTGACCCAATCGGGAGCGTTCATAAGCTGCGTAACGCACTTTTTTCGGCATTTTGGACCCCTTCCCCTCGTGACGTAGGTCCCTATACCTTATCACTAAAAAAACAAAATGGCGTAACCTCAAACCCCTCCCCCTAGAACGTTACGTAATTCATGAACGCTCCCTCACGGAGAAAAGTTGATCTGAATTATATATGACCGACTTGATAGGGGGGGGGGGGGGGAAGGAAGTCAATTTTTTTATCTTTATTTTTACTACCAATATGTTACAAATTGATTTTCTTATTTTTAATTCGTTACCATAGAGGGGAAAGAGAAGGCTATACCCACCGTCACGTAATGGACTGTTCGCAAGGTACACTGCATAATCTTTGAGGGCCACTTTTTGTCGAGAACTGATGAAAATTTGGCTAGGGGAGGATTAACCCAGTGTTACGTGCTTTATCATAGAGGTATTAGTTGCTGACGCGTAACAGTGAGGAAAGGGGGAGAGGGGTACAACAACCCGAAAAAATGGTTGGCGATGGCAGCCCTAAAGATACCTGCTCAAACGTTTTTCATCCTCAAAATGTCTAACACCAATAACTTGCAACCATCAAGGTCGTTGAGCCCTCAAGGATGACCATTTTTGCAAGAAAATTTGAGTGCATTCAACTATTGGACCCTTCATTAGTAAATCAAGATTTTAAGAGTTCAATATAAAATACCATCCCTGGTTTTTAAAGAAATTAGGCTTGAGAACGTTGGTCCTCTATGCCATTGACGGTATTGATCAACGAAATTACCTCCAACGTGATAGAGTTATAATTTTTGGATGTATTGCAGTAGATGTCAGCGATGAGAACCATCATTTCCTCTTATAGAAAAATTTCTTTCCCTGTAGATTCAATGTTTAAGAGTGACCTAGATGGGGCCATATTTTCCCATAGAACAGAATGATCTCATTCGACAATATTCTCATGCTCGCTCCAAAGCGCTAAAAAGCGAGTTTATGATCATCAATTTTTCGGAGGCTCTCAGGCAACATTTTTTAAATCAACTCTACAATGTGTTCTACATTGTATGACTGACTTTTCAAAATACAGATTTCACCTCCCAGATTTTCTCCATTACTTTACAATTCTAAGATAAAACTAAACGAGCTCACATGTTTTGGAAAATCTTGGAATGTATTGTGAGCGGACATGAGAAGATATTATAGAAATTTGCTGAAGAAATATCGGTGAGCTATTTCCGCGCTTAGTAAAAGCGTGAGAGAATATTTTGTATTGGTCTGTAAAATGCTGATTTCACAACCACACGTATACGCGCATTTCTGAGGTAAAACTGAGAGGAGTTCACATTATGGGAACGGATTGTGAACAGACACAGGGACATTCTTGGACAAGTTATAGAAAATTGCTAAAAAAAAATATGAATGAGCTACTTTCTTGTTTGACTGCAGCGTGAGAGATTATTCTGCATAGCTCTACTTCAAAACAGTGAGCTTCATCTACTTCAAATTGAAAATTGAGAATGGGGGAGGGGGGGGGGGTATGTGGTAGTATCACCGCACCGCGTCGAGCAAGTCAACAGGTAGAGTCGCGTAATGTTGACATACATTTGGACGTCCTCAAATCAAAAGAACTATATTCATTCTGACATGAGCTCTGAGATCCATGAGAATACATGCATGACAGGGCTCATGTCATAATGGACATAGTTCCTTTTGATTTATATGTCATTTTGCGCTCGTGTCACAGATTGACCCATTGTTTTCACTTTTTGCCGCGCTAAGCAATCTTGAGAGACAGAGTGATAGGTGATCTAGGGAGACCGAATTTCTTCGCGAAAAACTGTTCAAGATGCGTGCTGTTTACTAATTGTTAAAGCTATTTAAAAATCTTGTTAGATGTTTACTAAAGTTAAAGGCTGTTCAGTTTACTCATTTTGCAGCTAACTGTCTACTAATTTTCAGCATTGTTTTTCGATTGCAGTAATTGTTCACCTACTCTTTTAAATGGCTTAAGTATCGCGATGATGAGTAAACAATTCATGGAGTTTTTGAATGACGCACGTGCACGTGTCAAAATTTACGGGGACTCGCAGAGGTGATTCTCGTGTGATCTTCCAAAAAAGTTGGACTCTGAGGAGACCCCTCAAAAATTTTATGTAGAAGAAGAAAAAAAATGAAAGCCACTTTGCACTTTCCACTTCAATGGCTGAAGCATCGCGATGTTGAGTAAACGATTCCTGAAGTTTTTGAATGAAACACGTGCTTGTGTCAAAATTTACGGGGACTCAGAAAGGTGATTCTTGTGTGAACTTTAAGCTTCGCGACGATGAGTAAATGATTTATGAAGTTTTTAAATGAAGCACGTGCACGTGTCAAAATTTACGGGGACTCACAAAAGGTGATTCTTGTGTGAACTTCAAGCTTCGCGATGATGAGTAAATGATTTATGAAGTTTTTGGATGAAGCACGTGCACGTGTCAAAATTTACGGGGACTCACGAAGGGTATTCTTGTGTGATCTTTCGGGAAAGTTGGGTTCTTAGGAGACTCCTCACAGGGCCGGATTAAGGGGGTGGCCGTATGGGCCGCGGCTCATGGCGGCAAAATGTAGGGGGCGGCAAATTTTGCAATATTTTTGAATGTAGGTATCAAAAAAAGAGAGAAAAAAAAATCGGATTCAGAAAATAAATTACAAAGGAGAAAAGACGACAAAATCTATCATTTCCTAAGAGTAAATGTATAATAATTTCTAATTTTGTCGTCTTTCGGTGATACAAGAGACAACACCTTTAATTAGTTGAGTTAAGAGAGAAACCAAACACGCAATTCGACCTGGAACGGAGCGGCGCAGCGGTCGGCATGAAACGCATAGCGCCTACAAGACTGCATGAATACTTCACGCATTGCGTCAAACACACTGCGGTCAGCAGCAGTCGGCTTGAAACGCATAGCGCCTACAAGACTGCATGAATACTTCACGCGTTGCGCCAACACAGTGCGGTCAGCGCGGCGGTGGAAGTTGAAATTTTTAACCACATTTATGTTTGTTCTCTCCGAATTTTTTCGTTCGTTTTTTTAAAAATGGAAGGCCTCGTCCAAACAGGGATGGGTTTACGGAACTGAACTTTTATTAGTGTTGACAGGCCTTTCACAATAAATGTGTCCAACACGAGTAAACGCTTCTCATACACCCCTCCCCCACCGGCACGTTCAATTGATGGTTTTTCTAGATCGTATTCGACAGAATACACAGGTGAGATTATATTGATATCGATTGGTTCAATATGTAACCACAGCCTCAAAAGTCGATTTAGAAATCTGAGGTAACGGGTCTTATGTCATCGAATTTTTATTCTCTCGAGTACCAAATGGCAATGACAAGTGAAATTGTTAAGAATTTTCTCATTTTTAGCTATTCCAAATTAAATCCTAAAATTTTTGTCTGAGGTTATGTTCTATTGTTTTGAACCAAACGATACATCGAACCACTGTCGAGTACGATCTATTGATGTTTCAAAACAAATGAGAAGGGGGCGTAAAAATACAGGCAGCCCATGGGCGGCAAGTAGGTAAATCCGGCCCTGACTTCTCAAAAGTTTTATATAGAGGATTTTTATGCAAAATAGAAAATTCTAATGATTATAAAATGAATAAATTGACAAAAAAAGAAAAAAAATGAATACCATTCTGCTTGTATAGCTTAAGTTTTCCTACAAATACTGAGCCACGTTATACGTACGCACTGCTAGGTCTAACTGTAGACCTAACACTTACTTCGCGGGGCGCTATTTATTGTCATATCGTGTCTATATTTATTGAGCGATAATCGATCTGTGGCTAATTGATTGTGAGTCGCTGGCGATTTGATTCCAGGGCTCCAGCACCATCCACCATCCACCATCCACCATTCAGCATGGAGAGCTCATTATTCAACGGCGACGGCGAGCGGCCGTCTGGAAATTAACGCGTTGGCGTTAGACGTTAGAGTGTCGCACTTAGCCACCTCGTGCCCATTCCAACACGTTCGCCCGGTGTTTAACGAGGATTTGTAATTAAATTTTACAATTTAATTATGGGTTGATAATTTATTTATGGGCCTTGCCCGGTCTATTATGACCGTAATGAATGTTGTAAATAATCTTCGGGCTGCATTCGCTGGTCATTCGAACCGGGCACAGGCATTGCAAGTGTGACAGTGCTTTTGTTCAGGAGGAAACTTGGGCTCACGTGCGTGGGTTCCTGTTCTGGGAGTAGCTCATGCAAAAAAGAGGTTGATACCAGATAATTATTAAACAGTAGATCGCGCCGTGGAAGCAAAGTTGTAAATTGTTAAAACTTGAGGAAAGTGTGGCCTTTGAAAATGTTTAAGATGCAGTCAACCATTTCAACCCGCGAGGGTTCAGATTTTAATCTATGTCGATGGGATATAAGTCGATCGAAAAAACGTCGATAAAAAGTATGTTGATAAAAAATTTTTCGATGGAAAGTATGCCAATGAAAATCTTGACAAATCGATCGTTTTTTTCTCTGTGGAGGTATTCGTCTTTCCTCCTGGATGTTCAAACCAGTGTTCCCATTTCCCGGAACTTTTACCAAATTTCGGAACTTAAGGTTTTGAATTTTTCCCGAAGCTTCTGAATTCCCGAAATGTTCCGGATCTTTAGCATTTTCCGGGACTTCCTCGGAACTTTTGAAAGAATCTAAAAAGATTCCCGGAACTTTTGACAGACATAAAGTGGGAAAAATTGGAACAAAAAGGTTTCTAATCCTGGAACTTTTGACGAACATGGAATGGGATCACCGGTCCACACAACATGAGGAGACTGATTTCGGACATGAAAATATGACGGCGCTTTGCAGCCTCTCCCAGTTTATCCAACGCCGACTGGTTGATCCCAATGGTCTCACAAGTTTTCAAGGACCACGCGAGACCGGTTCTTATCGTCGTTTGGCATTTTCGCCAAACGGAGTGGTCAAATTATTACTATTTGGCGAGTACTAGCTATAGGAATAATTGCTTTTCATCAGAAAGAGACTCTTTGACGGCGGCGACTTCAAAGGAGCCGCCTCGATTCTTGGCGCGATTCTCTTTGACGGTCGGTTCTTCTGTCGGCAGGTTGGACAGCGACAAAAACTCCACTGCCAAGGGGTAGCAGAGCCAGCTAATGTGTATTCAGTGTACGGAGATACTGGTATCACCCGAATTCAGAATCGGATTCGCACATCCGCGATCAGTATTCAACATTCAAGGCTATGCTTGGACCGTGTTGGCGAATAAGGAGGAGACGAAGATAGAAGTAATAAGGTGTAAGCTTATCTTTGATCATTTCCTTTAGGTGTATTACATTGGATTTTTAATTTAAATGAATTATTCTCTTGGATGAATAAATTGATGTTTGTTTGTTGATTACACTGGTCAACACGGGTAAATTTGCCTACAGTGTGTTAACTGGCTTATGAGGAGAGTTTTAGCGCTGATGCCAGAAATGACATCATTTTTTTTTTGACTTTGAAGTCGATTTGCCTCGGAAAAATCGAAATTTCCCTTAAAAATCAAGCTTTTTAAGAGAAAAATCTATTTTCCGGAAAATCCGTGCACGATGGACAAAAACCAAGATCATTTTCGGCCTTGGCAGCCAAAGTTACATAGAGACTTATGCATTGAGTGCCTATTAAAGTTTCTTTTCTTTTCTTAATGCGAGGTTTTTCTGGCCAAGTGCTCCATTCTACTCATAATATCACTACATAGAATTCATTCGACTGTTATGCATCAGAGAGGAGGGGCAAATATTTTTTCTCAGGTAACAAATGGAGTCATACTCACTCAATTTTTGCCGCTGAAGCCGGAAATGATCTTCGTTTTCTTCCAAACCCCTCGGGAAATCGAGATTTCAGATAGAGGGGATTTCTTTTTTTTTTATAAAACGCATTTTTTATTTTGAAAATTCGATTTTTCAACAAGTTGGTAGATTTTGGAAGCGGCCTCAAAAGGCAAGTGCATCGAACTATCGTCAATAAGATCCAGGTTCAATACCGTCTGACTTTAACGGGGTCGCAATTTTTCAACCCAAAAATTTGGTCCATGTAAACCAAAGATTTGATGAGTCAAACCCTTAGTATAACGAACCAAAATGTACTTACGCCATGTTTAGGTTATGCTGCGTTCTTACCAAATTAATACAAAATGTCGGTTACCTTTTCTCGCTGTGTAAGCTGTAAGAGCAAGGATCTTTTCTTCGTGCTCGGCTCCGGATTGTCGGTGGTTTTATTGGCTCGGTTCTCCCGTTCTCGAACTTTTTTCTGGTTCGTGACCCTGCGTTATCACCCACGTGCTCGGATAATCGTTTTAAAGGAGTCTGTATCCATCAACTCACCGGTCTAATTGATTCCTCGCCGCTAGCGCCGTCGACGGAAAGCGTGCCCGCAGATAGCGGACGCGGCGCGAGCCTCAAGCTCATCGAGACATAAAGATAAGTCCCCACAAATTTGCTTACTAATGGCACCCGCTCAGGTCTTTTATATTTTGTTTTAGTGCGCTCAAGACGAACCGTCAAAATTTTAACCCGTTCGACGACATGTCGGCGGGTTGGCGCCACGAGTGTTGCCACGGTTTAGTCATTCTCAGATGAAATTCTCGAAAGCCCGTTCTCGCGTTAAGCAGAAAGGAACCAAGCCACAATTATATCTTTTACATGAAAAAGTTGTGCGGATTTTTGTGCAAATTTCAGGAAATTTTCTGCATAGTTCGAAGCAAATTCCATACATTTTTTAAAAGAATCCACGCAAATGTCCTCTTGTAAAAAATTAAATTGCCCAGTTAAATAGCTGATTTTGCTTGGTCCCTGCCTACTAAACTTGGTCAATTTGGTCCGTAGAGCCTGAATTTTAAAATTTGTTTTTGAGAAATTCATGGCGGTGTTCCTGAAGTTGCACGTGTCAACTCGTGCAACACGTGTCTCGTATTGTCCGGAGATAGGATTTATTGCTCTGGAAAGAAAAACTGCACAATTTTTTTTGCAAAAGGCGCGCAAAAATATTGCTCGAACCCGAGTTAATCATATTTATGAATTCAGACCCTAATATTTGCTGACGAGGACCGAATTAAAAAGGGTGGCCATATGGGCCGCGGCCCATGGCGGCAGATTTAGGGGGCAACAAATTTTGCAATTTTTTTAAATGTAGGCATAAAAAAGATCGGATTCAGAGAAAAAATTAGAAACTGGAAAAAATTACAAAATCTCTCATTTCCTGGTAGTATATCTCTAATGTTGTCGTCTTTCTGTGATACAATAGGCAAAATCTTTAATTAGTCGAGTTGAGACTAAGAGAGAAACCGAACATGGAATTTGGTCTGGAACGGCACGGCGCAGAGAGCAATGATGACGAGAACTTGAGATGAAAAAGAGAAACCCTCGGTGCGGCGTACACATGTAACACATAATAGCGCCTACAAGACTGCATGAAAACTTCACGCATTGCGTCAAAGACAGTGCGCCGCGCCGGTGCGGTCGCTGCGGGCAGCAGTGAGCGGCGTGAAATGCTTAGCGCCTACAATACTGCATGAATACCTCACTCATTGCGCCAAACACAGTGCGGCCAGCGCGGCGGCGGAAGTTAAAATTATTAAACCATATTTATGTTTGTTCTTTCATAATTTTTTCGTTCATTTCATTTAAATGGAAGGCCTTGTCCACGTAAAGATAGTTTTACGGAATTACTTAATTTTCGGACCAAGCTCCGTAAACTTTTGCTATTAGTGTTGACAGGGCTTTCGCAAAAAATGTGTCCAACACGAGTAAATGCATCTTATTCACCCCTCCTCCTCGGGCATGTTCATTTGATGGTTTTTATTGATGTTTCAAAACGAATGAGAAGGGGGCAGCAAAATACAGGCGGCCCATGGGCGGCAAGTAAGTAAATCCGGCCCTGTTGCTGACCCTGAAACTGCAATCGAATGCGATATATTTACTCTAAAAAAACCACGCCTTTATTATATTGAATTTGTTTGTCAAAATTGGTGTGTGGATTCTGTAGCCTCCTGGCAACAGAACTGCTATCTCAAAATCCGAGAAAAATGACGAGTAGCCGAAAAAATGGAACCAATCGATCCGATTTATTGAATCTCATTCTGACACAAAATGTAGCGTCCATCGAATCATCTTAAGATTTTTATTGCTGAAGACAAAGACTGTCATACCTGTGAAAAATTCAATCAAATAAAATTCAAAATGACCATTACGTCATCATTTATTGAAGGATGAGATTTAAAATTATTCGAGCTTTTTGTGGACCACGTCTAAGCGTACATCGAATCACCTTAAGATTTTTATTGCTGAAGACAAAGACAGTCATACCTCTGGAAAATTCAATCAAACGAAAATCAAAATAACCATTACGTCATCAGTTATTGAAGGATGAGATTTAAAATTATTCGAGCTTTTTGTGGACCACGTCTAAGCGTACATCGAATCACCTTAAGATTTTTATTGCTGAAGACAAAGACAGTCATACCTCTGGAAAATTCAATCAAACGAAAATCAAAATAACCATTACGTCATTAGCTATTGAAGGATGAGATTAAAAATTATTCGAGATTTTTGTGGACCACGTCTCTTGCTGGCAAGCGGCAACACCTCTCGATTCTTTCAGGGCACGCGCGCGCGTGCATCGAGTGCATCATTTTTTACACGTTTCCCGGCAGCGGGACCAACGAATTCGGAGCTTTTCTGTCGGGATCACGAGACGGCCTTTTGATTAATTTTACCGCGTCTCGTGTCTCGTGTCACGCCGCTTTTCCTCCTTTTCCCCGGGCACGGGAGCTCTGTCGATAAAAGTTTTACCGGCCGGGTTTGAGGTTCCAGATTTGAGGTCACGGTTAATTTCTCGGTCGTGCGGCGGGTGCCCCATTGTCTCGCTCCTCGGCGCATGCGCGCGCGATCCGTCCACCGCCGGCGCACTCTGGTCCGTGTCATGCCGGCCAAAGAGGAAGAACTGAATATGAGGGTAAACAATTCTGAATGTTTTAAAAAAAAACCACCGAAATTATCATTATATTTGGGTTACAGCTGGGAAAGCAGGGCGAAACGTTATTTTTGACAATTTTACGGCTTTTTCGGAAAATGCACAAGGCAGATTTGGTTCATAACATCAAATTCAGATACAGCGACCAAAATACATGGAAATCACTATACCAACCCCTTTTGACCTCTTTCTTATATTCATACCCCATTTCAGATCCATTGACACTGGACTACAGTTTGTTTATTCTCGTTCAAGCTAATTAATGTTGATTTTGCATTTTTTTTAAGTACTGGCCCAAGAGGAGACATCTCAAATGTTCTCAAAAGCCCTGAATAGCTTAATTTCTGCAAATCTAACAATATGGATCAAAATAATAGAATTTCTTTTCAAATGTATTTATACTCAATTTAAAGCCGGTGATGCATGACGTGTTTTTTGGTGGGTCTCATTCCAATCTAGGTTAAAATTTTCATCCAAAGGTAGGGTTGAGTAGGTTTGATGAAGGATAATATGACTTTGCAAGTCGTCAACTTTGTAAAAATGTGCCATACGGTGGAGTACCTCTCTGTCAACTTTTATAGCGAAGAGTATAAGACATCTATTGCTCCTTCATTACGATGGTTATGCAATTTAAACTACATAGACGTTAAAATATTTGTATCACGTCTGGTGCTTGAGTTTTATACAGAATCTTTTCAATGTCAGCCTTCTCATAAAAAATCCACTGGCTCTTTCCTGAGAATCCCTGTCACTTCATTATCATGATACTTCCGTGAGTACTATTTACGGATAGAGGACTGATTGTCACTGTACCGTGTACAATTTCACACCTTTTTTTAGAAACAAATTGCTTTTGTCTAAACTAAATCTTGGCATAGACTACAGTGCGGCGCGACGGTACAGAGCACTTGGCAATTAAAGCTGCTTCGGAAGAGGACCCTTGGGGGCAGTGTCAGGTCACTGGGTGATCTTTCTGACACCTTCCAAACGAGTGTCACGTTAAACGCATTGGTCACACTTGGGAGAAGTGCGCATCATTTTGAGGCAAAAAACAACAACGAAAAAGCAATTTAATTTAAATAATGGGACAGAATACTACTGAGAGAATCAAAAAAGAGAGGGCTAAGAACAGTGAGGAAAAATCTTGACGACATGACCCGCAAGAGGGAGATAATAATTTGAGTTTGGGCTATTGTCAACAAAATTTAATTATAGAGACTCTTCTAAAATTAAATTAGTGAGAACGAAAACGCACCAACTCGTAAATCTAAAATGCTTAATTTTTATTAAAGACAGTCAAATTTCATAAAGGCCATTGAAGTTAGCATATCTGTTCCAATTTGGACCTTTATAGTGTCTTTAAGTAATTGTCTTTCCGCAAAAATATTTTTCTTATACTCACTTCTTCATCCAGTGTACAGTATTGTGTGGGAAGTGTGAGTTTTGATAATTTTCATTTTTTCGAGTTGGTGTGTTTTCGTTTTTACTGATTCAATTATACAATTCTACAGTCGCGAGCTTCTGAAAGTCTCATTCCTGACGAAAACTTTCAGGGAAAAATAGATCAGGAAAATGATTTCTAAACTTGAAGAACATGTTTTTTCGAGATGAGAGTGTGCTTTGCAAGAATGTACCCGAAGTCTGTTGAAAGTAACATTCAGAAAGTTCGGGTCAATACGTTTTACGATGGAATTGGAAGTCGTGTGATAAGCTATCCAATTATGTTAAGTAAACACAATAATAAAGTCTGCCGCCTGGCCCCAATGGAGGTGCATCTTATCAGCGAAGCACGTTCAATTAAACAATCAAGGCAAGACTAATGCATCCATTTTTACGGGGGCGTAACTATCGGACATAAAACTGAGTGACAGTATGAATATTTTCTCCTCACTAACTATATTATGCAAGCGCATGGAATAAGAGGTATTAAAACGGAGATTTTGTCACAGTGACATGCTGCATCTGCACGATCTCATGTTTTTATGGGCAAAACGCACTGCAAGTGCACCATCAATATTTCGCAACGGCTCAGCTCATATAAACCATCGGCAAACAAAGAATGGATGCTCTTGAGAGACAGGGATAGTCGCCTTTAATCTAATGTGGGTAAACCTCGGAGATTTTACTACATAACTGTTTAACTGCATTTTTATTTTGATTGCAAAGTTGCCTTGCTTCAACCCTATTCCTGATTTCTCACCTTCGTCTCACGGCTCAACTCTTGTTAATTCTAGCAGCTTTCCATATGGGCTGAAGTAAGCATTGTTTGTTCGCAGAGGAGGATAATCTGCCTTTATGAAAAGGAAAAAATCTCAATTTATTTGGTAAGTAAAAGATTTTTTTGGAGGCGGGGGAGGGCTTAAAAGTGACTCATTGCTGCTTCTCTCTTTCTTCCAGCTGGGGTACTCCGTATTTCTTTCTTTTAAGTTATCCGTCCGCCTCTCTTTTCTCAATCCTCAACTACGTTTTAATAAAATATGACAATGAGAAATAGGAATATAAGGAGGAGAAGAGGCAAAACGAGGGTAAAAAAGAGGAAAAAAGAAGAAAATATGGAATAAGGAAAACTACGGACAGGGAAAAGAAAATCAAGGAGAAGGGTAAGTAAGGGCAGAACGAGGGAGGTGATGAAGGAGAAGAGGAAGAAGAAAAATAAGAGGGGGGAAATTAGTGAGAAGAAGTAGAAGGAAGGAAAAGAAGAAGGAGGAGAAGAAGGAGAAGAAGAAGGAAGAAAAGGAGCAGGAGAAGGAGCAGGAGACAGAGAAGGAGACAGAGAAGGAGAAGGAGCAGGAGAGAGAGGAGGAGAAGGAGCAGGGGAAGAAGAAGAAGGAGGAGAAGGAGCAGGAGAAGGAGAAGGAGCAGGAGAAGGAGAAGGAGCAGGAGAAGGAGAAGGAGGAGAAGAAGGAGAAGAAGGAGAAGAAGGAGAAGAAGGAAGAGAAGGAGAAGAGGGAGAAGAAGGAGAAGAAGGAGAAGAAGGAGAAGAAGGAGAAGAAGGAGAAGAAGGAGAAGAAGGAGAAGAAGGAGAAGAAGGAGAAGGAGAAGAAGGAGAAGAAGGAGAAGAAAGAAAAGGAGGAGAAGAAGGAGGAGGGGAAGAGGTAGTTGTAGCTGTCTGCATATGGGAACGCTATGAACAAGTACGTTGTTTTTAAAATGAGCGTGGAATATGAGTTCCTAATTATTGCGAAATGTATTCCAATTGAACTCATACTTTGTAGATCAACCCACTGGCAACTCAGTGGAGTGTAAATGGACCCAATCGGCGTGGGATGACGAGGATTAAAAAATAGGACGGAGGGCAGCAAGGTGCGATGTCGGAGGATGGAGACGGCGCGGCGCGAGCCAGGCGCAGGGGCATCGGGCATCGGACGTTGGACGTCGAGTCGCTCGCAAACGCGACGATTATTTCAAAATGTTGGCGCGTAGCCATCTCATCGGAGAGTTGTAGCCAACAACAAACTGCTGCGCAGTAACAAATTCAATCGGTGCGCTCCATGCCGATGCCGATGCATGGTGCGCCACGCCGCGATGCGACGCCGCGCGCCGCCGCCCCGGCCATGGACGTCGCGTCTGTCGCGTCGCGTCGTCGTCGTCTCTCATCCATGCATGCGTCCATCGGCTACTCTGCCGTCCTAAGGAAAAACGCCGTATGAACCTTCAGGCATTGCCAAATTTCCTTTGATAATACCCGAATTTCCTGGTAAACTGATGGATATTTCTCTTCCAGTTTTTCAGATAATTTTGTTCGCAATTTCGTCTAAATTTCCTGAACATTTCAAGGAAAATATTCAGAGCTTTTCTCAGAAATAAACATTTTAACAAAAGAAATTTGGCAACTCTCGAATGTTTATACGGCGTTCTTCCTTAGCGCGGCAGTACAAAAATCGCCTGTAGTTCCCTACCCTCCCAATCATGCCAAATCTACTTACATCAACACAAAAATCATTGAAATATGTTGATACACCGTGAGTGAGGATGCAGCAGGGACAAAGAAAGAAAGCCCGACTACTGCGTTATCGGACTGGCGTAGGGAGGCTATAGCAGTCATTATTGATTATTGAATCTATGCATGTCGATTCGAGAAGGCAAGACATTGCCCTATCTTAACCATGCAATATATCGCTTTTGATTGTCTTATCGGGCTCCTTTAAGCTTTCAATAATCGGTCCACTGAGTTACTATCATCTCCTTTTAGTATAGTTTGTTCTTTCACAATGTTATTCGTCTGTACAGCATTAGATCGAAAATGTTTACACTGGAGATTTTAGCTCTTTATCCACTTCCGAAGCAGTGTGCCCCTTTGGCAGAAAAATTGACTTTTGTATGGGGAATCCATCCAAACACTCTATAAAATCATTCTAAGTGGGATAATTGAGACCCTGGTTATCTCGACAAGAACTCTGCAGAAAATAGTTATTAGAAATTTTAATACTGAGAGAAATTTTTATCCGCAAATCCTTTGCAAAACATGGTGACCGCTTTTTTTTTATTTCTGAATATAGTTCTGCACAGGGGACAAAATGATCTCTCTTGGAGCCATTAACGATCCAAAGTCTATTCATGGTTCATGAACATTTGGGTTTGCGGAGGTTTTTGCCGAGATCCTAAATGGAACATCTCATCTCTCCTTCCTAAGGTATACTAAAACTATAGTTTCAGTGGTGGCTTTAATTAGTTTCCATTACTAAATTCCTACAATATCTGAGTACGATTTTCCTTCATATTTATACCCCAGCATTCCGTGAAGAGAACGAACAAAACATGTTTAAAGATAGGTACGGAGGCCCATCAGGCAACCTTGCGAAGTTTCGAACCAAAGACCTCTCTGGCAAATCGAGTGCACTGACCACCAGACCAAGGCCGCCTTCATTTCATGTTTACACCTGATTGCATATCTCTCGTCGGAAGTTCAATGCTTGGAAAACCAGCCGTCTGGCGCAACTTTGATTTTATGCGAGATGCAAACAGTATAAATTCGATATTACCGACATCAGAACTGCCCCGACAGTCAATGAAGAAATGCTAATTGTATGCAGAAAACTCTTTGTGGGCGGCTAAATGAATCTATGAGTCCATAACTCAAACCTCGTTTTCGCGGTTTTTCTTTGATCGTCAGAAAATAATTGTAGGTTCAATGGCGTTGGTATATTTCAGCCTTTCCCTACGTCTGTGCCTGCAATTTTTGCGCATTCCTTTTAGCATATTCTTCGACAAACGTATTCGCCACTAAGATCCAAACGATCTTTCGAAGGACAACTTTAGCCCCCCCCCCCCCCCATCAATAGCATTTCGCTGTGATTTTTGTGTTAGGATACGCGCAAAAATGTGTAAACTTCCAGCCGTAACCTATCAATAATGGAGCCTTAAGCCCCACCTTTTTTTAATGGAATCAACTGCAAATACAATTTTCTCCAGGAATGTTACCAAAATATCGAAGAACATTTGGATTACATTTTGCGATAAGGAATTACTATTTCTGGCTCATCCATAAAAGCGTTTATCTTCTCATAGGAACAGATGGCACATATGTTGTTTCTAAAATGAGCCGAAAAGTAGTGGTTCCTTATTGCAAAATGTAGTCCATCTGTTGAAAAAATCATAGGCACAGAACAATGCATTAGTATGCACAATCTAACAGCACTGCGACAGAAATAAGTGCGATCATTCAAAAGATATTCGCCATTAATAAAAAAAAACAAAAAAAAAACCTTTTTGAGGCATCATATATGCGCTCATTTATCAAAGTTCATCGCGCAAAGATTGAGGGAGTTTCATGAAATTTTCCGCGACTTTAATTTAATCATATTTGCCCCCATCGCCTCTAAAAATAGTTTGAAGTTAGTTATCAATAGTGAGTCAACTAACTCATTAAGCGCTTATAATGCGGCGTAGACCATGACTTCTATCGAGAGTAGCTGACCTGATAAAGTTATACATAGTAAATTGTTGATTAATTTTTTTTTTGCTCGCAAAAGCGATGAGTGCGCAAATTGTAAGAGCAAAATTACCAGATTAGAGAATAAAGAAATTAATTAATTATGACAGAGATGCAGATAAGGATAGACGCTAATGTTTCATCCATAGCGCTTATAGAACTCTTGAAATGATGCTCATGAAATTTTGACAAGTGAGGACCGTATTTGATTTCCGGCACGTTCTTCAGTTTAACGATCTTTCATCACGATGTTTAAGGAGCTCGGTTGGCACTAATGAATATTTACATTGTATATCCTTTATACATCGAGTGATGCTTGTGTCTGAGTTTTTTTTTGCGTGGGTCAGTAAGTATTAGCTTGCGCTCAAAATAAAAATCGAGACTGTCTTAATTATGAAAAAGAAAAACTGTCTCAGATTACTCCATATGTGTTAGCTTAATAGGAAAAAATCGAATTTCAATATCCATTAATCGTAAAAGAGGTAATTAATAAGGAAATGCGACTGAAGTCATTTCCTGTAACGAGAAATCAAGATACAGTGTATCGAAAAACTTTCTTTCGATTTTTTCATAGAATAAAAGTTGCTTTACCATATTTACATAGTATGAACCTCTATGCGGATCACGAACTTCGTGGATGTATGATCTGTGTGCTTACTATAATTTTAAGATTCCCCACTACCACGGATTAGATGGTTCATCAGTCAAATCAGAATAACAATCAATATGCACCTGAAAATATTGCAGCGTTCACTCCACTGGATGCAGGAGGTCGTTCATGTCTGAAAGAAAACAGCCTTAGGTGAGAGGGTCCGTTTCATGGGTCATCAAATAAAATCGAACAAAATAAAATTTTGAAAACATCGAAAACAATGAAATTATAGGTAAACAATGTAGCACGAGCTAACTTGAATCATTCTGCTGTGCTGTGGTAAAACGTCGTATCAACATTCGAAAGTTGCAAATGTTCTCCCGATAAACTATCCAATTTTGAACAAAGTTCCGAATATTTCTGCTTGCAATTTTCAAATACGTCGATATGAATTGTGAATATAATTTTGTGAAAATTTTGAGGAAAACCGTATGAAAGTTCTTCAGAAAACCGAGACTTTCCTAAAGGAAAGTTGGCAACACTTTAATGTTCATACGGCGTTTTTACTCAGGACGGCAGACTTCGTGACAGGATTTGACGGGCGCGTTGCAACCCTTACCGCGCCGCAGGCCAAAAAGTCGAAGAGCCGCGAATGCAGGGCGATGGGTAGGGGTTGCAGGGGGGAGGGCAGAGTGCATCTCGACATGTGTTGTTGGACAATCCTTTTTTACATTTTTATTTTCATTCAAGTCGGGCCCACTTGCCGGGATGAAATTTATTGTTATCTTAAAAGACGGAACGCCCAACCAACCGGCGGGGCCGGGCCGGGGACGGTGCGCGACTAGGCCAGCGACTGACCTTGCAGGGTGTGTTCCATGTTTTCATTACAGGAGATCATGCGTGCAGTTAACCCGGGTTCACTCCGACTGCCCGTTAAATAACTTTTTACCCGAGTTTGCGGTCCCATTTCAGCGTCGTGCATTATGCCGGCCCGATGCGATGCTCAACTGGACGTCTTCGTGCTAAAAGAACTATGTTCCACGCAAACCCCATGCACATAGTTCCTTTTAGCATAAATACGTCCAAGTGCAAGTGAATATAAAGTGCTCACCGTGTCGCCCAACAGGCGTAGGATGCCCATCGTTGCCGATATCAGGATTTCAGACGTAAGAGCGTAACCGTATTTTAGGGATGAGCCTGATTTTCCATATAATTCCCTGCTCTCCAGAGATCACGTGGAAATGAGATTGCACCGTTACGTCAGAGAAGCTATGATTAGTCGCACAAACGAAGCTCTTTTAAACGGTTGGTATTGCCGATTGAGGCTCTCTACTGAGAATTTTCGCAAGAGCTACTAAAATTGGTCTATATAAAATAAAAATTGACCCCTAAGACCAAAAAAGGTTTCCGAATTATAGCAATTGTGCATGACCCTGAGCTAGCTCTGATTCGCTCAAGATAAATCCAAGTAATCTAGGGCGAAAACCCTCACTGTGGGTTGTGCTTCTAAACAGCTGTGTTCTTTGGGAATTAATCATCATCGTAATCTACGAATTTTTTGTAAGGTAATTAACCATATTGTGTTTCGGTATTAATGATGAGTAATATGACATCAAAGGAGGAGTATCATGAAAGGTCAAAATCTACCATACCTCGGGGCTAAAATTAACCCCTCCCTAAGGTCAGAATCGTCATCCAGGATTCCTGTAACTTCAGCGTTTTTTGGCAGCTAAATGTCTATGCTTATCGAAAATAATTGGTTTTAGCAGTAATCAAATTTCTTTAAAGAGTCTAATGGTAGGACTCATGTAAACATGGGTCTAAAGGCCGAGAATTGGCATATTTCGAGTAGAAATTTTCGATCACAGGCGAGCTACTTAAAAATAGATGCAGAATCTTGGATATATAATCTAGACGGACCGAGTTTAAGAGAACGCACCAAGTCGCTTTAAGTTTGAACCAAGAAAAAAGACGTTTGAAGTTTTCTTCCTCCTTAAAACTGAATTTCAGAACGAAGTTTTCCGCCTGTTCTCACATTCAAAATTGTTTTTCCTCAACGTAGAATTTTTAAAAGAAGAACATTTACGACCAGATGAATTGAAACCTACTCCAAACTCATTTTTTCCGAAATACATCTTTGTGCGTTTTGTTAAGCTACTTCCAAATCATGTTCTCCCTCAATCTCGTTTCCTGAGAGAAGTCTTGTAGCGCTTCATAACGGAGCCTTTCCGTGCGAGGCAACACACTTCAGGAAATTTCAGGGATAGGGCATGCAATTATTCAGAGGCTGTGAGTCAGAAACTGGAAATCGTATCTTGAAATGGAAGACAGCTTGTCTGAGGGAACGGAACAACCTTAAAAGAAAAAATTACGTTTTTATCCATATCAAGCAACTTCAGCGTGAGTGAAGTAGCGTTATTCTCTGAAACGGCATCAACGCACTTACAGAGAACGGCGGATATTATGCAGCGCATCACACGTGCGTATTGCAATTTTGTTAAGCTCATAACTCATCGAGCCAAAATACGCTGGAGGCAGCTCGTTTTCTCATCACTTATGTTGCATGATGGACAAGACGTATCCGTAACCTATGCTGCCGTGCTACGGAAAAACGCCGTATGAACCTTCAGGCCTTGCCAAATTTCCTCTGATAAAGCACAAACTTTTGGGAGAATTTGTAAATATTTTTCCTCCAATTTTTCGGATAATTTTGTTCGCAATTTCAACGAAAGTTCCTGAAAATTTCGAGGAAAATTATTCACAACTTTCATCAAAAATGAACATTTTATCGGAGGAAATTTGGCAACTCTTGAATGTTCATACGGCGTTTTTCCTTAGCACGGCAGTATGCGTGCGTTATGCTCCTTTAGTAGTGTGCCTCATCGGAGCTTACACTTTCCCATGCTTTTAGTGACTGGGATCCCTAAAGAATGTTCCTTTATATTGTCACCTTCCGGCCAAAGTATCCCAAGCAGATTAGATCATTTTGTCATATCTTCTCCAATAACTGTTAAATTCATGAACCAAGAGTATCCTAGTGTTCAGTTCACTGGGTAGTTAATTTCCACTGAAACACGGAATGCATCAAATTTCAGACACCTGCAAATTCTCTATTAATATCAATATTAATGAATATTAGTGTAACACATAATATTCCCGACACGGCTGATTTTTACTTTCCGTTTCAAAATTCCAAAGACCATAGTTGTATATTGACAGTTATTCGGAATAAATAAATTATTACGAAGCAAGAAACAAGTTTCCTTTTCCTTCATGATCATCCTTTTTCCTGTCATCATCCGATATCAACTGTCGCGAAACAATCAGAATCAGCGCAATAATCCTGATCATTAGGGCATACGGACCGAGCATCTGAGAGCTGAGATTCAAGTTTCACCATAGATTGGAGAGTAGTTTATGCCTTTTATGACCATTACCTTGAACTTAAACTTATACGCATTTCGTGCTCTGCTTCCATTGAGTAAGACCATTGCTCATGCGCGGAATAACAATTTGCTCGCCACTTACACCTGCAGTGTGGACTCCATGCCGCGGCGTGTGGCCTTTTCCTATACGTATCAGCAAAAGTATAGTTCCTGAGATGATCACTTGGAGGTGGAGGCGCTGCCAAAATAACGGAGGTTTTCTCTTCAGTTTTACAGCGTAGAGTATGAGACTGAATTACTGGTTAGAGGGTTTATAAAACCAAAATACAACTGGGTTAAACAAAAAAGAAACAAAGTCGCATATAGGAAAGTAATGAGTCATAAGGATGGTTTTGAGTTTACTACCTGGCACATGGGTGGTTATCGAAAAATCGTCATATTGAGGGATATCGCTTTTTCAGAATCTGCAAGCCACCAAGAGTGCTCGTACCAAATTATAGACGCCTCGCATATTTTTTCATTGAGGTATGAATAAAAAACCACGTTATGTCTAGAAACAGCAGATGTTCAGAATTCGATTACTGAAACTTATCAATTTCCTTACCCTTAGATGCTCAAGTCAAACGAAATTGTCCCGGGGTTTGCTGACATCCTAAAAAAAGAATCAGACGTCGAATTGAAAAAAAGAACAAAACTGAGTGTCAACACAGCCGAAGATATTTGAGAGACGCATTCGGGCCTGGTGTTTCACTTTTCTGACGATTATGAGTGAAATCGGAGCATTGCGAGTTTACGCCTCGCGCCATCGCGCCTTCAATTTTGCAGATGCAACGTGGCCATCGTGATCTACGTGCCTACGTGATCAATGTAGCCAAAGAGAGACGTGATCGGGCCTCCTTTTTAATTTTTCTCCCGAATTTTAGCGACACCACATTGGGAGCGTTGCGAGTTTATGCCTCCCGCAATCGCGCCTTCAATTTTGCAGATGCATCACGGACGTCCATCAAGCACGAATAGCTGTATCTCTGCGCCGTCAACACCGCTCGTCGAGGTGTCTCCTATTTTTGAAATTTGAGAAGAGTTAAGGTTAGATTTTCTAAAAATATGCTATGATGTGTCCAAATTAATGATCATTAAAAAAAATTGTTCAGAGGTCTCACAAGCGCCCGCACGTCTAAGAATTGGTGTTTTATTGAGAGTTCTGTTTCTGTCATGCCAGGGAACTATTTTTTCGGAGACCACCACTAAAAATCCCATTTGGCGAATGAGGAGGGGGGGGGGGTGAAAAAGCGCCGGTATGTTATCAACAAGGTGAAAACTTTTGAAAGTATCTGACGCATTTAAGAACAAATGAAAATTTCCTGGAGCCTCCATTCTACAAATGCATAACACTATGTCGCTTCTCCTGAGAACAAAGCTACGAAAGTACCTGAATCTGTCTCAAGGTTCCAATACTTCAATTTTTAGCGGAATAAAGCTGTCCAATTTTGCTGATTTTTTAGTGTAATTACGAGGAAAATTAGATAAAAGTTTCAATTGAAATTCGTAACAGTCCTCTCGCTCAAACACCATTTTGAGGTAAAAATGTTGCGACGCTGACACATGTATTTACATATTTTCGTTTGGGAAAAAACAGCGTTACACAGAAAATCCGAGAAATTAAAATCTCAAGTTTGGTGACTTCCGCTTCTCACTTGGCTTCGAGTTTGCCCCTAGTTTGACCGTACAACCGGGCGACCTGACTGCCATGCTGCACCGTCGTGACGAGGAATCGATGGGTCACGAGAGGCAGTCTAGTTACGGTTACGGGAACCCAGAAGAAAAACAGTGAGTGAAAGCTACACAGCAGGAGCCGGAGGGGGAAGGAGGCAGGGAGTTGAAAAAGTCGAGATTATGAGGAGTAACACAGGCGGAGCATTATGATTTAATCACCGCGTCATGGACAAAATGCAACGCTGCAGCGGAGTGAAGAACCAACTCGATCAGTCGCAAATCGATCCATCGATCGGCATTCTCTCTCTGTCCCTCTTTGAACCCGTAGTCGAGAATGATCGAGAAAGATCGAAACTTTTCGACTCTATCGAAGGCGTATCCCGCAAGCCCAGTGGTAAGGAAGATTTGAACACCTGCACTCGGTTACAAGTGCCCCGGGGTCGAGGGTCGTGCGAGTCATGGTGATGGGGGGAGGTGGTGAGGGGGAGCCATGGGAGGGGGCCTGGAGAGAAAGATAGGCACTTGCATGTGTTGGGTGTTAAGCTGTTTAACTCGCGCGTATATAATGCCCTGCACCGAGCGCCGCACGATGGACCGAGTCGGACGAAATTTGGAAACTTTAAACCCTTCTAACTCCGTTTCTACGAAACTTTGAGGTTCTAAAAGTGGCTCCTTTGGTTTCGTCGTGAAATTTTCCTTCAGAGGCACGCTTCAAAATTCAAAATTTGACAAATTAAACATCAAAATTTGAAGTCTTAGTTGAAAATTTCATGTCCGACCGCTCTGATGGACTCGATCCACTGTGCGCCGCGTCCAGGCGAGCCGCTGACGGTCTAAAAGGTCAAATTTACTCATCGACGGACATGATAAATCGATAGCTCGAAACGTGACAAGGTAGTGCACCCTGGCACTTTTCCGATGTATATCGCGGCTGTTTCGATTAATGCAATTTTTTTTTAAAGTTTATGTAGAATGTTTGTAAAAAATTAAATAAATGAGCCGTCAATGCTCAAGCGCTCAAATGTTGGGTCAAGATTGGACGTATTTAAATCAAAAGGAGTATTTAAATCATTGTGATGTGAGCCCTGTTATGCATGTATTATTATGGACCTTTAGGCTCATGTCAGGATGGATATATAGTTCTTTTGGATTAAATACGTCGAAATGTACTCATCGACATGCGTCATAAGCCGAATGCTCTGAAAGCGTGACATCGTGGTGCGCCCTGGCATATTCTCCAAATTCTATTGAATTTCTAGAAAGTCAGAATTTTTTTTTAAAGTTTTATCAAGCAAAACGATTCAGGAGAAATGTCCTCTGATCTGAAAGTATGTAAACAGGGTTGGATTGGTGCTCAGAAGCCTAAGGTGCTAGTAAGTAGGACTGTCGCAGGCAATTAGCAGTCGCCGGCAATTTGCATGCAAGCGGTTCACATTTTGTTTCAATAAATTGCAATAATGCGCATCGGCATAATGCAATTTTTAAGGATAATGACTTATGGTCTTCAAGAGTATGAGCTCGGCTTGAATGCGCCTTCATTTTTTGTGATATACTTTACGCTTTGTCACAATGCTAGTTTGGTTGCCAATCCGATCTCAACCCGACTATTCACGGAGTTCACTGCACGCTCCTCTAAATGTGCATATTTCTGCAATATTTTCAAGGATGGAAAAGTGTCTATTTACACTATAGACAATATAATCAGCACTCTAATCTTGTTCTTTTACTTTTGAATTTTATGATTTTCTTTATTTATTCACCACTGGCTTGAAAAATGGCCGGCGATTGCTAATTGCCTACGACAGGACCACCTCACCCCCCTCCCATTCTAAAATTTAAGGGACCTATGAAACCCAAAATTCCAGACTTAGGGCCTCTCTAATTCGACTCGAATGTTCGGCTCCTTCGGTTATCTGCTCGATGGGACATAGCCAGGAGTGCCTATCTCATAAGGTAAAGCAGGGTGGCAAAATTGCATGAAAAATAAAATCTTGAAATTTCACGTGAATTATTTCACGAAATTTTAGAGATTTATGAAAGATATTGAAAAATACCGGTTTGTTTCGCAAAATGTATAAATTGTAATTTTCCTCTATTTTTGTGTGTATGAGCGCGGGTTGTATACTTTAGCCTCTGAAAAATATGAAATATTTCACAGCCTCGTTCAATTTCATGAAATATTGCTCTGGAATTCCCAATCTTTCATTTCCTTTTACGTTTCATGCCACCCTGTGACAATACCCGCGTCTCATCTGTAAAACCATAAAAACCATTATTTCAATGTTTTGTGTCAGTACAGTTGCCTGCGATCAATAAGCGGAGGAATCGTGCGCGCCCAAATCCTAATCACATCTCATAATACGGAAATGATGGAGGCCTTAAGATCGGCGGAGCAACACGCCGTTAAGGAGCAACTACTGGAGCGATGGGAAATGACGGGGTTACGCTCTTCTTATGCCAATCATGTCATCATTTAATTTCAATTAATTTCATATATTTCCATGGATAAATGGACGTATTTATGCTAAAACGAACTATGTTCCACGCAAACCCTATGGACATAGTTCCTTTTAGCATAAACACGTCTAAATAGGCTGCAAAGTGTCCGCGGCTCAACGGAGGCGGGTTGCTGCCACGAAAGGGGGCGCACCCCCCGGGCCACGAAGGAGGGTCCCCCTACTTGACGCTACCTCGTCAGCCCTAAGCAATCCCTGCACGCTTATTACCTATGGAGTGTAGCAATTACATTCGTCGCTCTGAGTAAACATAGCTTTTTGCCCAGTTACCCAACAGTTTATGGTGTGAACGGCCCAATTGTGTGGTAGCGCTGCATGTTCTGGGTGCACTTCTTTCTCTAGAAAACTGTATCAGGTACCCTGCCGTGCTAAGGGAGAACGTCGTATAAACCTTCAAGAGTTGCCAAATTTTCCTGAATAAAACCCGTATTTTCGAAGAGATTTTTGCATATTTTTTCTTGAAAGTTTCAGATATTTTAGATTCAATTGTGAACAAAATTCTCTGGAAAAATTGGAGGAAATATATTCAGAATTTTCCCAGTATATTCGGATTTTATCGAAGGAAACTTGGCAGCGTCTGAAGGTTCATACGGCGTTCTCCCTTAGCACGGCAGTACCACGCGCGGAGTGCTTTGAACTCTCTTTAGAATTTCATTTCAATAGTTTGCGATTTAATCACACGATGAAAAAATGACCTATACTCTTTACTTAACTTTGTTATTGAGCATTTATTTTACCGCTACTAACTGTAATTCAATTCCAAGATTTCTGGTTTACAGTAAGAATTAAAGTGAAGAGCATATAAGGCGCTTTCAATGAAATACGTAACGCACCAGGAAGTGGTTAGCGGCGGGTGGGTCTTCATAATTTCGTGACCGAGTGTGAAAAGGGGAGTGCGAAGAGAGCTGCCGTGCTAAAGAAACCTTGGGTGTTGCCAAATTTCTCCTGGCAAATCACGAATTTTCAGGAAAATTTTTGAATATTTGCCGACCAATTTCTCAGTTAATTTTGTTCGTAATTTGATCTAAAACTCCTGAAAATTTCAAGGAAAAATATTGATAATGTTCCTCAAAAATAAACATTTTATCGAAGAACATTTGGCAGATCTCGAATTTTCTTACGGCGTTCTTCCTTAGCACGGCAAAGAGAGAGTCCCAGCTCAGCGTTACGTTCCAGAATGCATCCTGAGAAATCAATCTTTTTCCGCTTATTCTTTAAGCGTGACAGTTCACGATGATTCCACTATTCGACCACGAAGGTACCCACCACTCATGTTGTCTACATCGAACATTGTAGGCGAATATTGCCGTTGCGTTAGAATCACCTCTCAGCATTTGGTAAAATTTTATTTTTTGTGTGTTCTGAATAAGCGTGGCATTCACAATTATTCTAGTATTCGGTCACGCGGGAGTAACTTCTGCCCACACTAAAAGTTGACAGCGACTTTATTGACATTGCGTTAAAGTTACCTCTTGCCATCCGCCAAAAAAAAAATATCTTATGTATAACAACATATCGTTTGAACATTATTGCAGGTATATTCTAGAAATAGAGAGGAATATTGTCTGTAGCCTCTTATTTTATGTAAAATGAGCTCACTGTGGCAAGAAATATGAGAGCCAACTGCTCGAGCCTCATGCTTAAAATAAGTGGAGACGTAACTTAAAAATGTCTCCTCTTCTGTGGGTTGATCTCCTGTCTTCGATTGCGTACATCAATCTCAGCGCCTTAAATCTAAACATCTAGGAAACCTACTTCAGAACTCGTGCTTCATGTTACACGCTCTTTCGTGTTATTAAGAGTAATAAGTTACTAAAAATTATGGGGGGACTAGCACCTGAACACCTGTACCCGAAGCTAGGCTTCATACGTGCCTGGTGAAAACAGAAAGACGAAGAAGAGGAAGAAAAAAAGAAGGAGAAGAAGAAGCTTATCAGTTAGTAGGCGGTATCATATTACGTCCTATTGTTCAATCTGCGGAATATGTCATGCGAAACGTTCTAAAGCTTACTGCGCGTCGTCGTGTTGATATTCTCCCCCTTCATTGCCTCTTTCTTTTCGTAATATTTTATAGAAGCAATTTCTTCCTTGTGTAAGCTAGGATACTTACAAGCTGTACTTGATTTCATTATGCATTCTGCTTTATTCAGTACTAAATAATGCACAAAACTCGGCGTTGTTTTTGTCAACATTTGAGAATAATGCACAACACATCCTTATGGGGCCTTGTAAAAACATGTGCTGTGTCCGGAAAATAAGAGATACTTGCATACTAGCATACTTTCAGATGATGAGGTGAGGTCACTCTAAATCTGTCAGATGTGAACCATAATTATGATAAGCCATAGATACATTAAAATAAATATTCAAAGAAAACGCGGAACATGATATGGACAAAAAACAAGAAGAGCCCACTGCTACAGCGAAGTAAATCATTTTTATCACCTCTCGTGCGCTGAAGCAATGTGAATATACTAATTAATGTGCTGAGGTTAGGAACGTTCTGATAACAGGTCATCAGACGTCGAGTCAAGTTGCTGCCCCAATAAATTCAGATCTTATCGGCCGATGCGTACAGTTATAACTAATTCAATCAACAGTTGCTTCTTCCTGCTTGTCATGTCACAGATGTCCCTCGACCATGCGGGTAAAATATTTGAATGGCCCGACCTTTTACCCTCAAGTATCACATCCTACCCACTGTGAAAGTGTGATCTGCCTCCCCTCACATCATTCAAGTGCCTAATTATCACAGAACTGCCAAAATTGGTTGTATATTTATTACTTATGTTCGTCTTTTGCATTATCTTTATTAATCTAACTTTGTACACGTACACAGAAAAAATATGATAGTATGACCACAGCCAATGGCTGGTTGTGACAGTTGGAGTAATAAGGAAATGCGATTTCTATGCAATTAAAACTGATCGAAAATCATGAGTGATGTGCGGATTATTTCTATTGTATCCACTAACGAAACGTTATACTAACGATCAATATTTGTATGAATAAATAATATATTAAGCTTTCTAAAAAAGGGAAATTATGTAAGGGTTAGCTATATTTGTTTCTAGTTATGACCTGTTCTTCAATTGATATTTGCACCCTTGACGGATTTCAGGGAATGAAATTCTACTGATTCCTTTGATCAGACATGTCTGAGCCAGTGTCGGCCTGGATCGAAAATTCCTGGGGGTGTTGATATATACGTTTTGGAGGTCTCTCTCCTCGGTTGGGGCCCCCCTAACTATCCTAAAATTCTCCTTCATGTAAATGTTTCATGTTTTGGGGGCCCTTCCAGGTGTCAGCCCGGGGCCCTATGAGCAACCCGTCAGAATTTTTGGGGGTGTCAAATCACCCTACACGGAGAAAAAAACTTCGTGCATGGGACCCGAAATTAAGGTCTTATGGATCTCTTAAGTTTTACGATCACGCATCCGAAAACTTGAGGTCGAGCTGCCGAAGTTCGGGTCAGAAACCTGAAGCACTTCGGTATGTACCGGAGTACTTCAGATGTGTGACCCGAACCCTTCGGTACATATCGAAGTATTTAGATGTCTGACCCGAACTTGGCAGCTGGAACTCAAGTTTTTAGATACGTGATCCGAAAACTTCAGAGATCCATATGACCTCAACTTCGGGTCCCACGCACGAAGTTTTTTTCTCCGTGTAGCACCTCCAGTCAGACTGCCCCTGGACTGAGCGGACCGGACTATCAGAGATCGACCAATAGCTAAACGATCAAAGAGTCCTCAATCTGCTTCTTTTTAAGTACAATGCAATTGCTGGTTTTTTTTTTTTTTGGGGGGGGGGGGATTTTCCTCCAGCCGATCTATTGCCACCGCAACTATCATCGTAAAAGCGATTAGATGGACAATGGAGATAGGCCGCTTGGAAGAACAAGGTTTAACGGTCCATAAAATTCAGCGTTTCATCAGGGATAGCCCATCGGACGCGAGGTGCGGCACCGGACTCCGCAGCGAGGCGTTTTGGACAGCGCAAGTTGGGGCACAACGCTAATAGACTGACCGACGAATGGCGAGTGATTCAGTACACGCTCATAAACCAGATAATGAGGGCCCGAATGGTGCCCGGGCGATTCGGCTTTGGTTCCGATTCAATTTGTAATCGTATAAAACACAGGCGTGTGCCCATTGCGGGACTCGTGCCCGCTTAACCTCTAATTTCTTGATTAATATCGAAAATGAGAGGTTCTATAAAATACAGGGTGTCCTAGGGTTAAACTGTCACACGGATGAGCGGATGAGCATGCCTCTGATGAGGCAAATTTGGAGAAAATTGCATTTCTGAAAAACTCTCGAGGAAGTGGCGATTGCAAGAGGGGCACCATTGTAGCATGGTCCCCTCCCCTGTTCAAAGAGAGGGAAGAGGGAAGGAAAAAAACTGAGTAAGAGGAGTATACTGAAAAAATTACTCAAATGATTTTGAGACCAACCAGGCGCAGATGTCTCTTTCAAGCTGCAGAACTTGGGCCTATCCTAGTGGCGAATAGTCTAACTACTAAAGAAAAATCACAGTAAATGAGGTACAACTCTATCAATTTTGAACACTCAGATATTCCACGTAAATATGTTTAAAAGTAGATCCAGGAGGAAAATTTGAGGAAAATTGTTCGGCGGCGACCTTCTGGACCTGCATGTCTTCTGGAGGTTCCTCAAACCGCCTTTTTAATCGCCAAATCGGCAGCTTCTACTCGAGTTGCCTCTGGGTCCGCCACTGGCTCCTGAGGTCTGGCGGTCGAAGCCTGGGACACCCTGTAGAGGAGAGCAATCTCTCTTAGCGTAAATGCATCTTATTTTTTAATCTCTCCCTTTTACATGGATGGAGTCGCATCTAAAACGTTTGAGTGTCCGAGCATGCGTATAAAGATAATAGGTGCTTATAGGTGACAAACAGCAACAAGCCGGCGCGGCGCGCGGCGCGAACGGCAGTGCTCTCGTATCGGTATGTTATGTCGGCCGGTTAATAGCTTCCATTTGCTCCGTTTGGCTTGATTAATACTTTTATAGATCCACGCATGCGCTAACATACCGATCTAATTGCATATCGTTAAAAAAAAAAGGATTTGTATCGCTCCGGCTACTTTTTCATCCTTGCATACTCACGTGACACCCGCGCCATTAGCGACGGCGCGTTATGCTGCCCTGCTAAGGAAAAACTCCGTTTGAAAATTCGAGTGTTGCCAAATTTCCTCCCATAAAATGCTGTAGATTTTGAAAGGAAATTATGCATATTTTTCCGTAAAATTCTCGGATATTTTCGATTAAATTGCGTAAAAAATTGTCAGAAAATTTTGGGGGAAAATATTCACAATTTTCCTGGTAAATTCGGTTTTTATCGAAGGAAATTTGGCAA
Source organism: Bemisia tabaci (assembly GCF_918797505.1). Lineage (NCBI taxonomy): Eukaryota > Metazoa > Arthropoda > Insecta > Hemiptera > Aleyrodidae > Bemisia > Bemisia tabaci. The sequence goes on along the minus strand of NC_092797.1, from coordinate 19,612,432 downwards.
CGTCTGAAGGCTCATACGGCGTTCTCCCTTAGCACGGCAGCATGGAATCGTAAAGTGGAGAAGATGTCGCTTACCTGACATAAGGGCGTAAGTGCATTCGGTAATGAACCCTGTCGTCCATACAATTCAATGCTTTTCCGGGCTCATCTCAATGTGTAGTTACGCCCTTATGTCAGCCAAGCGACGAGATGTCTCGCTTGAGAGTGTATTGTTTTCATCTCGCGCTAATGCCCATACGATCGATGGGGTCGTGAGCTATACCTTCCTAGGGAAAAACGCCGTAAGTACATTTGCCAATTCCCTCTGGATGAAATACATCTCTTCTACATGGGAATGTCTTTTTTCTTTTTGCAATTTCAGAGATTTTTTATATAATTTTTGCTAGTGTTTCCGAGAAGGCCAATGAAGTATATTTGTGACTTTCCATTCAAATACATATTTTATCGGGATGGATTTGACAACATCGGATTGCTCTCATGGAGTTTTCCCTCAGAACGACGATAGCGCCCCTCAGGCAGATGGATTGCGGTCACTGACTCGATTCTGAGTTTCTGCATCTGGTTTGACATTTTAATGTGCAAATGCAAAGGTATCTAGATAATTTTTTCTTGAATCACTTACATTTTAAGAAACTCGGAGTGAAATTTGGAGTGCATTCTACTCTGGAGCTTGATTTGCCCCCAAAAATCCGAGTGATATGAAAAAAGGGTGAGATCCACTTCGTAAAAAAAGTTGAGTCCGCGGCATTCATATCACACCTTTCTTCAGAGGGTATATGGATTTGATCGACATGAATGGATAGAAAAACAAAAACGTGCTCTGCAGGCTGATTATAGGAATTGATAGAATAAGCAATAGACACAGAGTACAAAAGAAATATTGAGCGATCCTATTGGTAGGAGCGGGTGGTTGCAATGGACGAAGGATGTAAGCAATAGACTTACTAACGGCAACCGTATCCTGTAGTTAATTATCATGTTCTCCCTTAGCCTATAGGAACCACCTGTTTTACCAATAGGATTGTTCCATTTCCCCCTTTTGATTTTTTTTTCTATTCGTTTATCAATCAATTTCAATAACTAACCCACAGGGCGCAGAACAGGCTAAGGAGTGATACACCTTTCAAAATTTACTTCGAGATTTTTATCACTTTCGGTGGTCTGAAAATCTTGAAAGATTTCATAACTCTACGAGGAGTTCTGTAGAAAGTAATGCAGCAATACAATATAGCTAGGACCTCGCCCAGCGGAAAAATTAAAGAAAAAAAAAATAGAACAAGAAATTAGTTGAAATTATAGAGCTGATCTGAGGTCTTCCATCTTAAGATAAAATGGCGCTGCAGTCGAGAAAAAGTAAGCGAGCAAAAATTTGCGGATTTTGTGGTCTCAAGGAACGAAAGGAGTGTCTCGCCAGCTAATTATGATATACGGGCCCATTCAGGGCCCAGAGAGTCATACTCAGCCGCCCCGCCGGTGAGTCACTTTTGATGGAAAGTGTATGGCTCTCAGACAAGTTTTAAATGAGATGCTGTTTCATACCTTTTTTACGTATATTTAGTCTGAATCATGTTTCGCAAATAGTGTAGACTATGTGAAAAGAAAACATCCGACATGAGTGGAGACCATCTCATTGCGAGTAGATTCCGAATATGGGATTTTCATTTTGACACGGCAAATGTATCCTGCTCTGGAAAAAAGAGTCTCTTGGATCCATAGTCCAAACTCTTAAAAAAATCGACAAGAAAAATTACTCCTGATTCAATCGGATTTTTGCTTGAATCAAATGGAAATCTACTTAAATTAAGAGGCTTGGCTTTCGATTCAAGCAAAAATTCTATTGAATTAAGAGTTTTTTTTTTCTTGTCAAATATTTTAAGAGTCTGGACTCTGGATCCAAGAGACTTTTTTTTCCAGTGCGCAGTTTTAACCGCGTCACTGCAATGTACATTTACTCAGGCCCGCCACAAGGGGGGGGGGGGGATACTGGGTCCCTGGTTCCGGGGCCCGGGCTCTAGAGGGGCCCGTGCCTCTGGTGAAAAACCACTACGAATTCACATGTAACCTTTGTCTCGTAAGGAAAAGTGAAAAATGTACCCTATAAATTTCGCAAAAGGTGAATAAATTTCAAGAAACACGTTGGGCACTGTAGAATTTTTCTTACTAATTTAACGATTTCTATCTGTTTTCAAGATTTTTAGTATGGATTGATATTTTTAGTAACTGCGTTTCATTTTCTTCCGTCGTTGGATGCTAAGAGTTTCCAGTCTGGGCATCCTCGACTTCAATGGCTCAACTTCCTTGCCGTATACGTACGAAAGGGGAGTCCAGGGGGGCTTGGACCCCCTAGAATTGAAAATAGTATCCTCTGCCCCCCCTCCCCCCAAAAAAAAATTTAGATGTTTTGAATGCAACAATCCGAAAGTATTTTGTGCTAAAAGTAAAAAAAAGGCGTGATTATTATTCTGCAGAGACTGATGGAAAATCTCCGTCATGGGAACTTCAAGATGCGTCTAAGTAGATTTAAAATATTCCGGGGGAGGCCCCTGGAGTCCTGGACCCCCTCTGTGTTAGGGGCCCGGGCTTTAAAACTGGTACCAGGGCCGCAGATGGGATGTGGCGGGTCTGCATATACTACGCTCTTTTCAACGTCTCTTGTATCACAATCTTTCAGAGAGAAGCACGGAGGGAAATTGGTGATAAGTATCTTTTTACGCAACCGACCAGTAAGCAGTCATCGCCATGAGTATCTGTAACCAATTTGTAACACTTAATATGAGAGAGAAGGGAGCATATACCTATCCTATCATTAAATCCAGCGGAGGTAAGACTGAAAGCTCCTGATTAGCCTCCACGGGCAGGCTCTAAAAGTAACACCTTAAAAAATAATATATCATGAGAGAGCCCTGCATTTAGTGAGACAAGCTCTCAGCACTGGTACTCGAAGACGTTTTAGCTCGAGGGAGTTTGCATCGAACCGGCTCTCGGTTGTTTTAGATCAGTCGTGTTTGTTTTATTTTTTTAAAGAAGGCTTGCTTTGCTCCTACTCTGACGATAATTTTGGGCAATGAGCGAGTCTTTTAGAAGAAATTACATGAATCCACGGGCTATTTGGACGTATCTCCGTCAAACGGAACTGTGTGCATGAAGACATGAGCCCTGAGACGCATAAGAATATATGCGTAACAGATCGCACGTCATAATTCACATAGTTCCGTTTGACAGAAATGCGTCCATTTTATCAGGGGATAATAACCTTTAATTTTGGTTTATTTTAATATCGGAGGTAGGAACATCACTCTCCGCCGTTGAACTAGGATTTTTTCTTTTTCTTTATTGTTTGCTACCGGTATCTTAACAGATGGAACATCACTACTCATGCCGAGGGCTTCCAGTACAAATATATATACGTGAAGAGAAAGTAAAATGGATGTGAGGATGATGAGCATTTTCTCAGTTTTTCGAGGATAGGCATATTGCGTGCGTGCGAGGCTTCCTCCTCATGTTTGAAGAGTCAAGTTTAAAAGTGTGTTACTAGCCTCAAGTAAACTTACTAATTTGATGTAAATAAGTGGTAGAATTAAATTAATTATATTTTAGGATGATGAATTTTTAAATTATATACTTCCCAAGCATAAATGCTGAAATAAATCGTAGTATTAGTGATATTTCAGTGTGTTCGTACCTAAGTTAGGTAAAAATGTATGGATTCACTTTTTTTAAGGATACAAATTTTCAGACTTTCGAAGGAGAAAAACCAAGTAATTTATTCGTATCCGCACCATCTGATGGCAAGTTATAAGTATGGACATAATACGAATCAGATGGTTGCACAAAACTGAAAAAATGAATTCCTATTTACCTTGCGTCGTTTAATTTTAAAATCTTATTTTACTAAAAACATAATTGGTCACTGGACTAAGTCTGAACCAGAAAAAAGTAACATGTTTTCTCATTATTATCTTTCATAGAAAACTATATTCAAACCAAACCATGGGAAGTTCTGAAATCAACTCTTAAATGAGATATTCACAAGTAATTTATCTAAATTCTTATTTTTACCACTTAACCAAAGTCAATAATGTCAACTCTTAAATCCTTTTTTGGGAATCAATTTCCAGTCTTCCGTCATGTGCTTGGTTTCTCGGGTAAAATTTTAAAGCGAAATCAAGTTTCATACCCTGTTTAGAAGCTCATTAGGTACGCAATTATTGCACAAATAATGACTAAAATTGAAACATTGTGAAACAGGATGAATATGAGACCGGTCCTAAAGTCATAGTGTAATCAAGCCAACGGCATTACCAACTCTCTTAAAGCATATTTTTCATTGGAACGGTGCTCTAAGCGGGGCAGTGCATAAAGCACACAACTTACAGGAAGGACAGGATTGAGAAGGAAGAGATGAGTTCGTTTCACGCTTCCCTGGCAACACCGACAGAATAGTACAGACTACTCCTTTGTGCACCTTACCGTATGCACTTCTCAAGTGCAATGTATCAATTAACAGACCTTGCTCCTACCATTATTATCATAAACGTTGTCCAGTCAAGGGTACCGGTCCACTCGAACATTATTAAAATAAAATAAGCCAGCGTCCTCCAGTCCGTTCTTCTTTTTATTTTTCTTTTAATTTTCCCCCTCCCCCTATCCCTCCGCGGCACTTTACACTTCTCTAATTACGTTCAGGGCTCTCAATTCCATCTCGCAGTGATCTAATCGCCGCGTTCAATGCTTCCCTGGATCACTAATTACTGGAAGGTATACAGAGCAAACATGAAGCAGCAACAATGGGACCCGGCGAGTCTAGCCTGGACGCACTGCATTATTGCAATGCATTTTCAGAGGGCGGCCCGCGTAATGTCCCCTGTGCAGTGGCCGTTGAGTGACCTTGACTCACTTTCCAACCAACTTGCATATTACCCGGTGTGGATTTTCTCGGTAGACATGATTAATCTTCATTTCAATCTGTCACTTGAGTCCTCCGGCCTGTCTAACCCCCCCCCCCCCCCCCACCGCCGCCACGCCGCACAGTGCGGAATCCCATTGGAAAAAATCGGAAATTGACATTCAAATTTTCCAAATATTATTGTCATAATATTTGGGATCAGGATAATTTTTTTTACACTAGGGTGTACTTTTTCTTTTACTTTTCCTTTTCCTCCAAAAACCCGTTTAAACACGGGTTTAAAGTGGAACTTAATTCAATCGAAAAGGAATTAGGAAATACACGGTATTTCAGTTGTCAACTTGAGATAAACTTTTCTCGATGTATAGGGATATTCCTCTGGGTGATTAAAATTTCCTCATTCTTTGGACACCCGAATTCAATCCTGCAAAAGAGCTCTTGCGACTGTTTGCGACTATCGGAGTTATTTGCATTTAAAAATTGATTAAAATTAGGTCACACTCGCAGCATTTAGAGTCGAAACTTCTAATTACGTGTATTTAGCGCATAGCCCATTTTTGACCTGTTGTGCCAGCTCTCGGATGGTGAAGAGTCAAAATTCGTTACACAGAGGGCCAGTGGGGTGGAGCCAAATTGAATATGTCATGTCTTTCATGGTTCCGTTTGTTTACCTATTATTCTGCCGTACCTACTCAGGAAGAACACCGTATAAGCCTTCAGACGCTGCCATATTTCCTTCAATAAAAACCTAATTTACAAATAAAATCGTCAATATTTTTCTTCAATTTTCTCAGACAATTTTGTTCGCAATTTTACATGAACCGCTGAAATTTCAAGTAAAAATACAAATACTTTTCTTTAAAAATACACGTTTCAACCGGGGCAATTTGGCAACTCTCGAATGTTTATACGACGTTTTTCCTCAGCACGCGGCAGTATAATGGTGCTTTTGACTTTTGTCCACCCCGCTTATAGAAGTTCCTTACTGTGCGCCGCGGCGCCTGCGAATGCATTTGCACAAAAGCCGTTGATACCGTTAATTGTATCGGGGCGTAATTTAAGATTGGCTTGTTTGGATTTGTATCGCTGTTGGTGAAATTAGCGGAACCGTGGGCGTATTGTGAGCGGGATGAAAACGCATAAGAGGCGCATTGACCGATCGATCACGCGGATGACATCTTCGCGACGCTATTGCGGATAATAATGACATTCAAGGACGAAGGAATCCAGATCAATGTTAGCGGTGCATTTGTTTGTTTTGCAGCGACGACGGGTGGATTTCACGCCGATCGCATTTTGACATCCGTGTCACACATGGCCTTACCTTACGAAACGGCAGCGGCTCCTCGGTGCATGTTGGTGAATGTTCGATTATTCACCGGTTTCCAGGAGAGTGTTCTTGGAACATTTCTTCACTGAGGAAAATTTTCCAGTTAACAATTACTGGGCGGAAATTCTCATTAAACTCTTTGAATTGAGAGGAATACCGTCTAAATCAAGATTTTCTGTTGACTTTACGAGATTACCAGAATCGACTTTCTTTGAAATCTACCATGCATGTTCACAACCGACAGTATCTAAATCGTGCTCCTCAATGTGACCTTTCAATGTTTTGACAAAATAGAACGTATGAGAAAGACAACAGTAGAAGAGAAAGTGTATCGTTATCTTCAAGAAGTATTCTGCCATACTAAGGGAGAACGCCGTATGAACAATCAAGAGTTGCCAAATTTCCTCCGATAAAATGTTTATTTTTTAGGAAAGTTATGAATATTTTCCCTTGGAATTTTCAAGATCTGTAGATAAGATTGCGGAAAAAATTATCTAAAAAATGGGAGGGTAACAAAAGGCAAAGTTTCCCAGGAAATTTGTGTTTAATCAAAGAAAATTTGGCAACGCCTGAAGGTTCATACTGCGTTTTCCCTTGGCACGACAGTAATTTTGGAGTGAAGGAGCCCTGCAGCCAGGGCGGTGGTGCTGAAACGTAAATCGCGGTGATTGGTTTTGAGAAGAAAACTGATACTTATTGGGGGACTTTGACCGCAAAGTATGAGGTTACTTTGAGGTCGGAAAATGTTTGATAGAGCTTGCATTTGGTATATACGCACTCGTGTACTGCGTCGCGACCACAGACATGATATCCTCCACAGCTGAGGCGTATGTTTCGTTCCTTGCTTAGTCGTGGGTATCCACTGAAACACGCGGAGCAGACACCGTCACCCTCCGGCCGAAGTATCACAAGCGCCATGCGACGTTTCAAAATTTCCGACGCAATTTCAATTTAAGTACAAATTGTTGAACGAAGCTGTCCCAAAATTTCGCTGAATTTTTTTCATGCTGCGAATGAATTACAAAATCTCTTTTCCAGAAAAAAAAATCTTGTGGAAAATCTGGGAAATCTTGTGGATATTTTTCTTCCATTTTTACTGGGTTTTTTTTCGAAATTTGATGTAAAATATCTGAGAATTCCGGAGAAAAATATTCATGACAATTCTAAAAAGTACGCTTTTTATTGGGAACGACTTGACAACATTCAAATGCTCATACGGAATATTTCCTTGATATAAAACCTATTACGGGCCTCTGGTCGAGATATAAATTCACAGCACTCGTTACATGTTTTTTCTTCTAATTTTCACGACGAAAAAAATCTGACAAGAGGAAGTCTAGAGATGAGCTCCTTTAAGAGAGAGATATATTTACATTCAATATCGCTTAAATAGAGAAAATATATATAACGGCATGAATATAACCAAAGTTTCATTCAATCTTTGTCAAAAATACTTGGTAATACCTCATCTTGTTCATGCTTGAGATTGTTAATACGAAAAAGTGAATTATGAAAAAAGTAAATTAGCCCTATAAAAGAAGTTTCCTGTTATTAGTGACAGTTCTATTACCACACATATACGTTCTTCAGTTCGTGAAAGTTCTAGCAAAATGGAAGGGGAGAATTACGGTGGCACCAGACAACTGTTTGTCTAAGATCAAGAGATGTCTCTTCCTTCTGCGATGTCGATATTTTGTCGAGCACTGGAAACATATTCTTTTAAATATCATACCTGCCTCCTATTTACACTCTTCTTATCAATGTTGACACTATTATAAGTACACAGATACGACGGAAAAATTATTATAACGCGTAAATATAAGTTTCTTTATCAGCATTGAAACGTAGTGTGAGTTATCGCTGCATGTCGCGCGATGGGTCGGGAGGTCAATGGGACCACATTTTGCAATAAGGAACTACTATTTTGGGCTCATTTTAAAAACAACGTCGTTGACATTACTTTCTAAATGCAGATAGGTGCCTACATGGCTGAGCCGGAATTAGGTGGTAGTTCCCTATATTTCAAAGCGAAGTCTAATTAGTAGGTTTAAAAACCAAGAAAGTGAATGCAATCTATTTAAGCTTTTCCCTGGTTTATCAGTATGTAGAACTAGTTTCATTTCTTCGTAAAAGCTCTTGCAAGCCCCTTTCAATTTCGTATCATCTCAACTCCTGGTTCACTTGATCAGCCATCGTAGAATTATCGTTTCTAAAATCTCTCTCTCAATGGCTTGGAAAAATTATCTTTTTCAAACTCATTTTCCGAGTTGACTTTTCACAGCGAGTCTGAACTAATCCATTGTTCCAAGAGCTTTCTCACGGTGACTGGCATTTTGAAAATTTCGGAATCTTGCGTTTTCTGCTTTCTTCACGTATCGTACTTTATGAGAAACAATTTTTCTTTTCTTTGTTCTTCGTCTTCGCAAGCCGGAGTACTGATGACATCAGCTCCCCAGAAAGATGCAAGGACAATAGACAGAAAAACTCAAACCTAAGCGGAAAACTGAGAACGTCATTAAAATCTGCTACAGCATTCAATTTTAGCCTCTCTAATTTTTTTTTTTCTCCTTCTGCTTCCTATGCTTTTTTTGCAGTGCATTCCTCGTCAATGTTATACGACCACCTGGTCCGTAAAAATTAATCGAGTGTTTCAGCGCGGTAGGGCACGTTAGAACTTATCAATCATACTTCATCGCTGAGAATTCAAAATAAGTGGAATAATTTTAGTGTTGCCTGCTAAAGATGGAAATAAGATTTCGTCTCATTCCGAGGCAAATTGCGAAACCATGAAAAACATCATCGATATATTTGGGCATTCATCAAAATGACCAGAATCCGAACTAATGCTTGAGATGATTCGATCAAATGAGGAAAACTTCTAGGCCAATTCAATATGAATTTAAATCCGGACATTCATGTTCATTGTAACTCCAGCGAATGAAAGGTAAACAATAAGAGGAAGATTTTAAGAAGTACGAAATAGCCAATGTAGCAACTGGTGATTGCCTCGTCTAATTTTTCCTTGAGAGGCTTAAATCATAGGATATGTATTGAACTTTAGCTCATTGTGTCTCTTCTTGCCTATCACGGCCTAAGGAGGCGAATTATGGTCCCCACTCAGAAGTTCCCTTTTTATCCTTTCCAAAGGAAATTTTTCGTTTTATTAGGCGGGCAGCATAACAACGCTCACTTCTTACGCAGATTGTGAAGTTAGGAGTGTCTACCAGACTTTTTCGATTCACTCAAAGTGATTTGTGAGCCATTCTTCATTAAAAACAACTCCGCTCTTTTTGATCTAGCTGAAAGTTTGCAACGGACCCATTTGATTTCTCTTTAACGTCCATGATTTTCCAGACACGTTCATTTCTGATGTTGTTTGGTAAACTCTATTTAAAAAAAAAAGGAAGATATGTATAAGAGGAAATCATGCAACGTGAAATGCATCAGTTTAGCTGATTTCGGGTACAGTCTTTCAATTTATATCTGTTGATTTTTGACAACGAGTAAGTGCGTTTCTTCATCAACGATTGAAGCTACTGGTTCCAAAGTTGTACAATGTCCATAAAAATGGTTTGTCACAAAAACGCAAAAAAAATGTTCTGAGTTTGCTGCGACCTACCTTTCTAATACTGCTCATTAAAAAAAAAATTTGGCTGTTTTGGCACACAATGAAATTATTTTCCGATTCTCCTCTATTGGCTCATCAAGAATCCACTCCTAACTCAATTTCGATCAAAGCGGACATTGTACACTTTGGAATTAGTTGCCGCAATTGTAGCCAGAGCTGCTCAGTCCGAATTTTGACTGCTATAACATTGATGCAGCCAGTGGCGTGGCGTGCTTTGCGATATATCGATAGATATGCCACTCAAACCTATGAAAAAAGATCGATTATCAGGGTGTTCGCAGCGAACACCCTAGTAATCGATTCTTTACTATAGTTTCAAATGGCGAGATATCGATAATCGATCATTCACGTCACGTCACTGGACGCAGCGTTGAGCGCCTCGCGCCTCGCCATGCATCGCAATGCACACGCCAGTAGCTGGCGGCTGTTCGGGAGCATTCGGACGTGAATAAATCATAAATTAGTGGACCAGATTAATTGTGCGAGCGAGGCAGGATCAATAGTGTGGCTGGCGAGGCAAAGAAAAGAACGATCGTCGATCTCCGGTGGAGATAAGGTGAAAAACGAGTGCTCGCCTGAACTTGAGCTCAAGGGCTCGAAAATCAAAGTGTTACACGAGGGTGAAGGCGAGGGCACGGAGGGAAAACAGAGAGGAGAGAGAGGGAGAACGAGAAGAGAAGACGAAGCACATGCTCTCAACGCTCACCAACAAAATCTCTTAACTCTGATGATCCGTGTCCCCGTAGCCTCTGGCAGTACGAGCGGTGGCGTGGCGTGAATTACGATATATCGATTGTTATGCCATTTAAACCTATGGAAAAGGATCGATAGATAGGGTGTTCGCAGCGAACACCTTAATAATCGATTCTTTACCATAGGTTTGCATGGCATAACAATCGATATATCGCAATTCACGCCACGCCACTGAGTACGAGATGATGAACGACCTGCTCTGGCAGTCTGCCCCGCATCAGAAACCGCGTATCCACCAATGGAATGCAATAATCAGTTGCGTGGTTCTTGGTGCAGCAGAGTGCATCAACGTTTACACTGTATACGCGATGCACGATGCAGCCGTCGCTTCGGCAGCAGCGCAGCGCTGCAGCGCGGCGAGAGGAGCTGCGCAGTATGACGTCAAAAGGCCACGTGTGCTGCCCTGCGCTACTATAGCTGTAGCGTACTACGACTCCTAGTGGGATCAAGGCCAGTTTTACAACGACGCCTCCAGCGCGCCAGCATCCGAGATAAGAAACCGGTTCTCCCGCTGTCCCTCTTCCCGCCAACCGATGGACCATCCCCTCTCCTCGACCCGGCGGCCCCCCTCCCCCCCCTACTTTTTACACCTCGCGACTCTTCCAACTGGATGCTGCGGCCAAGTATCTCCGACAGCATCCCTTCAGCCTTAACCTTTTGCGCCGATTGTCGGTCGGGATTCTGCCGTGCGAGGGAAAAACGCCGTATGGACATTCGAGAGTTGCCAAATTTCCCTCGAAAATCATACATTTTTGACGACGTTCATGCATCTTTTACCTTGAAATTTTCAGATATTTTAGATTAAATTACGTGCAAAATTGTCTAAGCACATTGGGAAAAAATATTCCAAATTTTACCAGTAAATTCGGGTTTTAGTGAAGGAAATCTTGCAGCGGCGAAAGGCTCATACTGCGTTTTCCCCTAGCACGGCGGTATTGTTACCGTGGGTATGTGTTTGGACCGAGTTCAACTGGGACTCGGTTTAATTCCAGCGAGATGCTCTAGTGGAAACTCGTGCCAGGTTTTTTCGCTATTTTTATGCCGCTTCAGACACAGCTGTCGGACGTGTCGGCCAAAAGACCGGCTTAGACTTTGTCGCGGATACCCGAGTGCTCGCGCCGTGCCAGCGGACTGAAAATTCTGACCTCAGAGTTTGCAATAGAAACTTGTGCAATAAAAGTCATCATCAGCCATAATTCCATCGATATCAAAATGTTAAATGAAAAAATGTTAGTTAGGCTTATGTGCGACAATGGGGGCATGGCCTCTTAAACTCTTTGCTCCAACAATGATAATTATCGTTGATTGTGGCCAAAGGAACTATGGTTATTGAAAACAGTGTCTATTTCAAAACTACGGTACAGCCGGATCGGGACACGTCGAGCGGGGGAGGGGAAGGGGGAGAAGGGGGGGGGGGGGTCCGGAGGACTTCCCCTCGAGAATTTTCGAAATTTAAATTAGTCTGATATTAATAAGTCTGTGTTGATTTCGTCATAAATATTACCCAATATAAGCGTCCTTCCTTTTTCTTTCCTCCGTTCTTCCCTTCTCTCTTTCTTCCCTTTTTCTTCCTTCTTTTTGGACAAATGGAGCTAGGAGGCGTAACCCCGTACGCCCCCACCCCCTTCGATCAGCCTAGAATTGATTACAAAATGACAATCAGTGTAATTTTGAGTGTTATAGCCAATATGCCCAAAAACTGTACAAGCATTTTAAATATGTGATCGTCAAAAATTCGCATAGTCTACTTTTCTAACCTTGCGTTCAAGTCCCCTAAGTCATGTCATACGCGGATCCAGACGTTTCGAACGGGAGAGGATTTGGAGGGTTTCCCTAAGAAATTTTTCGACATTTAGACGGGTCTAATGTGCAGTTAGCGCCAATCTCGTCACTCGTCGCCAATAATTACCAAATTTAAGGGTTAATTTTACCATCGGTGGAAAGGATTCCGATTCCACGATAGATAATCGGCTCTTGAACATTTCCTTCTCACAAATGCATTTACGGTTAAATATCGGTCATCATAAAAAAAAAATCCGGAATTATATACCAGTTAGCCTTGTAAGTTGTTTCTATTCAATATAAGAACAATGTTCCGATGCACCTACGCACACATACACGACCTCGGTGTAAAGTGCGATAGAGTGGCAATATTGTTATCGAGTATCGACACGCCACACACCATAAGACATTTTAATTTGCAAAGGCTCTTACTTAATTGCCTGTAAAATGCTCTCACACTCGTTTCTGCGATCAGCCGTGATTTGTTTTCAATTTAAGTTGCAATTTAAGCAAGCGAGTATGTAAAATGAGAGGAGAGACGTGTGATTATCGTTGGTTGCACCTTAGGTGTGAACGCGGCCAGTTTGTTCATTGGCGATTACTCCTCTCTCCAACACGACATATCGTTTAGATAATCAGCTGTAATGAGACCCGAAGCATATCTCATTGCTCCACTTCTAATTGGGGTGTTCGGCACTGCAGTCGCAAAAATAATTTATCGTGCAAATAAATACCCGATTTTACGTGTCCTTTGATAAGAGGATCAAAATTATGGTCAAAGGACTGGCATAATCAGAACATTTTAACGTAAAATAAAGCGTTATTTACTCATGAAGATAATAATATAATTTTATGACTTTTTTGAATTGATTCAGAAGACTATTTAGTCATTTCATTAAGGGAATAAAGACCGCTGACACTTTGAACGAGCGATCAAGCACTTCTTCAATGGGTTGTTTGGTTATGGAACTGATGTTTGATAAGAATTTAGATTTTACTTTTTCAAAAAAATGTATTTTTAATATATTTTAATAAGGCAGGGGTCATGAAATCAAAACGAGAGCATATATAACTGTAGGAGAAATGGTTCTTTCTCCATTCGGTCCACCAACCTTAGAGGAATTAAGATTAGATATTTGGATGTCTTAACTGTCACACTCCTATTTATCTTCCAAACAAGACGTAGAGGCCTTAGTTGCGCTTAGTTACACCTCGTTTGAAACCTCTCGAGATAGTAAAGAAGAGTCAATTTTGAATCTTTTCATACTGGAAAAAATACGCACTACCCCCAATCACTAATAAAGCATCATATCAACATAAAAACTATTCTTTGAATTATGGTGCATGACATCAGGACGTCACTACTTTGGTTACATCATCATGATTTTGTTCAAATTTGCTGCCTGCTTCAGTGCGTAAAAAATAAAAGTTGCTTAGTTATTGGTATGAAAGTGTAGGAAACTATGATAGGACTGATATCACCCAGTATGTTTTCCTTGGGGAAATGAGTGGGGGGGGGGGGGGATCCGTGTCTTTTTACGTTCAGATTGACTGATTATTTTCGCTAATCTACGAAACACTGGAAAAACTAGTCGCTTGGATCTAGCGTCCAGACTCTTGAAACAACGACAAGTAAAAATACTCTTGATTCAATCGGATTTTTGCTTGAATCAAAACGAAATCCGCTTAAATTAAGAGGCTTGGTTATTGATTTAAGCTAAAATACGATTGAATCAAGAGTATTTTTACTTATCAATGTTTGAAGAGTCTGGACTCTAGATCCAAGCTACTTTTTTTTTCCAGTGAAGAAAACCATCAAATCAGCATCCTATGACATGCATAGCTAACTCAACGTCAAACGTCGAAGAATATCTTATGATACGAAGCAAAGAAATGATTTTCGCGTCTCTCGCATTTATAAACCGTGCAGATTTTGCAGCGGCACTTAAATGGCCGCTTTGCGTTACAACGAGCTCACACATAGTTAAGATCCTCCGTGTAAATGCACCGAGCCCGAGAGCTTGTTTGGCCTCTCCTCCGAGAGCTTAGAGCTCAGTGCCCGGAGCCAGGTGGACTTGAGTGGCGCCACTGCCCGCCAATTTGTTTGCCAGACGCACACGATTGGACGCTCCACAACTCGAAACTCCGAGACGCGGGACGGGACGCAGCCGTCGCGAGGTAAGCGACCCCCCATCCCCCCCTCGCCGGCGTTCCCGCCTCCTCCCGACCGGTAATTTTCCGGTTGCCCAGTGTTACCATCATTGGCAACATATTTAAATTTTTTCTGAGCCCTCTCCGAACTCATAGCTAAGTCCTCTCGAGCTCAAAAGTTGCCGCAACACTGAAAAAAATAGTATGCTGTATTAGCACCTAGGATGTCAAAAATGTGTCTGGTGATCCCAAAACGCTGCCTTTACTGCCCTCGCAGTTAACTTTACATTCTACGAATGCAAATTCAACTGCGTGGGCAATCAAGGTAGCATCTTAGGATGACCAGCCACATTTTTGACATCCTGGGTGCCAAAATAGCATACCATTTTTTTCGGTGAAACTTTGGAAGTTCTAATTCAGAGACAAGAAGAGACCCTCCTTTGACCTCCTGGCGACTGGTGGAAACTTTTGCTCTCAGGGATTCAACATTTCAGTGTTACCATCATTGGCAACATATTTAAATTTTTTCTGAGCTCTCTCCGAACTCATAGCTAACAGTCCTCTTGAGCTCAAAAGTTGCTGTAAACTTTGGAAGTTCTAATTCAGAGACAAGAGGAGACCCTCCACTGACCTCCTGGCGACTAGTGGAAACTTTTGCTCTCAGGGATTCAACATTTCAGTGTTACCATCATTGGCAACATATTTAAATTTTTTCTGAGCTCTCTCCGAACTCATAGCTAACAGTCCTCTTGAGCTCAAAAGTTGCCGCAAATTTTGGAAGTTCTAATTCAGAGACAAGAAGAGACCCTTCACTGACCTCCTGGCGACTGGCGGAAACTTTTGCTCTCAGGGATTCAACATTTCCCTATAGGCAATCATAAGGAAGCAACAGCCATCATACTTACTATAGGCATTGGAATCATCCGATAATAACTTTCTCTAGACTCTGCAGTTAACAGAGAAGACACATTTCAAACAAACATGATACAATAAAAACCAACTGAGATGCCACTCCGAAAGATAAAGTCGGCATTTGAATAATGCGCGGCGCGTAAAACAGTGGAAATAATATTTATTCGCAGTTGGGTTCGGATCCAATATGCAACTATTTTAACTCCACGGTGGACCGGGTTGCATACACGCGATTTTGTAGGCAAACTCTGAAGTTTGCCCACGGCTTTCGCTATATAGAAGCCTCGGAAAACTATTTGGACAGCATCGGTGCGGATAACTTGCGTGCATTTCGAAATTCATGGCACGAGTATTAGGAGAGCAGAAGAGAGTGGCCGGTAAAATGGTGGCAGGTGGTGTTTCTTGGTGGACGCTGATTGGACCGTGTCGCGGATTCTCTCAACCTGTTGACCAATAGGCATGGACCAAGTGAATCAACATTTATTTTTTAATTATTTATCCATCTATTATTTATCTATTGCCATTGAATATTTATTCTCTTTATCCATGCTGCAGGGGACGCCAATTGTGAGCCAGATATATTAATTATCGATGGATATAACATCAAATTGGATCCGGATACTGTTGCGGTGCAGCAGGTCGCGTTGCGTCAGTTATCGATCATCGATTCTAGTCGGCATAATGATCTACGAGTGATTCGCATACCTGTCCTAGTTGAACTGAGGATGGGTGTCCGGTGTCGTATTACGACAACGGTCTGGAAATTTTGTTTGTGGTGCAGCTTCCTGCATTCAGTTTTCCTTCATTTGGGAGGGTAGGCAATATGCGCTCTCAAGAGTTTGAATAGTGGTATCAGAATATTTGATTCTCTTTAAACGTGTTACTAGTGATTTTACCTTTCCTACTACAATATGTAAACAAGAGAGAATGACAGGAGTCATAAAGATGATATCGTCTTTAATTTTAGAATGTTCTCAAACGGTCACTTTTTGGAATTTCTGGATGTTCCTTGCGCGAAATGCTCAGAATAATTAACCCCTCTGATGTGTCTCACACTGCCGAGTTGAGAAAGAACGCCGCACGAGTCTTCATACGTTGCCAAACACCCTTTATTAAAATACAAATTTTCAGGAAAATCTGTGAATATTTTTCCTCCAATTTTTCAAAAAATTTCATTCACGATTGGATCGAAATTGACTGAGAATTTCAAGAGAGAATATTCATAACTCTCCTTAAAAATAAACATTCTTCAGGAAGAAATCTGGCAAGTCTCGAATGTTCACACGACATCTTTCCCTGGCACGGCAGTATATATCGTGATTTTTCTTTCATCTCATGGCCCCTTTTACTCCACTACAAATATGCAGCACTCCGATGTATGCGCATTGTCAACCAGCATAAGAATATAATGCGATTTTGGTACAGCGGAGCCATTAAACTGATCAAGTTTATTTGATTTTTGGATGTAGCCAAACCAAAGACATAAAGACGGAGTGCTCGTATCTAAAAGCACGGGGGAAAAGTGAAGCCTGGTTTGGCGCTGGGTGCTTGTGTGAGTGTGTAAATGAGCGCGGGAATCCATGGCGGCAAACGGAAATTTGATTTGAACTTGTCCTCTTGATTTTTCCACATTTCTTCTTCGAAACGTATTTTAAATGCCTAAAACGAATATATTAAGAAAGTTTGGTCTGCGTCCTATTATATTACACCTACTTTTGCTTGGTAACAGGCAGTAATCTCAGATAAAGTTGGTTTTTCTTCTGCTCATGGTGGTTCTGCAGGTTCAAACAGGCCGTTACAGTTCTAGATGACCGTTACTCCCAAATGAAATTAATCGGTCGACGACGGACCAGAACTAACCTAAAGTTGACAAAATATGAGTGGGTACGTGAATTTGGGCAAAAATCAACCTAGAATACTTTGTTTCCGCAATTTTATTTAGTTCCCGCCCTACATTTGAATTTCAAACTTGTCCCGATTTCGCCGCCAATCCTCTAGCCAATAGTAGAGGTGATTGAAAAGAAGCTTCTGAAGCTTCATTTTTTGCTTTTAGTGCTCCGTCTTTATGTCTTTGAGCCAAACCCGCGGTCACGCTGCATAGGTATATGATGAGCTTCGGGTTGCGTAATGCGCCAAAAAGTTTGCCCAAAAACTTGGTTAAATTTGCGAGACGAAATACCCAACACGTTGTTGAACATCCCCCTAGTAGGTAGGTCAATAGTCGAATGTTAAAGTCCCGAAAGTAAATGCCTCCATCATTGCCAAGATAGCAACGAGGGGTCTATTGCCTTTGTTCTTATTGCATTTTCCGAAGGGAATACACTATTATTTCGGCTCTTCGGAAAATACAGTATTTTCTTTATTTACATTCTTTTAATAAATAAAGTTGGATTTTTAAAGTAGAAACGAGTTGGTTATGAAGTTTTTTTCCCGCCGAGCCTCAAACGGACGTATTTATGCTAAAAGGAACTATGTTGCACGCAAACCATATGCACATAGTTCCTTTTAACATAAATACGTTCAAATAATCTGAACCCCCGATTGCGTTAAGTTGGAAATCTCTTATCGCGTTTCATCATTATTTTATTTATTTATTATTTTTTTCTAAAGATAATTAATCGATAGACAGATAGGTAGGTTTGACGTAAATCTAACTAAAACTTCCTCCTCAGAGTGAAAAAGCGACCGTGGACAAATTAATGGAACTTGGATTTCTGATTTAACTGGCAACTCTTTATCCGTAAACCAGGTTCAAGTCACCGAAGCTGCTTGGCGTTTATGAACCTTCATCAATAAACCGTGGTCTCTCGCTCTTAAAAAGCAGACTCCAGACTTGCGAAACGGTCGGCGACGAAAGTTCAGAGACACATTTCTATGACGTTCATCGATTTCAGATAGCGATTCCTTTTTGCTTAAAAGCCTAATTGCACTGGTAGGACTTTCGGCTCGTAAACGATGTCGCACGCCGACATGATCCGCGGTGGCTCGTGATTTGCGATAGCTCGATTGATATACCATTTAAACCCATGGGAAAGGATCGACTAGGACGCACGCGACAAATATCTTGATAATCGATTATTTTCTATTGGTTCAAATAGGAAGTTATCGATATTCGCGGTGTTTTGCCGGTCTGAGTCAGTGTCTCTTTAATTGCAGTCATATATTTACTGTGCCGCTGTTGCTCGATTTTTGATTGAATTCTTGCGAGGCGCTATGCGTCTGCAGTTGGATATGTTTCTTATCTCCTGCCTCTCAGACATTGCTTACTGATGCCTCACGATGGATTGGACAACTTTCAAAGTCCATTTGATGCTATTTGATCCTGATCCCTGCCCCGGGTCTCCACGAAGGCGGGTCATAAGTCTTTCTTTGATGAGGAGGGCACTCCCAGGATTGGACCCAGTTGAACAGAAAGGAACCAACCAGCATCAAGTTTGACCTGACGCACAGTGAATCGAGTCAATAGGAGAGGTTGGACATGAACACTCTGACTAAAACTGCAAATTTTTATGATTATTTCGTCATACTTTAAATTTCAATGGGTGCTGTGGGGTAAGTTTTCCAAGGAGACCAATGGAACCACTTTTAGAGCCTCAAAATTTTTTTATAAACGGAGTTGTTAGCTTTTAAAGTTTCCAAATTTTGTCCGAACTCTCCTATTCACTCGACCCAATGTGGCAAGATTGAATTTTTGAAGTTCTACTCCATCATAAGACTAAATGTCGAGGACAAAGTAAAACGACTATTTTTACGTTTAAAATATTTTCTTTTGACTTGGAATTTTTGACGCGAGTGAATTAATTACAATTTCAACTCAAACCCATTCCAAAATATTTTTTTTTCTTTAGTTCCTAAATGCAACTTGATGTGTTTTTGTTAACTTCAGTCCAGTTTAAGTAGTTGGATATCGCTGTAGTAGTTCTTATTACCGAATTTTAATGGATCCAATTCGGATCGGATAAATTCCATTGAATCAGTATTTCAAATGTGCGTAAGTGCTTTCCCGATCTCAAATTTGAAAACTGTAAAGGCTCAATAAATATGGAGATTTTCATAAAGAAAAATAAGACTTATAATGTCATTATTTAAATTTCTCGGCAGTGGGCTCCTCCGAGGAAATATCCTCCATCAGTGGCGTGGCGTGCTTTGCGATTTATCGATTGATCGGCCATTTAAACCTATGTAAAAGTATCGATAAACAGGGTGTTCGCAGCGATCACCTTAATAATCGATTAATTACCACAGCTTCAAATGGGGAAACATCGATAGATCGCAAAGCACGCTACGCCACTGATCCTCTTATAGGTATTAATTTTTGAAAAATGTTCTCGATGTTAGCATTTTGATAATAGAAATACTATCGATGCTCCTATTACTCAATCCTGATCGTAGCTTTTTTGGAGCGCATCGTACGAGTGATATCCAAACAAAGTTACGCGTAAATGATAGTAACACGGTACTACGGATACGATTGTAAACATTTAGTAGTAGCAGCGTTATCTCTCGGATGATAACCTTTATCTTTTTGTTGCAATGATGAGCTAACAGTGGCAGATAAGACCTCGAGCAGATCATCTCCGGTTTGTTTGCATGTAAACATTGTTTGAGAGTTTATCATGTATTGAAATAATTTCGTTAGCTGGGTTGAGATTTCTTTACATTTATCGTGCGAGCAGTGGCGTAACGGACTTCCGCTGGGCCCCCCCGCAAAATTTTTTCTAGGCCCCCTCCCCATGTCGATAAAATTCCAAAATTACCCACCCCTTCCCATTTTTTGGCCCGAGGCATCCCAAATCACGGACTTGGACTGCCTCACCCCTCACCGTCCCAGATTCCGTACCCGATTATATGGGACCCCTAAAGGATCAAGGATCTTAAGGGTGGCGGGGGCCCAGCCCAGGCCCAAGGATTATTGGATCTCCCAAATCCCGAAATACGAAAAGTGACAAAAAAAGAAAAACAATTTAGTAATCACTGAGTGGACATTGGAAGGCAGGGGCCCTCCAGCAACTAAAAAGTTCGGAACAGTCTGAAAGAAGTATGAAAAACCCCGAGCCAACAATAAAAATCGGAGGAAGAAGCCCCATCTCAGTAAGTAAATGCCCAAAGTTTGAAACCTAAGCTAAGCATCAAAGATAGAGAGAGAAAAAAAAAATTCCGGCGGCCGAGGGCCCCCTTGGCGCCTGGGCCCCCCTGCATAGCAGGGTCTGCGGGGGCGCCCGTTACGCCACTGCGTGCGAGGTATAGTCTTTGGACGGCGAACTCTCGTTGTTAAGGTGATTCGACGATTCATTTTTTGTGTCAGAGCGACGTGCGATATATCGCGTCAATTCGTTCCATAAATTCAGCTATTTGTCATTCTTTTCGAATTTTCAGATCGCACTTCTCATGTCATGAGACTGATGAATTCATGTACCAAATTTGACAGAGAAATTCAACGTATTAAAGGCAGGGTTTTTTCAGAGGAAAAATATCGCATTCGGATGCAGTTTCGATATCAGTATCGAACGCGATATTTTTCCTCTAAAAAAACCCTGCCTTTATCACGTTGAATTTGTTTGTCAAAATTGGTAAGTGAATTCTTCAGTTTCCTGACAACAGAATTGTGATCTCAAAATACGAGAAAAATAAAGAGAATCTGAAAAAATGGAACTAATCTATGCTCGCATATCGCATGTCGTTCTGACACAAAATATAGCGTCCATCGAATCACCTTAAGTGACAAAGATGCATATTAAGGAAAACATACCAGATTAACTAAGGACACCCCTTAAACATTCCGAATCGACGTGAAAAAATGGAAATTCCCAAAATCATTTCAACAGTCATAAAAACTAACGATTAGGAATTTTCCACCGATCACATACTAGAATCATTTTATAATTCTTATTTTAATATAGACTCGGAATCAACATAAGTCAAATTTGCAATTGAAAAGAAAAACTGCACAAAATTCCCTGTTTTCTGGGACACAGATTTTTTACGTTGGAAAAAAATCCCAATATATTAATTATTTCCTTTTAGTGCCGGTCGAATTTACTATAGTCCCTGGTCTGACCTCAGTAGCTTTTGATTTTTAAGCGAGCTAAAAAATTCGAAATGACAAATAAAGTACTTATAAATTCCTCACTTACAAGCTCATTACGGGAATTATCAATATGTCCACTATAATCTACATGATGCCGCAATATTAATAAGAGAACATGTATCACGGTGGCTGATATGCTGATACCTCATCCTGCGGAATGGTTCATTACAAAAGTAGAGTTAGTTTTATTATTATTGATGCCATAAAGGTAGAACGGAGGAGCGCTGTTCTGTCGTGCTAAGGCAAAACGCCGTATTAACATTCGAGAGTTGCCAGATTTCCTTCAATGAAATATATAATTTTGAGGAAGGTTATGAATACTTTTCCTTGAAATTTTCAGGAACTGTAGGTGAAGTTGCGAACAAAATTATCTGAAAAATTGGAGGAAAATTGTTTACACATTATTCCGAAAAGTCGTGATTTACCAAAGGAAATTTGGCAACGTCTGAAGGTTCATACGGCCTTTTCCCTCAGCAGGGCAGTATTTACATGGCACTTGTCTGTGCACCGATGAGGGAGGAGGAAGAAGAAAAAGGAATAGAGGCAAAGGCGGGGACGATGTAAAACTACTGCGTAAAAATTGAAGATAAGCGTGGCCCGAGGGGCTTTATAAAAGTATATACCTAAATATAAAAATCACGGTTCAGCGCACGTGCCTCGAAATGCAACTGGGAGTGTAATACGTAATTAAATAGAAACATATTAAATAGATAATTTCGAAGAGCGGGATTGTGGAGATAGTCCACATCGACGAAGGTGAGATGAAAATAGGTGGGTGTGGAGGGGGCACAGGAGCAGAGAGGGGGTCTGAGGGGGGCGAAGTAGGGGGGGGGGGGGGCTCGCGTGCGATAGAGAGTTCAACACTGATAAACCGTTGGACACTGCTGCCTTGTTGTCTAGCGAGCCCTCGTCCGCCCTCAGGTCATCAACTTCAGTTGCCAGTTTGTTTACACATTATCACGATGTGATGTGCCTCTCTTGATTTTTTTTTATACTTGACCTTCAAGAGTCTAGTTTTCCCGTTACGTGAGGCTTGAGTGAAAGCAAATTAAGTTTCATTTTCAATTGCGCTCGGAAACTCGTGATTGACATTTTCTCTATCAACTGTATTTTATCTAAAATGAAGGCTTGAGAGATAATGGATCTCCCATAATAGTCAAAACTCTCACAATCAGCTACTGTTATGTCCCATTTGTCCCCGCATGCAAACTAAAGATGCACTGCTCCGCTGAAAACAAATTGGGTAGAAATTATTATCGCCTATTCTGTACTAACATAAGTATAAATTACAAACCTGAAAAAACACAGTGAATATTCTCGTTCATACTACCTGTACGTCAGTAATAAAGACGCAGTACAAGAGAACAAAAATACCACTAGGTGATTAACTGGAAATCAAAGTAGGTTTAGTTCTGAGGTTGCCTCAAAGAAGTGTAAAACCTGAGTAGGCAACAATTCCGACATTCAGCTGCATAATTTTGCCTAATCAATAATTTGAAGGCGCTTTCCTTAAACATTTTTATACGGCTCCCGCATCTTGCCGTAACTGTAACTAGTAACTCGTGTTTGTCAGTTCGCCTCCCTTGCTGCCCTGCGTTAAAGTCTCTGGAGTGATCGCTGAACTTTGCCGCTTTGGCGATGCCTTGTGTGGTTCACCATGATCGAATTTTTTTAAAATTCATGTAATCTCCCATCTATTTTTCAGCTGGAACAACTGACGTGGCAAAAATGTTGTAAAAAAAGGTTGTAAATTCTTTTTTAGGGAAAACTGTGCTAATCACGAAAAAGTACGCAAAAACCCGGAGACAAATGAAAATACTCAATTCGGGACCTCAGAATATTAAAAATTAAGATGCATTTTGGACGAGCGTTTTTCATTTTTACCCTCAAAAAATATATCCACCAGCCACAAACGATTCCGAGGGAAATTTTTTTTTGGACAATCTTATTTTAAGTAATCTAGTTCTCTGTTAAAAAAATTCACTGAAAAAAAACTCCGGCCGTGAAAGCCGTACTTACGGGTTATATAGACATACCGTCCGTGTTTCGGGCTCAAAGGCTGAAAATTCCAGGCTTAGAATCCGGAGCAATCGAAGCCACGGCTCCAGCACCCGGAACTTTCGGAACTTTTCTGAGCCCGGAACGGACGGTATGTCCTCATCGCCCGTAACTTTATTTTTCAGTGTAGAACATGAGAGACCATTAAGCAACGTAAAATTGAGTCAGACTAATCCCAGTTAAATCCGCTCGTATTTTGTAAGGAATGTAGTAACCACAAACATGATTTTTTATTCGTCGAGGATAAGGAGAAAAACTCTTCAGGTAAGACTAATTCCTCCCAACTCCGTGCGTCAAACGAGCGGCAACGCTAAACACTTGCGGGGCGCACTTAGCTCGTGCCTCCGGAAAGCGGGAATGCATAAGAAGCGCAATAAAAATAAATCCCGCGCACGAGAAAAAATAAAATAAAATAAAATACAGATAATAAATCAATAAATCAGGTGAATCTGATTATTCGAGCTCGGAGCAGGCACCCGGGGAAGAGACCGCGATAAAGAAGTCATGATCGGCGTCGAGTCCAGGACGGTTGGTGCCCAGACGAAGCTCATCGTCCACCGGCTTGGACTTCAGCAACCACCAACTGATGAGCTTCCGCGGGGGCATCGAACCAAGCTCGGAAAGCTCACTCGATGCCGGTCGGTGTCGGCTCGCGTCCAGTGGCGTGGTGTGAATTGCGATCTATCGATTGTTGTGCCATTTAAACCTATGAAAAAAGATCGATTATCAGGGTGCTCGCAGCGAACACCTTAGTAATCGATTCTTTACCATAGCTTCAAATGGCGAGATATCGATAATCGATTATTCACGCCACGCCACTGCTCGCGTCCCGTCCGTCGCGTAGCGCAGACTGCATAAACCTTCAACCTTGATTGCGCTACTGCAACTTACCAGAATGCCCCTGTCCCCCTGACCCCCACCCGTATTATCCACCAGGCCCAGATGCAGCTCGAGACTGGAGCTTCCACGCAGAGGAAAATTCGACGACGAGCTTCTGGCCTCCGCCGTGCTGGTAGGCTGTGCCCTCAACAAGATAGCTCATAGTAAGAAAGAATATATTTAAGAAACCTCGCACTGTTATATATTCTATACTGCCGTGCTAAGGAAGAACGCCGCATGAACATTCGAGAGTTGCGAAATTTCCTTCGATGAAATGTTTATTTTGTGGGAAAGTTATGAAAATTTTGCTTCGAAAGTTACAGGAGCTTTAGGTGACACTGCGAACAAAATTATCTGAAAAATTGGAAGAAAAATGTTCATAAATTTTCCGGGAAATTCGTGTTTAATCAAAGGAAATTTGTCAACGCCTGAAAGTTCAAGGCGTTTTTCCTTAGCACGGCAGTATAGTGTAAAAGTTACTTATGGAACCCGACGACGCACAGTGGATCGAGTCAATCAGAGAGGTCGCACATGAAATTTTCGACTAAAGCTTAAAATTTTGATGTTTAATTCGTAACATTTTAACTTTCAAGGGGTGCTTTTAAAAGGAAACTTCGCGAAAAAACCAATGGTGCAACTTTTAGAACCTCAAAGTTTTGTATGAACAGAGTTGTAAGCGTTTAAAGTTTCCAAATTTTGTCCGACCTCTCCTACTGACTCGACCCACCGTGCGACGCTCAGATGCATCTGATGATGACTGAAGACCGATGACCGATGACTGATGATGACAGCCTGAATTTTCTTTGGTTGTTTTTCATGGGTCGCACCCTATTCATATTGGGTCCCTAAGTCAAACCCCATCCAGACGATAAAATTTGCCGTATGAAAAGTAGCCTCTCTTAAAACAGAATGCCGATCGTTAAAGTAAAAAGATCCGCATTTCTATTGCAACGTTCCTCACTGGAAGAAAAACACAATTGGATCTAGAGTTCAGACTCTTGAAATCATTGACAAGAAAAAACACTCTTAATTCAATCGAATTTTTGCTTGAATCAAAACGAAATCCGCTTAAAGGAAGAGGCTTGATTCTTGATTTAAGCTAGATTCTGATTGAATCAAGAGTACTTTTTCTTGTCGATGTTTTTAAGAGTCTGGTCTCTAGATCCAATGTGTTTTTTTTCCAGTGCAGAATGGGCCTGTTGCATGCAAGAGATACAGCCGTGCGAATAGACTTTTTAGAGGTTAAATGACATGAAAATTACGATGGTCACATAAAAAAGTCTGAAATACACTCCTTACTGCGCAATTTGCGTTGTTAGAAGCGCGCTTTTTCAAATTTCCCGCGTCGGGGGGCAGTTTTCTTACGGAAACAATTAACGGCAACTCGCGGCTATTTCCGGTCAACTAAAACTGACAACATAACCTAAAAATCGGAGCTCGTGATATCGTGAAATGAAAGGTAGAAGGATTGCGTTGGATATTTAAAAGTTGATCGATTTGGTGACCGCATTAAGCGTATATGGACCACTATAAGAGATCACGTTGGGTTTGTGAACAAACTGAAGGAAAAAATAACAACAACAACAACAACGACTCGGCACTCGGCATCTTCCGGAAATCACCGAGCCCGCCGTTTGCTCGTTTCCGGTGATTAGAAAACTGCCCCCAGACGCGGGAAATTTGAAAAAGCGCGCTCCTAACAACGCAAATTGCGCAGTGAGGAGTGTGTTTCAGACTTTTTCAATGTGACCATCGTAATTTTCGTGTCATTTAACCTCTATAAAGTCTATTCGCGCGGCTGTATCTCTTGCATGCAACAGGCCCATTCCGATAGTTTTTAATTTTTTCTCTTTTGAAACCAACTAAAGTGTAATATTTAATTATTTTGGGATGAGGTAAGAAAATTCAGATAAAACGTCGAGAAAAACCGTTGGTTTGTTTTCGTAAAAATAAAGTAATTGCATGAAAAATTAGTGGGAAGGACGCCGCGGCGCAGAGATACGACTATTCGCGCTTTATGGACGGCCATGTTGCATGTACAAAATTGAAGGCGCGATGGGCCGAGGCGTAAAATCGCAATGCTTTGCTCTGCGCTGTATGCTGCTTATGAAGCGTCGCGTCGCTCCGATTCGGGAGGGAAGTTAATAACGGGGCCGGATTATGTCTCTCCTATCTTCGACTTTGTTGTTTACGTAGCCTTTAAAGCATCACTACAAATAAGACCATTAGAAACAAACACAAAAGAGAAACAAAGCAAAGGGAAGGACGTGCGTTGATGACGGCGCAGAGTTACAACTATTCGTGCTTGATGGATGTCCGTGTTGCGTCTGCAAAATTGAAGGTGCGATGCTGTGAGGCGTCAACTCGCAATGCTCCGTTCTGTGCTGCCAATGAAGGATCGCTCAGATTCGGGAGAAAAGTTATAAAACTGAGGCCAGCAGCCCGATTGTTGAAATTTATGTCGGCACGACAAGAATCGAAAATCGACTTATTACACGGCGCAGATAGGGCTATGTCTTCTCTTATCGTGCCGACATAACCAGTTAAAGTTTCAACAATCCGGCTGCAGATTACATCTCTCCTATGTTTTGCTGTGTTACTCACGTAACCCTTGAAGCAACACCACAATAAGACAACCGGAAGCAAACACAATATGAAAACAGAGTAAGGAAAAGGATGCGCTTTGATGACGGCGCAGAGATACAACTATTCGTGCTTGATGGATGTGCGTGTTGCGTGTGCAAAATTGAAGGCGCGATGGCGCGACGCGTCGACTCGCATTGCTTTGCTCTGCGCCACATGCTGCTTGTGAAACTCCGAATCGTAATTTCTTATAATCACTTCAGGCGAATCTGTTTAAAATACCCAAATACCAACAAATAACGGGAAGTATTTATGGAGGAAAAAAGCAAGTATGGCCACCGATTTAAGGATGAGTGTGCACAACTTCGAATCCCTCCTCTCCCGATCATCAGCTAGTAAAAGTAGGATAGGAATCACTACGGCCTGTTGGCTTAGCAAGGACAAGCTAGACGAAACAGTTGTAAATAACATCAGCGCAAATGGCGCATTGTTCTATGATTAAAGTTTCGAGATGATGCAATATGAAATTAAGGGATCAGTGATCAGTGAGGTGAGCAGTCAAGCAGGTATACTTTATTTTCATTTGCATATAATTACTTAATACCCTCGCTCCAACTCTAGTTAGTCTCTTGGTTTTGCTGACTCAATTTCGGTTGTTAAACACTTTATTCACTTTACTTTTCTGTTATTTTTCTTTTACTGTCTTTTGATTTTTGGAAAAATGAACAATTTAGGGGCTTAGAGGACAAGGGCATGGATCCAGAAAGTATGGATTTATATGCAAAACAGGTTTCACATGGAGATTGAGCTATGTCTTTTAGTAAAATGGGCTACAAATTCTCGCAGGGTTCAACAGTTTTTTTTTTTTAATTTTTGGTTTACGACTTGTCATCAAAGCATTTCTAACTTTACCTATTTGCCTCTTTGATTTCATAGCATTCAAAATGAAAATGATGTAATCTAGACGCAAAAATTTGCTCCTCTCACCTTCAAACTCATTTTCTAAAAGCCGTGGCTATTGCAACAGCTTATGATCTGGAGATTCGGTAAAGGCAGCATTGTAAAACAACTGCGATCGTAAACATTTCGAACTTGACATAATAAAAGAGATAAAAATTATAGCATCAGGTGTTCAGATAAAGTAAGTCAAGTTTGCATGTGTTTATACAATCCGAGCTGTCCAGTTTTTGAGTGGGCGGTGTTTAAGATTTATACACCCATGAGGTTGGATTCGGTCCGTTCGAGATTCCAAGGTTCGAGGTTGGACAAGGTTCGATATGCGACGCGTTCGATACTTCTGGCCACGCGAAATTGAGAAACTTCTAATTTTCTCCGAGTTGAAGAAATCGCGCTCAGGTGAAGCCCTTGGTTTTAATTAAATGACCGAACCTAGTTTTGTTGCCGCGCGTAATGGATGTTGCAGGACTTGGATATTGACATCGGAGTTGAACACCTACACGTCTTCGCTGCTGCAAGTTCAATTTTTTCTTTCTTTTTTGTGATTGCCACCAGACGTGCCGTGTGCAATGACCGAGTGCCGCGCATGGGTCAACAGCGAGCTCCACGGTGGAACGTCGACTTCAATTATGCGACATTTCACATGAGTACAATGAGTGAGAAACACATTTTTTTTATTTCTTTAAAAAAAAGAAAAAAAAAAGAAAAAGAAAAACTGACATGGACTCGCGTTTTAGTTTCGTTTTTCAACTGATCAAATGAAATTTTCTACCTGAAAATAATATCTTGTAAAACTTACAGATATCTGACCGTCCAACCGTACAAAGGCTCCAGTCTACCAAGGCAAACCTTATAGCCCAGCGATTTTGTACAGTTTGGTTGAAAAATTGGTCATGGAGACCTCGATGGAAACCTCCCTTAATATCCTAAAAAAATCATCGCAAGGGCGGGGGGGGGGGTCTCTTAAGCTAAAAGAAGGCTAAAAGGCTAAACTTAAGCTAATAGATGACTTAAAATTCCACCACAATCCGACAAATTTGTTATAACAGATTTGAGTTTGAAACAGCTATACTCATAACTACTTTTTCTTGCCTGCAAAACCTGTGTCGCCATAACTTCGGTTTCGTTCGATATTTCCATATTTTTGTTTTTCCCCAAAACGTTTGTGCCTCCATTCTCTGCGCTCTGGTAGTAATAACTCAATTTTGAGTCAGTATTGACTGAAGTCCTTTTTCCGACGACGTTAATTTTTTGTTTTTATTTATTGATTTCACGAAGATTTTTTTGTCGGATCATGAATGAACAGCTTGTGTGTTTTAGAAGTTATTACTGTTTTAAGGGTGGAAATTATTGACTCGACAAGACCAACCAGATTTTGATTTATTCTTACGTGCGAGCAATATTTTGAAATTTACACGAATTTTTGCAAATTTATTTGGGAAAAATACGTTTCTAAACTCCAACTCAGAATGATAAAATGTAAATAAAGAATCAGGATAAATTTATGTCACATCATTTTTCATAATTAAGCTTTCTGATGAGGTTAGTCCTAGTTCATTCCACTGTACATATATTTAATCACCGATGCTGCCCGCATGTCGCTGAATGTCTCTAAATTATAATAACTAACTAACTTGGCTAAAAGTCTCCTGCTGGATTTCGTTCAACTATTTCCGAACGAGACTTTCGAGATGTAGCCTTTGCGCAACGCTTTTATCCCACGTTTTGATTCATGGCGCAATATTTACTTTTGCGTCACAGTGACTCTTTTGATAAAGGACTGCGAAGAACATGCCAAAACCTGCGATGTTATTATACTATCTCAAGTTTTATACGTACGATGACAAATGCGCAAAATCTAGTATTACATTTCGACTAAATCTGCAAATGTCATCCTTGAATGATAGTGGTTTTTTTAAGATAGGATTTTACATTATTACGAGCAGAAATTAGGCTGAAAAATTGCTGGAATATAATTGCTTGTTGCATTGTTATTTTATATATATCTTCCTCGTGATAATGCTTATGTATGCACACAGGCACATGCACTAACTAAATAAAAATGGTTGCTCAACGGGCCATGGAGTATTGAACTGTTTGGTTGAAATGATTGATTACTGTTCATCGGCATGGTCCTAACTAAACTAGTTTTAAACTAGATCTAACTAACTAGTTTTTAACAGAGCATGCATAAAGACTAGTTTTACTTTAAATCATTAATATCCCAATCTTTTCAAAAACTGCACTTATGCGCCTTGTCCTCCAAGCCCCCTCATTTAACTATTCAAGACGTTTTAGAGAAAGATCTTCACTTTGGATAATGGAACGATATGATTGAGACGATTTTTATTGATGCAATTTGTGTTACGTCGATCGCAAGATGATTTCCCTCTACCGTGCCCTGTTACAGTTACATCGAAGAACAATGTGCCATAAACCTGTCGGGTGTGGGCGGAAAACTTCACTTTACACTCATCTCTCAGCGTGAGATTTATTTCAAAGACACTCGTAGCCGGATTAAAAAATCGTAAGGTCATCGCGCAATCCATTCCTGCGATTGTTCCACGGTGTTTATGCAGGAAGAGCTCCTTAGCGGGAGCATCATAATAATATCATTACCGTCAAACACGATTTGATTTTGCTGGGTAGACGTTAGCGCTCGATCTGTATCGTGTTTTGTTCTTGAAAATGAGTAATTGATGTTATAGTTGCATTCTGCATCGAATAATGCACTTCGGAGGCAAGGTTGGAGGAAAAGCGCAATTAGATGCATAAGTGAGGCTAATTATGACGACCTCTTCGGAGGATCGGGTTGAGGAACAAAGCCACGCACGGCAGGGCAGCGAAACGCATTCTTATTCTTCCGTGCTAGGGAAAAACGTCGTAAGAGCATTCGAATGTTGCCAAATTTGCTCTCGGCAAATGTTTATATACTTTTGTAAAAAGTTAAGAGGACTCGTAACTTTTTTGGGCCAATTTCTCCCACTCTATGACCGTCAAAAGCTCCGATTTTTTTTAGATTTTTTCAAAAGTTCCGAGAAAGTTCCGGGAAATGCGAAAGATCCGGAACATTTCGGGGATTTCAAAATATTCCGGGAAAAATTCAGGTAAATAAAAGTTCCGAAATTCGGTGCTAGTTCCGGGTATTAGCGCTTTGAAAGGTACAGCCAGGTACTATTTTATATTTTTGCCATTTTTCTTTTTACTATATTTTATCCAACTAAGGAAGGCCGAGTTTTCAGCCGCAACGTTTTGGTTTTATTCATGAAATTTTAGTCTTGTTACCCGCTTTCTAAATTGTTTTTTTATTGTTGTGAGTATTCCTCCTTGAAATTTTCAGATGTTTTAAATTGAAGTGCGAACAAAATTCTACGACGAATCGAAGGAACAATCCTTGCGAATTTTCCCAAAAAATTTTGTTTTGTCAAATGAAATTTGGCAACGGCTGAAGGTTCATAAGGCGTTCTTCCTTAGTGCGGCAGTCCAAAGCTAGGAACAGCGAAAAATTTTGCGTTACTGGTCGGTGATTAGTTTGCACTTCCCTCTGAGATAAACAAAAGCGTATCCTCTCATAATCAACTTTATAACACTCGCGTATGCTTTACGTTTTTATGCAGGCGGTTGGGAGGCCAGCGGGAAACCCGGAAGCTTCATCCTCGATTCAATTCTTGTTTCAAACAGTGTGCTTTCCTGTAAACAACATAGATTGTCACGTGGGATTACTTTCCCACGGTTTTTGTATATCTCCTATTTTTATTTACTGATGTGTTTCTCTTTATTTGTATGATTATGGTCATTCATACAGGGAAAAAATAGATTTCTGATTTAACAATTCAATTGAAAAAAAAAAAAACTGCAATGTTTCAAATGTACATTTTACAATATCGAAAAGCTAATTTAACCACGGGGACGGTTAAAGTAGCATTTTTCTTGTTGTCAAATCTACATTGAAACATTGCAGTCACTTTTTTAAACTATAAAATTGTTAAATCAGCAATTGAATTTTTTCCGCATGTACATACATAAAAGCCGCTTTCACAGCGCTCTTTGGCGCTCTGTGACACCTTGTGATTACAGTCAATTTTCTTGAACCCTATGTTTCACTTCCAGACCTCCTCAAAAAAAAAAAAAAAAAAAAAAAATTACTACAATGGTTCCGAACCATTCCTGAGAGTTTTTTCTTCTTTACTTTGGGCAAATCTTACATCTAAGACTACCCTCCCTTCAAAAAATTCCGGTAAGTTTCATTATTCGAGTGGTTATTGGAAGTGCCATCAATTGAAATGTTTTTTTTTATGTAAACAATTTTTGCCTATACTATCTACCTTTGTTTTGGAGGACGCCACGCTTTTTTTGAATAAGTGCAAGAATAAAACCAAACTTTTCATTAAAATTTGTGGTTCGGGAGAAAAACGCCTGAAGGCGATTAAGGTCCATCCACCTTCCACCCCATATGTTTCGCAATCTTGTTGCTGAGCTGATGCGACATTTGAACGCAATGTCACTATAGGTAGTATAATATAATTCAATAGGGTCCTTGTATAGAGAGAGTTGAGACAACTCGGCTTATGGATGTCACAAACGGGAATAAAGATTACACAAATTTACCGGTTTTTTGTAATCTTTGATCAATCCATTCCCGAATTCCTGTCTCCGCTCCCTCTCTCATTCAATTTGGTCCTTGCCGTATACCCCCTATTCTCCGGTCCATTCCAGTTTATAATCTTTGAAATTGGTGAAAATGTAATCTTTATTCCCGTTTGTGGCACCGTGAAGGCCTAAAAACGGGAACCAATCAGAGAAGGATTCGCATTGTCTTTACTCCTAGTACAAAGGGACTCTAGATTTCAAGGGGCAGGTTGAAATAAAAAAGCGCTCCCTATCAGCTGAGCGCTTAAAACTATATCCGGGGCTCCAGATGAGGCTCCTCTCGGTCTATGAAAACACAGTCTTGTTCAATCCATGAGTCTCCCCGAAGGCTGCAGATCCTCGATGTTAAATATTCATAATTTTGGAGTGAGCCCATGCCTTGAGCCGGCTCTCGAAGATTGATAATGGTATCACAACGCTGATGGCGATCGTGCGGTCCGCCGATCCTTAAACGCAACGATGATAGTGAGGCTCGGCTAGGCAGCAATCATTTTCAAATTATTTTGGTCGATCAGGGGGGTGCATGTTCACTCACGGGCCGCCGAGACGATGAAATATAAAGCTGCTTCCTTCCACCTCGAGCAACCTCGAAAACACACCAACTTGCACGCACACCCTGGTAAGATACGTCTGTGTTGTCTGCTCGTCGAATACATTGTGCTTTCCAAAGGTCCCCTCATTTTTCTTTTAAATTACTACTAATCACTGATTATTTAAAACGTTAGGTTTCTGCTCGTGCATGTTTCAGTTTTATAAAAAAGGACAATCAGAAAAGTAAGATAAGAGAAAAATACTCACGAAATATGCGGGGATAGAAATAGGATCAACTTAAGGATAAACTTAATTTCAGAAACTCTGATGGTTAACTCTGGAATTAGTGAAATGAACCTGTCACTTTCAAGTGTCTATATATTGATTGCGTTATTTTGTTGATTTTACTGTTGATTGACAATAAATGTCACTTTTTTCTTATTTTTCCATTTTCTTCGTCAGCATGAATTCGTCACCAAGTGAATGAATTCAAGTATCACAAGCGCCATGCGACGTTCAAAAATGTCCGCCGCTATTTTATTTTTTTACAGAGAAATCGTGGAACAAAACTGTCCGAAGATCTCACTGAATTTTCTTTGTGCTGCCGATAATAATCGGTGAAATTTTCGCACAGATTCAACCGACAATTTCTCTGTAAAAAAATAAAATGGAGGCAGAAATTTTTGAGCGTCGCATGGCGCTTGTGGTACTTTGCGGCCGGAAGGTGACGATTTCATACAGACGAAGAAAAAGGAAGAAATAAGAAAAATGTGACATTAATTGACAATCAACAGCGAAATCAACAAATTGGCGCGCTCAATATATAGACACTTGAGAGTGTCAAGTTCATTTTACTGATTCCAGAGTTAACCTGCAGAGTTTTTCCTTAAGTTGATCCTATTTCTATCTCAGCATATTTCGTGATGATTTTTCTCTTTCCTTGCTTTTTGGATTGTCTTTTTTTTCCATTATTGAAACATGCACCAGCATGCAGGAACCTAGCGTTTCAAATAATCAGTAATCAGAAGTAATATAATAGAAAAAATGAGGGGAAGGTTTGGCAGCGATGTATCTTGTCTCATCTTACTTAGCTACTCCGTTGTTGGTCACTGGTTTTAATAGGACGAATAATTAATCAAACTCGATCGATGCAGTGCGTTATATTTTCATTTTAATTACTTTTTTTTATACACGCACACTGATTGATCCTTCGTCAGTCGAACAGGTCAATGATTAGAGATAGAAGCCGTTGATCCTTTGCGTTACTGACAAATTGAATGATCCGTATTAAAAAAGGTAATTAAAGCAGGGTTCAAACGTCGCTTACGCCTTTTCAGAAAAACATCCCGTGAATTATTTCAAAGCGGATCACATATCACATATAATCGAGGCACACACACATACTGGAATAAGTAACTATATTAAAACAATCTTACAGAAGGGAGCAGAAATTATGAGCTGAAGTTCTGTTGGTAAGAAGTCGAGCCCATGAACCTCATATTGGTTTTCATCAAGATCTCAAGGAAATGACTGAGGATACAGCGTTTTATTGAGGCATAAGTACCTCCTACTAAAGCTCGCCTCAAAAGTGCCAAATGTATGAGTTTTAAAGTGCTCGGTCGAAAAATCGGTACGTGGATTATTTTATTTCGATGTCATTAAGCTAGTCATTAACCTAACTCGAGGATATGCTAAGAGCAACGGAGATGGATTTCTGGAGAAGGTCAGCAGGAATTTCTAGGAGAGATCGGGTCCGTAATGATAGAGTGCGTCAGATAATGGAAGTCGAAAATGACATCGTGTTCGACGTCATGACCAAACAACTTGTTTGGTATGGTCATGTCAATAGGATGACGGAAGAGAGGCTGCCAAAAAAGATGCTTGATTGGGTTCCTCCTGGGAGGAGACGTAGGGGACGCCCAGTGAGAGGTTGGCGACAGGGGGTGTTAAATGAAATAAGAGATTGTCAACTCCCTGATGACCTGTGGGAAGACCGAGCTTTGTGGCGATTAGGCGTCGCACAGCGCCAAAGAGCGCTATAAAAGCGACTCATATATATATATTAAGCTAGTATGTTCCAAAAATTATAGATCTTTCCAGCTTTCATCTAAATGGTAGCCTTCCTTCGGAAGAACAGTCGAATCCTTCGCCTTCATTCAAACGACGAATATGAATATCCTCTGACTAAATACTAGTTCTATGAATCTTTGCCTAAAACTAAACTTTAAAATCTTCATTCGTTTTCAGGAAATTTTTCGTGTTAGATAAAACAGTATTGCTAACCATGCAAAAATGCAAATTGAAATATTAGATTTTCCAAGAGAGCGTTATGCAATTTTATTTTAATGACTTAAAAGAAAGGGGCCTCGTATGAACCAGTCGAGAGTGGTGAGAAAAAAAGTGACTTTGCCAAAATATTCGACATTCCGCCTTCCACCCTATCCAAAATATTGAAAAACAAGGACAAAGTGCCCATCGGTAATGGCAATGTTAACAGAGCAAGGTGGAGTAATCTCAGTCAATCAAAATTTACTGACTACTTCCAAAAATAAAACTCTAGTATTTTAGGTTACTCTTGTGTGACTCGAGTAATTAATAATAATCGTTAATAAATAATTTTAAAATTAAATATAAATAATTAATAATAATTTAGTGTAATTTTTACTTCCGTAAAGAAATAAACTAATATTTTTGGTTCCTTTTGGCGTAAATCTGTCCATTTGCCCCTCTATATTCGAACCTCTCTAATTCGAAATATCTCCACATGGAATCTCTTTAATTTGAACTCTCTTTATTTCAAAAACCTCGCCAATCCGAAGAAAAAGCCGAATCAATTTCGAATTATCGAGAGTCCACTGTATCTGTGAGGTAGGTACCTGATTTAACAGTATTAAAAGATTACAGTATTAAAAGAATTTTAAGATTATTGTGATGGAAAAAGCGAGTATGGTGGAAATTTTACTCTCAATAATGAGAGGTATCCACTCTTCAGGTAGTCAAGTATCTGCTGAGCTTAATACGAATTAAGAAGATTCAAAGCTCTATCGACGACTTGCTTCGGACTCAGAGCTAAGCCCTCGGTAGATACATGAACCGTGCATGTAGCTACATACGGATTTACATACCAGTTCTATGTAGTCAACGCGTAATACAAGAAATTCAACTCCAGTAGCTCCTTCAAATTACCTGCTCCATTGAAAACGATAACGTGTCTTTGTTTCATCCTTGGCTACCGTATTTTAAGATGGGTGGCGTTGCTGTATAATTAATACCTGTAGGCACTGAATCTAATCCACAACTCTTCCTTTCTCTCTCCCTTCGTTATTTTCTTTCATTTCCCTCTATTTTTTCTTGCCCTTTCTTGATTTATTTTTTTTTCATTCTCGCTTTCAGAATCGATGCAGGAAACAATAACCATGCACGCGCGCTCGCTCTCTTTGTGCATGTTGTGTCTTTTGAAATGCTTAAATTACCAATTTATACATACCTCGCTGTACTTATCGACTTTTTTTTAATCTTGATAGCCCCTCATAGCTTAACTCCATACTTTTTATATCTTCTTTATTTGAAGGAAATTGGGTTTATGATTTTGCAAAAACAGGTAGGATTTTAATCCCTGGTAAAAATTGGCAGTAGAATCTGTGTTCCAAAATACCATAGACCTACGGCCGGCTGTAAGATTTCCAATAGCTTCTATAGCCGGCTACACAATTTCTTATAGCCTTTTATAGCCGATGGCGATTAAGCAACTCACAGCCAGGCGATGAAGTGTATGCTAAACGTCACTAATTACGGATGCTAGGACTTAGTGAGTTTTTAGACCTTTGCTCTCTTTTTGGGCCGTATAGTATCTTGATTAATTTTGCGAGGAAAGCTCCGTACTTTTGATGGATGCCTGCCATTCCTAATATATTAGAGCACCTTCAGTTTCGTATGATACTGTGCAATACCTCTGGTGTGAAATAGTTGCTTCAAGCGCCGTGGCACGCTGCGGTGCGACAGGCGGGCAGCCAGCGCGAAACGCGCATTGGCGCCTACAAACCTAACAGGGATACTTCACGCGTTGCGCGATGCGTGAAGTATCCCTATTAGGTTTGTAGGCGCCAGTGCGTCGCCGCGCCGCGCCGCTCCGTTTTGTGTTAGGCTCTAATATTTAATCTGGCGGAGTCAGCGTTATTCATCTCATGATTTTGAAATGTTTGCATATCCTGTGTGGGTTATTCTCATTTTAATTGATGAAAAAAAAATATGTTTAAAGGAAAATATAATGTGTGTTTAGTAAATATTAAGGTGGTTCCGTATCAAACTTAATGATTTCCAAAGCACACGAATTTCTACACGATTTCTTAAAGCCTTTTATAATCGATGGCGAAAAAGCCTGGGGGAGGGGGGGGGGGGGGTGTCCAGCTTACGCACAAACATTGGAATATTCGAATCAATTGGACTCCAATTAAACTTTTATAATTCTTTGAAATTTTAGAGCTTTTGGGCCTTGTTTTTCCCTCAAAATAGTGTGGACCCAGCACTAATACACTACCCTCCTACATACAAGTTGGGCCACAGTTCTTATTACCTATTTTTTCTTGTTATTTAATTTAACTTAACCGAAAATAGAGGTGAAGCTCAGAGCTGAAGTCAAAAACGCACTTATAGTGCGAGCAGCTATTTTCTAACTACTTTTTCCCTTAAAAAATACATATTCAAGCCCAACTTGGTACCATCGCGGTGGAGACCAGTCGGTGGAATCAGATTCGGAATCCACGTGCGAGCCACGGCGGGTAGATTTTTATCGTGGACTCTTTGTAAACTGCAACCGTTTTCGCTTTGACCGTCATTATTGTCTTTTTTGCCCGAATTCAAGCACATTGTTTTGACGAATTAGTGCATACCTTCGCCGCATGCGATGCAATTATTATGACGCAGGTTTACCACGTTGACCGTATTACCAGCCTCCATTTTAGTATCGCGTTGGGACCCAAGCAGATAGGAGGGGGGGGAGGAGGTTGAGTGCTGTGTGTAGAATTCGCATTGCAGAAGTTGCACAAATGGAGTGACTCAGCTCTGTTTGCTTTGTTTAGTTTAGTTTTCCCCCTCTTGTCCTGGATTAATTAGATCGTAATTAGCAAAAAGGAAAACAATCTCCCAGAATAACAAATAGTTTTTGCTTCCCACCAACGAATCGTTAATTTTTAAGGAAAATATCGAGTAAATTTTAATACTGTACATATTTTGAGTATATTTTTAAAAGAAAAGGAGTTGCACAATTTTGAAAACACTCTAATCGTGCTAGTTCCTTTTCGCTGAATGTGATCCAACTAGTGCTTGAATAAGTTTATCAGATTCGCAACAAAAGGCGAGGCAATTTTTTCTTTTTTTTTGGGGGGGGGGGAGCTTGTCTGTTCACACCTCTATAATAATTTATATTTACACGTAAATCACACGAATCTTCATTAATTGAGGTACTGCAAAGTGAGAAATTTGCGATTCAGTCGATTACGGCCCATGTTAACTCTCACTAGTAACACTCGGAACCACTAAACATAGTCTGAACTAAACAAAAATGTCGCATGTCATCTCTTCATTACCGCAAGTAGATAAATATTCACACAACGAAAGTTATGAAATCAACTCCTCACTGGAGAAAAAAGTTTGTTGGATTCTGAGTCTAGACTCTTAAACAATTTGACAAGAAAAAATACCCTTGATTCAATCGGGTTCCTGCTAAAATCAAAAAGAAATCCGTCATTTTTAAGAGGCTCGGCTCTGATTTAAACGAAAAATACGATTGAATCAAAAGTATTTTTTCTTGCCAAATTTTTTGAGACACTAGATACAAGAGACTTTTCTCTCCAGTGCTAAACTAAGGTAAGAGCAAGTATTTTTAACACTTAAACACAGGTTAAATGGAAAGTAGATTTTACAGAATGACAACACTTGGATATGTGCCATTTAAATAATGTGAAATGTAAACACACATATCTTGTTTGGGAGTTGATTTTTAGACTCCCCGTCGTAAATTCCTTTTCTTCGTAAAATTTTGAAGAGATATTATGTTGCATAGTGATTCAATTCATACTGTGTCAAGTGGTTCATTATTTTTAAAAAAACGAAGGTTAGGTGCTCGTTGCCCTGGAAAAATCAACACATATTGGATCTAGAGTCCAGACTCTTGGAAACATTGGCAAGAAAAAATAATCTTGATTCAATCAGATTTTTGCGTAAATCAAAAGGAAATCCGCTCAAATTAAGAGGCTTGGTTCTTGATTTAAGCAGAAATTCGATTGAATCAAGAGCATTCTTTCTTGTCGATGTTTTTATGAGTCTGGACTCTAGATCCAAAGTGTTTTTTTTTTTTCCAGTGTAGTTCACTGCACTGGAACATTTTGCCGAGGAAAAATGAGACAACATCTTTAACACAGTTATACGGCGAACGAAGCACGGCACCCACCGACACCATGGTTGAGCCCCTACGCTTTTTACGCGCATATCGAATTAGACGTATTAAGGTGTGACGTCAAAGTCGTCTCGCTGACGTCATTCTAAATCGTAGGATAATGCTCCGAGGCTCTTCAACTTGACGAGCTCGGAGCCGATGTCCTGCGCAAGGTATTACTGCCCTTCCAATCCAAAACCACGTAACTGCGATGCAAAAATATGGCAAATACGTGGTTTTAGCGGATTAGCACGGTGCGAGTGTGACGAATGCGGCGGCGGAGTGCAGTTAGGAAATCTGGCCGGGTTTCCGCTCGGCAAACGACACCGTCGGAATTAAAAAGGAAATGCGTTTAGTGCAACGCAACTCGAGTCGGTGGATCGTTATCTTGATTGGAAATGAGTCATTGGCATATTTTCGCACGGGTTTTCTTCTCGGAACCCGCCGGCGACCCGAGTGCGCTATGTTTTTCTCATAAACGGGGCCCCGGTCCCGGCCGGTGCATTGCTCTCATAAAAGCATCGCGCTTATGACGATTCTATTACTCAGTTTCGGCTCTTCTAACCGTTCTCGAGTTACCGGATCCGACTAATTATCCAGATTCGCACAGCGGCTCCTGTTGTAGCTTTGCACGTTGCCAAATCTCCCTTTGCCTTCCTAAAAGGCTGGTTGGAACAGCAAGCCAATGCTGCCGTACTAGAGGTCCAGTTACACGATCAAATTGAGCCATCAAATTGGGCCTCTCATTGGTCGCATCCTCACCTAAGGTCTTTTTCCACCAATCAAAGCTTCAGTTTGACAGCTCAATTTGATCGTGTAACTGAACCTTAGTGAAGAACGTCGTATGAACATTCGAGAGTTGCCAAATTTCCCTCGATAAAACATGTATTTTTGACATCATTCATAATTCCTTGAAATTTTCAGATATTGACTTTCCTTGAGTTTATACTTAAGCAGGGTGATTTCATCCCCATGAAGTGGCAATTCATTCAATCACTTTTAACATGTTAATTCTACATTTCCAACGAAATCCGATTCTTGGGCGAGCAAGGAAATAGGAGTACATGCTCGTAAAAATACCAGCGGCGAATAAAAAATAATCATGAAAATGAGTTTACACCCAAAAAATAGTTCAGATAATCGCCAGCTTCCGGAGGATCTCTACCATGACAGATGCCTGTTGCGGGTAAGCGTCGCAGAGCGCCCTAGCGCGCCGCAAAATCAACTTTTACATACATAATCGTTAGTTAGTGCAACCCAAGTTCGGAAAATCCGAGGTATGGTGTAATCATTTTTGAAGTTACACAGCCTCCAAAACGACGCCACAGCGGCGAAGTTATTTACGGTTCAAATTTCAACCGACGTACGGTGCGGCGCCAGCCTCCGAAACGAGATGAAGAATTGCATTGCCTCAGATGCAAGCAAAATCCTGAGTTCGCAGATGCAATTTACTAGAATTTCATATCCTTACCCTGCAAATAGTTTCGGAGCGATGTAAACATTCGACTCATCTGGTTATTATTTCTGATGCAATGAGTCGCTGATTAGAGGAAGCTACTTCAATGTTTTGGAATTTATGATCGATGATATTTCCGGAACTGTGAAAACAGAGTGCTTGGTCGTGGAAAATTTTATGCATCCAATCTTATTACGAATGCGCCACTGTATATTGCATCTACTGTATGGAATGATTAATCTGCTTTAGTTAGCAAATTTTTACTCCATATGTTAGCGTTATTATTTTCCATGATGTAACATGGGAAGGGTATTTCAGGATTCGATATTGGACGTATTTCTGCTAAACGAAACTAAGTGCCATAGGGGGATGAAGGGAGAGAGGGGGGACGGGGGGTGGTTAGACTGGTGAGTGGAGCATTAACGAGCTCATTTCGTCCTATTCTCACAATACTTTTTCATGGCGCTTAGTTCCGTCTGACAGAACGCGCTGTCCGGCATTCTAAAATCAAATTGTCACTTAGTTCCATTCAGCAGAAATACGTTACCATCTTAGCTCATAGGTACCGAAGAAAAATAGCTGCAGATACTTCTTGTAGAAAAATGGGGGCAAAAAGGTAGTTTTTGAATGCGAGTACCTTTCTCGCTCTGAGAATGCGTCTCTTTTCTTCAAATGGGCAATATAATGGGGTTAATGTTAGCCATAAAAATTTTTCGTATCGGACAGATTTTTTGTCTAATTTCGAAATAGTTTGAACAACTTTGGCTGGTAACTTCGTGAGGATCATCCTCGATCTCAAGGAATATGACCACCGCCAAACCGATCAAGTAATTATTCATTTCCTTTCGGAACGTTTCGATATCAAAGTTTTAGCGTTACATGCGACCTTGACACTATCAGTCACTCCTCATCTGTCACTGGGAACGTTGACATGCGATGTTTGACCGAGGGGAAGATAAAGGGAAGAGGAAAGGAAGGGACGAAAATTACTTAATTACAACCAGTGTTATGTTAGATCAAATCCGCTCTTTCGGTATCATAAGACAGGAGGGGAAGAGGGGGTGGGCACGCAATAATACCGTTCGTTTTTCACACGTTTATAACTCGCGACTCTTTTTCCTTCCGGCGTGCCTCCGACAATTCTCGTTTTTTTGGGTCAGCAGAATACTGTCATTACAAAATTAAGTGTTTACACGGGGTAATTAGGTATTAAATGTGTTTGGAAAACCGAGCATGAAAGCATTCTTCACCATGAGACATTACTCTGACACGCATCCTGCATTATTACTGTTTAGATATAACGTTATTCGATGAGCAGTAGCCTTCAATTGACCAGTAGCCAAAATGTTATCTTACATTTCGATGGTTTAATTACAGAAAAATAATCTGAAATTAAATAGTCGCGGCTGATGATGACACC
Organism: Bemisia tabaci; assembly: GCF_918797505.1. Classification (NCBI taxonomy): domain Eukaryota; kingdom Metazoa; phylum Arthropoda; class Insecta; order Hemiptera; family Aleyrodidae; genus Bemisia; species Bemisia tabaci. The sequence goes on along the minus strand of NC_092797.1, from coordinate 19,569,916 downwards.
TGAGGCGTTGAAACGCGTCCTCCGTAAAAATCAAAGTGTCAGGGAGTTGCACTGAAGAGTTGCTACTGTTCCCAACCTTGGTTTGAATTTGGATACAATCTTAGATATTCCTTTTACACGTAATACATATAACCGACCTATACTAAAAGATAAAATTTTTATCATTTATGAATTGTGATGCGAATCATCACGGACTGAACTAATACACCTGAATCTCCATGCAAACTACCCTGTTCTGAAACCCAATTTTGACAAAAGGAGAAAAGCAGTCTCTGTAAAATCTTAAAAATTTTTGGTTTAGGCAGGCTCGTCAAGAATCAAAATCCATCAAAGTGAATTACACACTGGAAAAAAGAAAAAGTTCGGCCATAGTGACTGAGCTTTGATTCATATTGAGCATTAAAATTTTTTGTTTCAAGTAACCGAAGTTATCGATCATTGACACCGAATTTTGGTGCGAGGTATATGAACTTAAGTTCTGTTTCAGTGACCAAAAACTATACAGTGTCAGACCTGAACCGAAGTTTTTTTCTTTGTACATTGTAAGAAGATAAAAGGAAGCATCGCAATTATTGCGTACTTTCCCTGCGTTAAAATTCCTGTCAAATGTTTACAAATTAGTTGCTTGTAATTTTTTTACTCTACATCACTTATTTATATCGCAACTGTTTGAGACCCACAGTTCTATAATCATACGCAAAAACATGCCTCCTCCTTCTCTCTTACCCTCTACTGCCTCAGCCTACTCTTGCTTATGCGTCAATCTTGAATTTTTCTTCATCCTTTTTATTACTTTTCTTATATGCTGAATTTCTTCCTATTTTTTGTTTTGCTTTTTTTCTCTCACAAATTTTAACATTGTTTTCATAATAAGTACTATTAATGAGAATGTAGGAAAATTAGAGGGAGCGATGGGAAGGGGGAAAAAGTGATGAAACAAATGGAATGAGACAGACGGCTGGGTTGGAGCGATCTGTTGGCGGATAAAGTTCAATCACACCAAGTTTGTGGCGTGTATTTTTTGTACACCTACGTCACGCGGTGCTAGCGTGTTCTCGGACCTGGGTCAATATTCTGGACAGAGGTGCCGATAAAGATAAAACGTCAACCAACTCTCTTTTCCCGCCCTCTCTTTCTCCGCTCCCCCCCCCCCTCTGTTTGTTTCCCCTCTACAATTAACCTCAGTCATTACGATGGACAATTTTCAATATAAGCACCTCATCGCTTCGTAATGGAAAAATTTAGTGTCAGAGACGAAAATATTACACAGCGAAGAGTAAGGAAATCAACTTGATTTTGCGTTTGGACTTCATCTTGCAATGAGGAACAATTATTTTTGGTTTACCCAAAAAAAAAATACCCATCTGCGTAGGAAACCTAAGGGCACATAGTATATTGCTTTTAAAGTAATCCAGAAGTAGTGCCTCCCCATTGCAATATGGGAGGCACGTACGGGAGACTCTCTTCCAGTTGCAATATGTAGTACATGAAACTTTACTATCTGGCGCTATGCTTGGGATAAATTAAATCTAAAGCATTTTTCAAAGCTTGTCCTAAATTATGCACCCAAAAGAGTCGAATTTAGTCAAGTAAGATGAGAAAAAATGCGTCGCGATGAATATCTGAAATTATTGAAGTTACGTCATATTATGCACGAAATATCAATGCACCATGGAAATGCAATGGAAGGCGCATGGAATGGTATCTCACTAGAGACAATAGACAATAGGATTCTTGGTCTGCTGTATGGACGTTCTGAGTATCACGGCTCTGAGTATCACGGCTCTGAGTTACCGGATGAACTGTATTTTAAACATGTCATTTAATGGGAAGGAGGGGGACAAAAGAGATAAAATAAGCATGAAGTAGAAAGAGGCTGAAGAAAAGAAAAGTGAGAAGCGGAGGGAAAGGGAGTGGAGAAAAGAGAATGAAGGAGAAGGCAGAAGAAGAAGGAAAAAGAAAGAATGAGAAAAAGGGAGAAAAATATAAGAGAGGTAGAAGAAAAGAGAAAGAAGTGGAAAGGCTGTATCATATCAAAATAGCATACGTTCATAATTCACAAAAATAAGTACTTTCCACCAAGCGGGAGGATATTGTAAAACTTCATTTTAGTTTGCCTTCAATTTTTAGTGCAGGCAACACGAGCTCCCAGGTGGTCGAATAGTAGTATCATCCCAAAGTAGCATGCTCACTCGAGACGCTCACAAATGGGAGATTTTTACCGGACGGGAAGAGGTTACTTTAAAGTCATTTCAGTTTGCCTTCAATATTTCGTGCAGGCAACACAAGCTCCCACGTGGTCCAATAGTGGTATCCCATATACTTGTCAGATGTCTCTGTCTGCGTTTTGCAGGTTGCTTCTCGTAAAGAATGAAATTATTTGAGTCCATGTTGCAACCTTGGAGTGGAGATACGCTCCTTCGTGCTGGGAACGACGTTTTGCATATCCGTAATTGAGTTCTGTAAGTTAATCTGTGCAACATTTAGCCACCAGAAACTAATATTAAAATCAGTTTTCGTTAAATTGATTATGGGCCGCAATTTGGGGGAAAACAGCTCGTCTCTACCATACGCATCGAGGGACCAGAAGCGAGTGCATGCATCTCAGCATGGAGCGCACTGCCTTGCCAAGAAAAACGCAGTATGAACATTTGCAGGTTGCCAGATTTCCCATGACAAAATGTTTATTTTCAAGGAAATGTATAAGTATCTCCATTTGAAGTTTTAAGCTACTTTAGATTGAAGTACGATTGAAATCCTCTGAAAAATTAGAAGAAAAATATTCAAAAGTTTCCCCCAAAAATCGTATTTGCTGAGGAAAATTTGGCAACGTCTTAAGGCTCATACGGCGTTCTTCCGTAGTACCAGAGCGCACGCATACGGTTTCAGAGGGTGAATATAGTCTACGCGAGCGTAAATGAAGTGTGAATGAGCGTTGAATTAGCCTCCCCGACTGCACGACCGCAGGTTCCTTCGTTTGTCTTCGAATTATTTTTGGTTTCAATTGGATTATGAATGAATTCAATTTAATCTCGAGTCTCGCGGAAACGCACGACCGACAATTACCCCGAAAATTATTTCTCAACAATACGTCTCAGTGGGACATCGGTGGATCCATCGTTTATCCGTTAATCGAGAAAACGTGTATTCTCGAGGAAAAAGAATGAAAGTCAGATTTTCCCACAAATAAAGGATTGAAATCAACTGTCGACCCAGAGGAAGCATTTGACGGTGATTTATACCTATGAGCAATGAGTATCTTCACAATCAGGTAAGAGAAAGAGAGGTTGTTCGTCAAAACTTAAAATTTCTTCTACCTTTCATCGCATGGTATATCAGTTTCGTTTATTTCTTGCCTACATTAAGTAAATCATTGATGATTTGTATACAGGATCCTAGAAGCACTTAAAACTTTGGCGCCCCGTTTGAACCGAAATTTTTTTTGGCAGTGAATATTAAACTTGTCCGAACGTTTAATCGTTTGAAAAAGCACGTGGGTGATATTAACCACCACGTTAAGCGTATATACCTAGACATCCTCTACCTCAGCTTCGAAAGTAAGGGAAGAGCAGAGTTTGACCTTCTTCCTGCACATTTATATCAGCTAACAATTGGACCCAAGCTGAGAAAATTAAGGTTTGCATTAACGTTATTAAGTGAGGTAATCCATCCTCTTTCCCCGAGGATAACATTTTGCTGATGTTGGATGACCAAACTAAACGCTTTAGCTAATCGTGCTATTTTTGCCTGCCTATTCATGAGACACAACCATCATAACACGATTTCTGTGAAACATGCTACCGACCTAACATATTCAAAAACCTAATAGCGGCTTCAACCAGTCCCTTTATCAGCGAGCAACATGTGAAAAACAAAAATATGCATGCAAGTTGTATCGGATAAAAGAAAGGTTCTTTTTTCCTTCTTCCTTCGGAGGGTGAATTCCAAAACATCTCCACCGTGTTATTTTTAAAGGGGCCAAATCCGCCTTGATGCGGTCCTCGACATAAAAAACAAAACCGTTACCACGTGTTACCACCGATTGTTTTGAGACATTGATCGGGTGGTCAGTAGTTTCTTTTTGAAACAAATGCAGGGAGGAGAACATAATAGCTCCTCTTGCCGGGGTCTGCGCACAAATAATGGGTCACACACGTGAGAGAGAAGCAAGTCCCATCAACAGCTCCAAACTGGAACCATTATTGTGTTTGGGAACCACATGGCCACAATGTGGTTGCACAAAAGACGGTTGCCGAGTTAGTGACATTTTACTTCAACAGTAGTGTTTGATTTAACTTTCTCTTTTCCCAACCACCCTCAACGACCAACAAAAGAGCCAACGGCACCCACCGAGCTTCGTTGCGTTCCGCCCGGAGATAATCTTCTTTTTCTTACCAAAGCATTTAATCGTGAAATATGCGTGCATCGTACGCTGTTGTGTGTGATCCTTTTGGTAGCTCGGAGAACTACTTGAAGCATCTACCTGAAAGTGGTTGACCTTTCACGCTAATTAAAAGGCTGTGAGTGGTGCACCTCGTGCGACTCAAATCGGTAGGAAAGGAAACACAACGGACCGAAGAGGGTTAACGTGGAACGAGATTTCCGTAATCTTTAAAATCACAATATTATCGATTAGTTGCCGATGTTTACCGTCGACAACGGAAAAGGAGGGAGACGGAAAAATAAAACATTAAGATTGAAGACATAAAACATTTTCACGGTTCCGAGTCATTCATGATCTAAAAAGTAGAGTCGGAGCACCAGCACCTATGAAGCCCAAATCTTGGGTGGCCTTGCCGAGGAAACCCATGTACGAATAATTTCTATTGGACCTGATACCTTAGCCATTAACACTGATTTTTAGGCCCACCCATTAAAAATGGACCTTTCAGACCATGTAAAAATTCAAAACCCACGAGGAAAGTTTTCTTATTAACATAAAGAGCGCTTTAAACATTGTGGTGCATCTATGATGAACTCACGTGAAAAATATTATCACAGTTACTGTCAGCTCTCTAACTTGCAACATGTTCATTATTTGTCACAGTTTCTCCTTACATTCTCCTGGGCTGAAGTCCATGATTTGTGCGGCTATCGACATGTAATAGTCCTTAGATGAGCCCACAGCCCACTCTATCAAGATTTTGGAAATATGACCCAGGCTAGTTATAATTATTCCATGATAAAGTAGTGAATTCTCTTATTCAAAATATGTAAATGTTAATTTTTGTCACAGTTTGTCCTGAAGATCTATCGGTGCGATTTTCATGATTTTTGCGGCTGTCGATAGGCAATAGCTCCTAGATGAGCTCACTATCTTTAGAATAACTTGGATTGAACATGGATTAGAGGGCGAATGCGAATGCGGCCGAATTCCCCTTGTGAATTTGGCCGCGTAGAGCACAAGAGGCGTACCCCCTAGTTATATAGGTAACATTTTAGTCAATATACATTGCTCGCGTGCACGTGAAGGCTGTCATAATTGTTTTTACATCCTCTCCAATCTTTTCGCCCTTGCACATTGCTACCTGTCATTGGTCATTTTGTTACTATAAATTATATTTGGTTTATAATTGGAGAATTTATAATTGGTTTATAAAATTATCAGAATACAGGAATCCCCTTGCGGACTCCTGCATTCTGATAATTTTTTAAATAACTTTTTATGATTTTTTCACCACCACATCGATAGCTGAAGTTTGAAAATGCGCATTCCAGATTATACGACATTGTAAATCTTCGCTCATGTTTTATCCTTTGTCGGGGCTAAGTGTCCATCTGTAACCATTGAAAGTTTTGGTAAATATTCTTCAGTTATTCTAAAAAATCACACAAGAATGTGAGGAAACATTTCATCAGTTTTTTTTTTTTGAAGATACAATTTAATCGGAGTTTTTTTAAATGTTGCAACTAGGTATGCATTTTTGCTAATTAGTCATCGATATTTTCTTTCTTTCTTCATGGCAACATAGAACCATTCCGATGTTACTAGAGTATTGTGTGGCTTGTGGCAGCGTCAAAGTGTGCCACCAAAATCTTAGACTAGTATGTAAAGACGGTAGAAAGAGGACCTGATGAGTGCTGCGCTCTGCCGCCCCTCTTTGTAACTACGAAGTGGGTTGTCTCGCCGTTGAGCACACACAACACGAACGTATTATGTTATGACTCTGTAGCGGGCCATACGCCCTGTGCATCGACATCCTTGAGTGAATTTTGTTCTCTACGTGCCTTCCTCTTTATTCCCTATTTATTCCATTCCTGACAAAATTTGAGACGAAGAATCTGTGAAATATTTTCCAAATAACTCCTATTCGTTCCAGTTCATAATTTCTGGCTATTCACTGTTAGGATTGCGTTTCAGGCTACTCGTGGATGAGGTAAAAAAGATTTGGTGTCAAAATCACTTCTAAAATCCACTCTCTCTTGAAATCCTAACAGAAAACAATGATTCCAATAAACCATCGGGAAAAACAATGCTTCCACTATTTTTAATGCAAACTTATGTGGCTTTTCTCACGTATTTTAATTTTTTTTTTTAAATTCTTACCGAAAATCCGAAATTGAAGCTACACGCCTACCTAACACCTGAAGTTTAAGTCCAAACTTTAGACACTGGGACTTGATAAGAAGGTTTTCTGTCAAAATTTTCAGAAAAACCACCTGAACCACTATTGAGCACTCTTCAGTCTGTTTCTCCTTAACCCTAAGCTGACAATTTCTCATTTCGTTGTTTTTCTGACAAAAGAACGTAACCCCATCCCAAGGTTGCAAAATTGACTCAAACAATTTAATTTTTTACAAGAGTATACCTCTGCGATTTTGGTTCAAAAATTTTCTGATTATAATATTAGAAGGAAAATAGGTGAAATTTTTAGTTTGAAATATCTAAGATTATTCTGGTAAACGTGCAATCTGACCGAGAAAATTAACAGCATTGAAATTGAGTTACGTGCTTTCGTACGACGATTCGTTTTACGACGATATATCTACGATAACGTGTGCTATTCGCTATAACATGTATCATTTATCTTAGAGTGATTCAAGACACAGATGACCTTCTTAAGACGAATGGACGATTTTAGGTTTCCGATCGTTGATTCGGAATCTAAAATGGGCCGATCCTACCGCGGAAATCCAGGATTAGGCCCATCAATAAGGATCGCGGGGGGATGGGGTCATAGGGTCGCCGGTTTTTGCGCTAATAGCTGCGGTGGAAAGGGCACCGAAACTCGGACCTCACAGATTGAACTCGGGGCGGTGAAAACGTAAATCGTAGGAAGAGGCCGTTGTTGTGTGAAGTCGCAACTTTGTTTGCCCTCTTTTGACGTCTATTTCCCGTCGCGACGCACCTGAGTCGAAAAGTGAAACGCATCAACCTAAGCCCCAAAAAACTGATGAGCTTCGAATCCCACGCTGAGTTATAGTTTTAAGATCTCAAGACTTTCTCTCGTTTCGGTGGCGGCGGTGGACGCACAGGTAGGAATTAAAAGATATCAATTTGTGGGTCGCTGCCTTTGGTCGAGGTCGGGGCTCGGATAGGAGCCGAACGTGTTGGACCATTGTTGTTGTGGCGAAAAGGGATGAAAAAAAAGGAGCGTGTATAAATATAAGAACGAGAGCAGCCCGAAACAGTGGGGTGGGTATAATTAAGGAGTTCCTGGCGACTACTCTATCTGTCACGATGCTCCTGGCGAAAGAAACAATGGGCCCCGAACGCATAAACTTCTCGACACGCATCCCGATTGTTCGTTCCTTTACATGATTTTTCAGTTTGGGATGTTGACACACTTACCTAATTTATTGGCTGGGTAGTTTGGGGCGTTCCGGGGCTCTGAGCCACCACCAGATTTCAGGACCAAAATCAGGATCCGAGCCAAGTAAGATCAGCGTATCGGCCGGGATGACGTTCGAGACAAAGACGGTCGGAATATAAACCCCTTCGAACACGACCCATGGTCTCAATAAATTGTAGAGAGCACTAGCTTGACAGTATTTCGAGACGACTGGAGAAATCTCTTGCCTGCCGGACTTTTTTTTTTTACTTCTCGACTGCGTTGTGTAATTATACCTAAAAGCGTGTAAAATGGATATCGGAGTCTCGTCAATCATGTCACATTGCACACTGTGTTGAGATAAAAATGGGGAAGATCGTGCAATCAGTGTTGATCTAGAATATCTGTAAATTAAAAGAACCAGCGACGCACCCATCCTCTGGTGACATTGGCTTCCGGTAACTCTAATAAAATTGTGGACGTCAACGGAATTTCCTTCAATCGCAATAAAAACCAGGGGAAAGTCTACAATTGGTAATAATAACAAATCTATCTTTGAAGAAAGCGAGATCTTGTGTTTTTACTAAATTGGATTTGCAGAATTTTGATCGGTGATAGAACTTGCGGAAGATTTGGGAGGAGCATTTTATCCATTTTTAATGTGGAGAATTCTTCCTAGATTTTATTTTATTACTTCCAGAATAGATTTCTTTCTGCAGAGTAAAAGTTTTTAAAACATTATGGAAAGCTTTTGAGATGTTTGCAACTTTACGAAATAACACTTCCTGAATAAAGGTTCCGTTGAATGTTTGAAAAATTCTTTGTCGATTCGAGCAATTTTAAATGGAATTGGCAAATGCAAAAGGTTGTGAATGTTATTATAATAAATTGCAAACAGAAACGAGTCTATTTTTATTGAGTTCTCTGACCGCTACGTTTTGCAGTCAAAGGCTTTTCAATGTATTTTAAAGAAGGAATACAATTTTTTTATCATCTTCCTGGCCTTCGTAGGTGCCTCAGATAAATTTGCCTGTAAAACTGTTGTGTATGTATAAAATTCACATTTTCGATATCTAGAGAACCGTCTCCCGCAAATTGAAGTTAGACGCCAAACTTTTTCCAAACATCTAGAATCGAGGTGTCAATCGAAGAGTCCTTAAGTATGCATTAAACATCTTAATCTTTTTGATAAATTTTTAATACTTGCTTTGTCTAAGACCTGCAAAGGCTATATCAAGAGACCAGCAATCAGCTTACGAAGAACAGTCAACCCTTGGGGGGGATTGACTTTAGCTACCACCCAACCTAACCTTCGTGGGAATAATTCTTAATAGTCAATAGTTCGTAAATATATTATTATGAGTATGGCCAAGTTTCAGAGTCGCAAACATCTGCTGAATCCTGAACATTGATGTAGAAATGTTGTTTTGAGGCATGGAACAGAGCGCGTGGTATTATTCTTGAGACGCTCGAAATCTCACTCCATTAGATTGATTAAAATTTCGAGTAAAGATCTCGCTGTTCAAATAGGTTGCCTCAGGCATGAGAAAGGATGTCTGAAATCACAGGCTTACTCGATATTGTCTCTTCTACGTCGCGTCGTCACTACGGCACATCTAAGTTTAGTCCCTCTAAGGTAAGAGCCTAACTTAATCATAGCTTGAGTCCTGAAAATGATGTGTATATACGGGCGACAAGGCTCACCCCATATTTCAGTTACGTTTTTACATCAAAGGACAACGGTATGTGGTTGCTACCATCTCAGTTGGTTTGCGACTTCAAAGGGTTCCGCATCCAACTTTTAAATCAGAAAGCAAGAGTATGAATCTCGGAGATAAAGAGAATATTAAATGGCTGCAGAGGGATAATGTCGTAGTCTATTTTTCCGTTCTCATAATCAACAAGAGTGTTCTCTTGAATTAATTATTATGTTAAAGATCTGCTAATTAGGCTGATTACGAGTATGAGTTCCGAGTTGGGAGATTGCAGGGGCAATTTGCGGAAGTTGCGTTGTTTCTGCTAATATCACTCGGATTTTTGTCATTGCGAGGCAACATTAACGATTTAAAAGCTCTCGGATTGCAATGATAACTTTTGAGTGACTAATTAAACACAGTTTTAAATATTAACCTCTCCCCCATGTTTATAACGTCTCATCAGTTATTTACAAACGACCCGCGCTTGATTTTTAAGGCTCCTCGTGTAATAGTGAATTCATACTGTCATGTATGTTTCTTAATTGCCGGAGGGACTTAATATTTGCAGAAAGAACGCGAATAGAATATGGAGCTCTTTTAGCCAAATGTTTAGTCACAAATCATCAGCTTTTTCATGCTCCCTCGTTCAATGCATGATGTCTCATTAAAATTTTTAGAGGAACTTTTTAGTATAGTTAGATTTCATTCTCTAAAAATTTGCCAATAAATTACAGTAATGAAATCTCCTTAAGAAGTAATTATTTGCAGAAGCTCTAATGATAAGATTTGATTAGAATCATCTAATTCAGTTCTGTCCTCCCAAGTAGCAAAAGCGATATTTTGAAATTAAGTCTCGATTTTCTAAAAATTATTCAGCAATAAAATCGCTGGGATCATCAGCGTCTGAGCGATTATCCTCGATCTTGTCGAAATTTTCTCTCTATAAACTCGGGTTCGATAAAACCGAAATTTTATTTCAATTTATCACCATTTTTTCTTCAATGATATTGCGGTAAATCGCCGTCGATAAAATCGCGATTTCATTGCAAATTATGCGATGAAACTGCAATTTTTCATCCGATAATAGTGCAATGATTCGACGTCGATAAAATCGCAAGACATTCTCCGATCAAGTCGCAACTTACTTCTGCTACTTGAGATACCTTTATTCAGCTCTTTTATTAAATTGATTTTACCCAATTTTGAAGCAGAAAATTCATCTTGCTGAGTTTCACGCTCAACTCAGCAAAATATTTGATAACTAGTATGGCCGCAGGAGACCTCTTAAAATAGGACATATTTCTGTCAAACGGAACTATGTGCATTTAGACATGAGCCCTGAGACCCATAAGAATACATGTATAACAGGGCTCACGTCATAATGCACGTAGTTCCGTTTGATAGAAATACGTCCAATGAAACCTGGCATATGTCTGAAAGGGCAAAGTATCTGCGTGATTAGTACCCTACTCAGAGGTTAAATTAATTGCTCTAGTTAATCATTCGCGAACAAAATTCACGACCCTCGAATCCTGCTGATCAATGTAAAATCCAACAACACCAACAAGTCCGAGTCGAAATCGGGACGATTTCAAATTTCGACAAATATGAAAATAATGAGGGGCATTCCGCGTCGAGCGAAATCGCCCGTGCGAGCAACAATGCCGCGACGGGGCGTCCCTCGGCCCCCGAGGAAACAAAGATTGAATCATCTCAAGGAGGAGGAAATGCAACATTTGGTGTTTACAAAGTGTAACAAACAGTTTATAATAGTCAATATTGTCGCCGCGATCGGAGGGTCGGATTTCGGGGCAGGACCTAATGATCGCGCGGAATCGGGGGTCAACCATGACCGGCGACAATCGAGGTGACCGCTCTAATTAATTTGACCCATAAATCCTGCTGACCCCTGGTAGTGGTCCTCGGGTTCCTGAAAAACTTGGCGACGGCCCCGGGACACTACCTGCTGCGATCCGGAGTGAGATAATAAGCGGTGCGTGTTGCCGCTCTGCAAATGCATCCAATCTATTCTATTGCCTTCTCGAGGCGGCGCAATTTAGCTCATTAGCCGCCTCGGTGCATATGCTACCGAGCTAAGGAAATTCGCTTTGTAAACCCTTAACTGTTGCCAAATTTCCTCTAACAAAACCCGATTTCTCCGGAAAATTAGCAGGGATATTTCCTTCGATTTTTCAGAGCTTTTTGTTCGCACTACTATCTTAAACATCTAAAAATTTCAAGGAAAAGTACGCATAACTTTCTTTGAAAATAAATATTTTTCGCGAGGAGATTTGGCAACATTGGAATGCTCTTACGGCGTTTTGACTTAGCACGGGTGTATGCTGCACGAGGGGTATGACTTATGCCCGCTCTCCTTGTTGATTGAACAATAACTCTCTAAAACGGTTAATTGCGCCCACTTCTGATGTCTTTATCTTTGCGCTGGCCACAGTAGCAACTATAAGAGTGCAAAACGCTCGCTAGCAGTGAAAGGGCCAATCCGCGTCCGGCGTCCGGGCTTTTTGCCCCCCCCTCCTCCCCCCTCCACCCTCCCCCCCGCACGAGGCCGCTGAGAGCCCTCATCTCCCGTCTTGTTGCCTTTCAGGGCTAATCATCGGCGGGTAGGTCCTTGTCCTTGCCCTCGGCCTTCATTATTCCTCTTTTCTTTTCTTATTTGGACGTATTTATGCTGGAAGGAACTATATAACACGCAAACCCTATGCACATACTTCCTTTTAGCATAAATGCGTCATTTGTTTCCTTTCTGATGGACCACTCGGCCACTCGCCACCACTCGAACCTATATCCTGGATCTCGGCGTAAATTAGCACTCTACTTGCTCCAGTCGAGCACCGGATTGTTCCAGCTTACTCGTTGATGCATCTTCAACGACGGGATTGGACCGCGGTTTGGGAAAAATCGAGGAACAATGGAATCGTGATTTGGTGTGGGGGCGGAGCAAGTGGTCTCCTTCAGACACTTTTTCGGATCACTCCATGAAGGAGGATTTCCCGTAAAAATTCGTTTTGATTCTAGGTAGCAATCCTATGTTATTTATGTCATGCAGTCGCTCTTATCCATTAGAGCGACGATTGAAATGGTTGGACGGTTACGTTACATTTTTCTTCGCCAAGGCAAGACAATAGCGAAGGATTATACTCATTCATAGAATACAATCATGAATTATGGAAACGCTGATGCAAATAATGTAGGACAGACCATAATTTGGTAGTTTATGAATAGTCCCAGACATCTTCATAAATACAATCAGAATGAATACTTTCTGTAGCAGGTCAGGATTTGCCTACTTGCCGCCCATGGGCAGCCTGTATTTTGCCGCCCTCTTCTCATTCGTTTTGAAACATCAATAAAAACCATCAAGTGAACTTGCCAGCGGGGGAAGGATGGGGAAGACGCGTTTACTTGTGTTGGACACATTTTTGGGAAAGCCCTGTCAACACTACTCGCAAAAGTTCACGGAAGTTAAGTTCCGTAAACCTATCTCTGTGTGGACAAGGCCTTCTTTTCATAAAAAATGAACGAAAAAATTATGAAAGAACAAACATAAATAAAGTTTAAATGATTTTATTTTCCGCCGCCGCGCCGCGCTGACAGCACCGTGTCTGGCGCAATGCGTGAAGTATTCCGACCGTCTTGTAGGCGCTATGCGTTTCACGCTGACCGCACTGTCTTTGGCGCAATGCGTGCAGTATTCATGCATTCTTGTAGGCGCTATCCGTTTCACGCTGACTGCAGTGACCGCACTGTGTATGATGCAATGCGTTAAGTATTCATGCACTCTTGTAGGCGCTAATATGTGTTACATGCCAACCGCCGCGCCGAGGGCTTCTCCTTTTCATCTCAAGTCCTCGTCATCATTTTTCTCTAATGCGCGCCGTTCCAGGCCAAATTGCGTGTTTGGTTTCTCTCTTAACTCGACTAATTAAAGGTGCTGTCTCTTATATCACTGAAAGACGACAAAATTAGAAGTTTCTCTACTCTCAGGAAATGGGAGATTTTGTTGATTTTTCTCGTTTGTAATTTTTTTTCTAAATTCGATTTTTTTTATACCTTTATTTAAAAAAATTGCAAAATTTGTCGCCCCCTAGATTTGCCGCCATGAGCCGCGGCCCATGTGGCCATCCCCTTAATCCGGCCCTATTTAGTAGTTTTAGTTTCCTACTTCCCGGACCAATTGTGAGCGTATGTCATAAAACTACTACGCGCAACTATTCGTACTCCAGAGCCGTCCACATTGCCGCCATTGTTATTGAAGGCACACTCGACAGAATGAGGGACACGCTAAGAGAAAAATACCGTGTGTCCCTTGCCGGAACAGAGTGAAAATGATACAACTACCACACGCAACTATTCGTGCTCCTAAGCCGCTCAAATTTCCGTCACAGTAATTGAAGGCGAATACGACAGGATTAGAGACACAAAGTCCTCTCACAAGGTCCAAATGTCAGTAGTCTTGTACCTGCTTTTGGGTTTTTTTTTAAAATTTTTTTCAACATTTTCAGTTTAGATATAACTGGATTGCTCAAAGCTATCCAATTCAGAAATACGTTGAGCTCAGGAACGTCTCTTTAACACTGGAAAAAACACATTGGATCTAGAGTCCAAACTCTTGAAAACATTGATAAGAAAAAATACTCTTGACTCAATCGGATTCTTGCTTGAATCAAAACAAAATCCGCTTAAATTAAGAGGCTTGGTTCTTGATTTAAGCTCGATTCTGATTGAATCAAGAGTACTTTTCTTGTCGATGATTTTAAGAGTCTGGACTCTAGATCCAATGTAATTTTTTTTCCAGTGAACGTGTCGGCTACATTCGATAGATTTTCGAATTCAGGAGCCGCAGAGAAAGTCACCCGCGCTACGCAGAACACATCATCCATCAAGAAGTGGCATCTGCTGGCTCTTTATTTGCAATCAAACAGAAAAGCCGGCTTTCATCTCTTCCGTTAAGAGCGCGGCAAGACTCCTCCACGACCGACGAAATCGCAACAATACGAGCGAAATCTCGCCTGAAACAACGGAATCCAAAGGCGTCGGCGGTTCGGGGGAGCCACGGGGGTCGCAGAACAAAGCCGCGGAGGAGATAATAGTTGTAACTCCAACGTCGAGTGCCGACAGTCGCGGGATCGGACCGTCAAAGCGACCAAAGTCGAAAAGGACATCCATCGACGGATAAAAAGCCCAGGACGGAGAAGACACTCACGGGTGGTCCGCGTCGACAGCGCTCTCTGTCGGGTTTTTTGCGCTATTTTGTAAACAAAACCGACACGGAGTGAAGTGTCCGAGCCGCCCGCCCGGCACACTGATTTCAAGACCCGAATGAGTGGTGCCGCTCAATCGGGCAAAGAACTCCAGCGTAATTTTTTTGTGATTGTGAGTGTGTTTTTCTCCTTTTTTCAATTTATTATTGGAGTGTTATTGTGCGGGCTGAAGAGCGTAGTGTCCGCGCGAGGGATGAGGGGATGAGGGGTGGGTGCGGGCCAAGGGGTGGCAGAGTGTCATCCAAGTCACCTCCCTAATCGCCCCCCACCCCTCGTTCGTCATTCATCTGTGGATATTAGTAGGCAACTGTGGGCGCGCGCCGCGGACAAGAATTCACTCCATCTGTGTCCATCAGATTTCATGGTTATTGCCGCCGTCCAGGGGCTCTTGTCCATCAATTTCGTCACCCACCCCCGAAAATATGCGCCGAAAATATACGGCCTCTGGACATGAACGTTTTTTTACACGCGTCTAGTTTCCGGTAACCGTTTTTTCCCCCTTCGGTTATTAGTGGGACTTAGACGGCACATTAGATTTTACGAGTCTCCTTGTCCAAATTATGATGTGGAGGTCAGTTCATAACATAAAGTACAGCCTCGAATAATATTAAGTGAAAAAACGGGCCTAACTCGAGATGTAATGATTCAGCGGTACGCATAAACATTTTTCATGGCCGCCCCGAGTCTGTTTCGAAAAAATGTTCAATATAACAACACAACCTCAATTAGTTAGATTTTTTTGGTGTGATACCATAACTTACAGAGAAAAAAGATCCGGAATATTAAATATTTATTAGAGGCCGGGAGAAAATAATAATTAAGTAGTGTCATTATTCATATGAGAACGTTCTCATATTATGCCAATATCTATGAAGAGCGGTTTATCTGAAGATGGAGAGGACATGTTTTATTATTTGATACAGTAAATGCACCAATACCCTCATTATCAGCAACAATCGCATTCGTGGCTGAGGACAAACTTGTGATACAAATATTTCACCTTTCCAGTAGCTCTACGTGCATAAGCTTTGAAATGAAGGAAGAACATTTTTTGACCGTATTTTCCTCGTAATGTATCATAGAGGCTTATGTAATGCAAAATATGTGATGAATTACCGCTGACAAATGTGCTGGTTTTTTGCGCAATGATCGAGTTTCTTCTATTCTTTAATTTTTTTCACTAAGGAGTTTTTAAAATCTTGAACTCCAGCAACAATGCTTTTGTTGTTGTTGTTGTTGTTGTTGTTGTTGCTTACTTACGGCCGTAAGAGCTCAAAGGATATAATAATAGTTGGAGCAATAATAGTAGGAAGCAACATAATTTTGAACTATATTTATTGATGTCAATTGAACTATGCACAGTTCACCGTACTCTCTCTGCATATACGATGTACACTTTTAAAATAAATGAATTTCTTCTTAGGTCTAAGATTTTTAACTTAATCGGTGGACCAGTGATCAAAGGCACCACATTATTAGAGAGACTATCTTACAGGTTTGACAAAAACTCGTAATTTGGAATAAAAATCGCCAATTACTGACCGCAGCATAGTTTAGATTTCAACTACCCAGTGATTTTCAATATTTTTCCAATATCTCCAGCTGCAAAAATGCGGATTATGATCTTTGGAAAAACGATTTGCGCCATTCATCTCTCTATCAGATGGACCACCATTGTAATGATCCCAACGGCAACTCCTTTCACATTACTGCGAACCTCAATAGGCTTTCGCCTTTCAGGTTTAGTGAAAAAAGTGCATTATCGACGAATAAAGAGTTAAAATCATACTTTTGAATAGCAAAAATGACCCTCACACAAGTAGTGACCTCTGACCAAATGTCACCAAACCTCATTCAAAGAAATAAATGACTCCACCGCAAGTGAAACAGAAAGCAATAATGCGCCAGAACAGTATGAGCTTTAGTATCCCTGGGCAAGTCAAGAAACCAGAGCTCATGAGTTTTTCGGGCTTACCTCGTTATAAACTCAGAGCCTTCAAGTGTGCCCACCCCCACGGCCCATGTCACAAGGAAAGACCCCTCGACTCAAATGTTGTTTGAATTACTATCGGAGATCTCGACAATCTGCGACTTAGCCTCTTACTGCCGTGCTTGGGAAAAACGCCGTATGTGCCATCAGACGTTGTCAAATTTCCTTCGACAAAACACGTATTTCCCTGAAAATTCGTCAATATTTCTCTTCCAATTTTTCAGAGGATTTCGTTCGTAATTCGATCTAAAAAGTCTGAAAATTGCAAGGAAAAATAAACATAACTTTCTCCGGTAAAAATTGTTTTCTGAGCGGAAACTTGGCAACACTTGAAGTCTCTTACGGCGTTTTTACACAGCACGGCAACGTACTTCGTCAACGCGTGGTCACTACCACTCACAATCGGATATGACATCGATGGGCGTCGTCAAAACCGCGGCGGGCACCACTAATTTCTGAAGGGTCAGTTTCGACGACAGCTGGCCGGCCCGAATCAGAACCGGGATCGGAAAACCACGTGGGTTTCTGCGGGGACAATCTCGAGTATCGGCGCTTTTATCGCTGGGGTGAAAGAGACACTCGAAAAACAGTCAGATATTGAGCGGCCGACAATGAAGTACGCGCCGATTCGAGGGGGGCGGTTCTGAGTGGAGGCGAACTTAAATTGTGTGCACAGGTAAATTAGCCAAAATTACTCCGGTGAGCCGGAGGGAAGGGAGTGCTGTAAACGAGTGTGAATCGGTTTCCCAATCACTTCACGAGCGAGTCTCTCAGCGCCCTATTCCGTGCTCGGAATTTACTTATTACGGATTGGTTTTTCTTTTTATTGGATCTTGTTTTCCGCGGAGTGACGGTGTCGCTTTTGATCTCTTTGTCGTGCGTAGCGTGCAGGGACTAAGGAGAGACCTCTGGTAAACAAATTAATCCTTTTCCCCTTCGAAAAGGCGTCGTTTCAGCATCAACTTTTTAACCCTTTCTCCTCGAAAAGCTCTTTGCCTCTTAATATTCCGACAAAACATTAAAATCCGAAAGCAAAGTGATCGATCATGATTCTGTACTTAATGCACTACGGCATAGCACCAGAATTTACCCAGATTCAGGAAACTTTGAAATTTGTGTTTGACACGCTCACGACTCCTGTTTGAAATTTTGATCAGCAAACGATGGAGAGTTAAATAAATGCCAAAAAGCTTGTAATCGTAGTTAATATATTTTATTTTTATGCTGTAAAATAAATAAAAAAACGACAGGTATCAAATCGATATATTTGCATTTTTTATTCACTAATATTCAACTAGCAACTCTATAATCTTTGTCTCTTTCTTTTCTATGTTTTTTCAAAAATTAAGGAGAAAATAACTACCTCTGCATCTTGCCAGTCAACTCATAAAAAACGTAGTTTGATAAAGCAGTTACAGCAGAAGAAAGACCGAAGAAAGGGAAGAAAGTTGGCGGAATTATTTTTTTTTTGTTTTCATCAAATTTAAGTTGATGGTCCGCCATTCAAAAAAGTCGAGACCAAGAGCTTTTAATTGTGTAAGCAATGAGCCAGGTTAAAAAGAAGATCCAATTTATGCAACAATGTTTATTGCAGTTATTGCGCGCATTTAACTGTCTAATGAATGACAATGGAGGGGAGCTGATTACAAATTGGTTGATGACGCATATTTGAGGGATTAAAATGTAAAGGGACCGTCTTATAGATGCCTCGGATCGGACTCTAGAACAAGAAAAAAGGGCACCATTAACTTGTGTAGAGCTTCTTTTGTTTTAAATACTAATCTTTACTCTAAAAATTAATGATTCATTGTTTTAATAGCGTCATTCTCGCTCATTCAAGGAGACTAAAGTTAGCCCCGATGTTGGGTTATTTCTTTTTGCGCCACAATGGTGAGGGAAAAGGCTTCATCCCTTTTTACCAGAGCGATGTAAGAGTGAATAAAGAAGTGCAGTATGAATCAGAAGCATTTAAGGGAGTTTTTGACGATTTTAAAGATACCTACATGAAAAACTGCCCGACGTGTCGTTGCTCTCCATACAATCCGCAATTTCAAATTTTCGCATATCATGTCTGGCGTCAAATACTTTTTCCGACTTTTTAAAGACATATTGGGGGTGAAACTGCAAAGCACGTATATCAATTTTTGACAACTTTCTGTAATAAATTAATGTTTTAATGAGATAGTTTTGAACGTTATTTCTTGAAAACTTCCTGGTTTTCCCCACGTTGTGCAAGGAATACATATTTTGTAAACATTTTAAGGTCAGTTCGTCCTCCTTTTGATAAAATAAATGGAGCGAAGCTTTTGAGATACTGTCGGCGAGATACGCGTTTTTGCAGGTTCACCGTCGTTTTTGTGTACCCCAGCTCACACAAATCAAGAATTTCACTAAATGAATTTTGCAGAAAATGTTGGTTAGAACCCCTTCGCATTCATATTTACTGGCTTAAAGACTTGGGGGTCAAGAAGAGAAAAATATCCATGCGAATATTACTTGATTATTGCTATAATCGCCCGGAAGACCACAAAATATCGCCACCGCACTCATAATAAAAAGTATTATTTTCATCTCCTTTTATGAATAAATTAAAAACTTCAAACTCAAAAGAGGCGCTGATGAAATCATGAAAGAGGCTTTCATTTCTGAGAACGGGATAATAAAAGAGGAGCATCTTCAAGCAGCGAACGAAAATCTTTACGACTAATTTAACGAGTGCACGTTTTAATATCTCAACCCTTTCTCCTCCACATTACCGCAGAATAAACCCTAGGAGTAAAAAAACGGGAGGTTCGCTTTGAAACGGAATTCATTAGAGAAAAAAAGTCATCGGCGTCATGACAGGGACGTCATTAAACTGTTAACCGTAAGACTGCGAACTGTAATATTGACATGACTCTCCCGCTATAAGGGTTGGTGTTGGGCTATGTATTTACGCCTTAAATTATTCCAAAGAAAGCTCAGTTTTTTTAAAGTTAGACTGCACAGCTTAAGAAAGCGAATCCTTCCCACCCCACTATAACGGCGCCCTTCAGCGCGTTCTTCCTGGTGAACCGAGCCCAGAGTTGCCCATTTTGATGGAAAATCTGAATTTTTTCTAAAGTATCATGTGAGAAAATGTGTTAGGTTAAAGACTAAACGGCAATTATGAGCGTAAGACTGGGAGAATATCGTCATATGGCAGACTCCTCGGCAGGACCGTTTATTGAATTTTAAAAAGACATTCTTAAACTTATCTCGGCGACCGCGGGGAAGGATCAACCCTTTTTAAATCCTCACTTTACACCCGTTAAGTTTTATGATTTGTGGCCAGGCAACTCGCCTGTGTTGTAGTTATTAAAAAAAGATACACCAACACCCTCCTCCCCATAAAACACTGCACGGGGCCACCCCCACCCCCCACCCCGATCCTCATTGTCATCGTCGTTTTTGTTTGTATAAATTATCCTCGACCATTATGCCGAGCTTACGAAAGCATTAAATCCCACCAAAAAAGAAAGAGTGATTCACCCGGTTAATCCTCTCGTTAATCTAACTTCCGCCTTATATTAGCCTTTGACAACTCGGGCCCGAGTTAAAAACGAGGAGAAAAAATTGAATAATTTGTAGCGGCGCGGGCAGGTTGGTTCTCCCCTTTCCTTTCAGGCAGGTCTTACCGCGAGTATTTACCGAAGCTCCCTGTGGTCCTCCCGGTATCTGTTTTCAATCTCTCTCCACTCGACTACTGGGGTGATCACCAGGGCTTGAAATATCAACTGTGCAGCCGTGTAGGCGCGACTTGCCCTATGCCCCCCCCCCCTTTCCTCTCGTCACTCTAGCGTGGTTATTTTCTCTTTGAATAATGTGCGAACCGCCACGTCTAGGGAGAAACAGGTGCGCATTCTGGTCCATCAACTCCTGCTCAACATATAAATAAGTTGTTTCTTAAAAGGGGCCCGGAACGGGTGTGAATGAAGCACGACGAATTATTAATATTGCGGGGGAGGGTGTTGAGCTTAACTTCATTTGTAACGGACTCAACCGAATTTCATATTTTTTAATGCTCATTTTTTGACGGTGATGCAAATGGGTGAGGTAGACAGGGCCGTCCAAACTCATGGGCCTCACAGTATGGGCCTCCAGACAAACTTAAGTGACAGGCATCGTCAGGAGGGAAGGGGAACCCCCTAGCTGGAAAAGGGGGTTCCAGAGGCCCCACTTTGGAAAATTTTCAAATCTGAAGGTGTTAAAGATCCTTTTTTGAGCTTGCCTAGCGTAAATTTCATGCCTTTTGAATAGCTTCCCAATCGGAAATTTGACCTTGGGCAGATCGGAATAATATTGTGGCAACCTTAGCGAGATTGTGAGCATATTTCAACAGTAAGGTTGGCCTGAGAATCTTGGTACAATATACCATCAATACTGGATATATAACCTTAGTATTTTAATATTGCACCAATATTAGCAACATTAGAAATCCAACGTCAGGTGGTGCTCGGTGATTCCAAGATTGTCACAATGTTGTCACAATGTTGGTTATACAATATTGGTAAACTAATACTGTCGTAGAGTTATGTTTTCAATATTGCAGTAATATGTTAGTTTTAACATTGACACATTATTAAAAAAAATACTGAACATAGGCTTCTGCTTATAATATTGGCACAATATTGACACAATATTAGGAAAACAAAATTGCTAAAATAATATCGAGACGATGTTATCTCTGTGATACTGCGATATTGTTATTATGTTAACATTCAATTAACGTTAGAACAACAAACATAACAGGCTTCTGTTCGTAATATTGTCATAATATTGACACAATATTGGATATCTAAAACTGCTGAATTGATAGTATGCTAACATTATTTTTACAACATTGTGGTAATATTCGCACTTTAACATTGTCACAAGATTAAGAAAATAAACATTTTAGGCTTCTGTTTCTAATATTGTCATGAGATTAACACAATATTGTGCGCGGCGAGCACAATTCGACCGCGTTTGCTATTTCCGCCACCAGGGCGCGCTCGCCGCGGATCTGCCGTTGCGGTCCCTTTAAGGGCAAATTAAAGGGCAAAAACTGGGACCTTTCGCTTTTTGACGTAATAGGCACATGATCCATAGGCGTCTAACCCATCTTACCAATATTCTTAGGCCAAGGGCTCAAATGGAGCTTTTTGGCAACGGTCCGCGCGCGGCCGCCCCGTCAATGGGGCTGGTTCTCGTTTCGCCTGGGCAGTGCCCGTTACAAGTGGGATCCAAGTTGTATACTTCTGCCAGTGCAAGCAGCCAACAAAGTAGCTGGCTTGGAAGGTTCCTCGGCACTTCAATGTTTCGTATGCCTACATTAGGTATTGCGAAGCTACAAAATTTCTTCCGCTAGGACGGCAGGTAATACGTTGTTCTATTGCCTACCTTGCCTCAGAGGTAAGATTGGAAATCCAAGCTTGTCTCAGAGGTAAAATAAATATCCTGACAATACTATGGCAATATTTTAACATCAAGTCTATGGCAACATCATGATCACAATATCCGCTGAACAAGCTTGGAGCAATATTATTAACATAATGTTGTCACAATATTGAATATCCAAGTTTGTTTCGGAAGTAAAATAATGTCCCACCAATATTGTGGCAATATTGTCAGGATAGGCTTGGAGCAGTCTTACAAACCTAACCTTGGCACAATCTTTGGGCTCAAGCTTGTCCCAGAGGTAAAATAAATGTCCTGCTAACATTGTGGGAACATTAACAAGATAAGCTTGGCAACTCTATTCAAATGTGAAAAAATGTCATACTAAGCTTGTACCAAGGTCAAATTTCCGATTGGGTTAGGAGAGTGGACTCAGGATAAGTTGACATTTGAATTGAAATGAATTTTAAGAGGGAGCAAGAATTCAAGATTTTTTGCATTGATTGTGAGAAATGCTGAGATAACTCCTCATTCAATCGATTCATTCTCATTCAATATTTTAAGGTTGTTTTAAATTACATCAAATTTTCCATGTAAAGTGAATCAAAATATTGGTTAACTATTTCAAACGCCACCATTTCGAGGAGAGAAGAATGACTTGTCTCCCCGCCCCCCCCCCCCCCCCCCCCAGCATTCAGCATCCCTCTCCGAAGTTTTAGTTTGACGCGCGATTTGACAAAACTCAAAAGAGGGTGCACCATGCGGTCCATAGATTGACGTATGTTCGGAAACACCCAGCCACGAAACAGGAAACTAAACGTCAGGGTACAGAGCCAGAATTCCGAGAGGAAAAAAAACTTAACCGGGATCGGGGGGGGGGGGGGCAGAAAAAAAGAGGGAAAGTTTAAAATAAATGATTAAAAGTACATGTCTAGTAACGAGTCTATTGTCCGTCCGTCGCCATGCACAATCTCCGTTAATTACCGTGACCAGTTTTCAATTATTACCACCGCCGAGGGGCTTTTCCAGGCGAAAATAAATAAGGGGTCGCACCGACCAGGAGCCGAGGGGAGGGGGGCGGCGGCGGAAGGGGGTTGGAATTAGCGGCGCATAGCCGTGGCTGCAAACAAATTTCCTACGCATTTACATGAATTGGACGTATGTATGCTAAAAGGAACTATGTCCATAGGGTTTGCATGAGACATAGTTCCTTTTGGCAAAAATTCGTCCCGTTGCAGACGACTCATCCCGGAAGCCTCACCAGGGGATGAAAGCCCCGGTCCAGGATGCGATTCAGAGGTGAAAGTGGACGTGGGGGCTGTCACTTTGTATCGAGTATTCAGTATACAATGTTGCAGTTGCACTCTTGATTATTGGTCACCGTCCGCGAACATCCCCAATACGCGAAAACGGCCCAACTCCGTAAGGGTTGCATTGGCGTTGCGAGGTTTTTGATGGCGGAACACGCTTCGCCACCCCCAGATTGGCCTCAACGCCAACGCTGTGTCCGCATTATCAAACAAATCAACAAGTGACGTTTCAGCCGTGTTCCGATACCGGACTTCTCTCCACGGAGAAAGAGACTGGGATGGGAAATAAGCCGGATTTCGCTCGCTTTAATTTGATTTCCCCGCGCCGAAACTCATTGTTTCCCTATTATGTGTCTTCAATCAAACTCACCGTGGCGTAATTAAATTGAAGCCTTTTTAACGCGGCTCTTCGATATTTTTCACCGCTTTCAGCTCGCTCATGGGGTGTTGGGTGTATCGATGAGCTTTTTACACTACGGCACCAAGGGATTTAACCTTCAAAAACAGTGCGTGATGAAAGGAGAGGAAAAAATTAGATTTCTAATACAGTCGAGTTTTAGATTTCACATTGGTCGTAACAGAGCCTTCTCATCGCAAGAAAACTTTTTTATAATTTAGGTACTACTTTTTTATGATTTACAATGATAGACTCGTGCAAATAGACTTGATTATAACAAGAACCTGCTATTAACCGTGCAAAAACCGTAAAAAATTTTCGCTTATTTTAAATTAAAGTAAATGGTCAATGAACAAAATGTTTTTCCAAATCGCGCGGTGCATCCTAAGTATGGAAGTAATACACAGCAACATTTTTCATCTTTTATTTTTTTATTTATTCTTTTTCGCTGAAATATCGTGGAGCTTTGAGACGCCACTTTAAAAGTGGAGCTAATATTATCAGGGAGCCAAATCCAAACTGCCGAGAGAACTCGGCACCACAAACTCTGGAACATAGAGGAGTTATCCACATCTCATGCTGCGCGCGAAACAGGACATGAAAGTGTCGGGGATCTAAATCCACAATGAAAATATTTGGGAAGAGGAGTCAATGTAAATCCCATCGCATTCCGGGCCAGGAGGGACGAGCCGAAAAACGGAAGGGGTCCTTCCCTCGCGAGAGAAAATCCCTCGCTCTCCGCCTCCCAAGGAAAAAATGAGAAAACGACGAACACGGGAGGGACAGGAGGGGCAGCCCCGAAACGACCGATTACTGTTATTCGTAATTGAAAGTTAAAACTTATTTATTCGTTTTCATTTCCGCGGTTTCGTCGCGGTTATGGGAAGGCACTGTAAACTGGTACACCGCCGTGAAAAGGAAAAAACCTCGTATGAAACTTTAGACGTTGCCAAATTTCTTCTGATAAAATACGAATTTTTCAAAAAGTTTCAGCCATAATATTAACTCACCGTGCCAAAAGTCGACGGAAAATGACTTCTGAATCTTCTCATATTTGGACTGAGGTCAACAAAATCACACTAAGTTTAATAAGTTTTGTTCTTCAAATTGGGTTTTTTGAGGAATAAAACCTCAAACATTGTGACTTGGCTCAACACTTCTTATAACTTGATGAGTTCCTGTTCTGTGCTAAGGGGGAAACTCCGTGTGAGCATTCAGGCTTTGCCATGCTTCCTCCAGTAAAAAACGGCTTTAATGGGGAAAATTTTGAATATTTTTCTTAAATATGATCGTGTAACTTTATTCGCAATTCAATCCAATAAATCTGAAAATTCAAGGGAAAATATGCATAACTTTTTTCCAAAATACGTGTTTTATTCGTAGAAATTTGGAAACTCTCGAATGTTCATACGGCGTTGTCCCTCAGCACGGCAGTATTCAACCCGAGACTTAAATATTTCATCGGGAGCAAATTCGGCAACATCCAAAAGTTCATACGGCGTTTTTCCACAGCACGGCCGTATAGAGCATGTATAGTTGCACGCGTTATGGTGCCTGTCATATAAAACCTTATGAGAGTAGTAAATTTCCAGCGTGCCCCTTGGCACCGCCGCCTGCGGGGTGGTTGTTGTTGGTCGGAGGGGCGGGGGTGCGGCGTGCGGCGCTGCTCGTGGTCGTCGCGCCGGTAAGCTGCGTTTAATTAAATACTCAATGATAATTAACCAAATGACCCGGCTGAGCTTTTAATAAGTTTCCAAAGGGCTCCGGACTGTTTTAAATGACGGCGGTTATCGTAAAAGGCCGCGTTGATGAGCACTTGGCCGATATTTATGAAATCGTTATGGTTATGGTGCGAATCTCAGCATGTATGAGCGTCGGTATCGTTCAATTTTCGGCTTCGGAGCCACCGTTGGCATTGAGCCGTGGATGAGCCATCCGAATCAATGATGAGAGGAATTCTTGAATAATTAAAAAGAAGACAAAAGGAGATTGGATTGGACTCCTTATTTCTTGCATATTGAAGGTTTTAATTATTCGAAGATTAGGATGATGTGGCCGTCAAATGAAGCGGAAGTGGAGGGAAATAAGTTTTATGTGGGCGAGGGTTCGGTAGATTTAGGTTCATGAGTAGAGGGCTTGAATTTCGAGACTCTTTAATGGTGGGATATTCTTCAAATCTGCGAAACATGCTAATACTATCCGCATAAACCGAAACTTAGAACTCAAATTTTAAAAATGAAATTAAAACATTTCATCGGTTTAGTATCAAAAAAGAGAAAATATGATTTTACCCTCAACTCTTTCACCCGAAAATGAGTGATTTTCTGAGAAAGCTAATTTAAAGATGCGTCGTTTACCGAATCGAGATAAATCACGGAAATTTTGAATTTTCGAATCCGGGATTCATTTTCAACACTTCAATAACTACGTGTAAGTATCATGCTCAACATGTTTTGAACAGAGGGGGGAGGGCAGGAGGTGGGTTAACAATTTTATTTAGTTGTCTCAGACCAAATTTAGAGCCAAGAAAAATAGTTTTGATCCCTCGGAAACCACGATACAGATTCCTTTTCACCATCCAGTGTTGCACTTCAAAGTATGTGAGCTGTATAAGCTGAGAACGAATGAAGCCTCAATTCTTTTAATCACCAAAATTATCAACTCTTATAGTGACGGTATAAAAACTCTGACAATCCCAACGACAAATTTACGAGCTTTTTAAGTAGAACAGGTGCGTGTAAATTTCTCAAGATAAACTCAAAGTAAACATCTACTTGACTTCCATAAAACTTGTGAAACTATTAATTTCCGAAAGAGGGGTGCGACGGTGCTCTTTGACTGAGGCGGAGATGTGAGGAGCTCCCAAGCCCTCCGTCATCCCCGAACAATCAAGCACTTAAAAGGCGGAAGGGAGACTTCAATTTCGGTATGCAAAGAACGCTAATTCAGAAACAATGTAGCCAGCAAGGGTTTTACGCAACAATTAACACACTGTTTTTGACAAAAAGACTGCGAAATGTAGCCGCGGCGAAAATAAATCCATCTTAAGTGTGCCTCATTATACGATTTTACTACTTTCAAAGTTGTAAAATGGCCATTCCAAGTTGAGGAGATCGCGCGAAACGTCATATGTAAAGAGTTTTAATTAGGAGATTTAGTATTCATAAAAGAATATATGGTGTTTATATTATTCGCGGAGGTGAATATTTTGAGAACGGCACGCTCTCGGCTGCATGAATATTTAAGAGGGCGTTTCGTGTAATTAATACAAGGCAGAGTGCATTTCAGCGTGGTTTCCACAGTGTAAATAAACTTTAACAATGAAAAGTATGCGCTTCTACATTGTTCTCAAGGTTTTATTATGAGTTATGCATTGGAGCACCCGGGTGACGACTTACCGGCCGAACTGTCAGCGAATTAAAAACTTTTTATGTCACTCAGACATTTGTTCTGGAAGGTAGATTAAAGCGACAGATTTCTGGGAAAAACTCTGAGAGCAATGTTAAGCCTCGTTCAATCAAACAGTGATATGAAACCGTAAAGTATGCAATCGTATACCGAATGCTCTAATAAACTACGGAATGAAAGTTGGTACGGCATGCAAAAGTGTTACTCGGGAACGCATAGGACGTAATCAGTTACTTAAAGTAAGTCTCGGCGCATTACAACTTATCTGCAGGGAGTGGTAAGGTTGCGGTAAATTTAACGCAGAGCTTGCAAAACCGGTGGATTTTGGTCCTAATTGAATATTTCTTAACGGCCCATTGTTCGTTATCGGGAATGAATTGAGCCTGGCACTCCATGAGGGACAAACACGACGAATTGGATTAAGTTCTGCGGTGAGTTGCACGGCAGTGGCGGATTTTGGCCACACTGATTTCTGACTCCTGTGTCTGTGTCGAGCGACGTTGCCAAAATTACCGAGATACACAGATACTTAATGGTGGGAGAAGGAGCGTATAATAAGGCTCTTCAAATGGAGAAAACACTCCCACCTGCGGGTCGGTTGTCGAATCATTATAGATTTGATCCTGATCGATGAATCCCTAGCACAGCAATGTGTTTTATCGATCATGGTCATTCGATATCTATCGAACAATCGATCTGTCGGATCCAAAAGAGACGCCGTACCCTTAAATTCTCCTGGGAACATGCGAAATTCTTAAGGATGGTGGGAAATCCTCGGGATTACTATTGTTACACCTTTTTCCAGGTGAGTTCCAAGAAAAAACACTTTCATAGATTACTTTAATTGGGCCAAACAAAAATCCTTCCCTGCAAAGTATCCCCATTTAACCCTCTTTACTCCGATAATGTTCATACGAAATAAGTTGTTACCAATGATTTAGTCCTTCGTTCTAAATTCAACTTCAAAACTCACTCTCAGTAGATAATATTCAAGACAAAATGGACCAGTTGTTGTCTGATTTGACCCGTACTTTTTTTTTCATTGAAAAATTCGATGGGATAAAACATACAATGAAATGATTACGAAATAATAAACTAATTTATCAATAAATGAGGTTTCAATCATCTGTTAATTGGCAAAAAAAAAGAGGAACCTGGTGCAACATAATCTCTAAATAATCCCTAAATATTCAGAAGGAAAAAAGGATCACACAACTGGAAGTCTGGAAATCAACCCCAAAAGAATATCTAAGATTTTAAAATTAACATTAAAAGGCAAAAACAAACATGACGTCATAATCTAATTACAAAAATACTTCATAAAAATTGCGTTTTTCAGGAGTTAAACTCAAAATTTCCCGTTGTGAGAATAGCTTTCTATACTTACGTCGTTGAGGTTAAAATATGTTACTTTTTTTAGTCCATACCCTTTTGTCTAGTGATCCATTCAATGCCATCGAATCAACATAGAGTATATGGTTTGTTTTAATTGAAATTTCTATTTACAATGTCAGGCTGGTTTATTTTCTAGGTCCCATTTGACAACTTGGGTCAGGGATTGCAATGAGCATTACTTGGGACCGCAACTGTAACCACTAGACGACTCGCGGGCGTTAAAACCACCACGCTAAGCCACCGCAGACCTGCTTGCCTGCTACTTGCCACTTTCGCTTGTATCTGTTTGGTAGCTCTTCAGACCTAAATAAATCACTCGGAGTGGTCTCGGCTAGATTTAGCGTACCCCGTACAAGCGTTAATAGGTGCCATACTATCGTTCGCGGAGTCCATCAAGTGTCGCACTCCACTGAACAATGTAAGAGAAGCTCTTGCGACGGTTACATCCGCAGATTGTGGGCTCCCAACTTGTAATGCAACAAGACAATGTCTAGTATGCATCATTGAAAAACTATACGTGCATGGGGTCAGGTGCAAGTGTAAGATGACATTTTAAATTTTTTAGCGAACTCTCTTGGACTCATAACTTTCTTAAGTTACGTTTCGTAGCACCCTCCTAAGCTTGCTTTTTCGAGATTCGACGGCTGAAGATGGAGCCTATATGGTGCTCCAAAACGCGGCCCAAGGAACAAATTTGAAATTTCACCAGTATGCATATTGGTAGTACCTATATGTATTTGTACATTAGAGATGATGTTATAAATTTAAACTGAGGCTGTTGTTTACTTGCTTGCTAAACACAACAAATGAACCCTTCAATTTTTCATCGTATTGAGAAGGAAGGAAGAGATTTGGTTATGTATCAAGAAGGGACGGTGCTGAATTTCAGCGTTATAAAAGTTTTAAAGAAATAATACTTTTTTTGGGGTTGAGGGGGTCGTATTTCGTCGCAAACTCAAAGCTACACTGACCCTTGATCATTTTAAAGAGATCAAGTGTGCGTCTCAGCTGCGTTACAAGAAGAGGAGGGGCTTGAGAAAAACACCAACGGCACAATGCGTTGGAAACGCCATTTTTGTGCCGCTCTGCTAAAAATCAGCATTTTAAAAAGTTGCTTTATTATGTTTCATGACGTGACCAGTATTTTGTAACGTGTATCTTAACTTCAATAATCCTTAATCTAACATGACATTGTCTATGACATTGTGCCACTCCACGAGGCATGGATACATGTTGGGAGAATTTTTGATTCTGTGAGCACTTTCATGAACCTTTCTCGACTTTCTTCTATCTCCTTAACAATCCTTGAAAAATTCAACTAATGTCATCGCCCGATCAAATTGAGTCATCACGATCTTAAGAGTATCCATCATTCGTGGTTAGGTTGGTAAGTCATTAACTCGATAATTGCTTGACCACACGGTGATTCCTCTTGCTTTAATTGAACCCAACCAACATCTAAACAAATGGAGTCATCATGCCCGGACTTTTAACGGGGATGTTTTACTCTCTTTGTTTGCACGATTTGTTCCGGGGCCCTAAAGGTTATAATTAATGTGTCCCTAAAACATTGTTGGCAAATTCATCGAATTTATTTCAATGCTCCTTCTTTCGGAGTTTTGGTTATTCGGCGCGATGTTTTTGCTTGAGTTGCGCAAAAGCGGAAGGATATGAGGAAAAAAGTGAAAGCCGGTAAAGTTTGCGAATAACTTCACAAGAGAGGAAGCCAAGGAGGAAAAAGAATAACGAAAGACAAGGTGTCTTTCATTCATTAATATTTTTCATGAATGTTGTTAATTTATTGTCTACCTCATAACGAAAAACACGCTAACCGTATCACATGGCCGTAGAAGGTAATGTTTCATGTTATTTAAAATCCATTCACAGACCTAATTTTCAATAAAAACCAGAATTCATTGGTGCTAAAAGGGACTAAGTTCAAAGGAGTTATGTAAAAAAACAATGCACTTAGGATCTGTGTGCTTTATTTTAATTTGATGCATTTTTACATAGCTCACAATTGTCAGCACGAAGACATCCAAATTATTTTAATTTTTCTGTAATGAAGCAAGAGGGTGTGAGCTTGCTGCGTGTGCAATAGTTTCCATCTCTATCACAATCAGAACATTGGGGACGTCTCATAGGTTAGATTTCTGATTATACGACTATATCAACACGCATGAGCTGTTTTTGCCTATTCATCAAAATGAAGGCAAACCGCACCTTGTATCTCAAAACAAGGAATTACAGAGTTCTGTCCTCGTCTCAATGATCAGGCACCAATAGATCCTGTTCGTCGAGACTGATATTTGACGACTTTCTAAGAGCTAGGCGTCTCTTATATTGAATTGCACTCTCAAAAAGGGAGTTGAGGGTAGATTTTTTGGTTGAAATATTGTTCTACACATTTTCTCATCAAAAATTTAAAAAAATAAATAAAAAAATCGGCTCACAAAAATAAATTTATTTTACAAAGTCAAATGCAAGTAAGCAAACTTAAACCTTCTTTTTACTTAGTTTTAGCTCAATGTTGGTTGCTTCCTTTCTATCAAACTCCATCGATATGATTCATAAGATGTCACATAATTTAATTTAATTTGACTTGTTTTTGGAACAAATTATTTACACATTTTGTCTCATTTTTTACGAAAAGAATACTAAAATTGACAACAACTTAAAATGTGATGACACCATACTGTCTAGCACCAACCTCATTCAATATCTACACTGGAAAAAAAAAAAAAAAAAAACCACATTGGATCTAGAGTCCAGACTCTTGAAAACATTGACATGAAAAAATACTCTTGAATCAATCGGATTTTTGCTTAAATCAAAAAGAAATCCGCTTATATTAAGAGGCTTGGTTCTTGATTTAAGCTAGATTCTGATCGAATCAAGAGTACTTTATCTGGTCGATGTTTTTAAGAGTCTGGACTCTAGATCCAATGTGTTTTTTTTTTTTCCAGTGTAAAACCGGTGCAATATTTGGCAACGTGCGCTGCAAAATGTCAGAGGGAGTTGCAGCGTGCGTTAAAAAGTGTGACAAATGAGAGCAACGGGATTGGAAGATGTGCGTGAACTAATTCACCGCTTCGGAGCTTGTTTGAGTGGTAAGTGATGACTATTAATAGGAATTAAAAGAGATGTTCACTTCGGCAGACAAGGTCGGGGGCAAAGGGCAGGCATGACACTCATGACGCGACGCGACTCAAAATATTTTCGTAGCCCCGGTGCTCCATCATTACTCATCTCGTGTCATCATTTTGTTACTTAATTGATTTTTACAGAGTCAATTATGCGGGAGCCGGGGAGCTCTTTTTCGTGTAGACGAGTG
Source organism: Bemisia tabaci (assembly GCF_918797505.1). NCBI lineage: Eukaryota > Metazoa > Arthropoda > Insecta > Hemiptera > Aleyrodidae > Bemisia > Bemisia tabaci. Next base: position 19,537,934 of record NC_092797.1, on the reverse strand, counting down.
CGTTCTCCTGGTGAACTGGTGGTACATTTGGATTGCATTTTGTATAAAGGAACCAGGAGCATTGCAATGTTGCTAAGATTGTACAACTTCATCCATTGTAATGAAACTATTGACATCCTGAAAAAATTTTCAATTTACATGGTAATTGTGTCTTAAATTCACAGTTTTTAGTGAGTAAAATAGAAGCTGTTCATAGATAATCAGGTTTTCCTTCCAAGACAAAAGAAGTTGCACAATCTTAGCAACATTGAAATGTTCCTGGTTCCTTTTTACAAAATGCAATCCATTTCATGGTAACGAAATAACGAAAAAAGTATTTTGATGCGCCACACTTAGATATATTTATCTCCAGTCGTTTTGAAAAACAGAAAACTTTTTATTATAATTTGCGAGGGCAGTGCTTCTCGGAAAATATCAAAAATTGAAGTTAAATAAAATGTTGCACAATCACCTCGATGAGATAATTTTAAGAATGTTCTGGAACCATAAAAAATGACCGAAAACTATCGAGGCCTTTAGGCGATATGATGCGCTGGTTTGAAATGTAAAGGTAACAAATTTAATTTCTGAAGAAACGTTCTCAAGTTCTTCTTCACTCAGCCTCAAGTTTAGAATACTTGGATTAAAATGTACTCGTATACTTGTTGTCACCAAATATTTTTGCCGTGAATAATTTAAGGGCAAGAATTTTACAACTATAAAACAATGCTCCTCTGAATTGGACCGTGTTTATCAGAGAGGAACCAAGTCACATCAGCTATTGCCAACTTTAAATGGGCTATATACTTTTTTTTTTACAAGAGAACGTTTGTGCGGATTCCGTTGAAAATTTTATGAAATTTGCTTCGCACTATATAGAAAATTAATTGAAATTTGTATAAAAATCAGCGCAACCGTTTTCATGTAAAAAAATTAATTGCCCAATTGAATTTTGCAATAGCTAATGTGGCTTGGTTCCTTTCTGCTTAACGCAATCCACTTTTTTCAAGAATCTGAGTAACTTTCCATGTTAAAATGTTCATTTTTCAAAACTGCAGATCCATGAATACAATCTCATACTTCCTCTTCTTCATCATCCATGTTGTATTCCATGAATTTGCAGTCTTTTTTCTCGGAATTTTTTTTATTATCGGGTCAAAATTGTGTAAATTAAATAATGAAAAAAAGAATGCTTTAAGGTGCTCGATGTGTTTTCTAAGTGGCTGCATGGAAAAATCAAATTATGATAGCCTAGAGTTCACTGGAAAAAAGTCGCTCGGATCTAGAGCCCAGACTCTTAAAAACATTGACAAGAAAAAATACTCTTGATTCAATTGGACTTTCTCCTTGAATCAAAAGGAAATCCGCCTAAATCAAGAGGCTCGGCTCTTCGATTCAAGAAAAAATCGGATTGAATCAAGAGTATTTTTTCTTGTCAATGTTATTAATAGTCTGGACTCTAGATCCAAGCGACTTTTTTTCCAGTGTTCCAACATTTTCGCGACTTTTTAAAAACCAACCAACTTGACTCTAGGAAACAAAATAATTTCCAATGGGAATGAATTTCTAATATCATATCCATCCCAAACCGCCCGTATGAAGTTTGCACATTCGGCAGCAGCCCATCTCGTAAGGGTGGAGACTGGAGAGCCGTCTAGTTTGAGCCGAATAATTCAGCATAAAACCATAAATTATGCACGTCATGCAAGTTCATAATTGAGAGCGGGCGTATCACATGCTGCAGCCGAGCCCCACGGGGAGAGGCCGACTTGTCGAAATACTCGTAATAAACACGGGGTGGGAATCGTAAAATCCTAACATATTCACTAATGAAAATATGTAAGCTTTCTGCGAGTTTGACCCATAAAAATACCTTCCGGGCATTAATAAAGACAGGGCCACTGCTGCTGCGACACCGCCGCCACCGTGCCGCGTCGTCCGAGTGACATATAGGGGACAAAATAGTCATCAGCTGTTGCAGTACTATTCGAGTCATAAAACTTTCCGGCCCATAATGTGATGCGCATTGGCGCCTATTCGGCCGAACCGTGAAAAATCCGGAGGAAGGCTTCTAGTGGTCAGTGTTCGCAGTAAATTCCACGCACCCTTCTTTTTTATTTTGGTTTATTTAGCCCGTTTTATCGCCGAAATGACGGTCGTCCGTATGACCCCTTCGCTGGAAATCCGAGTCTTAAATCCAGGATTTGACCAACTTTCAATTCAATCGTTCGAGTAATTAATTGCCCTGATTACCATTGTTCCCTCCTTATTCGGCCCCCGAAATAAGTTTATGACCTGCATTAATTTCTACCGCTTCGGAGGATAAAAAGTTGAGCTGCTGGTTGGCCCGGTTGAATGTTAATCCGCCTTTTATTACTTGTTTTCGTTTTTGTAAGCCGTAAACACTTTTCTTGCATCTGTTACCCATAAATATCACCAAATGGGTCATAAATAGTGGGTTTGCTATTTTAGAATTCTAGATTTAAAAAGCACAATACAGTTCTTCAGTCACACCGGAGAAGAATAATTATCAATTTTACACTGTTATATATGCCTGCATGACCAATATACTTCACTCTTCGGGGTGACCAAAAGATTACAAATCTGCGAGAACAATATAAAATTCTCCAAAGTGACATAAAAGTAGCACGCAGTTTAGCAAAAAACAGCAAAATGTGAAAGGTGAAGTATCAACGACCCACAAATTTTATATACAACCAAATACAAAGCAAAAAAACAGTTTTCAGTACTAAAAAATAAACAGCAGAGAACGAAGCCCCCCCCCCCCCAAAAAAAAAAAAAAAAAAAAATCAGTTTTGATAAAAATCTGACACCATTAGGTAGTCTAGGAAGATAAATTATGAGATGTATCGCCCATTGCTACATCAATCCATCTGGCACCATGGGATCAGTTCATAATATTTCCGGTAGGTACTGTAAATATGTAAACATAGACCAGAGGGGTTTTGGTGGCCCTACTGGCTAATAAAGAGAGGTCGGGAGCCGCCCCTCAGAATTTTATTTTGATTCAAACGCATTATTAACCAAATTTTAATCAAGAGAGAAAACAATCATCGGCTCAAACAACTAGTAATTGAAATTAGATATAACTATTAAAATGACTTGTAAATGTTGACTTCAATATTGGACTCATATGGAGTGCCACGGAAAAAATTTAATCATGTAATGTTTGATCTATCATGAAGATAAAATCTGCACGTTTTTCAGGATTGACAAAAATGATGTTGGAAAAATATAGCAAGGGATTACTGTCTCCAAAATTTTCTCGTTTGTATAATTTTTTTTATGATAAATATGTTTCACTCGCATGCTTTCGCTACACATATTTTAAACTGATTTCCTCAAGTTTTTTGAGGCTTTCCTTGAGTTAAATGTCCGGAGAGTTGTTGGCCGGCAATAATTATGTATGTCGTGAGTAACACCATTCAGAGTTCGAGTAAAACTGACGTGCGCAATTTATTAAATCTCTTTAAGGGCCTCAGTAGGTATAGTATAAACGAGAGAGCCGAAAGATATAAAGATGTACAAAAAAAGAGAGAAGGAGAAAAAAAACCTTACAAGCCACAAATACGCCAAAATTTCCTTGCTCTCATTCATAAAAACGAACTTTTCGGCACCATTTGGTGTTTCATCCAGAAAAAAATAGAACTAAAATAAAATCAATAAGAAAAAATTGTGACAATGATGCATAAGTGTTTTTTTCATAGTTGTAACACATGCTCTTTTTACGTCCCTGCATCTTTTTAACATGCAAATAAAATCTAGGGTGCACTCGATTCATCTGCCAAGTTCTCTTAGAACTTGTCCACAGGTCACTCTCGGTTGAATGACCAAAAAACAATAAATGCCTACTTTGTTACGACTGCAATAGGCACCTAGCCATAATTTACATCGGCATCAATAAATACTGTGACATCCAAATCGACGCTTGAATGAAGCTGTTCAGTCAAACTGCAACAGTGAATGCATAATATCATAATTTACACCCAAAATGGGTACATTCATCTTCAACGGCAATAAAATCGAGACGATACCTCGCTTCATCCGTAGCTCGACCCGTTTTGATGAGCCAGACTTATCAGCCCTCAAAAATGAGCGCATTTTTCATTGCTAGTAAAGGGGCTTTTGCAGTCGTAAAACTCCCAGGCGAAAACGGCGCCTTTGATTTGAATCCGATCCAAATACAGAGGTGTTCTCTCGGATATATGTATATTATGAATATTTTCGACGCTTCCAACCGGAGGTAATCTAGCGCGCGCGCCAGATTTTATGACGATGAGGAGCATGCGTTTTGTCGACTCGGATCACCGCGATTGTACCTCGACCTATCGAAAAAAATACAAATATTTATGAATCGTCCTTGTCCAGACTGAGGAACGCTAATACATTCTGAGGATGCATAATTTACTAAAGACTAATCAATTTTTAAAGAAGTATATGACTGCAGTTTCTGTTCGAAACTTTTGTGATTTTCACGAGTAATTAGAAGAAAATAAGCGACATTTTTGGGTGAAAAAACGCAAAAGTTTCCTGTTAAAAACATAATATGCAAGGGCAAATCGTGGATAAATCATAGTGTTACTAGTTACTAGATTCCTGATGATGCGTCCTCCTCAGGAAATCTAGTGATCAGCACTAGATTGCTGTTAGTGTTAATCATGCATCTGGTTCCTTTTACCCGCCGCGCGCCACTTATTGTGATTAGAAATTTAGTACCGGCTACCTGCAGATGTTTATTAGATCAGAAATTTAATAGCCACATACATTACTTCTCATCCGTGTGCGACCAATGGACTAGATTTTGCAATTTACAACTACAATTTTTGTCTCATCCATAAAAACACTTCTCTGCATAGGACATCAAAGGTGCATACGTTGTCATAAACTGAGCCAGAAATTGTAGTTCCTAATCGCAAAAAGCAGTAAAATTGCGATACTAAGCAATCCATAGATCGACTTTCATTTTTCTGCGATTCAGAAGACTGCACTGCCGTGCTAAGGAAGAACGCCGTATGAACATTCGAGAGTTGCCAAATTCCCTTTGATAAAACATGTATTTTTGACGACAATCATGCATATTTTTCCTTGAAGTTTTCAGATATTGTAGATTAAATTGCGTACAAAATTGTGTGACAAATTTGGAAACTAATATTCACAATTGGTCGTATTCCTGTCAAACGAAACTAAGCGCCACAGGGGGAGGAAGGTAGAGGGGGGCTTGGATTGGCGGCGAAACCGGGTGTCGGGCTCATTCCGTCCTATACTCGCAATGCTTTTCCATGGCGCTTAGTTCCATTTGACGGAACGCGCTATCCGGCATTCTAAATTCTTCAAAAGGAACTCAAATTGGCGCTTGGTTCCATTTGACTTCTACGTCCAATTTTCCCGGTGAATTTGGTTTTTATCGGATGAGACTTGACAACGTCTTAAGACTCGAACGGCTTTCTTCCTTAGCACGGTAGTGTAGAAAAACCCTGTGATTCCTGTGAAGTAGCTGGAAATGGAACCACCACCTTTTCTCAACATAGCACTAACAGCAGGACGAAAGAAATGTTCTACTTGTTTCTTGGCGTTTCTATTGTTTGGTGAGAGATTTCATCGAAAGTATGATCGATTCCTGTCGAATCGAACATTCGCACACGCTAGTTGGAGTTATTGACTTATTACTGAAAACATCTCACTCATTCTCGGGGGCATAAATGCATAAATGCGAGATATTTTTATGGCCTGCATGAGCCGGGGAGCCATCCGCGAAGGGACGAGGGGTCCGGGGTCCTGCACCCCATCCCTCGGGCCAGCACGCAGGGATTCGCGTAGCCTCGTAAAAACCTTGTGTTCTATCTGTTTTATTCTACGCATGACAAATCTGAGTTTTTACGACTTCGGAGGGTGTGAGATTAGGGAACAATCAGCTTCCTCCCCCTGGAGGTTTCTGGGCAGGAATTTCCGGCTGGGGCTGCTGCGATAGCACGCGCCTTACCTTTGCTCAAGAAAAAATGAATTATGATGGTCAGCTGCGTGTGTCTCGAAATCGTTCTCGAATGGTTGCTATAACCAGACCGATTGGAAATAAAGAAGTCATGCACGAATGCTCCTACACTTAAGTTCGTCACGTAGAAATTGCCTCATCATGCTTGTAATCAATTGATGAAATATAAATATAAATTTAATTGAAAAAAAGAGGTTTTCCCAAAATAGTATGCACTAATTGCTGTGCTTAAAAACTGCCGTCCGACGATAAATGTTGAAAAATTTCTCCAAATGATATATATATTTAGTTTTTAGCATATTTTTGCACATGTATATTTTACTGAGAATTTAACGACACGGTATGAACTTTATAAGGAAGTTGTCTGAAGAAATTCTGAGAAGGAAATTATCTACAGGACTTTAACTATATCAGAAGGAAGTTTGGAACGAACGGCGTTTTTTCACAGCCTGAAAGTGCCGTGGTTTTCCTCTTCACTTTGTATTTTGGTTTTAATTTTTGACATCTCAAAGGGTATATTCTTGGCAACAAGATTTTTTGGCAACAAGTGTAGCTGAAACCTTCCTTAAAATAGTATTGTTCCATTCCTAGCCCACAATCAGAAAATGAAAAATTATTTAATGAGAGTGCTTTTAATATTTTGAAGTTTGGTCACGTTCTGTACTTCCACGTCAAAACGAATACTTATTTATCTATCCCTTTTATACCTTTTATTGACCTCAAATTGATTTCTAATTCAAATACGCGACTTCTGCTGAGAAAAAAGAAAAAAATACTGCATGGTTGTCCTCGGTGGAAATTTATTCATTAAGCCATTCAACCAGTCGCAGTACTGAAAGCTGCAAGGGTCGCTGACATCTTTGTTGTGATAAGGCCGGGTTGCGTTTTCGAACCCGATGTGATTTCATTTGGGGTCTTGGGTCGGCACCTATCCTTGTCGCTGCGTAAAATCGTATCTTCTCTGCATTAGAAGCGTAAATAATTTTTAAGATGAGCCCTGCGGCTCATAACACTCCACACTATCCAGGGCTCCCATAAAAGTGCAGTTACGCCCAAAGTCACGAAATGAGACCTGCACAAATGCTCCGTGGACCCCGATTCGATTCCGGTTGGAATAGGAATCGTCGATTAAAGCGTTTATGTTTTTGATCCGTCATCCGCGATTTCTAATTGACGATCCGATTTGATTAGATGCGCTCGCGGTCTTACGAATGGTCGCATAACCTGTCCCTGCAGTCCCGTCGTCGTCGGCACACTTTAACCCTGCATGCAAATTGTGCATCGCGACCGAGCGAGGTGCACCAACTTTAAATTTTAAATGTCGTTTCCTGGCTGCTGCTCGATTGACTTTGTCGAGATCCAGATGCACCATCTGTTTGATCCCTCCGACATTGATGCATGCCTCATTGATATGTGCGGCCGGGCAACAAACTAGACCATGGAAATTAAGCAACTGGAGTAGTATGTAAAACACCTAATTATATTAGCGAAACAACCTTACATTATTTTTTTATTAGAGATGTTGGTGCGCTCGCGCATCACCAGGATGCACTGCAGTGGCGTGGCGTGCTTTGCGATATATCGATTTTCATGCCATTTAAACCTATGGAATAGGCTCGATAAACAGGGTGTTCGCAGCGAACACCTTAACAATCGATTCTTTACCATAGGTTTAAATGGCAGAACAGCCGATACATCGCAATTAACGCCATGCCACTGATGCACTGCTATCGCATTAGCTTGCGGTTGCTCCGCTTTTGACTGACGGCAGGTTACAAAGAATCTGCAGACGAAAAGCAGAGTTTGATTCCCTTAATTTTTGAGTGAAATAACACACATACTAAACGTTCAGAAAATTTTCTTGGGTTCGGCAAGCTTACTGATATTTCATTCAAGTTGATTATAAAACCATCAGATTCTCCTATAAGATGTATGAAGAGAACAGAATGGAGCACTAGACAAGGTACGAATTTCAGCATTCTGATTCATGTTTCTTCACCAAAATTTCACGTAGAACACGATGCGCACAACGAAAAATACCGAAATCAACTCCTTACGAAGATATTTAATGATTCTTGATGCGTAAATTCAAACCACCCGCTCATGAAAACTCAATACTCTACGGGATTCACATCGCGTGCTAAACGTTATCATGACAGTATCTGCGATTTAAAAATGTGGCAACCTCAATTTTGACGCTTTGGCTCAGCTATAGCAAATTGCTCATAGTTTGAACAACACATGGTGGGAAATGAACATCGCTCAATTGAGAAGCTTGCTGAAACCGTTGTAGTGCGCGATTTGACTCACGTAGAGCTTTGAGTTTCTTGTGAGCGGGCAGTTCAAATTCCTCGTACCCAATGTGAAATAAAAACGTTGATATCTTCGTTAGGAGTTAGTTTCAGTAATATCCATTGCGCTAATCGTGTTCTACGTGAAATTCTGGTTAAGAAACATTTATCAGATTGCTTAAACTCGTACCTTGTCTAGTGGTCCATTGACTACATGGCATCAGATCAATTTTGGATTAAAGAAAATTGCCAAGATATGGTCAGAGACGAATTCAGCAATTTGGTACCATCGGATTTCTTCCATTTAAACATATGTTGGATAATCGATTCTTGTCGAAGCACCTGGCCCCTCCAAGAATCAATACATTTCCATAGGTTTAAATGGAGAAAAACAATCTTGCCAATGTGCTAGATCCACCGATGAATATGATATAGTTTTAAGCTTAGCTGGCCGCACATGTTTTCTCTTGAAAAATTTTACTTCGAAGAAAATAAATTATCGCGAAAATAAGCGTGCATCGAACTGCGCCTATAACATGAAGTATATGTATGAATAAGAACTATAAAACCTCATTTCTTCTTCCTTGGCTCGATTCTGATGTCACTTAGGAAAACAGAACAAAATGACCCTGCATTTTTACCTATACAAAACGTGATACGTTTTTTATTTTTCTGCGCAGTGACATCAAATCGAGCCAAGAAAAAAGAAATGAGGTTTTGGTTCTTATTCATACTTAATGTTATAGGCGCAGTTCGATGCACGCTTGTTTTCGCGATAATGTAATTTCTTCGAAAGAAAATTTAAGCCAGTTAACAAGTCAAACGCAAAGAAAAATCAATCGAATAAGGGATTGTTTTCTGGGTTTGTTTGAACTTGCAGAATTTGCCAGAATCAAGACTAGTGCGTTTGATTTTAAAGTCTTCTCTTTTTGCAAGATCGTATACGCTCTTTGCCAAGAGGATGGGTTTTATTACTTTTTTAAGGTATAGAGAGGGCTCAAAAAGGAAATTGAATATCCTCCCAACTTTTCTGGTTGAGATGTACGTATAATCAGCAATAAAGCATAACGCACACCGAACGATTAAATCGTAAAGAAGGGTGAAATGCTCTGTTTACGATTTTTCAATCTGCTCCTTTGGGTTCACGTGCTAAAGAAAACGGCCAGAATCTGGGTGGAGCCCATAAAATATGCCTACTATCTCGAGGCATAAAACACACGAAATTGATAATATTTTTATACCCTCCATACATTCATTCGTCTCACACCCTGGTGTATTTCGTGATATTAAAATTATGTGCAGTATTGCTGTAAAATTTCAGCCGTTAACGCAAACAAATGAAATTCAGTGTGTGTCTCGAAAAGTTTTTTCTCCGAAGGAATAAAGGAAGGAGAAAGGTTGAAGGGATGCACGGCTAACCTGCAGAGTCTTGAGGAGATCTGGTTTTGCAATAACTTCATTCATTATCTGTTTGTCAATCTTAATTTACACCCTCCTATTCCTAAGTTAGTCCCGGATAATCTTGCTGCTTCCTCATAGAATCACTGGAAAAAAAAACACATTGGATCTAGAGTCCAGACTCTTGAAAAAATTGACAAGAAAAAGGACTTTTGATTCAATCAGATTTAAGCCTAAATCAAAAGGAAATCCGCTCAAATTAAGAGGCTTGGTTCTTGATTTAAGCTTAAATCTGATTGAATCAACAGTATTTTTTCTTGTCAATGTTTTCAAGAGTCTGGACTCTAGATCCAATGTTTTTTTTTTTTTTTTTTTTTTTTTTTTTTTTTTTTTTTTTCAGTGATGGTGCATGAATTAAATTCGTATGGATACACCCGAAAATAGATTTGTTGTATTGTTTTCCGACTATTGTCATCAGCGGTATTCGGGGAGTGAAAATTTCAAACAGCCTCATATGATGTAAAATACACCTTCAGATATCAGAAGTGTTAAGTGACCCAAGTTTGGCTACCAAACTCATCTTTATTAATGCAATCATTTGAGTATAGAAATCAATAAAAGATACTTCGTCCCTGCAATTAGTAAAAGAGTTGTTCCGAATTCCCTCCGGTACTGTGCGATAACGTGTTATCGGTTATCATTCGATTGTTTTAAGGAACGAAAAACCTATTGACTTACTCCTCAACACGACATCCATTATGCTATCATTGACAGTTTAGGATGAAACTTTATTTTGATCCAGCAGGCTAGTTTTTGAAATTGCTAGACATAGCAATAGACAAAGAAGACACATTGAGAATGGAGCGATCTTATTGGGTGGTTCCCATAAACTAAGGGAAAAAATGATGGGCTTACTATCTCATGGGTTGCCGTTTTAGTTAGCCTATAGTCTACCTCTATTGTCCACACCAACCATCCGCTTCCACCAATAGAGTCCTCCATATACCTTTTGTCTTATTTGTCTGTAGCTTTATCTATCAAATTCAATTATCGTCCCGCAGAGGGGTTGAAAATTCTTGATTCTATAAAGTAACTTTTGCCAAGCTCGTCTAAAATCGCTTGGGCAAATGATTGTGTCGTATCTGGCAGAATCAGTACTCTAAGCTCTTCGGTTGCTATACAGGCCAGAAAATCCGCTAAACGAGGGAAAACTTTATGGTGGATAATACTTTTATGATTATTTGCCGAGACTAACGACCTGGATGCTTAAGTAATGATGACAAGATAGAGCACGAACGGGCGGAGACCCAACGAGGCATTAGCGAAATAGGTGAACAGCGAGGAAGCGTTCGGGAGACGACAGAGAGGACAAGAGGACATAAACATTCATTTGTCATAAAATGATAAAAGGCACCCGGTGAAGTGGCAACTATTTGGATGTACTGGCATAATTATTATGATGCAAAGATAAATGACCGAAACAATGAGCATTAAAACGAGGAGCCTTTAATGATATCCCGCACCGAATTCACACCTTTTACAGCCAACTTGCTCGCCATAAATTTCCACTCTTTAGTTTTGCATATTCATCATTTTCATGGCCCTGCCCCTGCACTCCTGCAGTCGCCTCAAAAGAGGCACACGCGCTGCTGACTTTACGAGCCAACTTTATGTTTCCTCGTTTCAGCGGTCCACACGCACGCTCCTGTCTCCTGCTTTTCGCTTACGAGGGATGAATCAATACCTTCCCTGATGATCCAAAACGGAGAAACATGACATAGAACAATTTGAGCGCATCTTTTTCTAAGTATATCCTGCTTAGATACTTAAGATATTGAATTTTGGAATAGCCGTAGATTTTCCGATTTCTTGTTTCTCTAAGCCGAAAAAATATATAGAGGAGTAAGCTAAAGACACGTGATGACGTTAAGTGTAAAAATTTTGTGAAAAGTAACTTGTTATAATTTTGTTTCACCAAACTGAAGGAGGGGTCTGAGGCTTTGCACAACGCGCCAAGAGGCGTGCATCAGAGTGTGAATTCCACCAGACATCTGCATAACTTACACAGGTTCTTTGGCTGGATTAATTTGCTTTAAAATTTTCAGTCAGACAACACCAGTGACATAGTCTAAAGACCACCCCACTAGTATCTTCTTTAGCATGTAAAAGTTACATTCATAGGAGTCAAGGCTCTGATTTGAGTGATGACAATTGATTACCTAAGAGTTGAGTAAGTGTTTGAACAACCCTATCCTAATTTGGGAAAAAACTCGCCTAGCAAAATAATCAACCCCACACTGAAAAAAAAATCTCTGTGTATTTACTAAGAAAAGGGTAAAATTACCGAGAATTCAGGGTTCTATTTGATCCAAGTTTTTTCTTGGTAAAATTACTATCAATGGAATTGGTAATTTTACCGAGAAATCTCGCTAAAATTATGAACTTTCTCGGTAATTTTACTGGACCTTGGTAAAAACGCCAATATTTTTTATCGACTGTGGTAGAATTACTGAGATAAAATGGCAAAGTTACCGGAATTGATTACCAATAAAAGTGGTATTCTTACCTGAAAAAAAACAGTAAAAATACCGGTTTTTAGGTAAGCTTACCAGTCCGTCTGGGTAAAATTACCAATAATTGGTAGAAAAAGTGAGATGGTAAAGGTACCAACTGACCTTGGTAAAAACGCCGAGAATTTGTTTTCAGTGCAAACAAATTCTCAATCAATTCCGCAAAATTTTATGTTATTATTTGGCTCTCTATAGATATGGCCGGTTTGCGTAACGCAATCCAATTACTTCAAAACGAGATTTTTCTCCTGCATTTATTTTTTTGTTGAATTCAGCAACATCGGCAGAGGAGGGCGCCGAACGATAGTGGAGGCGAGACGAGAGCGGGTCTGGATGACGGACATTAACCGATTGGTCCCCGAGGGTGTTGCCAAAGGATTAGCCGACTGCAAGCTGGAGGATCTTTATGTGTATTATCCGCTATTAGCGCGGTCTGACCTACCCTCAGTAATTAAACCCAACGTCGGTATTCCGTCCACCTCGTCCCACCCCCGCCCGCACCAACCCCCCGGCGCACCACCCCCGTCGACCCCGTGTGGTACCCACGTTCCGTTTTATTGACGGGCAGCATGCGAAATGCGAAATGCGAGTGCCAGCCGCAGACGCACTTACGAGAACGACCCCCCGGTTTTTACTCGGCGAACGTTTCGTCTCTCGGTTGGAGGCTTGGCTGCGCTACCCGAAATTATCCCTGAAAAACTAAGGTATTCAACGAAGATGTGCAAATTGCATACATTGTTAAAAATATCGGACCAAAATCCGGATTGACTTCCACTCCGGTGCCTATATTTCCCCCTGAAAATACCTGCGTGATATGAAGTGTGAAAACTGAAGACTGGGGTTATATCTATAGAAAGAGTTGACTTCACTCTGCAAGAGTGACCACTATACTACCATACCACTATACTAGCCTCGCCTCTGGTTGTTTCGGTCAGGGTGTAAACAACGTAGATTATGAAATTCCTTTCTGAGATTTTTAACGGTGGATCCTTAAAATACACGATTACAAAAGAGTAAAAATTAATTTCAATCATATCACTCCGGTTGTTTGGGTGTAAACAACGTAGGCTATGGAGTTTCTTCCTGAAATTTTCAACGGTGGACCCTTAGGGTATACGATCACGAAAGAGTGGAAATTGAAATCGATCTGGGGAATTAATGCTAAAAATTTAACAACACAGAAGAGGCGTCCGGAGCGGTGGCTTTATCTTGCGGTCAGTTTGCCTTCAATTTTCAGTGTAGGCAAATTGAGCTCCCAAGTGGTCGAATAGTGGTTTCTTTCTCAGATGTCACGATTGCTCAAGAGAGAAAGCAAGAATAATGGACCAAACCAAGTCGTTAGGCGTGGAGCGGTCAATTTACCTCGTATTTTTTTATTTTTTACGAGATATTTTGCTGATTCTCACTTCCACATCACTCTAAACAAAAATTTATATCCCTAAATTATTGTTGTATTTACATATCGAAGTATTTGTATGATTAAGAAGTAATTAACAGTACTAGAAGAGGGAAGATAAATAAATACAAAATAATGGATTTAAACACATAATTCAAATTAGGTCACGCAGAAGTAGCTTTGTGAGTAAACAGGGCCGGAACTTTCCCTTGGTTGGGGCTGGGTCCTCCTTGCTGGCAGTAATTTTTACTCCTTCTCAGAGTGATTTTCACAATGTTTGTGTCTGTCACTATTCTCCTCTATTTTTCCAAATTCTACCTTTTTTTATGATCTGGACCCAAGGACCCGCAAACTCTGAGGCCCGAATGGCGACCGAATTCCCGACCCCCCCCCCCCCGAACACCCCCCCACCTGGGCAGACCGAATCTGGTTGCACTATCAGTACCATCAATATTCGGTGGGAATTTCGTAAGTCCGCTTCAATTGCTTGGGAACTAATAAAAAAATCAGCATCATACGTGATATGCAAAAAAGAAAAAAAGAGACTAAGAATATTATGAGAAAATTATAATAACCAATAATAATTGCTCACGCTCAGCCGCAATTTGTAGGGTCGATAGGTTTCAACGGGTCCCGACTTAAAATAATGAATTTAGCATCTAATGTACCGGAGATATATGGCAAGGAAATTCACCTGTCCATATGATCCCACGGTGAACACTTGTAAGCATGGCAAGTTGTATCGATAATAAGCATCGGATGAAATCTATCATGCATTTGGAAGTGTTTCTGTTGGAAGAAATCACCGAGGGTTAAATAATTAATTTCAGTCAACACTAGACGCACTGTTTATAAAAACACAGGGACAATCCTCGTAATCAGGCGCAACCCTTAATCGTTTACATAGTTAATTCAAGCGTGGTATAACGAGGCGTGTATTATGGACCGCCGTCGTCGCGCCGCGAAAAGGGCTGAAAAGTCTCTAGCGCGTACCTCTAAGTGCGAGTGTTATGCAAAAGACTGCTCCTTGGTCCTTGCGATAGGTGAGCAAAATTTGCATGTGAGAGGAAGTCTCGACCAGTGTTTCAGCACCATTACTTTAATACACGGCACTATTGTGACATCGCGGTACAAATAGACGTATAGGTGTGTTGGTTTGAATTAATTTATGTGTGTTTTGAGGAAGGGACGACAACTGTGTGTCTTGAGCGCGGGATTTTTCGTTTGACTTCGTGCAAACGGGCGATTTGCATCGTAGACGCTCGCATGTTTCCCGTGCTTGTTGATCATGGTGACAAATAGATTTACAAATAGTTGCGAACGATTATGTGGAGGGTGTCTCGGAACTACCAGGTTGCGGCTGCGGCCGCAGATCATATCTTCGCTCATACACACATGGTAGGGTTACATTATTTTAAGTTGCGCCTCTTGTTTTCATAATTTATCTTTTGTTCCGAGTGAATTGTTGTTTATGAATAGTTTTGCTATTTTTCCCCGGGTTGCCAAATATCGCGCTGGTTTCTAAAAAATTCTCACGGCTATTTACGTAAAATGCAACTCGAAGTTCAGAAAAAGTGAAAAAAATATTTTCAGCAATTTATGTCCTGGAAGGTTTGGTGGGAAATGAGGAATAATCATAAGCAACATCAAGCAATATTGGGCGCAAATGATCTCCAATGGTTAAGTAATTTCACGGAAATTCTCACAATCATTTCCGAAAAATCGAGATCAATGTTCAGAAAAGTTAAAATGTACGTAATTCCTGTTCTCTATTTGCAACGAATTCATTTTCTTTCATACAAATACTTTAGGAATTTATGCAGCACCTCAAATATGTATGTAAACAAATGTCTTAAAGTGTGTATTATTATTAATTGAAGTGGTGTAATTTCCTGTAAATTTCTACAAATCTCAGTTGACTTTTTTCCTTTCCTTTAAAGTATCACACGCAAATTCGCATGATGCCAGAAACTTGCATGTGTTAGCATTTTGCAAATTTAAAGCTGAAGAATCGATTACTTTTTTTCTTTTTTTTTAAAAAACAGTTGGGTCACTCGTTTTCTTAACATTTTCTTTGATAAAGAATCGGTAGAAGATTCGGAGTTCAATAACTTGCGACTCGTTCATTGCAGATAAGTAGAGCGCACGGAGAAAAAAACTTTGTGCTTGGGACCCGAAGTTGAGGTCATATGGATCTCTGAAGTTTCCGGATCTCGTATTTAAAAACTTGAGGTCCAGCTGCCGAAGTTCGGGTCAGACATCTCAAGTACTTCGATGTATACCGAAGGGTTCGGGTCCTACATCTGAAGTACTCCGGAACATACCGAAGAGCCTCGATGTCTGACTCGAACTTCGGCAGCTCGACCTCAGGTTTTCGAATGCGTGATCAGAAAACTTCAGAGATCCATATGACCTCAACTTAGGGTCCCATGCACGAAGTTTTTTCTCCGTGCGCCCTACTGATCTCCTCTTTTAAATCAAGTAGGTAAAAGCTTAGAGACAAGTATTTGACTCCTCACAACAAGCGTAAGAGAAAAATTAATCCCTGGCCTCTAGAGCAAAAAAATAAAAAAAAGTTTTGATACCCGTCCTTGAATTTTTACCCCCGGCGAAACTAATTAAATGCACTGAAACAACGGCAGGAAGACACAAGTGGAACAGAACTTCAGCAGCAACATGTAAACACGCATAAACGTGTAATAAGCGACAGGGGCTATAATACGCTACCGGTGAACGACCTGAATTTTTCCTTTTTTTTATTTATCGTGAATGTTATTTCATTTGCAAACCCTAGGGAGACATCGTAATTACCGTCGGTGGAGAGCCCTTCTCGCCGAAGTTTCAAGTTTGAGCGGCACGCCCCTCCTCGGGCGACTCGTATTTCCAATTGGACGTATTTCTATCAAACGGAAGTATGTGCATTATGGCGTGAGCCTTGTTATGCATTTATTCTTATGGGTCTCAGGGCTCATGTCTTAATTCACATAGTTCCGTTTGACAGAAATACGTCCAATTCAGATCGGCGATTTGACAGTAGCGTGGCTTTGGGCCTGGACAAGACAACTTATCTTTCAATAACAACAAAAATACTTTCCACAGCGTCACGGTCGCCACGGACGAGGCCTTCGGATCGTCGTCGTACCCCTGGCCCCGGATAGTCAACAGTCAACACCCCCGTCACTGTTTTGCATATTGATGCAATCTGGTCTGGTGAATGGTGATGCCCCTCCAATTTAGTCTCGGCGCTTTCGTCCCCTCGTCTCTGATCCGTTCTCCGCAATACTTTCAATCAAAATTTTTGTCTTGTTTTATGATCACATTTCCATGGAGGTTCCATGTGCATACATTGTTGTCGAGTCGTCCAAAAATGAGAGTTGGACTTAGTTTTCTTGACTGATTTGTGGTTTAAGAGGCTTTCAACCCAAATCCAATCAAGGCTCCAAAAATCATGGAATTTCCCTCTAGACGGCAAACGCAAGACCAATGGATAGATACGTGTTGAAGCACTGGATGGATTCTGCCGTCTGGAATTAACCGTTTCCTAGTTTTTACTGTCCGCATGCCAGTTTTCCAGGAAATCGATCTTTTCCCGGAAAAGATCGTTTCTCTTTAAAAAAAAAAAGGAAATCATTCCTAATTAGAAACTCCTAATATGATGCCATTTTTTACATTTCCCAAACGCAGCGCTAATAAAACACATTGAAGTTCATTAAAGTGCCTCACTATACGATATGATTCGCTGGACTGGCCTATCTATAAGGTATAGGTAGTAATTTCCTCTCAGTATCTGGGCAACCATGGTTCCAGTTTTTTTTTCTATTTTCTATCTTATTAAGTTGAACTTTTAACCATTAGTGATGAGCTTCAGTTAAAAAGATAGTATTTTAACTTTCAACTGCTGGTAAACAACTGTTGTGAACAAAATTTAGAATTTCAGAGGTAAAATGAGAAACAGTGAAAGAGCAAAAATTGATCTTAGTAAGGTTTGAACAGACCAGTGAAGAGCTGCAATGTTTCCCTCGCAATATGTAAAATGACCGACCAAATACATTCCCTGAATAAAGGGAAAATTGATATCAAACCGAAAAATCTCGAGTCAGGAGCCAGGAGCTCTCCCGAAGACGCGTTTCACAAGTGGAAAAAGAGATTGAAGAGTCAAAATAAATTCGGCGGTACGAGGCAGGTCCGTCCGATAAGATAAGTAAATAGGGGTTGGACAGGCACTTGGGAATACCCAGTAATGAAACGACTTCGCGGTGTGTTTCGGCTCGCCTTTATCCCCTAAGTTCGCGAGGGATGATTTACCTAAAGAGCCAGATCTCGGGCGACGCTCCTCTACTTCGGATTAACATAAACATGTCTTAACGGAGCGTTATGCTTTTCGGATTCCATGTTCATGTCAGATAACGGCAAATTTGCGACCTCCTCCGACTTATTCTTTTTGATCATTTCCGAGTTCTCGATTTGGGTGGGAGTTGTATTAGATTTTTCTCTTTATTTTGGAATTATATTTCCGATTTTATTATTTTAGATAAGTATGAAATTACGACCTTCGGTTCCTTTTCCCCTTGCGCGTGAGTCGGTGGGAACCGAGTAACGGGCTGCCAACAAGTGCATTGTTATGATGTTATTTTCTGATGCTATCTTTATCAGTTTTATGCTGATTTTAAGGTTATTCCACTTACGCTTGTAGTCTTATTGTCAGCTGACAGGGGAGATTTGACTTCGGTAAAAGGGCGCAGGATAGCCGCATAAGGAGAGGAAAGATCACATTCCAGTGCTACAGAGACCGATTTGAGTGGAGATTTTGTTCATAGTTTGGTGCCGAAATGTCTTAATTTTCCTACATTTACAATTAAGGAGCGGTTCAAAGCTCACGGTAGGATTATTCCGAATATACTGTGAAAAACAGGTTTCATTCCTGCAATAACAATTCATCGTCGGGTCATAATAATGAGGGGGCTGATTGTTGAAACTTCTGTTAGCAAGACAAGACCCAAAATTGATATATAACATGGAACGCACATAGGACTAAGTCTTGTCTTATCTTGCCGACTTAGGGAGAAATAGTTTCAACGATTGGTTTGAAGGTTTTTACTTGGAAAATGCATCTTATCGGTTAGTTTCCACAAAATCAGCTTTGGCGTCGTTTTTTTTTAAAAAAAGAAGAAAAAAAACAACCAATAAGCAATCACTTTCTGTATATTTATGGTATCATTTCTTTCATTTCTAGAAAGAGAATTTTAATAAGAGCACACACACTCTAAAATAAATAATTGTTTTTTTTTTTTATTTTAGAGTGTGCTCTATTAAAATTTTCTTTCTAGAAATGAGAGAAATGAGATCTTAAAAATACAGAGAGTGGTTGCTTATTGATTGGTTTTGTTGGTCACATATTAAGTTCAATGAGAAAATGAAACTAACTTAGCATAGCTACAAAATAAGAATATTACATTTATTTTAGATGTGCGATTGCAATGAAATAAAATACCAGAATTTCTTCTCTGAAGAAATTACTTTCCTCTTATAAAAATGGGAGACTAGCGTTGAATAATATATAAGCAGTTAATGTCTTTTTCCGGGATACTCTTTAAAGCTTTTGTAAAAGCACGGGGAATTCAGTAAAACGTAAGAGACGACCTGCATATGCTCGTAATTTTTACGTTCATTTTTTTATTTGCCTCCCCTAAACAATTGTATTAAGTCCTGTGTCTGCTCGGAAAATTCACGAATATGCAGAATGGCGAGGTCGTGGAAACTCTGAAAAAATAAATTGAAACAGGAAGAAAAAGCTCGCAAAAATACCCCAAGGGTTTCATCATGACAAGGCTGAAAAGCTCAGAGAAAAGAGACCGTGGAGAGAGGCGGACGAAGCATAAATAGCTGTTGATGGGTTTCATAATTAGATGAGGGAGAATTAAGCTACGGTCAAGCACTGGGCTTTTACTTCCACCCTCTCAGTAAAGGGTGGAAAGGAATGGTGACGTAAGCAACTAAAATCCTTGAGCCCTGGATTCTTTACTCCCTTAAGGGCCTTAGAGCTCATGATTTTTTTATACTTTCCATTTTCACTGAGTTGCCATTGGTCGTATTTAGAAATTCGATTGCGTCTGTCTCGTGCAACTGCTCCAGAACGCCATCAAATTTTTAAACTCCTGTTGGGAACTTGATCATATATTCTGATAGTACTGCTTGCGAAATAATGTTTGCAGTCTCCGTCAGTAAAACGAAAATAAACGATTGAGAGGCTAGCATTTTGAAAAAGTCGATCCTTGCAATAATGGACGGTGATCATTAGGAAAATAATTGGGTTGCAGTTGATTTTATCTTTCGGGCTATTTCTAGACCGTATCAAAAATAGAGTGGTTGAAACCTCCACGAGTGGGGAAAGACAATAATGTCTTGAGGTTCGTAAATCAATGACTGGTGATTGACATTTTTGCGTAACAAAATGATGTAGTCTTAAAGCAATACACATCATTGTGAGTGCCAGTAAACCCGGTGCCCCCTGCAATGCTCTGTATATGCAGCATGGGCAGCCGATAAGCGCTCGAATAGTTGAATCAAAACACTGCTATCAATTTCAAGCCCGCCTGCCGAGAAATTTTAAGGCATCAAACGTTGGAGTGAGAAATACTTTTTTACCTCTATATGTAAGAGCCAACCATCTGTAAGTTTTTTGGCTTCAAACTGTCTAGAGAGCAGATAAGACGCAATTCTTTAATCCTGTAGTCTTAATACCCAAGTCATAATTCGCATGGCATTATTTCTATTCGCACAAATAAACTAAATGTACGTAATAAAAAAAAAAAGAAAAAAAAAATCTGGTATTTAAAAATTGCGAACAGGATTGACAACTTGCTTTTTCTCAGTTTGAACTTTGTATTGGTTTCACCCACTTGCTAACAATAAATGATTTAGAAATTCCTATGCTTCTTAAGTACCCTCAAAGTCTCAGACTTCTATTAAATTTAAATTATTTTTACAAAAGCGGTCATATTTTAAGAACAACAATCTGGGCTTTTCATCGATATTTCCTATAAACTTGTCGGTATGAGCATTCTTTTCACCTTTAACTTAAGTTGCAAAGCCACCCTTGTTTTTCGAAGCATTCGCTCAAGAGTGACAAATGTTCCGCTTGAAATACACTGTACACTCGATATTTCCACAAGTACGGCTTCATAAGGTGGTGCTGCATAGCTCGCAGCCATCATCCCCACAACTCGGTGGTGTTGAATCAGACGCAACAAACCAATGACAATGACCTTTACCTGTCCCCAAGTAACCTTCCAGCCCGAGTCCCTTCCAGCCCCCTCCCTATCCCTTTGGCTTTTGCAATAAGTGTGCTCGGCCCTCCCTTGATTGTCCACCCCTGCCGGACAATAGCGAGTCCGAATCAATTTGACCATAAATGATGAATCTCTCCTACCGGGAGTCCTCTATTATTAATGTTCACCCCTAATTTGATTCTTTGTAAACATTATAACTTTTTTATGGTTTCGCTGGCGTTTGGCGATGATTTAGAGCAAGCTGTACGGCTTCGCATTCCGTCTGACCAAGTTTTCGGATGCGATTCACTCATCGCGGTCTTTGCTTTGGCGTTGTTGCCAAATTTAAGTCTTGTTGCGGAGTGTCACGCCCTCGTGTAATTGGTATAGAATGGTGCGTATAATGAATTGACTACCATGGTTGGATGGTATCATCTGCTATTTACGCGCGCCGGTCGTCTAAGATTAATCTACTGCCTTGTTGCTCGTGATTTATACCGTGGGTTCCACTGATCTTTGTAATATATTGCGTTATATGTCCGGTTATTTCTGATATCTATTTATTAGCTTCTGTGTTTTTTACTCATTACTGGAAAAATTTCTTCGTTCCCGGTTGATAAATTACAGGTTCTTTGGATGGGGTAAAGGAGGGGTGAAAATAAAGGACCAAAACGAATCCATAGTCCTATAGCGTAAGCACAAATTAATGAAATTTTGTAGACTAGCAAACGAGTGAGATGCTATAAACGTTATTTTTAAAGGTACGGGTACTCTTTTAAGTGTCAGAATATTTAACTATAGTACTCCACGATATTTTTAAGGGACAGATAATAATTAAATAAATGATTGCAGCCCAACAATCCCAACATACATATTTTCATACAACCTGGAGTAAAATCCGGAGTGTATGTCACTCCGGATCGCTATTTCAAAGCATAATTTACTCTTTTTCGGCTCTCTAGGAGCCACATTTTGAAACGTACAGGACAATTTTTTTCTCATCTCTTTTATTAGTATTGATCACTCTTCCAGTTAAGGAATAAAATGAAAAAGTTAGAAAACAATTAAGAAATAATAAAGCCTTATCCTCCAAGATTTAAGGTGAAATTCGAAGTATATTTTACACTGCAGTAAACATGACGGTCAACCAGCCCGAATTATATGATGTGGGGTGAAATCGTGAGAGTGATTAATACTTATAAAAGAGATGAGAAAAAATTTGTCCTGTGACATTCCAAAATGTTATCATATAATTGCCATTCTATTGATTATCACGAATCAAAACAGAGCTAAAGTCAAGGCTATGACCAATAGAGAAACCCTCCTCGATGGAAATAACTGATCTGTAATTTTAAATTCGAGCTAAGCCTCCCATCAAAGGTCAAAAGCTTTCAGCTCTCACGAAGGGACAGTGCGTTTTAATAGTTTTTCTAGGTTGACCGGTCAAAAGCCAAAGCTCCTTAAATTTAAAAATGAAGTCGCGAAGAAAACAGGATAAAAAGTAAATAATACGAATCAATCAAAAAGAAGTCCGCCTCTCCCGCTCTTGACTGGACAAAACGGGCCGGACGAAAAAGGGGCATTTATCAGCGCGAGCCCTCCCGCTACATCCACATCCGCTTAATCCGGCTGTCCCTCGGCATTTAAAAAAATAAAATACGAAAAGCTCCTTAGTGGACAGTTCAAGTCCGTATAAGTAGCCGAATTGAAAAAAAAGAGAGGCGGAAACAAAAACAACCGGAGCACTAAGTATATTTTTAAAAGAAAAACAAAAACGCGCACAAGTGACAGAAATCGCCCGGGGTGTCCTTTGAAGTGGACACGGCCCGACTGAATTCTCTATTACCTTATAAATAAGGCGGATTATGAGAGGGACTCGAAAAAAGCGGCCACATGTGCGGAGCTTCCCACCGGAGATAAGAAAAAGGAAACAAAAGCGCTAGTTGGAGTGCGACGATAGTTTCGATACGTAATAACACCTAGGGATGTGTTTCGGGGGGTGCGGATCGCTCAGCGCCCTTGCTACTTCCTGCTCACTTTCGGCGAAAGCACGTCTGAGCGGCGAGCGCGTAGGTGCAATTTCGGACATTTTACGACTGCCAATTGACTCCGGAATGCAATAAAATAATCGTTATTGTACCAGGGTCCAGTCGTTAATTGTGTCGCCGAGCCATTAAGGACTTCATTTGGGGTCCAAATCTGAGGCCCAGGAAGTGAGTGAGGGTAGCGCGATATTGATGACCGTCGCAAGTGTCAGCACGGTTCAGAGGTCAACACCGTTTACGCATGAAAGCTGAAATTTTATGCTTTATGGGTCATGGTGAATGTTGCTCCTAGATTTCGTTTCCTACTGCAAGTTCATTCTTACGGTCTACGCTCTGGAGTTCTATCCCAAAAAATCACTCGTATTAATCCATAAAAATTCCTCCTTTTGTGCCTCCGAGACGAAAAAAAACACGCCTGATTTCTTAGTGTGGGCTATGGGAGGGAGGGAAAAGTTGGAGGAAAATCGTCGAAGGAACGAGCAGTTTAACATTATTATTACTTAATAATATATACACCAATCGGTGTAGGGCTCAGCTGAGGCTACACCAATGATAGAAACCAGTGGCGTGGCGTGCTTTGCGATTTATCGATAGATCTGTCATTTGAACTTATGGAAAAAGATCGTTAGACAGGGTGTTCGCAACGAACACCTTAATAATCGATTCCTTACCATAGCTTCAAATGGGGAAGTATCGATAATCGATCATTCACGCCACGCCACTGATAGAAACATCCAGAAGGACGTTGGGGATGGATCAGTGCACACAAATAGTAAGAAATGTCCTAAGATTTCGGTGAAAAAAAGACAGTGATAAAAGTTGTATACTTTACTTTTGATAAAAAGACTTCTTTTAATTTTTTATTGTAAACTTTTCATCGTAGATTAAAAATAAGAAACAAACATTTTTGGAAACTTTCACCGAGAAAAGAAGCAGCTCATGCTCCACGATTGAAAGATTGAGAACCTGTTAAGTCAAACCAAAATTTTAGTGGTCCTCCGGAGATTCGGAATGTTATTTTTCTGTGCATGAAAAGTGATTGAGTCAGGTCACAGTGTGCGATAAAAAAAACATTTTCAACAGAAACATGTACAAGTGATTCGCCAAAATATTGACAGTGAACGATGAGGTATCACAAATTAAATTAAACTGAAATGACTAATGTACGCGGCAAAATTGGTAGAAAACTGTAATTATTTCATACGTAAATAATTAAAAGTCGTGCGTAAATAATTGAAGTTGAATCGATGGAATAGGAACAAGAACACTCTGTTGCAAAATCTGACTCTGATTGACAGCGGCGTAGAGATACGCAGGATTAGCCAGGTCTGGTTGAGGGGGCGGCGTTTTGAGCTTGAAGGGAGTGAAATCCCTGAGGGGTAGAAAAGGCATTCGGAAATTCTTCCATTAGTGAATTGGTATCAGTTAGCAATAGTTAAGTTCCAGTCAAAGGGTTGATAATGATTGGAATCAAAGAGTCATCGATCGTCACAGCAGGAAGAAACGCATTTCCCTCGTTAATGAATGGAACAAAACAAAAGTCCTGAGGGTGGTACTGAACATAAATAAATACTCCATCATCATTACTCCCCGACAATTCTTAATACAGTTACATCACGTCTCTTTTGTCAATTATCATCAACCCTGCAACCCGATATGCCAATGTGGGATTAGTTTGAAAACTGCAAAATAAAACCGTGCAGAATTTTTGTGAAGCTGTATCATTGTGTTGCATGAGAAAATTTAGTTTTTAAAAAATCGGAGAACGAAATCAGAGCCAATTACAGTGGTCTGTAGCGAAATAGTTTAGGAAACCCGTAACGTCGAGATATAGCCTTCCCGAATGATGTGGGATTTTTTTGAGGATCATTGCTAGTGTAGTTTACTCCATTTCCTCCCTGGATTCGCCTAGGTCTATCCGTGTAATGCACTAATGCTGATGCAATACAACTTCAAACTGACCCATAGTCTTAAAAAGCAACGATTAATTGGTAAGTATAAGTTTCTACGTAGAAACCTGTCTCCAAACATTTTGAATCGTAGGCCCAATACAGGCTCCTATACTGCCGTGCTATAAGGAAGAACGTCGTATGAACATTCGGTAGTTGCCAAATTGCCCTTGATAAAACCTTATTTTTGACAAAATTCATGCATATTTTTCCTTGAAATTTTCAGATATTTTAGATTGAATTGTGTACAAAATTGTCTGAAAATTTGAGAAAATAATATTCACAATTTTCCAAGTAATTTCGGTTTTCATCGGAGGAAACTTGGCAACGTCTGAGGGCTCATACGGCGTTTTTCCTAAGCACGGCAGTATGAGCGCACTTTTCCTTTAAATGTTTCTCTAAAATGCCACTGGAAAAAAAAAAACACATTGGATCTAGAGTCCAGACTCTTGAAAACATCGACAGGAACAAGTACTCTTGATTCAATCAGAGGCTAGCTTAAATCAAGAACCAAGCCTCTTTATTTAAGCGAATTTCGTTTTGATTCAAGCAAAAATCCGATTGAATCGAGAGTGTTTTTTCTTGTCAATGTTTTCAAGAGTCTGGACTCTAGATACAATGTGTCCCCCCCCCCCCCCCCCCCCCCAGTGTGTATACCTACTCACTGGTCGCTACGACTACGCTATGAGGGTGGTATTCGTTCATGAGTTTAGTGGGACGGTCGAAATTTAGGTAATGCATTAAATTGGTGATCATAGTTAAGCGAGTATATTTTTCAAGGGGTGGGGGGTAGGCAGAGGGGCGGAAATCACCGGCACATGCACCAATGCACCTTTGCCACCGCCACTCAGCAAGTGGGTCGAAAGTTAGTGCTCCTCGTGGCACGGTCCCGATCTGTAAGCTCAGGTGTGCGCGGATTTTCTTGCCATCACAAAGCACCGAAGCAGGCGGACACGGTGTTGATGGATGCAGATGCACCCCGATGACCGGAACCGCGTGCAACCCTGTTTGTTTTGGATCCGTTTGTTTTGGTAATTATTCAATTTCGGCCGGCTCAGCCCGATTCACCCCACTTTTCATGCTTGCTTGGTTCTTTTCGCGTGCGCGCTTCTCCGCTTCTAGCCGCGCCCGCTGCGAGTGCATTCCGACTCTGTAAACAGAGCTTGCAACAAAATCGCTCGGCCACCCATCAATATGTGGATTAATCCCGGCCCGGGACGATTTGCCTAATCATACATTTGCGCTGGGTCATCGATATCGTGCGGACGATCGAGTGATTTTGGGTGGAGTGCAGCCAAAGGTGGATGCATCTGTTAGTTATGAATGCTGAAAGCGAAACTTGCAATAACTATTCCAACATTGTCAGATTGTGTCATTAATTTTCTATGCACTGGGGGGGAAAAAAACACATTGGATCTAGAGTCTAGACTCTTGAAAACATTTACAAGAAAAAGGACTCTTAATTCAATCAGGTTTAGGCTTAAATCAAAAGGAAATCCGCTCAAATTAAGAGGCTTGGTTCTTGATTTAAGCTTAAATCTGATTAAATCAAGAGTATTTTTTCTAGTCGATGTTTTTTAGAGTCTGGACTCAAGATCCAATGTGTTTTTTTCCAGTGTGAAAAAAAGAAAATTCTAAAGCCAAGAAATATTTCCCGTAATTTTGGTTTTTTTTTTCTTTTCTTTTTTTTCTTTTTTGGGCTTAACTTGAGTATTTTTTTTCTCGCTCCTCGAGAAATTCAGCTTGAATAACGGTACAAGAGAAAAAAGTGGCAAATTAAAGAATCACGATGCTTAAGTGAAGCACCTTTTTCCCAGTGTTCCAAGGAAAGTAGGAATGATCGCGATAAGTTGCGATTCGACCGGAGAATGCGTTGCGAGTTTATCACCGTCGATTCATTGCAATAATATGGGATAAAAAATGTCTGTTTCATTTCAAAAATTTGCAATAAAATCACGATTTTTTCGACGACGATTTATTGCAATATTATCAAACGAAAAATCGTGACAACTCGAGATGAAATTTTCATTAACCGAACGCGATTCTACAGCGATAAATTTGCGACAAGATTGAGGATAATCGCTCAGACGCTGATGATACTAGCGCTTTTATCGCCAAAAAGTCGTAAGAAATCGCAACTTAATACTTTCAAAATATCGCGATTTTTCCGTTAAAAAATACTACTTGGGTAGAAACCTCCCCCCCATGCCTCCCCCCAAAAACCACAACTCTATTGGGAGGCTAAGAGCTTGAGCTCAATGGTTTTTACAGTGATAGTTAAATTACATGTGCAAGAGTGCTCCCTTGTAGTCCTTGTACGTCCAAAATTTGATTCGACTGGTTCATCATTGGCACCTTTGCTGAGGGACGCCTGGATCAAACCAGGATCGAACGAGGGATACATCAAACTCCAACCATTGTTTCGACTATCTACAACTTAGTTTTAACAGAGTTGGGAGTCCGCTTAACAGGGCTTAAAAATGCATCAACGTGCCACGTGTAACTCAGCTTAGACTCAAGCTCTTATGGGCTCGCAACGTGCGATTGAGATATAATGAGCCCTCGTATCGCCAAAACGCCACTTCGAGTTTAACCGTGTGACGTCAGCCGAGGACAATCCAGGGCACGTGACCCGAGTGTGCTGGTCAGTGCCGTGCATGGTGGCGGGAAAATGTCGTGGTGCGGCGGGCAGCATCCCGCGTTTATGCGGGCAATTACGGGGCTATAAACACAAGTTCACTGACCCACTTTATAAACACGTGCATTAAATCGCGCCCATTCGGTGATTTTTTCCCCCTCGACGACTTTTTTTTTCGGGAGTTTTTTTCTGCTCATTCTCGTATTAGTTGTTTTTGTGCGTCGACAGTAACTAATGCGACGCCGCGCCGCGCCGAGCGATGTTACCGCCGTTGAATGGTCCATGTGGGTTTGCGCGACACAATTTTCATCATTATTCTCTTGCTCGATTTCGAGTGATTCGGACAGGGTTGTCACATGCTTGATAATTCCGATAAATATATGGTCATACTTGTACTTAACAAAGTATCTGAATTCTGATTTCTTGTATTTGTTCTCACCCTTAATATTTCTTGTGAGGACATGAATAGCCTAAGTTGCTGAATGTCTCTAATAAGAACTAACTGACTATATAACTATCTGTATACCATACCATGATGGGATTAGCATCATAGAGTATTGGTGATGGCCGTTCGCTATGTTTAGGGATACGTGTGGCCAAAACGATGATCTATATTAAGCTAAGTTGTAAATATGTCATTGGAATTTTAATTTCCTCATTTATCTAAAAGCGGACAATGGTCACTACTTGAAGTGCAAAATATAAATAATTCTATCACAGCATGGCATAAAAAGAGTCAAATTTTCATATTTTAAGTTGAATAAAGAACAATTTCACATAAAATCTAGTAGTGAAGTGTTACCACAAAGTGCAAAGTTCCACATGTCAGATTCTTTATCTTAATATACTCTCAATCACCCTAAAAATTAATTCAGTCCTTCTTTAAGTTTGCTGGACAATACTCGAGCCGCTTAAGTTTCAACGTCAACTTTTGATCCTACTTAGCAAAAATTGCTCGTTTTGAAATTTTCTTTCCAGGCCGAAGTCTCATCTTTTATGAGCATAGATACAAAATACTCAACATTCCTAAAAAAATGTCATTCCTATATTTCAGCAAGACATTTCTATTGAAATTAAACGCTTCCAGGCGGTCTTATGCGAGTACCCTTAGTTAAAACAGGATAAGTGGGTTAAGTGGGTTAAGTGGGTTAGATTTGATGTGAAAAATTGCAGTTACAGGACACGGGAAGACTCCTTCTATAATAAGGATGACCTTCATAACCGTGCAGTACATACAAAATTATTATAAATATGTATGTGTGAGCGTTTGCGTGCGTTTTTTGTGATATTTTTTACATTTTTACCGCAATTGGCAACATTCACGACCACAATAAGCCACCGCGCAAACCGCACTCCATCACAATTCCCCGCTGCGCTCCTTCAACATTTAGCGCGAACCGACTCCATCGCGTGTCAAATAAATATCATCTTCATGGAGCACCCCCTGCACCCCCCTCCCCCAGTCTTTTTATCCCTGCCTAAATATATATCCCCCCTCCCCTCTATCATCCGTCGCTCCCCATCGCTGATTTTTTTCGTCGAGTTGGTCCTGGACGCTCCTCATGTGCGCGTCAACATTCCAGAGTGTTCTTTTTTTGCGTATGATTTGTTCTAATTTCTATTTCTGTCATCAATTATTTTTGAGAGTCTTTTACATTGTCGCTCGTGTCTCACTTCAGCTCCCCCCTGTATGCATGCGTTTCTTTTCTCTCTGAATAGTTTTTTCCACGAAACTTCGTCGTGTTTATAAGCTGCTTCTTTGAAGTGCCTCCGCGTTTACAGCTGGAGAGAACAATTTTTCGGCTTTCTTTCATCATCACTGTCATATTATTTTCCTTGAAGCACAAATTACAGCAAAACGATGCAAAATCCATTAAGGAGAGTAATAGACGAGGTGTTTATGGGATGTAAACGGAGTTGATATGGACTAATTGTAGGCTTGACAAAAACACTCAGTCATATTTTCAAGGAAAATATGTCATGGGTGGTTTTAAGATTTACACGTGCATTATATATTTTTGAAATAAAGTGCTGCAAATATGGACTCATAGTGGAGGAGGACAACTAGACTATATTTATAGACTATATAGACTAAGGAATCACTGTCTCTGGCTCATTTTAGAAACAACTTATATATGCTATTGATCTACCTATGCATAAAGATATTTTTATGGAAGAACTAGAGATAGTGGTTCCCTATTGCAAAATGTAATCCAACTGTAACCTCATTTTCTCTGTTTCGAAATTGAATTAACAACGCTTCGTTTCTGTTGAAATTACTTATAGTCCATTTAAGTGTGTGATATATACAATGCGTTATTTAAGACATGTATTTTACTTGCAAATACGAATTACACATTTCAATAAACTTGCATTGAAAATATATCATTTCTCACTTGTCCTCCCAGATTTTTCATGAAGGTCCTCATTTTATACAGGACAACAAAACGACCTCACCACACACAATTTTCCCCTTGACAATGACTCAAATTATGACGAGAGCAGAGCTCCAGGAACACGTCTTGCCTGCATTTACACCTACAGGGTTATTCAAAAGTCGCGCACCACTGGTTATAACTTTCGTTCTAATTAAGATATCGACTTGCGGTTTGCGACGTTTTTCCTCATATCGAGGGGAAAACGTTTTTAGGTACTTTCCAGTTTTTGACCCCTTCAGGGGGAGGGGGGCGGGGGCCCGGGGGGCAACTAAATATTTCAAATGGCCACCGCCACCCCCCTCATGGCCAGTGGTGCGTGACTTTTGAATAACCCTGTATATTCTGCTCCGTGCTTTGGCATAACTACCGGACAGTCATAAAAGTTGACTTAAAGGAGCACCCTGAAACCACAGATATTATCCGAGGTGAAGGAGGGTGATTAAAAAGTGAGAAAGACGCTGCGGAATTGATGCGCTCAAGCACGCGCTACTTAAGCCACGCTCCGCGCTGCGGTGTCGAGGCCCCCCGGTTTCTCGGCCGCCGGTGGCCGTCTCCCCCCCTTGCAGGGGAGGGGGGAGTGCCCCCTTCTTCCGTGCCCTTTCTTCCTACTGGCTCCTTAACGCATCTGTGTCAATGACTCACGAGTCAATGACTCCGACAAAAGGATGCAAGGAATAATTAATTTGAAACTTTTAAATCAACCATAGTGCAGGGCTTCTATAAGGAGGCTGAGGAAGCGTAGGAAAAGAATCTCTGATAGTTTTTTAGTCGTATCTCGATGGCCAAAATGCGAAACCACGTATCTCAGTTTTTTATGTTGCCACGCTTCGGGACTACCTGCCGTATTTGAATTTTTCTTTGGAAAACTAGTCAACGTAATGTCTTGAAAATTTCCCTGATTGTTAGCAGAAGATTCTGCAAATTTTCAAGTTATAACCCCAAAATTATGACTAATTTATCCTAGAAAAAATGAACTAGGAGCGAGAATATCGAAACAGAACGATGTAGATTCGTATTTTTGCACTTTGGCCAATTTATCTTATGGTGATCAAAAAAGAAGGGAAAAAAGTTTGCTGTGCCGTTGTGTTTTTCTATCAGTCTACAGTTGATAAAAAGTTTACCTTATTTAATTTATTTCTCAAAATTATGTAAACGTGTCAAAAAAGTTAATGAAACATAACGAATTATAAACATTAACTAAGATGAATATACCAACTATATGCGAAATATTGCATTATTTTGAATAAGAGGCTAAATTATTGAATCTATTCCTAAAATAAAGCTCTGGATAAAAAAGGAACGGCTTGCCATTAAATGCGCAGTACTGCGAAATTCATTAAAGAAAAAAAAAAGTATTTAGGGAAAAACAAGTCAATAAAAATAGAATCATTGAGAAATATACTGATCTTCTCTCCGGAGGGTATAAGTAAGTTTTCATTAATTTCAAACTCAGCGTCGAGTGAAGATTTGAATTAAAGTGAACTATGACAAATACATTTTACCCGGTTTCCTCCTCGATTTTGCTCCCTGACTTAAAAGCTAAAAAACAAATTAGTATGTTAATTTAATAAGAAGGCTGGTATATTTTTCCCTCTCGAACAAGATCGCAATAAAAATTCCGCCCGGAAGCGCTCATAATTAGACTGAAATTTTTCACTTTACGAGGGAGACGCAAAGGCATAGAAATCGACGAACATAATCGGGAGAAAGGGACCTGCAACTGGGAAGGGAATAAGTTCGCGACAGAATGTTTTTAATTTAAGCGCGCCAGGTCGGCTCTGACTAATTGTCCGACATAAAAACCAAAATAAAGTTAATGAGGTGGACACTCGTGGTACCCCGAAGATAACACAATTGCATTATGAGAGCGATCGATTTTTTCTGCCGCCCTCCCTTCCTCCTTTAAGGGCCCGCTCATTTCTTTTCCCAGCGCGGTTTTTTTTTAAGTTCACCCCGCGACCTTGCGCCACGCCGATTACGGACCGAACGGGGGTGCGGAGGCGCGGTTAACAAATTAATGTCATTTGAAACAATTTCAGGGTTTGAAATAAATGCACCCCATAGTTGCTTATATTTAAAATTTTACCAATCGTTAAGTGTATGATGATTGACGGGTTGCTCGCACAACTTGGCATCTATGCTCGAAAGCTCCCCCGGATTTTTGTTTATTGCAATTATTTTTCACGACGGACTACAATTAGTCTGAGTTTTTATCTTAGGAGTGCTGTTTCCACCCCCTCTTTCTTCGCGCAGGATTAATTTATTAAAGTCAGTAATTATTGAGATCATCGCTCAAAATGTAAATGAAACTGTGTTCTGTCATGATGGTGACTCTTGACGATAGCTCATAGCTTTCACCGTAAAACATGATAACGGAGGGGTGTTCTTGGAGGAAAGACGGTGAAAGTACAACGAGGGACATGAAAGTCGCTTTTTGTTGTGCTGGTGAAGAGTGATGGAACTCAGATGATTTCAGAACTTTTTCAGTGTCTTATGAGTGTACAGTTACTGCGCCGTGATTTGAATGAAAATATAGTCACTTCAACTGCCATAAAGAAGAAGAAAAAATTGCTTCGATTTTTAAGTTATCTCCCGAATCTAAGCCACACCTGATTGGCAGCGTAGAGCGGACTGCGGGACGTTGCAAGTTCACGCCTCACGCCATCGCGCCTTCAATTTTGTTGACGCAACACGGACATCCATCAAGTACGAATAGTTGTATCTCTGCGCCGTCATCAACGCGCACACTTTTCCTTGCTCTATTTCCATATTGTGTTTGTTTCCATTTGTTTTATTTCTAGTGTTGCTTCAAGAGACACCTGGGCAACACAGCCGACGATAGAAAAGACGTAATCTGACCTTGTTTTCTAACTCTTCTCCCGAATCTGAGCGTCACTTCCTCAGAAACATACGGCGGATCAAGTCCACGCCTCGCGCCTTCAACTTTGCAGACGCAATACGGGCATCCATTAAGTACGTATAGTTGTATCTCTGCGCCGTTACCAACGAGTATCCTTCCTTTTGCTTTATTTTCATGTTGAGTTGGTTCCGTTTGTCTATATAGTGGTGCATTTCGTATCATATCGAATATTTTACTCCGCTGAGTTTACATCACTTCCAAGTATCTTCAACACCGATTCATATAGAGTGAAATAAACTCCAGGCACTCTCAACTATTAAATCGTATATTCTGAGCTGGGTCACATTTGGTTTTTTAAATTAATTTAGATCACTGGATTTTCTCCGATGACCCTCCCCCCCTTGACCCTTGACAAACGGTGACGTTAACTGAAGATATTTTTGCCCTTTTCACTGTATAGGCCTCAGATTGTCACTCGAACTGTAATGAAGAACCAGGATTCGGCAAACGAGGAAAAAATCCCTTTAACGACCGGTGATTAGTTTTTATGTTCGCTCTATAATAGAGAGAATAATTAAAGAAACCAACGTGAAGCCCTTACAGTGAGGGGGGGGGGGGCAGGCTCGGGGAGGCCGAACCACACTTGATTATCAGGGAGCGAGCTTTAATGCAAAACAACTTGAGCTTTGGGTTTGGGTAACACTTAGGCAGTCCTTTTCACCTCATTTAGAAACAATGGTCTCTATTCGGCACACCCTCCGCTCCGAGCCTTTGTGCTCTTTCACGGCTCGCGCTGCGCTTTTGCGTCGGGCCGTTCCGTCGTCGAGTCAGGACTTTGACGATCCATACCGCAATAGTCAGCTGCTGCATTAACAGAATTAATTAAATATCTCTCCAGACTCTTCAGTCTAGCGCATATTAAACACGGGATTTCCACCCTCTCCCTGCTCCCCGTATTCGCCACCCCCGCCTCCCCCCCCCCCTCGACGAATCGCGTCGGTGTTTTAAATATTTACGTCTCATTGCGTGTGTCCAATTTGCATCGAGTTACTTTTGTCTCTGCTCAGAATTCGGCGTTCGATTCGAAGTGGGCGCGTTTCAGTGGGTGAGAGGATCCTTCGAAGGGAGCAACATTAAATTCTAATGCCTTCGAATGACATTGCACCGAGCCGGGAGAAATTGCGTGGAAAAATTCTCCTGTCTTTTAATCATTCGTGATAGCCCCACGGAAAAGGGACATTAGACTACAGAAATTCAAAATTGAGTAATGACGCTATTATGAGTGTTTTATGAACATGTTTTCACAAAAACACCGCGAGAAGTTTTAAGGGAAATCTATACTGAAAGTCTAAGTTATACATTTTCCCACGTTCGGTTACAATTTAAATAGGTTTACTTTTAACACGGCGAAGTTACCACGCGTCGGATGGAGCTCCGTGTAACCACAAAGATAGGAAAATGTTAGAGGGTTAGGACATAAGATTCTGGTACTTACAACCATTTATCAGTTATAAAACCTTAAAAAGCTGTTGTTTAGCCTGCGCAAACTGTAAGCTTTACCCTTAAATCAGCAATGGTTTGTCACATTTTCATGAAATGCAAGGTAAATTAATTGTGAAAAGAAAGCCAAAGAATTATCTCCGCTTTACATATCTAAAGTGAAACTGCAGAAATAGGCATCTCGGTTTGTGGCGTTGCAGACATCCCGTCATACTTTATTTTCTACATGGCAAACTACTGAACGTCATTTTTTGAAAATTTCAATCACATTTCTTCTCTTTTTAAAGAATATTTTATTTTTGAGGTAAATCCTCACAAAGATTTTACGTAAAACATTGATGAGTAAGTGGAAAATACAAGCTTCGTTCTGGTCAATTGTACACATTTTGAGGACTAATGCTTGGAGACTATAGACAAATCAGAAAAAGGCAGAACTGAATCAACACTGAACGATAGCTCTTTTCAACAAATCGGGAGAGGGTGAAGGTGAAGGATATGTTTGACACAACAAACGCTCGAGTTTCGATTTGTTGAAGTTGACGGTTTATCCTCTCAAGTGCCGTTGGAATAACATTTGGCCTGACACTGAGTCAAGTGCAGTGAGAAATTCCTCACATTTCGTTTTCAACGAGGGGAAGGCTGTCGCTGACATTCAAAAGGTGGTCTCGATTTGGGCGCGATACAGTGGTGCACAGTGGATCGCGTTAATGGGAGAGATGCTTCAATTGGGAAATTTTGCAAGGAGACCAATGGACCCACTTTTTAAATAACTACATTTTTTATCAACAGAGTTATGAGCTTTTAAAGTTTTTAGTTTTTGACCGACTCCTCTAATTGAATTGTTTCCATTGTGCGGCGAAGCGTGGATCATCAGCTATATCGATATTTTCCCATTGGAAGCTACGGTAAAGAATCGATTATGAAGGTTTTAGTTGCGAACACCCTGAAAATAGACCCTTTTCCACCTCTCTAATTCTTGCAAGTAGAATTTGGATTGGCTGTCTCTTCCATATTGATATTGCTCTTTACTCGTCAAGACACTGATCAACTATTTGCCAATTTTCGGTACTCAGTGCTATTAAAAGGTTAAAAGCTTCCAAATTATTAGAGGAAAAAATACTTTACCGAAAACGTTGAAACAGTTCCTTGCTTCAGAATGAAGTCTCATAATTTTTAGGTTTTATGAGCAAATATTTCCTCAGATTTTATATAAATTTTAAGTTCGGCTCCTAGGTGAGGAATATTTATGTTGAGCATTTGACTAAACGTGAAGGTAGACGTCCTCACTCTGATCAATCCTATGTTTTGGTATAGTTCAGAATCTAAGAGCTCCGTTTGAGTTGGGTGTTGATTTTAGACGGCACCAACAGCACCATTCTGCTTCGGAGGATGTGGATTCGATCGAGATAAATTGATCGCAAAATGAAAAGTGACTCGATCGTCGATCGACACCGATTTGATCGACAAATTATTAAAAAACCGGTGTCAATCGATTCACGTCGATTGAATCGTTGTGAATCGATCCACCCCGATCGATTCACGTTTTTGTTTTCCGATCGATTCATGTCGATCGAATTGACACTGGTTTTTTAATACTTTGTCGATCGACTCACGTTTTTGCATTTTTCGATCGATTCACGTTTTCATTTTTTAATCGATTCATGTCGATCTAATCTATACCCTCCTCCCGCTTCTCGCTAAATTTTTAAATAGTGCTTAATTTGAGTATATACCTACTCATTATTGGAATTCCTTCATATATGGCACGCGTCACATCCATATTCTTACTCTCGAAGAGTTTTTCCACTTATGCACTAATGGCAGTTCCCGTTGCGTTAAAAAAAATTCCAGGAATACGTCGGTCGCATCGGTTTCAGCCGCATCGAGCCTTAAAAATGACGAGGGAAATTGCAATGAGGAAGTGATTACTTGCCTTACCGCGAATGTAGACATTCGCGGTATTCGTTTCTTTCATCTTCCTCTGATTCGAAAACGTCGGCTCGGGATTCGTTGGCTTTTACGAGTGAATTATAATACGCAGGTCCTCATGCGAATGACACGCATTATGAGGCAGGCGCGTGAAGCGAGGGCAATTAACTGGTGCAGCAACAATTAGAGAAGAGCCAGCTGATGTGACGACGCGACACAACGTTCTCTCTGCATGTGTGAATCAACGATGCCAGATCTGGTTAGTAGTAAAAGTCTCAAGGTTCATCGGTCATTAAGAACGTGACAGAAGAGAAACAAAAAACCTGGGCAAACAAGACGAAAATATTATGAATGCTAAATGGACCGAGTTTATCAGTAAGGAACCAACCCACTAAGTGCGACAAAATTGGACTGAGTTAAGCAGAAGGGAACCAACCCACATTTTGGAAAAAATTGAGTTATGAGTGGTTTTGAAGTCAACCACTGCTCTACTATCTATCGCCAAAAATTCAAAGTTTTTGTTGGAGCAAATTTTGCAGAAAATGAACTTGAAGTTTAACTTTTACATTGAGTCTTATGCAGCAGGAGCTAAACTTTAAGCCTCTTTCGGTTCGATCCCGATGTGGCTTGGTTCCTTTCTGTTTAACTCCGTCCAGTTATTAGTTGCACATTTTTGATTCTGAGTCTTCCAGGGTGGCAAAATTTCATGAAGAATAACATCTTGAAATTTCACGTGAAATATTTCATGAAATTTCAGAAATTTATGAAACATATTAAAAAATACCGGTTCCTTTTCATGTTTTGCAAAAAGTAAATGTTTGTGTGCTTGAGTGCGGGTTGCACACTCTAGCCCCTGAAAAATATGAAATATTTCACAGCCTCGTGAAATTTCAAGAAATATTTCATTGAAATTTCCCCTCTTTCATTTTTCTCTTAAGTTTCATGCCACCCTGCAGCCATCGTCGTGAATTTTGGCAGCGACGGAAAGCTCACGCCTGCGTCACGCGGGTACGTGTAACGCATGGAGTGGAGTCGCGGAGGGGGCCGAGGGGAGACTAGTAGGGCGGATAAGCATAACAATCGTGCATTTCTGGAAGAAAGCATGAAACTTTCAGGATATCATCTTTACCTATAGAAGGTTCAATTTCGCAAGTGAGCCCAAAATTCTGAGGCCATGGGGGCCGGGGGGGCAGGGGGCCCTGTTTTCGCTATGTTTTGCCGAATTTTCGCGTTGGATCATCGTGAGAACGCCGTTAACAATGTAAAATGTGATCAAAACCTGTGTAAACGTCATTAATAGGTTCTCTCAAACAGTATCCTAAAATGCTAGCACTGTCCGATCCCGGAGCACCCCTCAAAATGCCTAAAATTCAAAATGGCGCCCATAATAAGGCCTCCGGAATATCGGTATTTTCACTTGTGCATATCCTGTCATGTGAGGTATCCTTTTCCATGTAATTTTGGTCGCAGATTTCATATTTGAAGTCAAAACAACCCCCCGGTCAAAATTGGTGCCCCCAATCCAAGATGGCGTCCAGATTTGAAAGGCAGGAGGGTGCATATTTTAAAATTTTACGCGATAAGGCAAGTGATATGTCATTTCCTATGTAATTTTGGTCGTACATTTCATTACTGAAGTCAAAACAGTCCTCCGGTCAAAATTGGTGCCTCAAATCCAAGATGGTGGCCAAATTTTAAAGGCAGGAGGGTGCATTTTTTCAAATTTTTACGTGATAAGGCAAGTGATATGTCATTTCCTATGTAATTTTGGTCGTACATTTCATTATTGAAGTCAAAAAAGCCCCCCGGTCAAAATTGGTGCCCGAAGTCTAAGATGTCGGCCAAATTTGAAAGGCAGGAGTGTGAATTTTTAGGAGAAAAATAATCACGTGAGATGACAAGACAGGTAGGTATCAATTCATACGCATTTTTAGTCAACAAAACGAATCTAAATGAAATGTAAAAAAAAAATCTTTTACACAAAAATGAAACGAGATAATCAAGATGATTGCCATCATGGCTGACAAGTGAAAAATGATGAGCCACTAATAGTGAGGTGTCTCGCTGGTTACTGCACAAAAACTCTGAACTCAATTTCAAATGCCCTAGACTTAGAGGATGAACAATGGGCCTGTTGCAAACTTTTGCTAGAGCAAAAATAAGAGTTGTTTCTTGTAGATAATGCCTCAAAAATCACGATGAGCGCATCGGCAAAGTCTGAAATGCACTCATAACTTCACAATCTGCGTAAGAAATTTGCGTTTTTTTAAGCTTCCCGCTTCAAAAACGATACTACGGCATAGGTGAACATTTTGTTAGAGGAGTCGCTCCATCGTCGGCGATATTCATCATGGCCGACGCTTGCACGCAGTTCCGCGCGTAATTCAAGGAGAGTTCAAGGTCAATCAATTCGGGCGTGGAAAATATGAACGTTAACACACCGATTCTTATCTGGTCTAATCCAGTTCAGGTGTTATCTCGTCCCATCAAACGTGTTTTGGCGGATTGGCGTCGGCTATGATGACTATTGCCGACGATGGAACGACTCCTCTTACAAAATGTTCACCTGTGCCGTAGTATCGTTTTTGAAGCGGGAAGCTCAAAAAACCGCAAATTTCTTACGCAGATTGTGAAGTTATGAGTGCATTTCAGAGTTTGCCGATGCGCTCATCGTGATTTTTGAGGCATTATCTATCAGAAACAACTCTTAGTTTTGCTCTAGCAAAAGTTTGCAACAGGCCCATTAATAAGTACCGAAAATAATTTAGAAAACTTTCAGTCGGTTTCAGTTGGTGGGTCTCTACTCCATCGAGTGCGATCGAAACATAGGCATACTTACGAATCCATTGCACAAACCTATGTTCCATCAAATTGATGAGCAGACACCAATGTTTCTTTGCGTTTTCAAAGTGATGTTAAACGCGCAAAATCCGAGATGATAGCTGTTCTTACATGCGTTCACTGGTTGCCATTCAACCCCTCACATCCATAAAATAGGAACAGCAACTTTATTCTGTACGCTTTTATGTGATCCTTACCTGCAAGAATCTAAAGAAAGGTTCTTGGAACCTAATCAAAACCATGAACGGATATAAAGAGCAGGAAAAGAGTAAATCGATGGTGAAACTGCTTAAATACTATTTCGGTTTGCGGTGTTGCAGACTTCTTGTCATGCTTCCGTTCCTTCATTAAAAAATACTGGAGTCATTTCTTGAAAACTTTGCTTGTTTTCACTCTCTATGTGAGGAATATTCTGTAAAAATGTCAAGCCATGATGTTGGTTTGGTCCCCTTTCAAAAAATAAAATAGGAGCGAATATTTTGAAATCCTGCAACCAAGATACGCACTTTTGCTGTTTCACCGTCGAAATATTACTCCTCAATGGTAGCCAAAAAAATGTGACTTTCGAAGACCTCCGTCATCATATATCGAAGGAAAAATTTCCAGCTTTCAAAGTCTTCATTCAATTAGAGAAATTACCCTCGATATCATCAGCAATGAAGTAGGTAACATTAAATTAGGAGCTACTTTTATACTCAACTGTGGATAGGATGAAGTGATCTGGATGCTTGTCTTTGGGGATGGATGAATAAAAACAAGGAGCTTCATCCTATTTTAAGTGACTTGCCTCCAGCTTCCGGAATCCCCGCTTAAAATTATCCGGTGTAATTGTAAGAAAGGGAGTGACACCATGCTGTACCACCA
The DNA here is from genome assembly GCF_918797505.1 of Bemisia tabaci. NCBI lineage: Eukaryota > Metazoa > Arthropoda > Insecta > Hemiptera > Aleyrodidae > Bemisia > Bemisia tabaci. The sequence continues at coordinate 19,497,958 of NC_092797.1, read as the reverse complement.
AGAAAATAATATTTTCGTTTTTAGACTCATGCAGAAGTTCTGAAGACTCCAACTGTAAAAACTTACAGAACCGTAGGAGGAAGATCCTGAAGAGCCTCACTGGGAATGTGAATCAGCATGTGTTGATCAGGATTTTCTCCTATACTGACTGGAGAGGGTACGGCAGGTGCGTCGCGTGAAATGCCCTTATCTTTATTGAGAAATTATATGGGCTTAAAAATGAATAAAATAGCTCATTATAGATGCTCCTGTTAACATCATTCCTACCGTGGACGGCCAAACTGATCACCCTCTTAATTATCTCGTATCATTTTTGTGTAAAAGATTTTTTTTTTACATTTCATTTAGATTCGTTTTGTTGACTAAAAATGCGTATGAATTGATACCTACCTGTCTTGTCATCTCACGTGATTATTTTTCTCCTAAAAATTCACACTCCTGCCTTTCAAATTTGGCCGACATCTTAGACTTCGGGCACCAATTTTGACCGGGGGGCTTTTTTGACTTCAATAATGAAATGTACGACCAAAATTACATAGGAAATGACATATCACTTGCCTTATCACGTAAAAATTTGAAAAAATGCACCCTCCTGCCTTTAAAATTTGGCCACCATCTTGGATTTGAGGCACCAATTTTGACCGGAGGACTGTTTTGACTTCAGTAATGAAATGTACGACCAAAATTACATAGGAAATGACATATCACTTGCCTTATCGCGTAAAATTTTAAAATATGCACCCTCTTGCCTTTCAAATCTGGACGCCATCTTGGATTGGGGGCACCAATTTTGACCGGGGGGTTGTTTTGACTTCAAATATGAAATCTGCGACCAAAATTACATGGAAAAGGATACCTCACATGACAGGATATGCACAAGTGAAAATACCGATATTCCGGAGGCCTTATTATGGGTGCCATTTTGAATTTTAGGCATTTTGAGGGGTGCTCCGGGATCGGACAGTGCTAGCATTTTAGGATACTGTTTGAGAGAACCTATTAATGACGTTTACACAGGTTTTGATCACATTTTACATTGTTAACGGCGTTCTCACGATGATCCAACGCGAAAATTCGGCAAAACATAGCGAAATCAGGGCCCCTGCCCCCCCGGCCCCCATGGCCTCAGAATTTTGGGCTCACTTGCGAAATTGAACCTTCTATAGGTAAAGATGATATCCTGAAAGTTTCATGCTTTCTTCCAGAAATGCACGATTCTGGGAACTTTTCCCCCTTATCCGCCCTACTAGACTGTTTGCGTTGTTACAGTTGGCAAGCGCGCGTGCTGGGCGCCAAACAACATTCATCTGACCTGGACCTGGGTCAACACTCAACACTGCCCTGGTGACAATGACCCGGAGCGGAGCGCGCCGAGGAGCGTTGGCGCCCGACGCGACACGACGCGACACCCGGTTGAAAGCACGCGCAACGCAACCGCTGACACAACTCGGATGTTACGGATTCGCCAATCGCGCGAAAAATCCGCCTCGATGAGCCGATCATCCCCGCCATCCCGAGTGGCCCCGCTTTCAGGCTCGACGAGAATCCGCCACTCCGCCGGTCGGTCCCGGTCGGTTGCCGTGTTTATTCCATCGGCCGGCTCCAATTAGCATGGAAGAAAAAATAGGGAGAAAATACACTGGAAAAAAAAAAAAAAAAACACATTGGATCTAGAGTCCAGGCTCTTGAAAACATCGACAAGAAAAAGTACTCTTGATTCAATCGGATTTTTGCTTAAATCAGGAACCAAGCCTCTTAATTGGAGCGGATTTCCTTTTAATTTTAGCAAACATCTGATTGAATCACGAGTATTTTGTCTTGTCAATGTTTTCAAGAGTCTGGACTGTAGATCCAATTTGTTTTTTGTCCAGTGTAAAAGATATGCAATGCTATTTGCAAAGTCGTCGGAAAATCTTAATTTGAAGATGTGAAGCTAAAAATTGAGTTGTTGAGGTGATTTTTTTTTTTTTTTTTTGGTTTCCTTCATGTAGATTAAATGTAAATTCAATGTAGATTAAATTTATCAGTATCTCAAATTTTACAGAAATTTCACCATCTTTATAGACCAGGGGCTTGAATTTTTGTTTTTGCCAATAATTGAACGACGCATTTAATTTAAATACACACATTAAGCCGCATTCACAGCGCAGCCTGGCGCTCTACAACACTCAATCGCCATTGCCCCCTATCCTCCCAGAGATCATCAGGCAATTGGCACCTTCTGATCTCCTCCTCCACTTCTTGTTGCCAACCTGTCACAGGACGTCCATGCCGTCGCCTTTCCGGGAGGAACCCAATCGAAAACCTGCTTAGGTAACCGATCGTCTGTAATCCTTCTCACACGTCCATACAAGACCAACTGATTGGACCTGATATAAATATGATATGATATGTAATCGATGTCCGATTAAATTAAATAATGTCGAAAATGATTGGCAACATGCTATTCTTTCTCCAAGCTGATCCATGAGAATTTAACGACATAACTCGTACACTCCGCTATTTCCTGTACTGCACCCCTCGATTTTTTTTAAAAAGAATTTCCGGTGGAGAGATTGCTCGTCGAACAGAAACAGTATGGCTCAGGACATTGAACTATTCAAGGATCAAACATCCAGGGAGAGAAAACAAGTGGGCCAAAATTGTACTGTTTCCCATGCAACATATTTTAAGTTGGTTGTGAGTTCAATGTTTTGCTCATGATAATATCTCTGAGCATTCTAAAGAAAGAATATTGAAATTCAGAAAATAAGTCGCAAAATTACGTACACTTCAGTTTTACCAAAGCTACGGCTCAATTATTATCGAATATAATGAAAAAAACGAATCCTAAATTTAGCATTTCACATGCGAATAGAGGATATTTTACAGAGCCCATCGTATAGCTAACATGTGTGCTTTGCATTATTCAAGATAATTATTTCCTTTTATTAGAATTATTTGATCTGTCAACTTTCGTGGAGTTTCCATTTTGTCCTCTTGAAGATCCCTCTACAATGAGTGATATGATTCTAACCACAAGTTCTAAAAAATCTGAATATCGTTGTCTCAGCTTCAACATGAATGTTGGTGATGCAAAATACGGTTAAAAATACAGAAAATTCCATCAAATATAGCTTAAAAATACTCTAAAGAGTAGTGCAGTAAGTGAAAATCCAATTGCCAGGTAAAAATAACAGTCATTATTAATTTCAAAATTGAAAGAATCAGTACAAAATTAATAGGGAAACAAAGCATGCACGCAGTATTCTCTCACATTCATGGACAATGAGTAAGTTTGTAGCGGTGGTTTGTTTTCAGAATCCATTGCAAGTTATCGCTCGCTAATAAGCGAAAATCAAAAACAGGGAGGGGTTGAAAGCCCTCATGTCCCTTGAATCTGCCGTGGTCCCTTCATTAGTCCACTTAAAATATTAGCGGGCATTTAATTAACTAAATAAAGGACCGCTCGATTACGCTGGGCAAAGGGTCCACCCCTTGAGAGACTCTTGGAGGCTAATCGTCACCCTAAATTAGCCCAATGTTTGAGGCAACATAAGCCGATGTGTGAGAGTAAAATTTGCATGGTGGACCATTATTGAAGATGAACGGACAGGAGCCAGAGCTCTGCAAATTTAGACGTAGATGAAAGAATCTGGGCCTCTTTTCAGTGAGGTTAACTGGAGGTTGCACAATCGTGCACAGTAATTACTGCAATTTCATGAACACATTTTTTTGCGAAAGCCCTGTCAACACTACTAGCAAAAGTTCACGGAACTCGGCGCAAAAGTTAAGTTCCGTAAACCTACCTCTGTGTGGACAAGGCCCTCCATTTATATGCAATGAACGGAAAAATTATGAAGGAACAAACATAAATGTGGTTAATAGGTTTAACTTCCGCCGCCGCGCCGCGCTGACCGCACTGTGTTTGGCACAACGCGTGAAGTATTCCGACAGTCTTGTAGGCGCTGTGCGTTTCACGTCAACCGCTGCTGCACGCACTGTGCTTGACGCACTGCGTGTAGTATTCATGCAGTCTTGTAGGCGCTATGCGTTTCACGGCGCCCGCTGCTGACCGCAGCGACTGCACTGTCTTTGACGCAATGCGTGAAGTATTCAGGCAGTCTCGAAGGTTCTAATATGTGTTACAACTGTTACATGCCGACCGCCGCGCCGCGCCGAAGATTTCTCCTTTTCATCTCAAGTTTTCGTCATCATTGCTCTCTGCGCCGCGCCGCGCCGTTCCAGGCCAAATTCCGTGTTCGGTTTCTCTCTCAGTCTTAACTTGACTAATTAAAGGTGCTGTCTATTGTATCACAGAAAGACGACAACATTAGAGATATACTTCCGGGAAATGAGAGATTTTGTCACCTTTTCTCGTTTGTATTTTTTTTCTGAATCCGATTTTTCTTTATAGCTACATTTGAAAAAAAATTGCAAAATTTGCCTCTCCCTGAATTTGCCGCCATGGGCTGGCCATCCCCTAAATCCGACCCTGCCACCACTGCCTTCGCCTCACCACATTTTTGAGACCTTTCTGAGGATTTAGGAAGCTACAAGAGTAAAATGCTCGGGTTGATATGAAGAGGAATAAAATGAAAGCGAAAAGAATAAATGCATATGAAAAGAGGAGAAGAGAAGAAAAAAAGAAGAGTATGAAAACAAATGGAAAAAAGAGAAGAGAAGAAGAAGAAGAAGAAGAAGAAGAAGAAGAAGAAAAAGAAGAAGTAGAAGAGGAGGAAAAGAAAAAAAAAGAAGAGTGTGAAAACAAATAGAAAAATAGGAAAGAAGAAGAAGAAGTAGAAAAAGAATAAGAGGTAGATGAAGAGGGAAAAAAGAAGAAGAAAGAGAAGAAGAGAAGGCAGATGAAGAGGGGAAAAAGAAGAAGAAGCAGAAGACGAGGAAAAGAAGAAGAAACTGAGGACGAACCAGGAACAAAGCTCGCACGGAATATATGGACGAGAAAATGTAGTTTGGCAACTTCCTTGGTCGCACATGAAGGGGTGGCTACGACGGCGCCAGTCGCGGTGGTGGTCCGGCATGGCGTCGTTCCATTCGGCGGAACAAAACGGAGAGAATATTCGTGTGAAAACTAGCCGGAAGATTTTTGCCACCCGCGGTCATGAGGGTATTTTGGACTTTGGTCAGTAGAAGCCGGGCTAGGGATCCCGGGGAGAAGTGTTAATAGGCGGAAAAGGGTTAATAATAGCCCCGAGCGTTGTCTTACATATGCAAATTTATCTCACGCAACTGCGGGCGTCAGAACGCACCGTCGCGCACATTGCGGAACCACCACACAATGTCTTCACCAGCTTCCGAACGATATTTCTGTTGCCAAATTTTTCTGATGACTCTGGGGTAACCATTACGCGCATCGACAAAACTGTGATAGATGTCCGATTATTTACGAGTTGTATGCAGATTATTTTCTCTAAGAAAACTAGTCGGATCGACAGGAATGAAATTCATGTTTCAAAAATGCATGTTCACATTTTGAGGTTGATTAGCTTAAAAATGAAGCCGAAAGTACGGCCGAAATTTTATCGATTGATTATTGGTAGGTACTCACAAATGAGACGTAAATGCAGTGCCAGATGTTGATCACTATTGTTGCGCCTTCAATTTAAAAAATGCAACAAGCTACAATTCATTTGGAAGTTATATTACAGTTTGAGTGTCATTGAGTAAATGGAAACTGGTGACATTACACATAGTTGCATTAAATATTGCAACTAGGAGGTAAAATTCTTAGCTCAGCTTAGAAACAACGCATGCCATCGGTGTTTCTTTGAAAATTAGTATTTTTACGGATAAACCAGAAGTTTTAGTTCCTGATTCCAAAATAAAATCCAATTGTTAGAAGCAACGTAGAGACTATATAGTGAATATCAGTGTGTGATAGTCAATACCATAGTCACAAGAGACTCGATAATGTAAAAAGTGTAGTTTTTCCGAACGTAAATTTTCGTAAATAAATATTTGCCCGAAAACTGCTCCTTAAAAAATTACATCCTTTCAGTCCGGCTAAGTAATTTTAGAGGGCTCTTTTCTCAGTATGGTGTATTTCAAAATCACACCCCAACAGTCATTTAAATAACAATTAAGTGCCATGAAACGAGGATGGCACATAAGAGACATCTCTTTTAATCGAACCCTTGACTGCCATTTTGTAGTCGGCTCCAATTCATCTCTATCAACGGACAGCAATACAATTTTCATTACACCTGTTACTTGAATCACGCATACAAATTCCAATGAATGTCTGGGTTTGGTGCGATATTTAAAATAAACACAGAACCCATCTAATTATCATAAACGGCGGTATACTTTCAAGCACAAAAGAACAATTAGTGCGTGAGGAGAGCTACTATTGATATTAAAATGACGAGGGTCCAGTTTTGTCAAGTTTCTCGGCGTATTTTGAATTATCTTTAATAAATACGCGTAAAAAATGTGAATTTGATGTAAAATCGATAACGCTGTGAGGGTTTGATCCGAAAAAAAGAAAGAAAAAAAGAGTACTATCACAATCTCCCCTCCGCAAAATCTGGGTGTGTCTCGCCCGTTTGCCCTCCACGCCTGCTATTTAAATCAGAGAAAGGTTGACTGCGGGGATATGAGGAAAGATTGAAAGGTTTAAGGAGGGGAGGGTCGAAAGTTTAAAAATAAACGCCACGTACCACAATGAAATCGGGCTGTGTTTCATAGTATATTGTCAGCACAGGTGAAATTGTATCCGCACATCTCAAAAAAAAAAAAAAAAAAAAAAAGAGTGGGAGGAAAAAGAATAAAAACAACACAGAGCCTCAAAGTGTACCTCTGTGATGTAAATGGGCTTCACCGAAATATTATCTGAAAGAGCAAACAAATTATATTTGGGCTTCCGTCCTCGAGCACTCCGACCACTGTGCTCACTTTTTCCCCGTTTAGGTTTAAAGGGTTGACATGTTAATTAAGGGTAATATATATGCAAGCGACTTTCATCAATCTCTCGCAGCTTTTTTTCCTCGTCCGATTGACAGCCAGCTTGATTTTTTCCCCTTTTTCCACCGGCCACGACTCGTTAAATGAAGAATCGGAGGTAAATATTTACCGTCAAATTTCACGCATATTTAGCTCAAATGGACGTATTTCTGCTAAACAGAACCATGTGCCTTATGACGTAAGCCCTGTTATGCATATTCTCTGATGGGTCTCAGGGCTCATGCCTTAATGCACATATTTCCTTTTGGTAGAAATACGTCCAAATGAAAGTGTCCCCTCATTATTGGTTTTTTCTTTTGTTGACCCGGGTGGCGAGTTACCCTTTGTCGAAAAGAGTGCATATCAAGTGTCAGTACAGAATAAAATCAAATGGTCAGTTAATGTCTGGGGTTTCCGTATCATCCCACTTGATCGCTTTAAATAATGAAGGAAAGTGTGACGCTGTACGAGCGTCATGGACACGAAGCATTCCTGCATAAAAAATGGGTAAAGGGTGCAAAATGAACATGATTGGTTGCTTTTGCTGAACATTTTAGATAGGATCCAATTGAAAATTTCTCGATGAAAACTAGCGATAAGAACTGGTACTAACAATTAGATCCTTCAAGTATCACGAATCACACAGGAAAAAATTGGTGACCACATTTTTAGGATATGTTCACCCTGTGATGTAAGTATGTATTCAACGTGGCTTCGATATTCCGGTAAAATCGAAAATTCAAAATTATGAATAACAGGCCACGACGTCCGTTTTCCTTTTGCCAGGTTCAACTCAAAATAAAATGTCAATAATTTCAAAAAATGATTACAAATTTATGTAGAATGATTTTTTTTCGATAAAATCAATTTTTCTCAAGGAAATCGACGGTAAAAAGCGTACTCACTCACCTACGCCACTAAGCAAATCCAAGATGCCCGGAATGTGACCACAACCTTTTTTTCCTCTACAATTCTTCAGAGTGATTCCCTTCCGTTAACCTTTTTTTTAAAATCCTTTTTCGAGGAAGGGCTCTCATCTTCGATAGGTTTCATGGAGCAATTTGGAATGAGACCACTCCTAAAATTTTCAACATTTTTTGGCAAAAACGGCCAATCTTATCTACAAAACTCATGCATTTTCCCCACTTCACCCCTCTCTTTACGCGGGAATAGTCCCGGCAGTGGCTTTGATACCAAGCTGGACGTTACAAGTCGTTGCGGTGCTCAGCAAGCGGAACAACGTTCCTGATTTTCCGAGGTTTTAATTGGGCTCAAGCGAGCAGCTCACACACGCCACCGATTAACCCGAAAACAAGAAAAGCCCCTGTTTGACGGGACCACCATTGACAGGGCCAAAAAACGGCGACTAATTGAATTAGGCTCACCGCGGTGACATCATACGTGCACCGAGCACCGGGCCACATATCATCGCTCCTCTGACGTAAGGGCGTATCTCGATCTCCGCATGAGCTCTAGAAAACATGGATTCATACGTGAATCAGGGCTCATGTGGAAATCCAGTTACGCCCTTACGTCAGAGAGGCGACGATATGAAACGACCCGTGACCGGCACGTGACCTCACTCTTGATGGTGACGTCACGTACTGACACGGAGCGAAGCACCTCACCTGGTGTCGAATCTCTTGTCCATCATTCCTGCAGTCCGTTGGAAAGTGTTGAGGGGGAAATTTTCGATAATTATCCAAAAGTACGCAATTTGGTGACTGGTCTAAGTTTAACGAACTCAGATTGTGTAGGATCTACTACGCGCACTGAAAAAAAAAATTCTCGGCGTTTTTACCACGATCCGTTGTTACCATCTCACTTTTTTTTACCAATTATTGGTGATTTTACCAAGACAGATTGGTAAGCTTACTTAAACACTGGTATTTTTACTGTTTTTTTTCAGGTAAGAATACCACTTTTGTTGGTAATCAATTCCCGGTAACTTTGCCGTTTTATCTCGGTAATTCTACCACGGTCGATAAAAAATATTGGCGTTTTCACCAAGGCCCAGTAAAATTACTGAGAAAGTTCAATAATTTTACCGAGAATTCTCGGTAAAATAACCAATTCTATAAATGGTAATTTTACCAAGAAAAAACTGGGATCAAATAGAACCCTGAATTCGTGGTAATTTTACCCCTCTCTTAGTAAATACACCGAGACTTTTTTTCAGTGCGTTATGTCAGATGAGGACGCATCAGATTAGATGGAGGACGGGGGAAAATGCATGGTACTTATGGATAAAAATGAAGAGGGAGATTACGAAAAAGAGCGAGTGAAAAATAAAGGAGAGTGAGGAGGAAAATAAGGAGAAAGAGATGATGAAGAGGAAATGGAAAGAAGAAGACTAGGAAAAATATTTCGACGGTGTAAATCGGCAATCACATAACTCGGTTTGCGACGTCGCAGACTTCCTGTCATACTTTATTTTTTAAACGGAAAATTACTCAACGGCAATTCTTTAAAACTGCCGTAATTTTTCTTCTCTGAGCAGAGGAAATTCTGCAATAACTTCAAGGAATGATGTCAATTTGTTCTTTTTTAAAGAAATAACATAGATGCGGAGATTTTCAGACACCGCAAACGAGATATGTGATTGCGGACTTACGCCGTCGATTTGTGTTCTTGCGTTCCTTTAAGTCAAAATGAGACGTGAAACGCTAAGTTATCCAAATTTAATGTTGATTTTGTTAGAATCTGTGGTGTTATTAGCGCAGAAATAATCGAAAAAACTGGGAATCGGGGAATCAGGAATCATCCCATTTAAACAATGTAAATGTTTATTTTTTCTGTCAGTTCGCTTTGAGGATATACCGGGCCGATTTTCATGATTATTGTGGCTGTCGATAGGAAATAATTCTTAGATGCGTCCGCTTCTTCAGATTCAAACAGCTGGTCCGCGAAACGGGCCATAGAGAGCGCGAAGTAACCTCAGTGTTGGGCCGCGTGGCGGCCAGAGGCTTATCCCCAAGTTTCTCATAATTTCTAAAAAAACGGGCCAATTTACTAAAGATTTTGGTCCATTCTTGGTGAAAAAATGGACCGAATATGTGCCTCTAAAGTATGATAAAATGTTGAAAATGCTCTAAGCTGCTGCAAGAATTTAAACTTTTCAAATAAGTTTGTCTTGAAGCTTGAAATTTTACCATACGTGTATTTGTCGCGGACTCCTCAATCACAGGATACGACTTCAACTTTAAGAGGCTTTTTTGAGCTTGAAAGTCGAAACTGGAGCATTTCAGGTGACTATGCTGGTTCATGCAGATTTGTTGGATAGATTGGTTCGCTTGAAAGCTCCACAGTCGTGCAAGAGTTCCATTCTGCTGTGCTGAGGAAAAATAGTGTATGAACTTTCGGATGTTGCCAAATTTTCTATAAAAAAATTTTCAATTTTGAAGGAATTTTGTATTACATATCTTGAAATTTTCAGATACTTTAGATCAAGATGCGGAGGAAATTCCCTGAAAAATAGGAGGAAAAATATTCCCAGGTCTTCCTGAAAATTCGTATTTTATCAAAGGTGATTTAACAAAACCAAGATGTTCACACCGTATTTTCCTCTGGCAGCATTATTTTACCGTGCTAAGAAAAAACACCGTATGAGCCTTCGTCAGTTGCCAACTTTCCTTTCATAAATTACGAATTTCCAGGAAAACTTGTGAATATTTTCCGTTCGATTTTTCAGAGAATTTTCTTCGTAATTAGATCTAAATTATCTAAAAATGTCACGAGGAAATATTCATGAATCTCCTCAATAATTAACATTTTATCGGAGAAAATCTGGCAACTATCGAATGCTTATACGACGCTTTTCCTTAGCACGAAAGAATTGTAACATATTGCAACAAATGTAAAAATTGTAAACATATTGCAACAGATGTAAATATACCAATGTAAATGCATATAGGAGGATCTCATTGCCAAGCACGTGAGCGGTCGGCAACAATGATATCGTCGCTCCTCTGACAAAAGAGCGTATCTCTTTTCCAACATGAGCCACCAAAAGCATATAGTTATATGGAGAGCAGGGCTCACGTGGAAATTGAGGTACGCCCTTACGTCGAAAGAGCGACGATATGAGGCATCGTGATTTAGACTCAAGATGCCGCTGCACACCGCCAGGTGTCGCATGCCTCGGCCTACAGGGACGGTGACTCGCGCAGGGGGGAGGGGACCGATATTGCGCAGGCGCAGTAATTAACTGTCCTCATTATCGGATCCCGGCCGCATCGGCACTCCACCACTGCCCAGGCTAAAGGTTAAGACCAACTAATCAGCATTACTGAAAGGTCGCACAATTTCAATTCAAATGCATGTCCATTTTTTCTCCTCTCCCGGCATGAATTAGAAAAAAACTCGTAAATTCAGGAGGCAGAGTGCGAGCGACGACGCTTTTGTCTTGCATTAAGTCGTGACTTACCTTCCTCCGATGTAGAATTCAACACCATGACTTAGTCCACACTCTCGTTGAGCAGGTGGAGAAGACTACTAGAGAATTTTTAGTCTTGGCGCAAGGATAGTTTTGTAATTCACTCTCATGCTGTATTTCCATAAAAGGACGGCTACTTCATGGCATTTTCTGATTTGAAACTTAGAGGAAACAGAATCTGGGCTAGAGGGAATTTGAGATTGTGCATATTGCTAATTTGCCTTCAGTTATCAAGATAGGCCAGAAAACATCCTCCGTAGTGTAATCATTGATATCTATTTGAGGGTTTGCGTCTAGCTCTGTCAGTGAATCTTGCCATGCAGTGGATTATTCCAACATTGAATTCGGCGATAACTACTACAAATTGTTTTACATATCCAAAATAAAAACATTAAGAATCAATTTTAGCCACTTCTGCTGCCCGAATCGTCTTCTATGTAGAAGTTTGAAGAGGAAACTTGTATCAGAATGCTTAAAGTCGTACCTGGTTTAGTGGTCCATTACTAAAATAAAAATTCCAATGAAACTTGACGAGAATTTTTTATATATACAATTCATCCTATTCGCAACAGTTTTCCCAACCTCATACAGCACCCCATAGGCAATATTTCTAATACTTGACGCAAAATGTACAGATAGTTCACCCCAAATGAGTGACAACGGTCCCGTGGCAAAAAGTAAGAGGGGAACCTCACAAATCCTAGCCCATGGAGCATAACTTAATGGGACAAATAGCCTACCGTGCAAGGTTGCGTTTGACATGGATTTGATGATTAATCATCATTTTCTTGGAGTAAACAAAAAGGTCTCCTATGCAACCGACTGAGAAGTCGGGAGTTCAGAATGAGAGTGACATCAGCCTGGAGAGTTGCCATTTTTATAGAAAATCGTCTGATTTCCTCAGCAATAGAGATGCATAAATAATGATATTTCACCGGCAAAAAGTGCACAGTGTATTCCGAATAGCATCTCTCCCCTATTCTCGCCTAGATTTACTCGTTCTAATAATCGTAATCGGTAATCGATCAATCGCATTCTCTTACTATACATGCATCGAGTAAGGCGAGGATATCGAATGTGTATCGATACCTCTCGCACGGCATAAACCCACACGAGTTAGAACAGGAGTACTCCGTTTATTAGTTTAATTGGTGTCAAAACCTTCCCCCGATAATGGATCTCGGCTCGACCCAGGATGACTGTCAAAATCCGAAAAGGGTAGTATTTTAAGAAACGCGCCGAGACCAGCCCAGGGAAAGGGGTGCATCGACGGGAGATGACATTGATAGACGAAGATAAATTTGTTTGTTAATTTGTATAAACTTTTTGACACTTTAGCAGGTCGCGGCCCAAAACCCACCGCTCACCTTGAACACCGACCTCTTTGTGTTTTTCGAGAGGGGAGGGGGTTAAGGTTAAGGCGACCGAAACCGAAACCATCAAAACACGCACGATTTAAAGGAAAGCGAATATCGGTTATGAACGTTCGGTGGATTTACTTCGACCCAACCTTCCTCGAAGGACTATTTATACGCAGTCCGTATTCCCAGGAGACTTGGATTTATCTATAAAGCGAATACCCCCCTGCTAAGGAAGAGCGGCGTATGAGCATTTCAGACTTGCCAAATTTCTCCGGATAAAACATGCATTTTTGAGGTATGTTATGCATATATCTACTCCTTGAAATTGTCAGATAATATAGGTTAAAGTGCGTGTGCGAAATTGTCCGAAAAATTTGAGGAAAAATATTCAACAGTTTCCTTGAAAATTCGTAATTTATCGGACGAATTTTGGCAATGCCGGAAAGTTCATACGGCGTTTTTCCTTAGCACGCCAGAATAGGGGGATTTTCACCGATTTGCGGTGGTTGCGCTCGTCTAGGCCTCCATCTCGGTGGCGGTTCTAATTCAGAGCGTCGGCCTCCGGTGAAATCAAAGGGGTAGTTTTTATGGACCCCAGTGAACGCACTACTCGGGGGATTGCCCACCGTCGTTTTCGCTAGTCACCCGCAACGGCACAAATGCAAACTTTAATGACGTTACCCCTTTCCTCCGCGGATGCAATTCGCGGTTGCACTATTGCCCACCAGAGCGCATTGTATTCGGGGTGAGTCCCCTGGTCGCGGGTCCGTTTGACAACGGCGTTGCGGATAGCTCCAGTCATGTTTGTCTCGTTATCGGATAAAAAGGCCGCAGAATTGAATTAGGAAACTATGCCTGCATTCCGGCTCCATGATGAATCGTTTCAAAAATGACGCAACCGTTTCATGTTGATCGGCCCCGATTAAAATATCTTCCGTGCGGCCTGTGTGTAGCTTTGATATCGGTAATCGCTTGACAATTGAATTTGGTGATTGAAGTAAAGCGAATTTAAATGGGATTCCTACCAAACGTAATCCAGCTCTCAGATCTATGGTCCCCAACCAACAGCAATAGTTCAGCATCCTAGGGCTGTTCATTCCACTATGCAATTGCCAGAGGATTTTTGCTGAACTATTCTGCGAAAAAAAGAAGATATTGCAGTGCATTACCGCCTTCCTTAGTTCATTCTGGCGTCCTCTCAAAATTTGCCTTTAATAATGCACGTATAGGAAATTCGTGTGACAGTTGTGCGGTGGATGTCGTATGAGTAGATTAAAAGGTAACTGCATTGGTTCCATTTTTTCAGCTACTCGTCATTTTTCTCCAATTTTGAGGTCGCAATTCTGTTGTCAGGAGACTAAAGCACTCGCTTACCAATTTTAACAAAGAAATTCAACGTAGTAAAGGCGTGGTTTTGTTTTAGAGAGAAAACATCGCATTCGATAATGATATCGAAACTGCCCTCGAATGCGATATTTTCTCTCTGAAAAAACCACGCCTTTATTACGTTGAATTTCTTTGTTAAAATTGGTAAGTGAGTGCTTTAGCCTCCTGACAAAAGAATTGCGATCTTAAAATTGGAGAAAAATGACGAGTAGCTGAAAAAATGGAACCAATTGATGCGATATATCGCATGCCGTTCTGACACAAAATACAGCGTCCATCGAATCACCTTAAGCAAAGTATTTATATACTTCAACGCTATGCTTAAAGTTTGTACAAAAATGAACTAAAGCCAACTGTTTTAACATGTTTAATGGTTGTATCGAAGGAAGGCAGCTATAAAAATGATTTGACATCGCGAGGTTGTAACCTTTTTTCAATCAAGAATAAGAGCACATATGCCACCAAAAATGCCTCTGTGTAAATCAATTTGTTGCACAACAAAAAAGTTCTTAATTGGTACAAGAATGCTCGTATTTCTCATCATGACGCCATATCGTTGCTTTGATAAAATTGTAACGAAGAATGCTCGAACACGTGGTGGGCAGAGTGTTTCTTAGTAAGCGCTAATTATTTATTGGCCTTTATTTTCTTACTTTTCTAAAAAATTTTTTTGTCAGTGTTTCGGGCCGATCAAGTTGTTTCTTCTATCATTATTTCTTGGTTCGAAGATAATTCATTTTTAGAGTTGATTGTGACGATAAGTACTAATTCTGGCCGATTGTATACTTCTGGCAGTAAACTTACCTCATCGTCTTGCTAAATTTTGACGCAACTGGGAGAGTTAAATTAGTCGTGGAGTAAACTCTCTTGGTCACACGAGGAAAGCAAGTTAGGTAACCATCTTGGGATTTTTTTTTTTTTTTTTTTTTTTTTTTTTTTTTTTTTTATTTAAAAATGCCCATCTCAAAATTCATTAATTCGTCGTCTCCCGGACGAACGAACGTACCTCCATTCCAAGTTTGCCAAATCGACTCAAACAATTCATTTATTTTACAAAGTTATATCTTTGCAATTTTCATCAACATTTTTTCTGATTTTTGCTTGAAATCTGAGGAAAAATCGATCAAAGTTTCAGTTAGAAATGTCCAAGATTCTCCTAGTTACTGAGCAATTTACGAAGAGAAATTTGGCAACATCGAAGTGAAGTTACGTTCTTTCGTGAGAGAACGACGAATTGTGGCCTCTGGTTTTTTTCCACCGTGGCCGAATAGTAAACACAGCCTGACAGAAAAAATCGACCGTTTTCGCCTCCTCACGTCGCAAGTGCCAACCTCATTTATTTCGAAGCGAATGTATGCAAAGTTACAGACGGAACGACACCGATGAATCCTTGATGCCGCGTAATTTTAGGTGAATTTACGAGCGAGGCCCTGATGCGTTCGCAGATCGGAGGTCAGGGAGAGGCAACTTCTCCGAGCCGAAACGACCTTGCGCGTGGGGCCTCAGCTGATCGCAGGAGCTTTCATCGGTCGTCGCGACCGCAAATGCCCCTTTAAAAAATATGACAGCGGGGAAAAATTCAAAAGATCTCGAGAGCAAAGCTGGAAATAAGACCACAATAAACATCGCCCGCACGTCGTTCGGAAAAAGGAGGGAGCCCGTAATGCCCGAGGAGTGTGCCTAAAAGGTTAAAATAATGGGGAACAGCGCGGGGAGGCGCATGTAAACAGCGGCGAATCGTAAAACTATGAATAAGGAAGCGAGCTCAAGGCACCGCGGGAACATACTCGACATGTGACAGTAATTTGGGAGCGCAACATATCGTCGAGGCAATATCGCGACCTCCACCCCCCGGCCGACTGTAATTCATTTGCGTTATGTTTTCGGGTGGGTTGAATCCGCGCACCCTCATTTGGGTTACGATGTGCGCGACGCGAGCCCCGGTAATTTATGTCAACTTTTGAAACTGTATCATCTCCGAGCGCACTTCAATGCGGCAACTTTTATTAGCGCGACGGATAAAAAAGGGTGGGGGCGACCGAAGACTGCCACCTTATTCCCCGGCTTCGCTGATTAATAAAAGCGGGGGAAAATCGCTTTTCACCCACCCCCACTCTCGAGTCGTCTCAAGTCAACTGTTAGCAATGATATCCCTATCCGCCTCCTAAATTCTTCCGTTTGCCAAACGCCGGTTTTCGATCCCTAATTTGATCTCCTCCCGACATTTTTCACGGGCCTTTATCTCTCGTCTCCCCTTCGCGCGAGGTCTTTCTCCAATCTCACTGTTGGATTGAAATCAATAAATAATCCCCCGGTTATGATTATGAATTTTTCTCGCGACGTTTATTAGTTCTCGCACGTTACTTAAAAAATTACTTATCTCTGCTCGAAGTGATCGAGGAGTACGATTGTATTTTTAAGAAGTCTCCTCCGAAGCTAGTTTGTATGCTAATATTGGTTCGCCCTCTTTGCATCCCAGTTCTTGAGCGTGATTGTGAAAATTCCGTTCGGTACGCAGATTTTTGTCGCATCGTTTGGTGCATTTGATCCACAGTAACAAGAATATTTCGATGCATGCGTGGCGAATAGGAAGTCAGCCACAGAGTTTTTTGCAGCATATTCTGAGGAACGCATAGTACTAAAATTATTTACAACCTCAAGTTTTCCAAAATTTAAGTTGGTAATGGTTTTTTTTTCTTTTAAATCAGCATCCAATTTGTAGGAAGCCTTGGCCCGGAAAAATATGTGGAAAAGATTTAAAAATACGCTTCTTTATCCTAAGAGACCCTAAGGGTTGGTTAGATTAGGGTCAAAGCTGCGGTACTATAAAGTTGAGTTCTGGATGAGTTGTCACTTCTTTTAAGTCGAAAAGCCGATATCATAAGGTGTGAACTTAAAAATCTGCGATGAGCGAATCAATGTCAAGAATTGATTACGACTTCTAATAAATCCTTTAACTTTTTATAGCTTTGGGGGAACTACGTCCATAATTGATGCGATATATCGCATGCCGTTCTGACACAAAATATGGCGTCCATCGAATCACCTTAAGCAAATTCAATGAGTATTTACCAGAAAATAGCAAAAATGGTGATGATTAGACACCAACTATGAATCGTCTGAGGCCTCAATCGAATTTTCAGCCTTACAAAACAATGGAAAAAATTGCGAGGCGAAGTTCAGACTCGGCTTTTTATTTCAATCCTCGATTTGGCATATTTGTCATGGCTGTAGATGCGCACAAATTGAAAGAAGCTATCTAGCGACTGCTTTCTCACCCCTTTTTCTGTGCGAGATAATTAAATTCGACGTTTAAAAACCGCAAAAACCCTATAAATAACTGCACGTACGTTAATAGCTAAAAAAGAGAAACCAAAATAAATGAGTCAAGTGCAAGGCTAAAGATTTACAATCCCATCCGAACGAAAAGGCATTCCGGTGACGAAATTAATTATATCTCTCCATGAACTATTAAAAACGCAAAAAATAAGCAACCTGAGCGTAACTTGTAAAAATAGGTCCGCAGGAGCTGTGCTATCATGACTCATCGTTCTTGTACGGAAAAAACATGTGTGAAAAAAAACAAGTTAGCTGAGGGAGGCACGAATGCGAGGCAGCTCTATACCGCACTCTAACAGAAATATGGATTGCATTTTGCAAAAAGGAACCAAGAGCATATTCCAATGTTGCTCGGATTGTGCAACTTACATTCTTTGCAATACAATTACTGAAATCACGCAAAAAATTAAATTTTCAACGGTAATTTTCGTCATAAATTTATAGTGTATTGAGAGTAAAGATGAATTTTGTTTAGATGATCAGTTCATAGCTGCAAGGTAAACAAAGTTGCACAATCTCAGCGACATTGGAATGCTTTTGGTTTCTTTTTGAAAAATGCAATCCATATATACACTTCATAAATATTACATAAAATGTCCCTTTCGGTAAATACGGTCACTCAAAATATCAGCTTGCTCCTCTTGTTTATACCCCCTGGTTATCTCATTTCCAGTCTACTCATTTCTACTAGCACAAATGGATGTTTACTTGCGAGGTGTCCTTGCTCTCAAGAAATTCTTTTTGGTTCTCAAAAAATTGTAGTGCATTTTGCGATAAGGAACTACTATTTCTGCTACATTTTTGAGACGACGTACCTAATGCGCTTTTAGTTTTCCTGAACAGATGTAAGTGATTTTACAAATGACCGAAAAATAGTGGCCTCTCATCACGAAATGTCTAGTCCAGATTCATACTCTTCAAATGATGTAGTTCACACAATTTCCAATATCACTATACAATTGTTGGGTGAAGTTAAGAAATGCGTATGTCTCCGATGGTGAGGTTAAAAATTGTTACTCTCGCTTGAGTTTTTGAAAAAAGCAATTCATCGACTGTTTTTCTTAAAATTGTCCAAAAAATGTGTTTAATTATCCTAAAATATTCACATAAGTGTTAAGGAATATTTTGGTTAAAATTTTTCCCTAGCAAAAATGAAACATAATTGTGCATTTTAAAACGATAATTGTATCGTTTCAATGATACGCCTACGCAGATACGCATTATCCGACTTTCCCCATCGATTTTTTTTTTTTTTTTTTTATTTTTATCTCAGAAATACATAATTTTACAAATAATTCCCCATCGATGTGCTCATCTTTTCATTTTTCCAGGAGGTATCTGCTCCTTTCATCGTTGAATTCAGTGCTCTAACAAATCTTGGAGCTCGCGAATCAGTCTTAAGCATATTCTGATGGTTGAGGTCATAATTCACGATACACTGAACAAAACATTGCTGCATTATAGGTCAAATACGTGAGACCTGACTGCATGGGTACTATAGATTGGCTGATACTTATCTCAGTAAATAGTGAGTTTCGCTCAAATCACAAGCAAAAGCAAGATCTAAAAGAACATCGTTTTGTTAAGCCTTTAATTAATTAAAACTCACGACATGATCTTTTTTTAAAGTTGATTTGAGCCTTTAAAGAAATAGTAAAACCTCAAACACATATCTCATTGAGCACTGAAAAAAAAAAAAAAAAAAAAAAAAAAAAAAAAAAACACATTGGATCTAGATTCTAGAGTCCAGACTCTTGAAAACATTGACAAGAAAAAGGACTCTTGATTCAATCAGATTTAAGCTTAAATCAAAAGGGAATCTGCTCATATTAAGAGGCTTGGTTCTTGATTTAAGCTTAAATCTGATTGAATCATGAGTATTTTTTCTTGTCGATGTTTTTAAGAGTCTGGACTCTAGATTCAATGTGTTTTTTTTTCCAGTGAGATTTAAATCGGTGAAAGTGGCTACAAACTGTGAGAAATTTTTCACCTGAACGTTTTGTAAAATCCATCGGAGTTGATTGTGATCTTTTAAAAAAAAAAAAACATTGATGGCTGAAATAAGAATTAATTGGTATGGAACTCAACAACTGGTCTATGTGTACGTATGAGTCGCTTTTACAGCGTGCACCTGGGCGCTATGCGACACTTAAACCGCCCCTAAAATATTTTAAGGTAAAAATTACCCGGAGGTTGTCACCTCTCCATCTCCTTTTAGATGCCATCTCCACATTTTGTCCTTATTGTTTTTATTTTGAAATTTAAAGCAATCAGAATATGTTTAAATATTCTTGGTTGTGACGCTGGTGGTTGTGATCAGGGTTTAATCACACGAGTCACCCATGACTTTCCTGTCGTGGCTGTAGTTATCCTTTGCTCTGGAAAGACGTTTTATCGATGCGCGTCTGATTATTTCCAATGAAAATCCTGGATAAATAAGGATGTGGTAGGAAAATATGAACAAAAGGAATTAGTAGATGATCGGAACTGTCAGCCAGACACCGCACCGGCACGGTGGGGTTCGAACGGAGAGGACCTTTGGAGCGAAGTTTTCTCGTCGTCTATTGGCACCTATTTTTTTGGCCCATTTGTTGACAGATTTGTTGCATTAGTTAACATGACTCAGCCAAAATGACTTTCTTCCCTTTTCCTGCTTGGTCTCCTATTGAGACAAGTTTGGGAGCTCGCTTCGAATTTCCTCGCATTTTAATTACCATAAAGGGCACGACACTACCTCATGAGCTAGATGGAGATTTAGATAGAAAAGAATAGCTATTAATATTGATTCACCCTCTTTAACAGATCATTCTTGACTTAATTTTTTGTCAAAGAATGTCTACTCCAGATTGACATCGGCATTTCGTTGACGCTCTACGTGGAATAATAATCAAGGGGCTCAGGATGCTACCGTCTCCATTGTAATGTAAAATCCTCGTTTTAGAAATAATTTTTCACCCATGGATTAGTGTTACTCAATCTATGGAATGTACCTAGTCATGGAGGATCAGACTTTGATCAGTTCCTTTGAATTTGGGCGCTTTTACATGTTCTGTGCAGCCGAACTTGAAAGAAGTAAGTTTTACTTAAGTTTATTGATTCATGGCGAATGCCAAGTAAATTGGACGATTAAACTTTTAAAACAGTCAATATATTGTTATATAGCGTTGTAATTATGATTGTAACGTTGAATTTTGTCGAAAGATAAGATCTCTAATAGCCCCTAAAATCAAACATCCAGCAAACGACACTTAAATGATGGAGTAATTAAATATAAGCATGTGAAGTACGTAAATGATTTTTGATATTTGCGTAGCCCCTGTCCATTTTTGAACGTAGCTCCATCATCAGGAAAACCAAATCTACGTGATAAGGCCCTTTAACGCTTTTATTGACATTCAAATTTTCCAAGAGCAGTAAGGGTTAAAATCTTCAAGATCCTCCTTACAGTTGATTCGCACAACTTCATGATACGAATTGTTCCCGGACAAGAATTTGATGAAAAATGAAAAGAATAATTTATTTTTAAAATCTAGACACTGCTAGTGGCCCAGCAGAATATACACAACAATAAGAGGCGAACGGATATTTCTTGACGGAAATAAGACTTTATACTTGATGGAGGAAAGTGAGACATAATTTCTTACTTCAGTATACCTTCCTCAATAAACATGCAAACTGTTTTACAATCGGTATTTTTAGGCAGGATCGCAATGGGATGGTTACCAGACTATGAGCTCACGGTCGGAAAATGCACCTTTCAGATGAGTCTTCGGGGGTCAACGCCTCGGCGCGCTGGGTGATGAGTGCATGGATCTGATTCACTCTTTCTTTATTTTGTAGAAAAGGGGGAGGGGGCGGTCCCGGTCGAGGCCTTAGCCAACGGCTACGAATTGAGAATCCCGCGGAACGGTGATTAAGAATATCGGATCGGTTTAAGATGATAATGTGTCTCGGAGGCGAGCCTTTCAGAAAATCTGTCGACGAAAATTAATTTCATTTCCTGTCAGAATCCGAATCGAGCATTGACACGGCACACGACGATCCACGGAGGGGGGGGGGGGGGGCTAATTGTGACTCATGTGTCGGAGTGCCCCAAAGCGTCGGGCTGAAAATACACTCCGATTAATTACGGCACGTTACGTTACGTTACGAAATCTCCGTAACGTCCAATAGGAGCCCCCATTCATTTGATTACCGGCGGAACGAATCGATGATAAGTTCGGGGCACAGATGGGTACATTATGGTCAGTGGCCTAGCGTCCTTTACGATTTATCGATCGATCCGCCATTTAAACCTATGGAAAAGGATCGATTAATCGATATATTCGATAATCGATTCTTCAACACACTTTCAAACGGGAGAAATATCGATAGTCGATCGTTCACGCCTCGCCACTGATTATGGCGGTGCAGGTGTTGCGTTTCGTCACGCCCGGGAACATCTCCACAGGCTATCCATCTCCGGCTATTGTCGTGTCGTCTCACAATTAGCAGATTCAATTTCGTGCCGTGTATGTATCGGAAACTCCTCCTATCACCCCCCCCCCCCCCCGATGCACTCGATTCCGTGATATTTGAGCAACTCCTCGACAACACGTTAAGAGAACGTTTTAATAAAACAACCAAAATATACCCAATTCGAGGCGAGATACTCGAGAGGGATTGTCGTGGTTTCGTTCCGGCCTCCGTTAATTCCGAAAGGAATCCGTCTTTATTATAACGTGGGCCCTGCCGTGCATGTAGTCTTACGGGTCTCAGGGCGTGGTAATAGTGGAAATAGGTGGTTTTGATTCGAATTAGTGCAATTGAAAGCGAGGTTCTTGACATACGGCCACGGCGATGCGTTGAACCGGCCCTTCCACAAGATCGGAGGCGTTGAGTGGACTGGACGCGCGACGTTCATCTTGTCTCGCGCGAGGTTCGAGCGATGCTTGACGCTCGAGAAATTGGTCCTGTCAGTTCCGCGCAAGCTAGCCGTAATTGTTTGATCTTCCCGCTTAGCGTCTGCCGGTCTGCCGTCCACGCCGCGTTTTCCACTTTCAGCATCGTAGCGTGTCCCGTGCATTATTATGACACCTGCAAGGAGGTGTACTCTGGTTGGTAATTGAGAGGACTCCGAGGAGTACTCGCGGATCGGTATTTGTGGAGGAAGACCGCAGAAGAAAATATTTCACGGCACCATGAATATGACCCGTGGTCAACGTATTAAATAAGTGCCCACACAGAGGCAATACGGATATTTTGGAACCCCGCACTAACAATCTATGTGCCGCAGGCAATGGAGGTGTTGCATATGAGGGGAATTTGCGATTTCACCATTGATTTTTCCGTAAAAGTTCACGAGAAACACGATGGTGCCACTGGTTTTCTCAGAAATTAACTCCCAAGCTCATTAAAGTTCTCAAGTTGAGGCCAAAATGGAGGGGACATTCCACGCTATCCTGATAGTCCACGTCTACATCAAAACAAACTCTCCATGCAAAGATAGGGAGCAAATACATTACCAGTGATGCCGTGATTTCAGTTTTAGAGTCCCCAAATAAAGTGGCATCCCTGTCAATGTATTTACTCCCTATCTTTGCATGGAGAGTTTGTTTTGATGTAGAGGTGGATTCTCAGGATATCGTGGGATATCCCCTCCATTTTGGCCTCAACTTGAGAGCTTTTTTGGAGCTTGGGAGTTGATTACAGGGAAAGCCAGTGGCACCATCGTGTTTCTCGCCAACTTTTACGTAAGAATCAACAGTCAAATCGCAAATTCCTAACACATGCAACATCTCCATTGCGTGACTTTTGATGGATCATTAGTCATCATTAGGTGAATCTAACCGTTGCGTTGACTTCCGGAAGTATTTATCACACCGCAGAGAATTTTCAGCATTTTCTTTATTTTCAGAGAGTATGAAGCTAGCCAAAGCGGGCTCATAATGTTATGGATTTCCACTCTTCATTTGCAAGCCGAGCTTTGGCAGGGCTTCGGGGGGGGGGGGGGGGGGTGGTTCATCTGTATTTGGGTGCCGAACAACATTATGCAATCTCGCGGACGAATAATTGTGGCCGGGTGCGTGGACCGGAACAGTATCGACAGGGCCGGCTAATTCGACTCACCCCCAGACTTACGATAGCGGCACCGGCACCGCCACACAGTGTATCAAGTCAATAGGAGTGGTCGGACAAAATTCGGAACCTTTAAACGCTTATAACTCCATTTACATAAAGCTTTGAGGTTCTAAAAGTGGTTTCATTGGTTTCCTCGTAAGTTTTTTTGTTCTGGCAGCGCCCCTTAAAATTCAAAATGTGACGAAACGAACATCCAAATTTGCAGAATCATTCAAAAATTTCATGTTGCGCCGGTCACAAAATCGTGCTTTTGATTCTTGCAGATACCAGTTCTTGGCACAATGCATGAAGTATTCACGCAGTCTTGTAGGCGCTATGCGTTTCACGCTGACCGCACTGTGTTTGGCGCAATGCGTGAAGTATTCATGCATACTTGTAGGCGTTATCCGTTTTACGCTGACCACAAGAACCGCACTGTGTTTGATGCAATACATGAAGTATTCGTGCAGTCTTGTAGGCGCTAATATGTGTTACATTCCGATTGCCGCGCCGAGAGCCTCTCCTTTTCATCTCAAGTCCTTGTCATCATCTATACTATAAGCTCCGAGACCTCCTAATTTTGCGAAACTGGTGACGCTTAGTTCCAGCGTTCTACCGGGCCGATTTTCATGATTTTTGCGGCTATCGACGGGCAATTGCCTCTAGATAAGCCAACTTTTTTCAGATTTTCAAAATATGGCCCAGGTTTTTTTATATTACGTGGTAAAGTTGCGAATTCTCCCATTTAAACAATGTAAATTTATACTTTTTGTCATAGTTCGTTTGAGCGTTCTACCGGGCCGATTTCTATGATTCTTGCGTAAATCGACAGGTAATAGGCCCTAGATGAGCCCGCTGTAATCAGATTTTGGAAAAAGGACCTAGGTTTTTTTTTAAAATCACGTTATAAAAGTGAATGAGTTTACTGAATGCTCCGGTGCTGCTACCGCTATGCGCGAGAGGATGCGCAGTGGTCAAGGAGGTTCCGCAGTAGCTGTGTAGCCTGCGCATCGGCTCTACACTTATCTTCACAAGAATCGCGCCGTGATCCCCTATAAGAGCGGTGGCCGAGTCGTCTTAGACGTCAAGTGCGTCTACAATGAACTCAATGTGGGATCGATCCCCGACTAATGAAATCTTAATTATTACCTGACTATCATTGTTCATTGTTTTACTGCAATATTTCATCAAGCAGTCATTCCAAAACGCGTCCTTTTAATTTTAAAGTAATTTTAAGTAAAGTTTAAAATGAAAGTATACCTCATATCGTAATTTTTTAGGGGAAAAATAAAACTAACACTGATAGGAGGGTAAAAATAGGGCCGCGAAGCGGCCCATTGATGGCGCGGAGCGCCTTCACGGGGTTGGGCTGCGTAGCGGCCAGGGGGCGTAGCCCCCTAGTTTCTCCCTATGTAGCGCCGTTCTAGGCCAAATTGTGTGTTTGATTTCTCTCTTAACTCGACTAATTAAAGGTGTTGTCTTTTGTATCACTGAAATACGACACAATTAGAAATTACTATACCTCAGGAAATGAGAGATTTTGTAGCCTTTTTTCGTTTGTAATTTTTTTTTTTTCTAAATCCGATTTTTTTTATACCTACATTTAAAAAAATTTGCAAATTTTGCCGCCCCCTAGATTTGCCGCCATGGGCCGCGGCCCATGTGGCCACCCCCTTAATCCGGCCCTGTTCCTATAATAGCCGAGAAATCGCCCTTTGAAAAGTCGGGTTTTTGACGTCATCCACCGCGGTAGTGACACCCTTAGTTTCTTCAACCTTCCTTTCATCCGAGTTTACCCGTGGAACAACCAGTGCAAATGTGCGTCATGCTGACTGATGAAACCAAGGTGGAAGAAACCAAGGGTGTCACTACCGCGGTGGATGACGTTAAAAACCCAACTTTTCAAAGGGCGACACACCTCGGTTAATACTGAACGGAGAGAGTTGCTGTTTAAGCAGATCTTATTATTTTTAGCCGAACTACAAGGATCAAGTATCAAAACACGATTTTGTGAGAAAAATATACAAAAATGAGGATAGATTCCGTTTCTCTTATCTTCGGCTGTGTTGCTCATCTAGCCCTTGAAGCACCACTACAAATGACACAAACGGAAACAAACTGAAAATGGGAATAGAGCAAGGGAATAGACTCCCCAAAAGCGCGTTCATGACGGCGTAGAGATACAACTATTCGTACTTGATGGGTGCCCGTGTTGCATCTGCAAAATTGAAGGCGCGATAGCGCGAGGCGTGAACACGCAATGCTTCGTTCTACAGTGCTAGTGAAGCTAGGTATCACATTTGCACTGCTGATTACCCAACGTGAAATTCGGAAAAAGTAAGGTGGAAGAAACCAAGGGTGTCGCTACCGCGGTGGATGACGTCAAAAACCGAACTTTTAAAAGGGCGATACCTCGGTTAATACTGAACGGAGAGAGTTGCAGTTTAGACGTATCATATTATTGTTAGCCGAACTACAAGAGTCAAGCATCAAAACACGATTCTGTGACCAGCGCAACTGACCCATTGACTCGATCCATTGTGCGGCACCCGTCGGTCCACCAATCAAACGCCCCCGTCTGGGCCCCGGCACTTGGGCTCGCGATAAGTAGTGAGCCGAGGTTTATAGGATCGTAAAGCGAGCTGTTTTCACGGCCGGAGAGGAGCGGGCACTAAATTCACCGCGGCTCGCCTCTGTTTATAGATAATTTAATTCCCGGCGACTACACCTGATGCTGTCACGTCAAATTCAGATAACCCAGTCGTCGCGTCGCTAATTTAATGAAAAATTACCCCGAGCTCTCATCCTGATGGCTCCCCTGTTCTTCGGCGGGTAGCAATGACCGGAATGGCACAGTCGCGATTGTAACGGAATCGCGTTATTGTCAGAATCTACTGTCGTCACCATGCAATCACTACGTCACTCTTCACGAAGAATATCAACGGATGTATCGTCGTTTCCCGGACGAAGGGACGTAAGTCGATTCGATGATTGCAAAGTTGACTGGAACAAATTAATTTTTTACAAAAATGTACTTGCGCAATTTTTGTCCAAATTTCCACTGAGTGCATGAAATCAGAGGAAAAATCAGCCAAATTTTCAGCAAGCAATTCCAAATGTTGTTCCGGTAAAAATGCAATTTGCGAGGCAAAATTTGGCAACATTGAAATGTCGTCACGTTATTTCGTGAGGGACATCACCCTTAACTTGATGATCAGGGGTGGACTGACTTCAAGTTGACCAAAAGGGCGAGCCACACCGAAAAAAATAATCGGGGAACGTTTTTTACAAGGAGGTGGGTGTAGAATAGGGCCCCCAGAGGCTGCTAAAATAAGCTACCTGCAGCCTCTTTCGGAAATATTTGGGGGCCCACTCGGCACACTTCAGGAAATCTCGCAAAAATCTCTCAAGACTTCTTTGTCGCTTTTCTCATTTTAATCAAAGGGGCGCGTCCCCCATCTTCCCCATCTTATTTTTGGCGGGGTCCGCCTCTCAGAAAATTTGGATACAAAGAGGGGGGTTGACCGAAACCTGCGGTAATTTTTACGGGAGATTTAACTCTCCTTGACCACATACCTGCCATACAACGGGGGTGGCGGGAGGGGGATTGGAAAAAATGTACGGACGGTCCCTGAAAGAAAAACTCTGTAAAATGTACACTTGACCACTTTTAATCGAATTATTTTAAGTAATATGCTGATTCCATTATGGTAAACTACAATCGCCTTTTATCGCTTTCGAGTTGATTTTGAATATTTTTAACACCTCATCTGCGATTCACGTAAAATTCTGAAGAAAAATATGTCATGGGGTGTTATGATGTTTATTTTGTCGGATGATCCATTCAACAGTAGAAAGGTCCTCTGCGGACCGACGAAGATGCAGTTGAGACGAGTAAACGGGGACCGGTGACTAGACCTGTCAAAATTGCATCTCGGAATAATATAAAGCGTATCGGACGAAACACAATGGCCGCGGTGGTGCGGTGGTCGGTGGTGGCGCGCAGTGGCGTGGCGTACTTTGCGATATATCGATTGATCGGTCACTTACACCTATGGAAAAGTATCGATAAACAGGGTGTTCGCAGCGAACACCTTAATAATCGATTATTCACTACAGCTTCAAATGGGGAAATATCGATCGATCGCAAAGTACGCCACGCCACTGGTGGCGCGCCGGTACCGACTCGCACCGAGATCTCCTCGTCTCCTTCGGGCTCCAGACCCGACTGTGACTCACCGCATCACACCACCTACCATTGCCATCTCGGGCTAAAAACCCACGATCTTAATTAATACAGGGTGTCCCAGAATTAAGTACGAATATTGAAGGAGTCGATTCTTAGGGTATAAAAAGACGTTTTTGTGGGATAACTTTCTTTCCCAAAACGCTTTCCCTGGGGGCCACGGCCCCCCAAAGTTGGAGAAAAAAAATCGTCTTTTTAACACTGTGACAATGTTTTTCAACCAATCATAATGAATATTGGTAAATAGGGGTAGTTTTTAGCCCTCCTTTCATTTTTGACCTCTAAAAGAAGGAAAACTCATTTTGAGGGGAGGGTATCGAACCTAACAGTGGCCAAAGTGCATGTGTCTGGCTACAAAAATTGATCATTGACGGCACCACTAGATTTAGCGTTGAAAAATTTTGAGAAAATGTATCTTGCGTGTTTTCTCTATGACTCATCGTTTTCGATATATAACAGGGGCTGAATGGAGCGCGGGTGGGCAAGAAGGGGGTAGGGGGAGGCCCCCAAGGAAAGCGTTTTTGGAAAAGAAGTTATACCACAAAAACGTATTTTTTTTGACCCAAAGAATCGACTCACTGGAAAAAAAGTCGCTTGGATCTAGAGTCAAGGCTCTTCAAAACAATGACAAAAAAAATACTCTTGATTCAATCGAATTTTTACTTGGATCAAAAGGAAATCCGATTAAATTAAGAGGATTGGTTCTCGATTTAAGCAAAAATCCGATTGAATCAAGAGTTTTTATTCTTGTCATCGTTTTCAAGAGTCTGGACTCTAGATCCAAGTGACTCTTTTCCAGTGCTCCTTCAATATTCGTACCTAATCCTGGGACACCCTGTACAAGTGCTGTAAATCAGGTTTGTCCTGAAAATCTGGCAACAATCATACCGTCACTGTATAACATAGCACCGCCGCGCCGCGGCCGGGGCATCGGCATCGACTGATGTGTCATCCTTTGGCGTAGACGTCCCGAGCGCGTAAGCCCTTTTCACGCTGCGTTTTTATGTTTGTGCGCGCGTGAAACAACGGAGAAAATGACAAAGGAGGAGGTGGAAAGGTGTCCGATTCTCCGTAAAACAACATTGTGAATCATTATATTATGAATATGCCTGGTTGAGGCAGGTCAAGGGATCGTGTTTTGGCTATTTTATCCTATAGATCGGTGGACAATGATCGTACTTGTCTAAACGGCAAGTTTTTTGGTCCAGTATTAACGGAGATATCGTTCTTTTAGAAAAAGGTTGAATGACGTCAGTTATCACGTCAATGCATTTTCCTGTTCCATTCGTCTTGTGGGACGAGATTAGGCACACTGGAAAAAAAAAACACATTGAATCTAGAGTCCAGACTCTTGAAAACATTGACAAGAAAAAATACTCTTGATTCAATCGGATTTTTGCTTACATCAAGAACCAAGCCTCTTAATTTGAGCGAATTTCCTTTTGATTTAAGCAAAAATCTGATTGAATCAAGAGTATTTTTTCTTGTCAATGTTTTCAAGAGTCTGAACTCTAGATCCAATGTGTGTGTGTGTTTTTTTTTTTTTTTTTCCAGTGCAGAATAGGAGCGAAGGTACATTTTGGTGTACTTGGTTGTATCTTTTCCCCCGTCTATAGAAAGCTAAGTTGATAACAATATTTTGAATGTGAAAGTAGACGTTAAACTTTATCTTCAACGTCCAGTCTTGGAAGATAAAAACTTCCAACCTCTTGCTCTTTGTTCAGACTTGATGTGGCTAGATTTTTCTTTCTGCTGAACGCGTTTTAGTTCTCTCCCTTAACCTATCAAATACTGCATGCTAAGAGCATGGTCAATTGGTCAAGGGTTAGGGTCAAGTCCAGGGCACCAAGGAAATCTGGACTCTTGACTTTCACTCGAAAAAGTCAAAGTTTGAATCAAAATCCGAAAATATTCCCATCAAAAGACCAGTCTTTGAACATAATGGTCGAATTTGGTCTTTTGACAACCCAGTTCTGTTAAAACACGTATTCTCTAGGCCTCCTATTTTGAAAAAAGTATTAGCTACTTCACTGGTATAATATTTGCAGTAGTTGATCAACAATCTTCACAGACTAATGAAAGGAACAGGGAAAATAATTTAGTTGATGCAAATTTGCGATGCAATCGACCGACAATTTTGAGTTAAAAGTAATTCCATCATTTATACAGTAGCTAATTGTCAGTGTAATTCCTCCACACGAGACTCAGTTACCCGTGTAAACACCCTGAAGTCGAATTTTGTTGGTCCTTCCACCGTACTTAAATGTACTTAGCACGAGTTTCGACTGCACTTGAGTTCGGCTTAGTGCTTCTGACTGGCCGGTGGTGCAGTTTGGACTCATCGATGGATGTTGCGCCTCTGAGAGAACGGATAAAATTCGGTCCCTGTGTCTCACGCGTATATGCTATCAATGACATTGACGATGCATTTCCGTTATGAGTTTGACAAATATCTCATATGAAAGAAGGTTTTATAAATACCATCAACCAACGGGAGAGGTTAATGGTCCCATTTCTATCATGCATGTTTCGTGGTGAAACAGTTAAATGATCTGGTTCTCGTTCCCTGAGCTAGGCACAAATTACGCCCCTCCGTCTATTATTTACTCAAATTCTGTATGGACAAGAGGCAAGGATAATGTAAAGGGAGAAAAAAAGAAAAACATGTTTTCAGAGGAAAGAGCCTGGAGGACTTATCTGTTCATCTAAACCTGAGTAGCTTGAAACAATTCACATGTATGTATTTCGCGACATTAACTTCGAGCTTGTATCACAAATTGTATCAGGTCTATTTGAAGGCGGTATTCACTGTCGCGTGCGGTTGCACAAGAAATGGATCATTCCACATTGCATTGCGTATCGGCGAAAGGGGTCTCAGCCTCAGCTGCTGTGATAGGTAGTGAAAAGAAGGATCTATTCGATTGCATACTGACACAGTTTTTGGTATATTCTACCAAAATACTTCTTGGCAATACACTTACCTGTATATTTTGGTTTAGCACTTCTAGACATTGGATGAAAAAAAAAAGGAAACACTCTTGTCAGAAAAAAGTAAGAAATATAAACAACACAGCTTGTGCTTTTAAAATACGTAAATGATATTTTGCTCTGTATTTTTAATAAGCATGCCACTTACTGGTAAAATTAGGGACTAAAATATTGCGGAAACAGAGTCATTTTTTGAGAGGTAAGACTAAACAAAAAGCATCTTTTTAAAGCGCAAAATTTTCAGAGGTCATAGTTCTCATTTGTATTTTTCCATTTAAAGGGAGTAAGTATTTTCGAAAACCTCTATTCGGAAGACAAGGGTGGTTTTGAAACATTCAATCTTGAAACGCTCGGGTTAAAAACTTTTAGAGTAATACACTGTATTGGTGGATATCCACCGAAACCAAAATTGTCCAAAAATAAAAACTTCCACAACATAAAATCATGGAACAGTTTCTTCGTTGTAACGTCTCCTACTAGATGAGCCTTCAAAATTCTAAAATATCCAACAATGTCATGACTTTCAACTCCAGATACTTACTTAGAGGAACGTCATTTGTATGACGCAAGCTCCAAAAATAAACAACGTTTAAAAGCAAAACGGAATGAAATGAGCCTTTATCACTAATCAGATGATTAGAGGACCCTCTGAAACACGTGCATGTCTTGATCATAAGAGGCAAAGTTAGTGAATACAGCATGTGATAAACTAAGTGCCTTGTTCAACCGATTTTTAAAGATGTGCACAAGAGAAAGAAAAACCGTGTCCGATAAAACTTAATGTCATAATGAAGGTGAAAAGACTACACGGTCGAGAATAATTTACATACGAAACAAATAAAAATGAGCCGGATTTTTATAAGAGGCAATTTGGTAGCCCGGCCAACGTCTAGGATATGTGTTGCCACTAATATCCGTCTCAGTTTATCGGTAGTGTGATCAAGTTAAATATTAGCTCTTTGCTCCCAACTAGGTCCTGTTTTAGGTCGTATTTTCCCGTAGGTTCCAGTGAAAGAAGAAACCTCCGACAATGCCCTAAATAATCTGCTGTTATATAGATTTCCCGAAAATGCGCTTGTGCATTACAAAAGCGTGATCAAGCAGTATAAATTTAGATAGATAAAGGTCTGGAGCGGACAACACCATTTCTTTCTTTTGATGGCAACAGCTCTGGCAGTCACAACACCACTGTTCATTGTGCAATTGCACATATATTAAGAGAGATGCCTCCTCATTTGGACCGAAATAATAAAGTAATTGAAATTATTAGTTAACGCTACTTAAAATTCTTCTTTGGAATCGTATTTCCCTAGTCCATGGCAGGTAAACATGCTTGTTGAAAAGTAACGGTTCCACCGGAGGTCAGAAATCAGAACTGGTTGTGGATGATCACAAATTAGCTCCCCTGTCAGTTTGCTCCAAGAGGTGAGAATAAGGCATCTGTCCTCACCCCCTACGAAGCAAGATCTTAATCTAATTAAACACTTTTAATTTATTATTTGATCATTCGATTTTCTCTTCTTTTTTTCCATGTGCATCTCGGTTTTGTTCTTTTTTGAAGAATATATATTTACGCTCGTATTTCATACTTTTCAATTCAGTTCCCTAATTGGAGTTTCTCTCTAATTTCTCTCAGATTGCTTTGTTTTTGCGGTTCACGCTTTTGTACGCTTACTTGATTGAGTATTTTACTCATGATTTCTTAATCTATATATGTTATTTGTTTTTTTAAAAAAAACTTATCTCTGATGCTATTCCTATGAAAGAGGTAACAACTGAAAAATTGTTGATTATCAAATTCAAAATGAGCTCAAAAACAATGAACAGAATCAGGTCAAACCATTCCTCACAGAATCTAAGTCAGGCATCTATAGGCATTTCAGGAAAATAGGCGGATTTGATCAATATTAGCCCAACTACACAGGACATTGCTTAATTTATTTTTTTTTTTTTTTTTTTTTTTTTTTTTTTTTTTTTTTTTTTTTTAGAGAGAGAGAGAAGTTATACTCCACATTAAGATAATGTGATTATTGTGTTATTTTTTTATTCAAGGAAATTTACGACGAGTATCAAAGCGTTAACTGTTTAGCGCGTTAGATTAGGTTAGGTTAGGTTAGGTGAAGGCTACGGTTAAGGTTATGTTAACTTTGAAAAAATGAAGCACAGGAGGCAATTGAGTGGATCCGTGCACTTTGACTGATTCTAGTAAATTTGGTCTGAAAAAATATAATCTATTTTTTTTACTATCATCATTTATTTCGTATAAAATAGAAATAATGAGGGACGATTATCCGAAAAATGGCAACGACGAGAAGGAGTGGGGCACCTGAGAGTCATGGTCAATAAGCGACGATGCATGCCGCAGTCAACGGTGGACGCGGCGCGTCTGGTTCGCAGGTGGACGAAATTACGAGGTGACGTCATATTTTAAGCTTCTTGCCTATCTCCACCCCCAATCGTGTTAGGCACTCTCCCTCTTGCCCCCCTACCCCTCCCCAGGCTACGGCTTCACCATTATACCTCGCCTCGGATGGCTTAACTTTTTAACGGTACATTGGTCGAGCGAGTTGGAGAGGGGAGTTGGACGATGTTCATTCACCTTCATCAAAACTCAACGATGCAATTCACACTTTTCGGAAAAGATTCTGAATCAAGTTCATACGCGAATCGCTAAATACAAAAAGGGCACATGTCCAGAAAACCAAATTGTTCAGGAGACACAAAAAACTGTTTATTTCGTGGTAGATATTTTTTGGAAAGTCGTTATGTTTAAAGAAATATCTACCACGAAATAAACAGTTGTTTGTGTCTCCTGAACAATTTGGTTTTCTGGACATGTGCCCTTTTTGTATTTAGTGATTCATGTACATATTTTAATTGCTTAAGAGAGATTTTATAGCCTTTACATACATCTCTCCTGAAAACCCGGCAATTTCACCGTCATGTAGCTATATTGAAACCCCAGGACGGCGAAAGGGCTTAGTCAAAGTTTTATACTGAAAACCAAAGTTGATAATTTAAAGGTTTAGTTAAAATATAAAATAATATTAATTTGTCAAATTAAAGTTAGATTAAAAAGGTCTAATCTTTAAGAAGACAAATAACTAAATAAATATATATTTATTAAATACTTTCTCGTGAATGAAAGAAAACTAATGACTACCTAACTTTCAGGCAGTGGTAGAACAAAATAAGCAAAACTAATAATTTCACTTTACTTAATCTACCCTTAGATACCCAAGACTTTTTATATACGCTAAGTCCCGAGTTGGGTCATTACTAATTTTCAGACGTGCGGCTTTTGTAGCGCTTGAGAGACCTTTACAAAATGATTATCGGTTTTTACACATCATGGCATATTTCGAGCAAACCTAACCTTAAATTTTCTCAAATTTTAAAAATAAGAGACACATGAACACGCGTTGATAACGGCGCTGAGATACAGCTATTCGTACTTGATGAACGCCCGTGTTGCGTCTGCAAAAATTGAAGGCGCGATGGTTTACGGCGTGAACGCGCAATGCTGCTAATGAGGTGTCGCTCAAGTTCGAACGAAAAGATAAAATTCGAGGCCGGATTTCGTCTTTCCTATCTTCGGATGTGCTGCTCAAATAGCCCTTGAGGCATCTCTTTAAAAGAGACGAATAGAAAATAACACAATATGGGAATAGAGCAAGGAAAAGAACAAGCACACGGCGTAAAGATACAACTATTCGTACTCAAAGGATGCCCGTATTGCGTCTGCAAAATTAAAGGGGCGATGGTATGAGGCGTGAACTCGGAATGCTCCATTCTACGCTGCCAATGAGGTGTCGCTTAAAATCGGGAAACAAGTTTAAACAAGCTGCTGGTTCCAACACTACTGTGTTGGAGAGCTCGCCTTCGTGAAACTATTAACATGACAAATTTTTCACACCGCAATAAATAAACTGAATCATTAATAAAACAGAAAATGAAAAAATGTTCACCTATGCCGTAGTATCGTTTTTGAAGCGGGAAGCTCAAAAAAACGCAAATTTCTTACGCAGATTGTGAAGTTATGAGTGCATTTCAGAGTTTTCCGATGCGCTCATCGTGATTTTTGAGGCATTATCTATAGGAAACAACTCTTATTTTTGCTCTAGCAAAAGTTTGCAACAGGCCCATTATTAGTCAATGTAACGCATATTTGCTCTGGTTATAAAATGTAAAACTCGGCAAAAAACGTACATCAACAAAAATTCTGTGACCAGCGCATTATCAGATCCAAAAATTTGGCAACATTGTTCTTTCCTCATTTAAACATATGTAAATGTATCGATTCCAGGAGGGGCCAGGTGCTCCGCCAAGAATCGATTATTCAACACAGGTTTAAATGGAAGGAAGGCAGTGTTGCCAAATTGCTGAATCCGCTTTTGAACTAGCCCATTAATATGAGTACATATTACCTTGTACAATTTAATTTTTCAACAAAACTCAACACGAGTCTTTCACATAACAAGTAAATTTGAATCTGTAAACTATAAACCTTCTTTTCCTGCGGACAATCATGTGTAAAATTCTATCACATTTATTCTTCGTCTTTCACAAAATTATTAAGATTTATCTGGAAAGTAAGTATAGTACTTCGTAAAAAATAGGAAGAAAATAAATGAGTTCAAAAAGCAGTACCTGGTTTGTAGAGCGTCTCTTCATTTTATCGGAAATAGAAAAATTCAGGTAACACTGTCTCATCGGAAAAGAAGGATTTTCCATTACACTCTGTAACCGAGGAAACTGGAAGATTCTCTAATAAGATAGCATAGAGATAGCAGTCAGCTGATAATTTTATCGCAACGGAACAGCAAAAAAATAGGACTTCAGTTTTTGAAAATGTGAACGGAAAATAATACATATAATATAATTTAGCATAAAGGTGAACACATACACAAACAAATTCGTGTTGGTGTGAGTCAAGTCTGCTCGGCCACCGGAAAGTGCTGCTCTCTAGTGTAGCAAACGAGGAACAATTAATCCTCAGTTGAATGAGGGAACGGAAATGTTCGACGGAGGAAAACTGTAACCCGCGAAAATTCAACTTATAGACCTTGAAATCAATGGGATTTTGGCCGTTCCTCCGACGGCAACGAGAACCATCCATTTGTCGCCACGGACACTACCAATGCTAAAAGAAATCGATCGCAAAGAGCTCTCCCGAGTGGGCGAGCTCAAAAATAGGCCCAAGTACGTCTTTCCTATCTTAGGCCGTGTTGCTCACTTAGATCTTGAGGCACCATTGCATATAAGACAAGTAGAAACAGACACATGGTGTTATAGAGCACTTAGGAGCAAGGAAAAGGACGCGTGTTGATGACGGCGCAGAGATACAACTATTCGTGCTTGATGGACGTCCATGTTACGTCTGCGAAATGGAAGGCGCGATGGCGTGAAGCGTGAACTTGCAATGCTCCGGTCTATGCTGCCATTGAGGTGTTGCTCAAATTTGGAAGGAAAGTTAAGAAACAAGGTCCGATTACGTATTTCCTATCTTTGGCTTGCTGCGTACGAAGCTCTGTAAAGCAACACTACAAATAAGACAAACGGAAACAAACGCAATGTGAAAGAAGAGCATGGAAAGAAATGGACGCGCGTTAATGACGGCGCAGAGATACAACTATTCGTACTTGATGGATGTCTAGGTTGCGTCTGCAAAATTGAAGGCGCGATGGCGTGAAACGTGAACCCGCAATGCTCCGCTTTAAGCTGCTTTCTGCATCTCCGCATCCGAATGTAACTTCTTATGTGGTTATTTGTGAAACTTTTGTATTTGTACATTGCCTTATTTCCGTAATAAAATAGTAATTAGCATCATCAGTAAATTTCAAACGTTCACGAACGTAAAATAAATCGTTGTTTTAGGCGTTCAGCCTAGAAACATGCTTCGTTTATATGAATTAGTTTCTTACATAAAGGGTTCATTCGCTAAATCTTATTATTACTGAGGTTATATATCAGACCTTTTCAGAATGTGATGTGAAAATGTGATGACTAAATCGCCTTTATTTCCGGTGGTTGTGTTACGGGTTGCAGAAGAAAATCAAATAACATGAGAATACCGAGTTTGAATATACTTACTTAGCTTCTCTTGTTTGAATACCCTTCACGGATTGAGGGAGGTGAGACATTCGCACTTCATTGGAAGCTGATGTAAGTAATGTATGCATGTGAGATTCAGTCCCCCTAATTTCGGTAGTCTTTCATCTTCTCATCCTTTGCATCTCGGGACAGATAATTTTGATCCTTCTTCGTCGATTGCTTCCAAGGCTCTCATGTGTGTAGTAGGGTTATAAACTCATGCGTTTGGTTGCAAAAGTCTTTTCTATCCCGAGGACAGGATTTCCTTTACGGGGTGGATGTTAATTTCCAAGGGTATTTACGCGCATTTTGACTTTGAAGTTTGGATGCGATGGTTCGTAAGAAAAGGAGTCAAAATGGAGTTTGCCTTAATCCAGCTTTCTTTTCATAATTTAGGGGTAGAGAATTACAATTTGAGGGACGGAATATTTACATCACGTGAAATATCTAAATATTTTGAATAATATTTTTAGGATAGACGTTGGAGGAAAGTAATAATAAAACCAACAAGATTATTGCTGATTTTGGAGGCAATAAACATGAATAAATGGTATACTTAAATAGCTCTAATAGAGGAGACCTTAATAATGATTAATTTTTTTAAACTGCATTCATCATTTGGTACTGCAATTATTAGTGCTTTAAAGTTGCTGAGAACTGCCGACCTGACTATATTATTGTTTTTCCCCTATTCTTATTCTGCATGCAGGTTATACGTTGATTGACAAAATGATAGTGAATCGATCCATGTTGAGATTTTCGGTACCTTTCTGTAGAATTGCTATATTAACTGATAATTTAAATACCCCACATGCATTTTAAATTTGCATCATCTCTAAAATGTTCTCAACTTTCCAATATCAGCTACAAGAGAGGTTGTAAAACATGAGAAAATACCAAGAAATATTCTAAGAGGGGGGGTCCTCTTTTATGATCTCTTCAGCTTCATTAAATCATAACGCCACATTTCCTT
Organism: Bemisia tabaci; assembly: GCF_918797505.1. Classification (NCBI taxonomy): domain Eukaryota; kingdom Metazoa; phylum Arthropoda; class Insecta; order Hemiptera; family Aleyrodidae; genus Bemisia; species Bemisia tabaci. The sequence continues at coordinate 19,460,096 of NC_092797.1, read as the reverse complement.
ACAATGGCTCATCTACCGAAACAAGAACTTCATCTCGCATTGAGAATGCACTAATGAATGAACGATCCGTCTTCTGAAAAGCCCTAATGACCCTCTAAATGGATTTTGACTCACTTCTCCTCCTGCTTACGCTCTCCCCGTTCGCGTGCCGGCGACGCGGAATCGAAAATAATGTAAAGAGCGGAAAAATTAGACTCAAAGGGTTAATAAACCCTCATAATGCATCCTAGATTGATGACTTTCGGTCGAGGAGAGTTGAGGCGGAACTTTGGACCCGTAAAACACTCGCGAACACATTTTACCCATTAAATGGATCAGAGTCGCGCACCCTCGGTTCAAACAACAGATATAAAAACTATGCGCGGGAATCTGCTCCGGTTGGCATCGCCAAAACACTTAAGAGCTAAGCGTTTGATAAAAACGCTCACGGGAGAGGGGTGGAGGGGGCGGGAGATGAGCGCAAAGCCGCAATTCTAAATATAAATAAATGATTTGTTGGGAGCGCGAATTTTAAAACAGATGTCGACTGCAACAAATGTGCGGTGTTCTACCTTTGCGCCGCACGCCGAACGCGCTACCAGGGATTTGCGAGGCGTGAAATATTTAAATTACCCTCCTGTTTGTTTTAATTTTCAGCTCTATCCAATTGCTGTTTTGGAGATTTATCGCGGTGGCACATTCACAAGCTCATTTGAAGGTTTAAAAACAAACCACAGGGGACCGAGCGCGTTTGTATACGTGTTTCATTCGCGCCGCTCTCTTTTCTTTTTCCGGCATACAACATGTTTCTAACTGCTCGCACTATTGTTGAGTGAGACATATTTCGTGTAAAATGCGTTTTACAAGTTCACTGCGATGCACTATAGTGAGTTTCACTACGTTCTCCTTCCGCGATAATTTACTCTAATTACCTTCTGTCAATTAGAGGTTAATTTACTTTCTCCTTTGAGGAGCGCTTTGATTAATTTATGGCTTTCTATTCTTTATTGGTCAGAAACATAAAGTCACTCGAATAATCTAATGGCACTGCCTCCATTATTTGAATCACTTGAAATATTTGAGATAAAATTAGACCTGTAAAATTCCTGTTTCTCAAAGTAGGTTTTTTCTTGGGGGGGGGGGGGGGTCGCATTAAATTCACAGACTTTGCACCCATATTTTTGGGAGATAGCATTTCGGGTAATATTAGTGCGTTCAAAGTTCCTAATTTGAATTATTTCAATTAGTTCCTAAAATAATTTTTGAATTTACTTCAGTCGCAGAGCCTATACCCAAAACTTAAACAAAACCAAGATAAAAAAAAATATATAAAATTGCGAGTGAGAGTGAAATTATATAAATATGAATAATTTTAATTATATAAACGAATATGTACGACATTTTAGAAAATAACTATCACTATCTCTGTAAAGGGTTAATTTTCTTAAAAGTAACATATAATATAAATTATCTTTAACTTTCGGGTAATATTAGTGCGTTCAAAGTTCCTAATTTGAATTATTTCAATTAGTTCCTAAAATAATTTTTGAATTTACTTCAGTCGCAGAGCCTATACCCAAAACTTAAACAAAACCAAGATAAAAAAAAATATATAAAATTGCGAGTGAGAGTGAAATTATATAAATATGAATAATTTTAATTATATAAACGAATATGTACGACATTTTAGAAAATAACTATCACTATCTCTGTAAAGGGTTAATTTTCTTAAAAGTAACATATAATATAAATTATCTTTAACTTTGATGACTGAGTGTGAATAAAAAATATAATGTTGTATTGCGCTTGCTGAAATATGGCAGAAAAATCACGAAGAAGCCATGAAACGCAAAGAGCACGTGTCGTGATCCTCAAAAATTAAGAATGATTTTGGTAGCGAATGGTATCAGAGGAACGGAATTGGTAGACGAACTAAGCAGAGCCACTGCAAGCTCAGGTTTTGACACAAGGAAGATTCCGCGGCCGGCGGTCGAGATGGCCTTTGAATAATTAAAGGGTAAAGTTAATTTAGAGGGAGAAATCGCTTAATGGTGACGGTCCAAGAGCTGGTCCTCAAAAGGGTTAACAGTGGATAAGTTAAAGGAGCGAAAGATAAAGTCTCGTCAATTCCTTTGGGTATTTAATTACAGGTAATGCCGCTCCTGCCAAGTTAACGGTGATGATAGGGTAGAGACGGCCCTCGTAGGAGATGGTCATTGCTAAATGCCTTTATATTTGATTGTTCAAAAAGGACCTGACTCAACCCTTACCCTTATCATCTTCTATTACATTTTACTTAGACATGATACGTATCTCCTGACGCGGGGAGACATTTGCATATACGTCACTCTTGCTTATCCGTGCGTTCATCTCACTACGTTGGCCCTGTCGAAGGAGCGCTGGCGACAATACTGTCGTGCTAAGGAAAAACGCCGTATGAACCTTTAGGCGTTGCCAAATTTCATTTGATAACGCAGGAACTTTCTGGAAAACTTGTGATTATTTTCGCCCTAGTTTTTCAGATAATTTTGTTAGCAATTTCATCTACAGGTCCTGAAAATTTCGAGGAAAAATATTCATAACTTCCTTCAAAAATAAACATTTTATTGAGGGAAATTTGGCAACTCTCAAATGTTCATACGACGTTCTTCCTCAGCAAGGCAGAATAATGTTTTCAACCGCGAGCTCCCAATGCCCCCTTCTCCCTCTTAACCACTGGTGCCACTAAATGAGAAATGTTCAAGTGCGGGTCAAGGAATATATTCTGCGTCAGTTTCCCTTATCGCCCGACTCCTCTCCGGAATTAGATTATCTCGTAACATTTTGGCAGAGTTCCTTCTAATTCCATTTTGAATCGTGGTCAGCTTCACTCCACTGAAATACAGATACATGAATGAAAATCTGGTATAGTTTCAGGTAACGAGTCTCTTGAAAACATGTATTTAGACATGAGGTTGCAATGAGAACATGCACATTCGTCATTTCCTCTTACGATCAGTGATTTAAGACTTTCAAATTTAACATATATTTTCCTTACTATCTTGTTCGAAGCTTGGGCCACCATTCATGCTGAATTTATATTGACTAATTCAATTGCATTTTATGCAAATTGTAATTTAAGTTGTCAGGGATTAACGTAGCTTAATTTGAAGATTAAATTCTAACATTTTGAAGACTGAGTTTCCCAGATTCAACAACAGTAAAAATAATGAAATCTGCATGTGTCGCTTCAGAAACGGGAATAATGCGGATGTCTCCAGAAAACTGTGTTGTCATAATCATTTTTATAGTTGCTATGGTTCAGTTACGATCAAAGTTGAGAGACTGTAGGAGGGAAAGTATTTACAGTGGGAGTTTCATTAATATTTGGAAAAATTGGGTGTGATGAAGTTTCGCTTACACCGAAATAAAATTCAAAATTTGACCGTCACCTATTTGAAACTCCTTTTTCCTCTTAAAAAAAAATTGAAAAATGAATGTTAGCATATCTTAATCTACCCCCACCTCCCCCACAACAACCAGAGCATTTTAAGCACGGTCTTCCCGAGAAAAAATGGATCGTTCAAGCTCATTCAGGATCGTTCGATTTTCAATGATCCTGAATGAGTTTGAATGATTCTTCAATGAGCATCAATGATCCCGAATGAGCTTGAATGCGCTGACTCGTTGGATCATTCAACTTGAATGATCCGGATCGTTCAAGTCGAACGATCCGGATCTTTGACCCAATGCGCTTGAATACGCTGGCCCATTGGATCATTCAACTTGAATCTGCCAACTGGTTGGATCGTTCAATTTGAATGTGCCGACTTGTTGGATCGTTCAACTTGTATGATCAGGATCATTCAATTTGAATGATTCAATTAATCGGCTTATTCAAACTCATTGGGCCAATGATCAGGCTTATCGTAGCTGAATCATTAAGAGCATTAAAATTGAACGGCCCAACATGCTAGCTCATTCAAGCTTATTAGGTCAACGATCCAGATTATTAAAGTTGAATAAGCCAGTACTATGCCAGCGTCTGATTGGGTCACTTGGATAATTTTTACCTCCCACTATTCTACATTAATATAATTTTGCTATGTAACTTTAATAAATACTCAATCGGGTCAAACTCTGGGACCTACCACAATGATATGATCACTTCAGCAGATTCGGATATTCAAGTATCGGTCTGATGAGAATCTATTATAAAGAAATTGTAAGAAGTATAGACGCAAATGCACATGGGTAGCCATTTTCACTTCGCAGTTTTTCTTCGACAGAAAAATGAAGGAATAAGGGAAAAGTTCAAAAACACTGACTCGCCAGAAATTTCATCCAATTCCTTTTGAAGTAAGCTCATCATCCGCTCTATTAGAGTAACAGTGTGAATGTACCTTCAATAAAAGTAGATATTTTTGCTACAAACTATCTCCCACATGCTGTCAAGAATTCAAACCACAAAACAGTCATGATGGGAGAGGCTCGTAGCTTTGCCACCGAGTTGCAAAGCTGCTCTGCCGTGCTAAGAAAGAACGCCATATTAGCCTTCAGACGTTGCTAAGTTTCCTCCGATAAAAACCAAATTTACTGGGAAAATTGCGAATATTACTTTCCAAAATTTTTAGACAATTTTGTACGCAATGTAATCTAAAATATCTGAACTTTTCTAGAAAAAAAAAAATACATGAATATTTTCAAAAATACATGCTTTATCAAGGGAAATTTGGCAACTCTCGGATGTTCATCCGGCGTTCTTCCTTAGCACGGCAATGCTGCAGGGATACTTTCCATCGACAACTGAAGAATTTAACTAGAAAGAAACATATAAAAATAACAGCATAACCAAAAAAAATGTTGAATTGAAGAATAAACCGCGCGTTTAGAATTGCATGAGCGATGTCGCTGTTACTCTGATTTAAAAGAAAGATACCAGCAAAAATTATATTGGGATACAGGGGTATAAAATTGGCTTTGTCTCTGAAATAATTAATTTACCTTAGATTGTGCTTTGAAGTGATACAAGGCAGTAGGTAATTACAAATTTGTGCTTGAGTGTTTGTTCAAATGAAGTGTCATCGATGGAGAGAATTTTATTGAAGTAAAATTGTGTCCTCGGACCATAAAGTAGTGCATTTGATGACTGGAGCACAACTCACAGGTATAAGGTAACATCATACTGATAACTTGTTAAACGGTCAAGGGAAAAAACAATAAATAGAATTTAAAGCGACATAGAAGAGAAATTACAGAACAGAGGATTTCAATTTTCGAGGAAAGTAGGGCCTCTCTCACTAGCTTTTCTGAAAATTCTTAAGATTAGCCTTATGACAGTAAAAAAAATGAGCCTTACATGATAATATAAAAAAAAAGAGACGAGAAATTGACATAATCATAGCAATCCTTAAGACAGGAGGATGGGAAAATATTTCAGCAATGTGGCAACGCCGTTACTTCCCCGCCTCCCACCACTCGTTTGCTGCGTGAAGAAAACAAAAGAAGATGACCGTTGAGCCAAGGAAGATGGAAATTCCACCCCCGAACCTGTAAAGGCCGAGGGGTCGCGGTATTCGCCACTTGGTCTGATCAGTCTTGCTGCCTGCGTATCATTAGCGTGTCGCCGCTCAGATTTTTCGTCTGTGTTGCTTTAAATTCTATGTATTTATTGTTTTTTCGCTGGACTGTTTAACAAGTTATCAGTATAAACTTACCTTGTACTTGTGAGTTGTATGCTCCAGCCATCAAATGCACTGCTTTTTGTTCCGAGGACACAATTTTACTTCAATATTTTCTCCATCGATAACGCTTCATTTGAACAAACACGCAAGCACAAAATTGTAAGTACTATTGCCTTATTTCACTTCAAAGCACAATCTAAGGTAAATTAATTATTTCAGAGACAAAGCCAATTTTATACCCCAGTTAGCAAGATCGAGCTCCATCGCGGATTCTAGCGGTGGACGGTGCCAAAGCGGAATCGCTTATCCACATAGAGGAGCGGCAGTGTAGCTAGAGATATTCACCCGTTTGAATGTGGATACCCCTCGTCGGACTCGGAGTCCAGGCGCCGCTACTCGCGGCATCCGGAGCGGCTTTGTAGCACTGACGCAAGCGGCCCACGCGCGGCGTCACGCAGCGCGTTCCTAGCGGCAGTTCTGACTGATAATGAAATTTATTCGGGGTTTTTGTTTCTTTTACAAAACATCGGATCTTCAGGAAATAGATCTATATCTCAAGAGAATATAATTAAATTTTGAGGCTAAAAAGCTCAAAAATAAAATGTCAAAAATACCTCTGAAAGAATTTCACAATCCATGAAATTTTTTCTTGTATATTTTTCACTTTATTCCTCAGTTTTTTAGCTTCAAAATTTCAGAAATCAGGCACTCTAGAGATGTAGATGTACTTCCTGTGGATCCGATTTTTTTAAAAGTAATCCCAAAAGAAAACTTAATTTTTTTAAAAGAAAACTTATAGTAAAGACCTATACTTATAATGTACTTATATCAAAGTGTTTTCGATTGGTACACAAAATACCAAGTCAAAGTTATTAACTAAAGTTATTTTCCATATTACCTCGAAAATCTATTTTTCTAGGAGACAAATTGCCTCTTGGATGAATTCGATATGTCGCTAATAAAACTTTTTAAGTATATTGAAATACTAATTATATGTGATTGCAGGAACGTTAACAGAAATTCTCATAATTATTTCCCCTATGGCTAACTAGATTTATTCTCAACAATGTAACAAAGGAGAACATTTAAAGTCAAGAAAAAAAGAAGAAAAGAAAAAAACTCAGATGTATACCAACAAAGATATTTTATTACCATTATATCATTCCAAATAGACTCGTTTCTAAATTTAAGATGTACATTGATGATGTACAAGATGATCTTTTCTCTAGGGCAAACTAGAGATTTAAGAGAAAATTTTATTACCTAGTTCAGTTTTTCCATTAATTAAAAAAGTTGATGTATGGAACACATTGCACAAGTAATAAGCATAATTTGTATGAAAATAAGAAATTCTGGAGACTAGCCATATCTTAAAACATTGGTTTTGATAACTTATTATTCTTCTACAACCCTGTTGATAAGAGTCTCCTCTCGGAATCGGCACTATTAAGTAGATGTAAGAATTATTATCGATAAAATTGGAAAGCTGACGAAAGAACAGTATTAATGACTTTAGCCGTATTTGATGGAGCCTCAACATACGTCCAGAATAGGATGCTGCAAATACTTTCTATCAAATCTCATCGAAGCTGACAATGAATCTTCACCACTTTCTCAAGGAAAATATAACTTTTGCCACTTTATCATCAGATGTCGTTCCAAGGGTATATCCTTCATTCCTCACAAAAACATTGAAAGACATTCAACTCCATATATTGTTGAAAATCCTGACATTGAAAATCCTAAAACATGTCGTTAGGAATTCTAGGATGATGAATGACACTAAACGGCGCATGTCATTGGTCATCCTACGATTATGGATGACACATGTCATTGAAAATCCTAGGATAATCAATGACACTGAAAGACACATGTAGCTGGTAGCACAAAGGGAGCATGTTTACCATAGAGAACCCTGCAAAGATGAATGAAGTTTGATGTAGAAAATGTATACTAAGGTATTGATTGATGCGCCACATCTAGTCCGAATAACGCTTACTCCAGTAACTCTTCATTAGTCACCGGTGTAAAGTATCGTGAGATTTTGACTGCGAGACCCTCAGTTTTGGGGGGATGGAGTTACACAATGTCTATAATTTAAGCTTAATAAGTTATAATGATAAATCATGACATTCAGATCCACTTAAATGATGCCGACAAATACAGCTAGATCACTAAAAAGTATGACAGAAAATATTCAAGGCTTTGAACTACATAAAATCAAAATTTTCAGGTAATATACAGCACAAATATGTAACTCAAACTTGAGAGGGCATCAAACTTGCTGAGATGATGTTTCATGATGAGCATCAAAAGAAACTGCTTTCTACAGTTTATCAAAGTCCTTCTGTGTTGAAAGAGTATGCGTTAAGAAATTATATAAAAAAAGACTCACCAAATATAAAGTTCTTCTTTAAAACTTAAATTCAGAACACTTTGGTTTTACCTACTGATTCAGATATTTAGGCATTTCCAACACTGAACTTAAGTACACTTTTCTTCTTCGTTTGAAAAAATTAATATCTGGACAAATCAAACTTTGAAAGTCACTTTTTATGATTATTTAAGTTGCCTACACTAAATCTTCCTTGATATCAATGTTGTTTGAAGCACTAAATGATGAATTTTGAGGTGATTTGATTTTGCTGCTAACTCTCTACCAATGATTGCTCAGATACAGGATGGGCAATCAGATCATAGAATATTAGCCGCTTGGAAATTCCAGAATACTTGGAAATAAATCTGAGTGCAGATGCTCGTCTGGAGTGAGGCCACTGAAAAATAGATGAAGAAAATGACATTACACATTAGCTTCACACCTAATAAACCCAACTTATGTTTAGTTCTTATACATTTACTCTGTAAAAAGAATCAGCGATTGTTATCATTTAAATATTGAATACTTCAGAACTAACGCATAAAAGTTCTGTGAAAATCACCATTTCATTTCCGTTGACTTCTGAGAGACTCCGCAACCCTTTGAGGTATGTTATTGTGAACAAATACTCCACACCTAACAAGGAGCACCCAGCAGGTGAAACCAAAATCAATTACTCATTGAGTTCAGCTTAAGTATCTCATCCGAGATAGGTTACAATGGACAAGGACAATTCCAACCCTGAGCACAGATGAAAGTACTTAGCGGAGAAGAAGTGAGATGCAGTCTGAAACTCATTGATTAAGTATATACGTCGACAACTCATAAGCAAGCTCACTGCTCGAGTGCTTACACGAGTCTACAAGATATAAGCCAGTGGTACCTTGCATTAGCCAAGTAAGATTCGAATAGACTACAATCACGAGAATTTTGGCTTATTAAGCTGAATTGTGTTCTTGCCGAATTAGTAATTCAACGTCTGGAGGACAACTGAGGATCAGCTGTCCTGCACTTTCGCAAGGAAATATGTTGAATTCAAACAAACAGAGCATGGTACAAAGTGGTAGGGAGGTTAGCTCTGAAAAGGAAAACTAACTTTCGTCCCTCAGCGAAATAACTAACTAAGAGATAAATACTTCGGCTTTGTTTCTTGCACGAGCGGCAGAATTAAACACCGGTAAAGAAAATGAAAACGCAATAAAAACATGGGGAAAATACTTACTTTAACAAGTGGACTTTACAATCAATTCCATAAGCGCTCACGACTCAAATCACAACAACTTGCCTGTTGAAGGACGCGCCGGACGCGCGGCGCGCGCATCCAGACTCCTGCATTTCTCCGCAACTCCAAACGCACTACACACGCGGCTAGATGCGCTCGCCTGGACTCGTACCCGACTCATTTTCGTTCAACCGCTAGAGACGGTGGATGAACACCGTCAGAAGCGCGCTTATCAACTCAGTCTCCAATCTGCCGCTAGAGACTGTGGACGGAGACTGTAAGGAGCGCGCTTAGCAATGCCATCTTCAATCTACTGCTACATTTTGTGGATAACGCGAGTATTGGAGCGAGCTCCTGTACGGGCTAATGGATCCAAATGACGGAGCTCAATCTTGCTAACTGGGACCCCTGTATCCCAATGTAATTTTTGCTTGTTTCTTTCTTTTAAATCAGAGTAAAACAGCGACATCGCTTATGCAATTCTAAACGCGCGGTTAATTCTTCAATTCAACATTTTTCTGGTTATGCTGTTAATTTAATATGTTCCATTTTAGTTAAATTTTTCAGTTGTCGATGGAAAGAATCCCCGCAGCAGCTCTGCAACTCGGCGGCAAAGCTACGAGCCTCTCCCACAATGACTGTTGTGTGGTTTGAATTCTTGACAGCGTGTGGGAGATGGTTTGTAGCAAAAATGTTCACCTTCAAACTACTTTTATTATAGTACCTACATTCACACTGTTGCTGTAATAGGGCGGAGGATGAGCTTACTTCTGGAGGAATTGGATAAACTTCTGGTGAGTCTGTGTTTTCTTAACTTTTCCTATCATCATATGTTTTTTTGGTTTTTTCCCCTTCATTTTTCTGTTGAAAAAAAAACTGCAAAGTGAGAATGGATACCCATGTACTTTTGCTTCTTTACTATTTACAATCTTTTTATAATAGATTCTCATCAGACCGAGACCTTGACTCACCGGAAATCAACGATCAGGAGAATTCAAGCTGGCTGGGATTCAATGATCAGGATCATTCAAGCTAGTTGGGATTCAACGATCAGGATCATTCAAGCTCGTTGAAATTCAACGATCAGGATCATTCAAGCTCGTTGAAATTCAACGATCAGGATCATTCAAACTCGTTGGAATTCAATGATCACGATCATTCAAGCTCATTGGAATCCAATGATCCGGATCATTCAAGCTCGTTGAAATCCAATGATCCGGATCATTCAAGCTCGTTGAAATCCAATGATCCGGATCATTCAAGCTCGTTGAAATCCAATGATCCGGATCATTCAAGCTCGTTGAAATCCAATGATCCGGATCATTCAAGCTCGTTGAAATCCAATGATCCGGATCATTCAAGCTCGTTCAAATCCAATGATCAGGATCATTCAAGCTCATTCGGGCGCATTAAAATTCAATGATCAAGTGAACGATCTGGATCATTCAAATTTGAATGAGCTGACGAAAAACTCATTCAAATTGAATGATCCGGATCGTTCATTTTTCAATGAGCTTGAATGATCCATTTTTTCTCGGGTTGGGATCACGGTTCCGCGAGATGACCCCTAATTTGATGAAACAATTCAGCGAGCACTGCCGCGCTAAGGAAGAACGCCGTATGAGCCTTCAGACGTTGCCAAGTTTCCTCCGATAAAAACCGAATTTATTGGGAAAACTGCGAATATTATTTTCCAAAATTTTCAGCAAATTTTGTGCGCAATTTAATCTAAAATATCTGAAAATCCCACGGAAAAGTAATCATGAATGTAGTAAAAAATACACGTTTTATCAAGGGAAATTTGGCAACTCTCGAATGATCATACGGCGTTTTTCCATAGCACGACAGAGCAAGCAAGACGCATCATCCGCAAATCGAATTATTCAAAACGAAGGGTTGAGCCCACATCGGACGGAGCCTTTTCCAGTGGCGTGGCGTGAATTGCGGTGTATCGATTGTAATGCCATTTAACCCAACGGTAAAGAATCGATAATTAAGGTATTCGCTGCGAACACTCTGTTTATAGATTTTTTTCCATAGGTTTAAATGGCATATCAATCGATATATCGCAAAGCACGCCACCCCAATGGCCTTTTCCACCCGAGCTCGGCTGAGAAGGACGAGCCGGAGCAACAATAAATTTAATGGTCAAATCAAGTGCGAACGAGAGGCGGAAGGAGCGCGGACTCCAACGGGTTGATTCTCATCCGCTCATCGAGGCTCAACGCTCATCGGCCGTTGTTCCGGAAAAACTCGCCTTAATCCCATTGTTTCAACGGGGAAACCGTAGGATTATCGGGAAAAACGGAAACGTTGCTCCACTCGCGCCGTATTAAATAGAGTGAATTGAGTCGTGAACGCTGATTATAATTAATGACGGAGAAACACAAACGCCGCAGAATCACGTTCCCGGAGCGGGGGAGGCAAAACGGTTAATGATACTGTGCAAAGTCAAGCCTTGGGCTAGAGATTGTTGAGGGTGGAGGGATGGGGAGGGGGAAGAAATCGCCCAAGACCGGAAGTGCGGAATATTTTGACGTTCCCAACCTGATCGACCTATCGATTATCGATACTTTTCCATGTGAGGCATAGTGTCAAATCGAACGAGATATCGATTGTTGGCGGCCAGAATGAATCAAGACACTCGAAAACTCAAAATCCGAGCCGCAATCCTTTACCGGAGTATCATTTGGACACTCCAGGGTTGAAACCCCATCTCGATTCGAATTTGAGCCCCCGGTTGTAATTTATTGTACAGGATCCGTGGCTCACGGTGGGATTTATGGGGGAGTTTTCGGCTCGAGCCTCCGGTTTAACCCTTCCGCTGCTCATTTCCGGACGCGCGGGTTCTCCCAGTATGCAAATTATCGGTGGTAAATCACGGCGCGGGATGATTTTTTGAGGAATCGAGGAGATGAGGCGTCGCGACGCGGTGCTGAAGAGGGTGAAATTACGTTCTCAAACTCGTTCACGCGGGCGGTGAAAAATAATTGCTCTTCCCGATGCTTGAGGATCCTCAGACTCGTCTCAATTCGGGAGACGGGACACTCGACGCTGTCGGCACTGAGGAGTCGGCGAAGGGAAAAAATACCACTTCACGGCCCCGAAAGCTAGCGCTTCGGTAAATAAGTATTTATTCCGAGATTTCAGATTTCACGCGGTTTCTGCGATGTTCAACATGTGTCCACGCTACTCAATGCTCAAATTGATAGAGGAAAATTCCCGTTTTTTTTTCTTTTTCTTTTTCTTTTTGTTGCAACATGTTTGCACATGTAACACATATTAGCGCCTACAAGACTGCACGAAAACTTCACGCATTGCATCAAGCACAGTGCGGTTATTGTGGTCAGCGTGAAATGGATAGCGCCTACAAGACTGCGTGAATACTTCACGCATTGCGCCAAACACGGTGCGGTCTGCGCGGCGCGGCGGAAGTTAAAATCATTAATCCACATTTTGTGTTTGTTCTTTCATAATTTTTTCGTTCATTTCTTATGAATGGAAGACCTCGTCCAATAGAGATAGGTTTACCAAACTTGACTTTCGCACAAAGTTCCGTGACCTTTTTCTAGAAGTGGGGTGACAGGGATTTCCCAAAAAATGTGTTCAACACGAGTAAACGCGTCTTATGCAACCCTCCCCCGCTGGCACGTTCACTTGATGGTTTTTATTGATGTTTCAAAACGAATGAGAAGGGGCGGCAAAATACAGGCGGCCCATGGGCGGCAAGTAGGAAAATCCGGCCCTGTCGAAGTGGTAACACCGGATCCGCCAATCAAGTTGAGATGCAAAAATATACTTGCGTAGAATCTTCACTCCTATCTGGTACACATTGAGTAGATTCTTTCACCCTCAAACAATTTATCGGGACAACAATTGACCAGTGCGAGATCTTTCAAATAGTATACTCTAAACAGACGCGGTGCGTTTAAAGACAAAGGTTCAAACAAAAAATCAACCTTTCTGGGGGTCGTCATTGTGAAACCGCACGCCGAAATCGTGCATAGAGCGAGGGGCAAAAACCCCGCGGGGCTATGCCATGGGCTCCGAATAGGAATCAATTTTCTGCAGGCCACCATCGCAACATTAACGTCTTATGTATTAATGGCGGCAAAATCAAGGAGATGTTCCAACTGAGATTGGGCTCGCTTCCTGGCCGCTGAGTGGGCCGCGTTCATTTTTGTGATCTTCAATGGACCACTGCGGCAGGGCTTTCGGCCGCCGGGCGTCAGTGGGTGGGCCGAATCTTTTCGGCGATTTTTAAAAGGATGGCCGCTTCGACGGTCAAGTATGGCTGAGCCGCTTAGGTATCTGGTTTGTGATGGGTCCTTTTTATTAGCACTCGCAGACACGGTTAGGAGGTACCTATACGCCGACGAATTCAGAGGGAAAAAACTGTGTCTAATGCCCACCCCATTATGTTGCCTCAAGAGGAACTAGCAGACGTTACAGAACCCTTTCATTACTGGCACACCTATAAATTAAAAGAAGATTCAATGCGCAAAGTCGGGAAATGCATACGTCGAATTGCGATGTTCTATGTGCCGACTCAGGCTTTATTATTTTAAAAGAAAAGCAACCATCAGTTTCTTCTGAATTTGTTTGTGAATTTGCTTCATTCATTCTAAAAATGTCACTTAAAATTGGAAGGGAATATTCATACCAGTATTTTTGAGAAAATCAAAACATAGGTAATCGGAAATTTTTTGAAAATTGCAATAACTGAAATACGCATTATCCGCATTTAACTATCAATATTCATAACCTCAGGAAATTAAGATGAGAAATTAATAGTGTGCAACATTCCATGGTATCCTAAATTCACCAAAGATGAGGTTCCATGAAATCATACAGAAGAACTTCGTGAAATAATATTTTCATCATTCAATTGAAAAAAAATTAGGTTGATCAAGTTTTATCCATGAATGAGAGAGAATTCAAAACTGTGTCTTGCCAAAAAAATTTATCATGTGGCCAAGTAAAACTTTCCCTTCTGTCTCGAGTATTTTTAAACAACTCGGTTTAAATATTTACCCTTTAGACACGTGCACTGCGATTTCTAAAAAAATTAGACAAGTATTCAACTTAATTGTATCTATGTGGTGTCTTTGTGCTATATTTATATTCAACTTCCAGGGATGTGAATATCTCAACCCTCATACTGCAATGGAGATGTTGCATGTGTGAGGAATTTGCGATATGACAATTAATTGTTGTGTAAAAGTTCGCGAGAAACTCGATGATGTCACTGGTTTTCTCTGAAATCACCTCCCAAGCTCAAAAAAAGCTCTCGAGTTGAGGCCAAAATGGAGGGGATATCCCACGCTATCCTGAGAGTCCATCTCTAGATCAAGACAAACTCCCCATGCAAAGATAGGGAGCAAATACATTGACAGGGCTGCCACTTTATTTGGGGACTCGAAAACTGAAAACCCGGCATCCCTGCTAATGTATTTGCTCCCTATCTTAGCATGGAGAATTTGTTTTGATGTAGAGGTGGACTCTCAGGGTAGGGTGGGATATCCCCTCCATTTTGGCCTCACTTTGAGAGCTTTTTTTGAGCTTATGGGAGATGATTTCAGAGAAAACCAATGGCACAATCGTGTTTCTCGCGAACTTTTACGTAAGAATCAATGGTCAAATCGCAAATCCCTCACACATGAAACATCTCCATTGTACCTATGTGGTGTCTTTGTGCTATATTTATATTCAGCTTCCTGGGATGAGAATATCTCAACCCTCATACTGCAATTCTTGTCGCTAAGCGTACTGAAGGGCTAAAATTCGTACCTTCAACACAGTTGCCACTGAACGCAGCAAAGTTTCTCAATTTCAGACGATAGCTCCAGAATCCGGGGGATTGTCAACCTGGGCTCTGGATAAGCATTAGCAACCCTGGTCCATCGACTCGATCGCGCAAGTAATTTCGCCAAAGTATGCACGGAGCCTCGAAAAAGGGCTCAGGGCTCTGCCCGGGCACGAGGCAAGGGACGAAACCCTTTGTTCGAGCGGGTGATAAGCTGAGAGCTTTGGCGTGGTAGGTGTGATAACCAGGCGGCTTCATTCACGAACTCATCTAATCTGCATACATTTATTTCCCTGTCGCGCTTGTAACTATCCTGCCTGTCCCCGGCCCCGGCCTACGGACCTCAATTATCGCTGCCGATGTTGCTAGACAGGGGCGTCTTCTTGCGGTCTAGCATCTCCATCTCAGCCCTCTCGGAGTTTACCCGAGTATTTCTAAGATTCCTCGTTTTAAATTGAAGTCTCTTCCTGAACTCAAAATAGTGTCTCATTAAATTGAAGTGAAGAAATTCGCGCTTACTTAGCATCTAATCAAGCACCTGAAGCTTCGAGTGTATATCCTCTCGATGGGATTAAGGTTTGCATTTCTAGTCACGTATGTGCTCGATCAGGTCGCCATCATGCTCTTAATCCTGTATGGCATGAATTAATTTTGGAACTCAGATTCTAGGGGACACCAATTTATCTTGTATCTTGCATAAAAAATGTAGAGAACCCTTTTTTTTTTTCTTTTTTTTTCAAAATTTAAAGTTTTTGGGGAATCAGTTATTCAAAAATAGAAAAAACGATCGAAAATTTGCAAAATAATCCTACAGCAGATTTTGCAAAAAAAAAAAAAAAAAAAAAAAAAAAAAAAAAAAAAAAAAAAAAAAAAAAAAAAAAAAAAAACCACGGGTGGTTAAGATAGCCTCTCGTTACTGTAAAATGTACATTTGAAACATTGTAGTCCTTTTTTTTTAACAATTGAATTGTTTAATTAGCAATCCATATTTCCAATGGTCCAAATGGTTCCAATGGTGATCCATTGGTCCAATCCCCCGAAGCGCCTCACGCCTCAAGCGTTATGCGTTACACATTACTCGAATGCTTTATATTAAAGAGCAAGATGTGCACTAACGCAGAGGCTGAGGATCATGCGCCGACAGGGGAGGGGGAATTTCATCGCCTTTCCTAAATCTTTCGCTCTCGGTACCCGACAACGCGAACGTGAGGTCTTTGTCACAACATGAAGCAACAAGAGGAGTAAGACTGGTCGAATTACGCTTGCATACTTAATTCGTGGCAGAGGAGCCAAGACAGCGCTACAGGGGTGAGCGCGGTCTACCTCTGCGGGAGACTTCTCACCCTTCCGCCCTTCCGGTTATATCTATCTTTTGTCACCCTCGCCGCCCACCAACTAGACACCAGGACTTGAAGGCTTGCACTTCGTTAACCCACGCTTAATCCCGTATGAATCAAATCAGGGTGAGTGAAATGTCGTATTATCGTGTCTAACTAATTACTTTCGGATCGAACTTTTGCGCAAGCTGAGAAGACTTAGTATTCGCCCGTAGCAGAATACGTTTTATTTTAAAGAAAATAACAGTCAATAATACTCACTTTTTCTTTTTCGCCCGATTTGAAATTTCGGTTGTCAACCATAAACTAAAACACAATGGCCATTTCGGCTTTCAGAGCCATCATCAGCTGATCAAAAACGAAAATCGAACTAAAATAAAAACGAAACGAAAGTTGAAACATCATTATCATCGGCGACGCATCGCGAAACTGATCGGGCGATCTAATTCGGCGAAACTAATTTCAAATCGGGCGAAAAAGAAAAAGTGAGTATTATCTGATACAACCCGATAAAGGAGGAAAAAGAACATAAAAGAACAATCAGGAAAATCAGAATATCGGCGAGGTACTTACCTAAGACCAAGGAAATGTTGAGGAAAAAATTGACGCAAGCCGTATTTCCGAAATGGAAGCCAGAAAAGAAACGGAACATGGCATCACTTAGATTTTGACTGGACACGACCCTATTTTAAAATGGTATCTAGTCCTGTGAGGATAGGACTGATGCCTACCTAAAATTTATGTGATGCCATTTCCCATGTCATCCTTGCTCATATTACAGAAAAAGCGGCTTCTGGATGCAACTATTCGTGCGCGAAGGATGACAGTGTTACATACACGATTAGTTGAAGGCGCGATTGGTTCCCTCATCATAACAGCACCTCACTTCAGTTAGTCTTGATCAAAGCAGATCGGTAGGTGATATCATATCGTCGTCCATCTAACGTAAAGGTGTAACTCGATTTTCACATGAGCCCTGTTCTCTATACAGTCCTATGCTCTTTAAAGCTCATGAATGAACCGAGATGCATCCTCATGTCACATGGAGAAAAAAACCTCGTGCGTGGGACCCGAAGTTTAGGTCATTTGGATCTCTGAAGTTTTCGGATTGAGCATCTGAACACTTTAGGTCTGGCTGCCAAGGTTTGGATCACGCATCTGAAACTTCAGTTCTTACATCTGAAGTACTTCAAAACCAAAGTACTTCAGATAAGAGAACTGAAGTTTCAGACGTGTGATCCAAACCTCAGCAGCTGGACCTAAAGTATTCAGATGCTCAATCCGAAAACTTCAGAGATCCATATGACCGAAACTTCGGGTCCCACGCACGAAGTTTTTTTCTCCGTGCAGAAAAACGACGATATGACCGCGACTTCCCGCCCGAGAAGAGAACACGAGACCGGAAACGCATACCGGGCCAAAAATATAGTTTCCAGGGACCTCATTTTAGGGTTTTTTTTTTACATATCATTTTGCTTCCATCGCTTGATAATGACTGCGTAACCAATCAACACAATTTGGGGTTTTCCTTTAAAATGTTAGCCACGTTTCCTATTGTGGGGTGGTTTTTTTACCTTGTTTCACTGCCACGGGCTGCCGCATAGTTTTTTTTTAAAAAAAATCTCAAGTCCCTCAAAAGTCGAGTGTTCTACCTGCGCTCGGCGGATAGAAAACTTAGGATCGTGAATACAATTAACTAATCCCTCCACCCCTACCCGAGCGGAAACTCGCGACTCGACGATTCGGAATAGGCGCGCGTAGCTTCACCACCTCGCGTCGCGTCCCGCCGCCGCGACGCGCGCTGCAACTTTCGGCCGGAACATCTGGCGGGCCGCGGGGTGGAAGCGCGAGGGTCGAGGGGTGAAATGAGCCGAGGGTCGAAGGGATAACCGGGGGAAGGGGACTCTCATAAATGCGGCGGAGGGGCAGAGGGTGAGACACTCGACTCGTGACTCTCGGCTTCGTCCACAGAGCGCGCTAATGTTTATGATTTCTCCGCACTGTGCTGGGTGTGCTGTCGGGCTTGTGTCAATTTCGAACGCTATATTATGTTTGCGATGTCAAAAACCTCCTTTCTTCCCAGAAGCGAAGGTTCCACAGGTTTAAGCTGTGGAAATCGGATGAGTTTTTAGTAAAGTATTTAGGAAAAGGTCAATTGGATTTCGTTTCGTGGTGATTTTTTTTAATGTTGAGGAAAATAAAAAAAAAAAAAAAAAAAAAAAAAGTATATAACTTAAAATAATGCATGTATTTTTACTTTCTCGCTCCACTAGGGTATTTTTTATTTGGACTGAGCTAGGCAAAAAGGAACCAACCCGCACATTTTGGAAAAAATTGAGTTGAGTGGTTTTGAACTCAACCATTGCTCTACTACCTATCTATCGCCAAAAATTCAAAGTTTTTGTTGGATCAAATTTTGCAGAAATTGAACTTGAAGTTTATCTTTTATATTGAGTCTTATGCAGGAGCTAAACTTTAAACCTTTTTTTCTTGGTTCGATCCCGATGTGGCTTGGTTCCTTTCTGTTTAACTCCGTCCTTATACCTATTGCACTTAAGGGTAAATTATAATTATGATTTTTTTTCTTTAAATTTTATTTCCATACTGGCTCACTGTCTGTTTTATGACTGAAATAAATAACTAAATCTTCATCTCAAATATTCAAATGCATGGGTTTGATTATGCTGCTCATAACACATTGATTTTGATCTTTTAAAGTTTACAATTCCTTTTTTTCAGAGGAAGTCAACATTTCTTCGTTTCAAAATTGTTATTGGATGCTTTCTCAAACATGTTTTTGCTTTCCTACGAGATATAAATAAAATTAGCGGAGCAAAAAGTGGAAATTGCTTGAAGACCAATCATAACTTTGCATTTACATGGTGTACAAAATGAGGCATCGCCATTTTATTTAAAACGACTCTGAGGAGAAGAATGACCCTAACTGTGACAAACCAGTTTTTTTTTACTTCTGACCAGGTAACATTTTTTAATGTATTTAGTGATTTTCATTTCGAAACAACGCAAAATTACAAATTTTATGTACCGAGAACGAATATAATATTTCCCAAATAGTCCTCCTGTTCTGTCGTCTCTGTATGTGTTGGACCTGCACACACATGGCACTCGTGTTAACGTGTGGGCGGAGTTCAGACTAAAATCCGAATAATACACGGTTCTGTGCCTCTGCTTAAGCTGCGGAACAGGCTCATCAGAAGGATTATCAACAAATCCATGTACTTGATTCAAAAATCAGGAATATTCCCCCATTAACAGGCGTTTCCTCGTTAAAAGTGATTCAGTGATAATCTCTTTTCGGTTTTGCGACCATCGCGGGTGAAACTAACAGTTTTGGAAGTGGCTTTAGTAACGTTTCATAAATAGAAAATTGGAAATCTCATTATTACGTACTGCTTTGATGAAGTTAACAGTATTACATTTGATGAATTCGCCTATCTGTGAAGTGGCAGACCTCACATTTTTTGACAATACCATGTGTATAAGCCAATTTTGAAGGAAGCTCTTGGTCACTGGTTGCAGTGAGTTGGTGGTCAAAACACTACGCCTATAGCTGAAGAACGGAGACGACAAAAAAAAAAGAAAAAAATCCCTTTCGGGTCTGAGTTAAATGTAAGTAAGAGACTTTTTTATTCAATCGGGTCTCTCTGATTACTTATCAACTGCACAGAGAGAAAACTCAATACAAAAGTTTGGGTAGCACGGAAAGTAAAACACCAAATAACCTTGGGCTTTGATCGACGTTCGGTTGACAATTTCAAGAGAAAATGTCAGCTAGTTTTCTCAAAGAAATTCAAGGAAAAACGAGTAGTGAATGTGCAAGCGGAGGAATGCATTTTCTCAGTCCCTCCATTGTTTTCTGCGCTAAATTCACCGCAAAGTAAACCAAAATAAACACAAAATTTGTGTTGGTTTGTGTCTCAGTTCCTCTATTGACCAAACGCACCAAAAGAATACAAATATCGACGGTGAAACTACCAAACCACGTATCTCGGTTTGCGACGTCGCAGACTTCCTGTCATACTTTATTTTTTAAATGAAAAACTACTAAACGTCCAGTCTTGAAAATTTCTGTGATTTTTCCTCTTCGTGTGGAAAAAATTCTGTGAAAATTTCAAGGAATGATATTTATTTGGTCTATTTCAAAAAAATAAAATGTGAGCGCAGATTTTTAAACACCGCAAACGAGATACGTGGTTTGGTAGTTTCACCGTCGATATGTTTATCAGTGTGAGGAGATTGCCCTCAAGCAAATATTAAGCATGCATCTTTTGGCGAACTTTTTTGCAGCTACGCTTTCACATGAGGATGCTTGGGAGAAAACACCTGTGGTCCAGAGTCAAAGCTCAAAGGGCAAAGGAAAAGGACCGCAGAAAAACGGTGGCCGTGAGCCCGATCAAACACGAATAATCTTTTGATTTTAAAATAATAACGTCAAAGTAATTGAACATCCGACTGTTTATTTAATTCCGAAATTATCATTCAAAGCTCATGAATGCTTGAGAGGGCCGCTCCCTCGGAATCCGCCGGGAACGTCCGTCCGAATCGTATTCATAAGTTCAATCCCGAAGTTTTGAAAGTTTAATTGAGCGACCCAAAACCAACACAAGAGATGTCCGAGAGCTTTCTGCAAACCGTGAAAGCTCAAGGGTTCAAAAGCGCGGGGCCGTCCATTCATTTCGCAGGGAAAGGGGTTGGGGGTGTGGGTTGCAGAAGCATTCAGAGCCGCCGCCTCCGTCGTCACTCCTTGGTTTTGCGCGGATTTTAAGCTCTCATTCAACGCACACATTTCTATACTATGGAAAAACGTCATAAAAGCACACAAATGTTGCCTAATCTCCTCTATTAAAATCAAAAATTTCCTGCAAAACTTGTTTATCTTTTCTCTTGACTTTTCCGAGGACTTATAACCGAAATTCATTCTAACGCCTCTACAAAATTTCAAATGAAAATATGTTTTGCTTTTTCCGTAAATGAATATTTAATCGGAAGGAATTTGGCAACATTGGAATGTTTATAGGGTGTTTCTACTTAGCGTGGCAGCGCAGATGTCCAGACTTCCATGGATAGATGAATGTGTTGATATTATGTAACTTTGACAGTCCGCTTTATATTCAAGCTGGAGATTATAATCGCGCCTCGGACGGGCTCCGGGCGTCAACTTTGATGAAATTCGGGAGGCGAATCCCTCTAGAAACTGTGCCAAGAAAGCGTGGGCGGGGGTGGTCGTCTGGTTTTATTTACTCGGAGTCTTGAGCCGTAGGGGGTGGGGGTGGACGCGAGAGTGAGAGTGCAAGGGTGCGATTATGATGGACAAACAGCTTGACGAATCGAGAGAGGCGTATCGTAAAGGATCCTTGGTAATAACACGGAAGGACCAAGAGAGACCTCACCCGGTTGTCGGTTTTACCAGATTTCATTTCAAGGGCGCCCTTAAGATCTAAAATAATTGGAGATCACTTACTGTAAAAAATATTTATGGTGAAACTTAAAATTAAAATAAAAATAAAAATAAGTTCAAGACAAACCACGATGCTATCCATTTTATGTATAATTTGTCCAAAAATGTTTGTTTACCGTAAAAAAGTTTGTAACTATTAGAAGTATGCGTCTTTCATTTAAAAAGAAAAAAAGAGGGGTGAAAGTTGTCTATGATTTAAATTAATTATTTTTCGTTAAAACAAACATCGATTTTACTCAAATTCAAGAAGAAAATGGGTATAATGGCCATTTTTTCAAATTTAATTGAGGTTTCCTTTTTACTTCAAAGAATAGCATCGATTGACAAGATACACCTCTTTGAATTGGGTGTGAAAAATTATGTGTTCCTTTTAGTTTCATCCATTTTTTTGAAATCAGCAAAATACATTTTCCCTTTAATAAAAAAAATTGGGCAATAAAAAACAGCCAGTTTTTTAAACTGCACAATAAGCAAAAGCACTGCAAACTCACAGAAATTACAATCGTTTTCACTGGTCGTTTTAAGGAATTCCCCGAGGTTTGCTTGAAATGACCATGGAGTTGTTATGAACGTTGAAACTAACTTTCCATCATGACTGACAAGTGAGATGCTCTTAATTCCTAACCATAAGTATCCATTCTTATTTTATTGCACTATAAAAACACATGCATAGTTGAAATAAATCACAAAATTTCATATCTTACAGTTTTTTCAGTTGCACTTATGACCGGTAAGAAAAGATATTGCTCAAATTTGTTTAAAGCGTAGAGATTACAACAGTGAAATACAGGAAAAAGGATTTTCGTGTCTGTTACTCCTCTTTACCCTTTGAACCTATTATTTATTCAGTGGTTCAACGACTGAGAGAAGAAAGAGTTGCTTTTATTTTTGACAGTAAGAGGACACCTCTTTCAATTTTTTATTACGGTTGATCCCGTGATAGTACAGTATATTTCCCGTGCTTAGGTGCCCTGACCTGTAAATATGAGACCCATATATAAGGAAAAAGATTCAATACAATTGAAAGAAGCAAGCAATAACGACTTTATCTTCGTTAGATTTACGTTCGTTAGATTTTAGACTGATTATCCCTGTTAAACATTGGTTCTCACAAGAATGTTGCAGGAGGAGGTTTGCTGTTCTTCCCCAAAAAATAATTATACGCAATTGAAAATATTTGCTTTATCAATTTAAGTACCTGAAATTATATTTTGACAATTGAAGCAAAGACAGCAACCATAAAATCAGAGGGGTCAAACTGATTTTCTACACATGTGCTCAAGGAGCTGTACAGACTGACAGGTTCAGGTCATGTGACAGCAGTTCTCCCCTCTTGTATTATTTTGCTTTGAAATATTTCATGTTATAAGGTCCCACGTTATTTCCAAACTTATACATCTGCACGCAATGTTGTATTGCTTCATTTGAAAGTCCTTACAGAGCTAATTACAGAGTATTTTGTATAATTTTTTTCCAATTTGGGAAAAAGTATAAACGTAGATTTAAAAGTGAAAAAATACATCGCTTTGTGAAGTCATCTGGTGGCATTTCCCATTTAAACTCATGTATTTCAGCAGATTACATTATTTTGTCTCGATATCTCATCCAATGATTATTCAATTTATGAACTACGGGTATATTTGTGTTCAGTTCTCTCAGTATAGTTTCCGATTTAACACACAATTCACACTGAAAACAACAATATGCTGTTTTAGCACCTAGGATGTCACAAATGTGTCTGGTAATCCCAAGGTGCTGCCTTTACTGCCCTCGCAGTTAACTTAACATCCTGGGATTGCAAATTCAACTGCGTGGGCAATTAAGGTAGCATCTTAGGATTACCAGACACTTTTTTGACATCCTAGGTGCTAAAATAGCATACCATTTTTTTCAGTGCATCCAATTTCAGACGCCTGCAAATTCTCAAATCCATGGACCGTATCCCTGGTCGGTATGTTGGAGTTTTTTTAGCCAACGTGCGTTAAATTCAACATAAAACTGATATCACACTACAGAGGAAAAAAGCTCACACACAAGCACAATTCTCGACCAAAGAGATAGGCTGTTTGGTGCAACACTCACTGAAAAAAAAAATAATCTTAAATTTGCCGCCATAGGTGTATTTTTTCTTAAATCAAAAATTTTGCTGTTTAATAGAAGCTACTTTTTCGCTTAACACTGGAAAAAAAACACATTGGATCTAGAGTCCAGACTCTTGAAAACATTTACAAGAAAAATACTCTTGATTCAATCAGATTTAAGCTTAAATCAAAAGAAAATCCGTTCAAATTTCTAAGAG
Source organism: Bemisia tabaci (assembly GCF_918797505.1). Classification (NCBI taxonomy): domain Eukaryota; kingdom Metazoa; phylum Arthropoda; class Insecta; order Hemiptera; family Aleyrodidae; genus Bemisia; species Bemisia tabaci. The sequence continues at coordinate 19,435,934 of NC_092797.1, read as the reverse complement.
GCTTGGTTCTTGATTTAACCAAAAATCCGATTGATTCAAGAGTATTTTTTCTTGTCGATGTTTTTAGGAGTCTGGACTGTAGATACAATGTGTTTTTTCCAGTGAACCAAAGCATTATGTTGCTTGTATCAAGAAAAATTCAGCTTAAATCAACTTAAAACAAATTCTTGGCGGCATATTCAAGATTTATCATGCTTGAGTCAAGCACCTTTTTTTTCAGTGATAGTAACAACCATTCAGGGAGGCAACTGTAGACGCGTTTGGCCTTGTTGGGCCAATCCTTAGTGCAGCGCGGCCTGGGGGTGGCACACAGTTGGCACTGTGATTAGTATTGACTAACTCAATATTTTTCCCAACTTCGCTAGTGAGATTTTTCCCCGGGACAAATCCCATGAAACGTCCCGTGGAGCTAAGTCATGACTTCAGATACGGCTCAAAATGTTTGACCGACATTCTTGCATCCGGCAACTGTGGTACTCGGGTGGCGCATAAATCCTCCACTCCCACCCCTGCCGCCCGCCGCGCTGCTGCGGACCCGCGAAAGCTGCCCGCTGTCAATTGCGCTTGGCCGGCAACTTTCGTGCGGGACCCGGGTCCATCGGCCCGGTTTATGACCGACTAATTTCGTTTTATACCTCCAGCAGCTGCCACCTAATCATCGTTTGGTGCGTCCGAGCTCCTGCCCTTACAACACGCTTCGGTCCTCCTCCGCGAAAAAAACGAACCGCAACGCCCTCATCTGCGTCAAAAATATCGTAAATCATTTTTTACGACCGCTGAGTTTCTGGGGATCCGAAGGAATAAACAAATATCATCGGGGTTGGGGTGGATTAAGGGTTGTGGTCGGTGGATTCACCGTTGCACCTGATTTCTGGTAGCATCACGGGTAGCGTGCATGGTGACCGGAAAAGTTGTGGTTATTGGTACACGTACGGAGAGGGCGATCTCCAGCGTAAATGGGTTTATGTTGCTCAATGAAGTAACATCATTTCGGACAACATGGACCAAAATACAGGTTAAGGAATGAAGCACCATGTTATGTGGTCGCTCATCAAAAGCTTTTTCACAACACGACGAATTTATCGAACATTTTCAAAATCAATTCTCATGCAGGAGAGTAGGGTTGTATACTTCGCAGGCAATTTGTCAAAGTAGGCATGTCATAAAATGCCTAGGCAGAGAGTCTTGACAGTTTCCGACATTTTGTCAATACATTACAAAGAACTTTTATGCATTTCAATATCTCAGAAGGAATTAATAATCAAATCCACAACCTCTCCTCGTTCTTTTTCCTTCAAATGCTCATATATTCGAAAGTTAAAATTTTAAAAATTCTGTGTTTTACGGCATGCTGAAAATTTCAAGATAAATGTTTCTTTTGGGATTAGAAATTGCGCGAAACACCTTTCCACGATGCAAATTTTTACAGAGAATTCTTTCTTACGTGAGCAATGGACCGTTTTGTCTAAAATTAGAAAAATAATCAGAATCTCAATCTAAGTGCAAACATTTGATTTACTTGCCGAGGCATTTGACAAAATGCCTGATTTGCCTGCTACATATATTCGGATGGAGCAATTACTTGGCGGCCGAATTCACACTTTGGTGAGTCGGTGACAATGATACATGGGAGCTTTTAAGACCTCACTGGCTGAGCCATAACTTCGGTCGAAGCTCACCCAGTCATACAGAGTATAGATCTTACTGTTTTGCATACCCGCGAAGCGTGCCCACCGCAAATGCGCCCCATCTCGGATGACCAGGCAACCCGCAAAGCCCACGATTTATGATTCTCCCGATTCGCCTTTTGATTATGAGTTATAGCATATAAATACTCTCAGCTTAAGTGGCGGAGGGACGGCATTGTTTCAAATGTAAATCTTACACAAAAGTATCAGGTTTATTTTGAGATCATGTTCTACGTTTAAAATGTATGTTCATTTCATTGACTATTGTCTTCAATAGAAAAAAAAGTATCTTAGGTCAAAAGTTCAGGCTCTTGGAAAAGTTGTCACGAAAAACTACTGTTGCTTCAATCGTATCTTTGCTTGAATGGAGAACCAGGCCTCTTAATTTAAGCGGATTTCTTTTTGCCTCAAGAAAAAATCCGATTGAATCAATAGTATTTTTTCTTTGCCAAATTTTTTAAGAGTCTGTACTCCGGACCCAAGAGGCAGATTTCTAGTATTAGGTCCAAGTAAATTTCTTAATATTAACTGATACAAATACGAATTAGATCGGCGGTGACGATCTCATCTTTCATGGGTCTACGGTTGTTATTTACCAACCTATTCTAGTTCCCCTAATTTTATACTGCACTACTGGTGCTAATTATGACTCAACCTTTGAGTAGCGACTGATATGTTTTTCTGTGAGTGCGCGATTTTTGTCACTAGGCAGGTGCGCCCAGTTTTAGCAACCTTTGTACCATGTAACTTACGAGCAAAAAAAAATGGCTCTATGAAAATTGAAAGGCTCAACCTTCTTTCCTAAAACAATGATGGAGTTTTTTAGCCACCGTGCGTAAAAAGTTCAGCTTAAAGCTGATATCTCATTACAGTGGGAAAAAGCTCACACACAAGCACAATTTTCCCTCAAAGAGATTTTGTCCTGAAGCCCGATTGGCATTATTATTTAAATCTAAGCATTTTCTTTTTCTTTTTCTTTTTCTTTTTCTTTTTCTTTTTCTTTTTCTTTTTCTTTTTCTTTTTCTTTTTCTTTTTCTTTTTCTATTTCTTTTTTTCTTTTTCTTTTTCTTTTCCATTTTCTTTTTCTTTTTCTTTTTTTTCTTTTTTTTTTTTGAGGGGGATGCCAAAATGATCATAAAATACCCATCTCCAAATGGGTTGTCAAAATTTAACTTTTTGGTTCTTCGGCTCTTCCTATAAACGGCCAACAGGAAAAAGCCGAGTTTCATAAACCATTCCAACTTAACTACCCAACAATCACTCACACTTCGAGTCTAAGATGGACTCCAATCGACCTCGCCCAATCAGGATACTCGATAATGATGATGATGACAGACACGTGCGCCCGAAATTCTCACCAATGTCCCAAACGAGCGGCCGGTTACAATCGTGGAAGCTTTTTACCCAAATCCTGGAATACGCCGGCCCAATTTTCCCTCGGAAAAAGTCATTACTCTCGGCGGCAATTTCCTGCTCGTCCGCTCGTGGCTATTGTCGGCCGATAAAAGCGGTGACACGTTCGAACAATCGCCATCGCCTCGCGGATTCCCCCCGAAATCGGCTTGACCCATTCTGCCCCTGCCTTGATAAATGATGCAACCCGCTTCGTCGCCCTACCCGAATAATGCGCTCTCCAATATTGTTTGTATTGGATATTTTAATCGCGTGTTTATTTCGCCCGGGCATTCTTTATTTATCCTCTATCTTAATCGATTTAACAGCGTTTATAGGGAAGTTATCATTAATCTGGAGCGATCATTAGCGTTTTTATAAATGATGCCCGTCCGCGGCGTCCGTTTCCGCGCAAGCGGGACTCCTGAGTGACCTATTCACCACGACGAGGGTGGCGCTGGTCAATTATGTGTCCTGTCATTGTGTTGCGAACGAGAACTTACCTTATTATAAATATTTATTTTGCAATTTCGAGAACTTTGTCTGTCAACAACTTTGAACTAACTTACAATGGGTCTATTATCACTCTTTTAATGCTGAATGCCCTCCTCTAATGGTCCAGGTGTCGGATGAATGTGAGTGTGGAGGAATATATCTCTGTAGGCCAGCGAGCTACTGCACAAAAAATCATATTGGCGGATGGGGAATTTAGGAAAGATCACGACGCCGAGGTGTGATAGCGACAATTTTACTCGTCCAAAAGCTCGTTGAGTTTCCGGTCATAATCAGTGGAACAAATTTGACTGCAATTCACATGCATTTCTTTTCAACTGAGTAAATTTTGTCGGAGGGAAGACAATATAAAAGAAAAAAAAATATATCTCATAATTTGTAATCTTGTAAAAACAACAAAGAAATAAAACAAAGTAAAACAACATTTGTCTCTCTCTTCGTTTATTTTTTCATCAATGCAACGAAATTTTTTTTTTTTTTGGTTTTCACCATGACTGTCCTTTTTGCATTCCCAAAACGTAACGATACTTCAAGTTCTAAATTTTATTTTTATTCAATTTTATATGTGCAGTTTTCGGAATCAATTCTTCATCGCTGACAAGCTGATACTATTTAACGAGTCTATAGACTGACTGTGATTCACATACAAAACTTTTTTACAATATTACCACCTCTTTTAAAAATTGATATCTTGATACCCACAAAAGAAAATATGAAACTGTAAAACAAGTATTTTAATTTCAAAATATTATAAAGTCAATCGTGGTTTTTGTGATCTCTGTCTCTATTTTTCTTCTTCTTCTTCATTTTTTTTCATTTTTGAATTGCACTTGTAGCATATACCACAGAGAAGCGAACCGATTCGCACAAACAACAACGGTCCAACAAAATTGTGATAATCGACAAACTGTCGGTCCATAACATACGTAGTTCACCTCTCTCGAACATCACCAGTCAAAAAACTAGAAGGCAGATTTCTGCCGAGGATGCTTGTCCTTCTTCTCATACTTATCTTCCTTATCCAAATCTTTCTTATGTGGGTATGCTCCCGTGCATTTCAAATAGTAGCACCTAGCTCCCGGCCTCAGCCAACTGAAAATCTCCTTGATTTCCTCGGTATCCTGCCTTTTCACCCTTTTCTCCTCGGACACGCTATCACCATCCTCACCAGATTCCTTCTTATCATCAGTCTCAGCCCTACCTTTCACAGGCGATTTATCTTCTTTCTCGTCATCTTCGCCATAATCGTCATCCTCCTTCACCTTATCCGCCTCCTTCAGGTCTTTCTCAATTTTCTCGGCGTCATCCTCTTCGTCAACCTCATCTTTATCGCTCCCTTCTTCCTTCACCCGAGGGTGTGCGTCCCTAGCCTCAGGTTGTGCGTCCTTAACCTTAGGATGCGCGTTCTTGACCCCATGGTCTTCTTTAACATCCTCAGGGTTTGCTTTGCCGTCCTTGGGATCTATTTTACTGTTATCCGGTACATCAGCGCGTGCTTCTTCACCTGTTTCATGTTCATTCTCGTCATGGTCTCGACCGTAGAATCTCGGACGCCCGGTAGCTGCCCTCCTGATTTGTGTCACCAACAGCGGAAGAGCGAGGGAGCTGTCATCGTTTTCGGCGACCTTCAACTCCTGATTGGCACCTCCTGATTCCAGACTCCTCTCTGTATCGACGCCAAGCCTGGCCACACTCGACTCGTCCCCAGGAACCCTGTCCCTGCCCCGGTTCTTCATTTTCTTCACCGGGTTCAAGTTTTTCAACCAGGAGCAGACGCTCTTCGCCAGGCCAGTCGCTCCTTCCGATCGTCTCCGCCTCCTGGCGACACCGTTCCTGTCTTCTTCTTCGCTTCTCTTGTAGTCGATCTCGTTCTGCATGGTTTCGCGGTTCGCCGCCAGATGGAGCGGGTGTTCCTCCATGGACGCTTTCAAGAGAGCCTCGCACATCTTCCGGGTTCGTTTGTTTTGGAGGCCGCTGCACTCGCTTCGGATCGCGGCCACGAGGGGCGTCTCTATCTCTTCGTCCTCGATGTCCTCGAGTGAACTTGGGTCACCGTCGGGGACGTTGATGACCGTGTCGTTGCTGGGGTCGCTTTCGGTTATCGATGAGCCTTTGGATTCAGCGTCTTCGATTTCCTTGGCAGCGCCTTCATCTCTGCCGTTTCCTCTCAGTGGAGACGCCTCCGCTCCAGGGAACTGGGGAAAATAATGATACAGATTAGAATTAATTTAGAATTTACAGAAGACATTACAGAATTAGACTGATGATGTTCATTGATTTGCCTTGAAAATTGAATGAATTAGACACTCTACAAAATTTGATCTGAATTAAAAATAGACGTCACATGATGCAAGCAAAAACAAACATTATAAAGTGTCAAACAAATGATAGGTTTTACAAAAAAAAGGCGATCCAAATCAGATTTTGTTCAAAAGACGAAGCAGCCTTATCAACTAACTCTAAAAAACCAGGATATTTTTAGACCACAGAAATCATCCCTTAAACAGTTTAGACTGATGATGTTCATTGATTTGCCTTGAAAATTGAATTAATCAGACACTCTGCAAAATTTGATCTGAATTTTCCCATTCAAATGAAGTGGGTTCTATTTTCTATACCAGTTAAAATATACACGAGAAAAATACTCAACAGTAAGTGAGTGGCAATTTAAAACTTTGCCGTCAGTAAAATCCCTCCCCTCCCTTCAAAGTCCGGAAAGATAACTATTTACTCTCAAAACTCGAAAGAAAATTAATTCGTCCGATATAAAACCTGCGTGACAACGTTTACAGGAAAAGTGACCATGCGTTTGACATTTTTCAGCCGTTCACTTTTCAACTTTTTTGCTGAGTTTTTAATATCCGGTTTTGGAATCAGACTTATCCTACCATCTTCATTTTTCAACCTCATTTTGCGCGATTGGACGAGAGAAAAAGGTTGAGAGGGGGGTTTCCTGCGGTCAGAACAGGATGTAAATTGAACGACTTTTTTTTCTCTCCCTTTTCAACTTTCACCCTCAAGGGCAATGCGCTTGAGTGATATGAGCGCCCGATTAAGTGATGCAACTTCATTTCCTTTTCATGGCTAACAGAAAAGACATCTCAATCATAACAGTTATAGATTTTTTTTAAATCATTTCATATTTCGAATTTACATTCTCACTGCTCTGTTCAATTCTTAACATTCGTGCCATTTTACAAGCTACAAAATATGCATCTTAATATTTACACAAAACTAAAAACTTATTGCAAAGCTCAAAAAAGTTAAACGCATTTTTTTTTTTTTTTTTAATAATCATTATTAACGTGTAGTATTCTTTCAGAATAGGAGTAAAATCATTTCTGTGCAGTATTTCAGCTTCACTTATAGAGAAGGCAAAAAGGGTGAATTTTTTAGGATTCTGAGTTGAAACGCATTATGTCACAGAATGAGTCATGGACAATAGAGCTACAATTTGTAATCAGAGTCTAGAATTTCTGGTTCATTTTAGAAACGGCATATGTGTCATTGGTTTCCCTGTGCAGACAGGCGTTTTTAAGAATGAGCCAGAAATTATGGCTCCTACTGACAAAATGTGGTCTAATTTTTATCATCCGATAATCCGTATTTGAGAAAGATCAATAGCCTTTTCAAAATTAGTATTTGCGTATTTCACCGAAAGTTTCTTAAAAAAAAAAAAAAAAAAAAAAAAAAAAAAAAAAAAAAAAAAAAAAAAAAAAAAAAAATATAAAAGTGTTTCTGAGGTTGCTTGATTTGAAGAGTACAGATGTAAGAGATTAAAAATTTTGTAAATCGAACGTGTCAAGACCGCAACTGTGGAACTCCCAAACCACATATCTCGGTTTATGATGTTGTAGACTTCCTTTCATAAGAGTACTTTGCTTTTTACATAGAAAACTACTCAACGGCAATATGATTTTTTTTCTCGATACGAGGACAATTCTGGGAAAACCTCGAGGATTAATTTGGATTTTCTCTCTTCTACAAAAATAAAACAGTAGCGGATATATTAAAACACCGCAGTCGAGATACAAGGTTCGGGAGTTTTACCGTCGTTATCCGCATGTTTGAATCGGCCGATTAGAATCAAAATCTCTGTGCATGCATAGAGACAGGTTATTTCCAACCAAAGCGGCGCAGAAAAGCAAATAAACAAGCAAACTTGTTGAGGTTAATTATCAAATTGTGTTTTTTTTTGTTCGTCTGCTTGTTTGATTATTATTTTTTTTCGTCGAGGTACAGGGGAGCCGACACGATGGTCGGAGTCTGAAGCTAATCCGAGCGCGGGCGAGCTTGATTGACAATCGCCCATTAATGCAACAAAATGTTAATCCGTGGCATTTCATCAAGGCTAGCATAGGTCGGAAATCCAAATCCAGATATCCCTGGGGATGGGCCGCGTGCAATTTGTAGGCCCGATTTACCGATGCTCGCACACGCGGGCTGGGGTTAACCCTTCACCCGCGGCTCCGCACAGTGGATCGAGTCAATTAAAGAGGTCGGACATGTAATTTTTGACAAAAAATGCTAATTTTGATGTTTATCTCGTCACATTTTAAAGTTCAAGGGGCGTAACTGGAAGACAATTTCACGAGGAAACCAATGGTACCACTTTTAGAACCTCAAAGTTTTGTATAAACGGAGTGAAAAGCTTTCAAAGTTTTTAAATGTTGTGCGACCTCTGCTATTGACTCGACCCACTGTGCTGCGTCCGCGTGCACACAGCCTAAAGTGGAGTGGGCAGCGCTGCACTCGGAAATGCATAGACACGCCGCAAAAAGTACAAAATGTAAAACAAGCCTTTTTTTAAACTACTTTCCCCCGCCGAACCGAAACAAATTGATAATGACGATAGCTGCGCGCCCCGCGAGGCTGACGGGGGAGGGGGCGGCGAGAGATAAAATCAGGGGCTATGATTGATTCGTCGACGGATATAGAGAGTGGGTCGATAGACAAAAGACCTCGTCGCCTGGCTATGATATATTATTGACACGTTGCGTCGCGGGCTGCATAGCCGGCGAGGCGCCCGACGCATCGCTGACGTCCCGAGTATGACTCCTATTCATGTAAATAATGGTTGTGTCACTCATCCTTTCAACCTATCGACACTTGCTGGCCAATTCTGCTGTCCACCCGCGAACCAATACTCGCTAATTATTCTACATTCAGCTACAGCTCTCACGACCAGAACAGCCCCCCATCCACCTCTGACAATAACTTCTGCAATTGACTGGCTTTGTTCCAGTATACATGCAGCTTCATAATCAGAACGGATCTGCATGGAAAATGTCTCATTGAAGCAAACACGCCGTGCGAGTTTGTTTTTGAAACGAAAAAAGGCCGGTTTTAATTTTAATTTTTTATTGTGATGAATCCACTGTGACGTTTTTAAGTTTTTTATTACTTTTTCTGATAACAATATTAACACGATTTTCTACCACCTTTGCAGATTGTACGGCAAGTGAAAGGATAGCTCGACTGTTGATTGTCTTTTTTGTAGATTCAATGGATTTTGCAAAAAGGAGCCAAGAGCATTCCAATGTTGCTTGGGATTGTGCAACTTACATACTTTGCAATGAAATTACCAAAATCACCCAAAAATTAAAATTTACAAAGGTTATTTTTTTCTTGAATTTATAGATGATAGGGAGTAAAGATAAACATTGTTTAGATGATCTGTTTATATTTGCGGGGTAAAAAAAGCTACAAAATCTTAGCGACATTGGAATGCTTGTGCGGTTCTTTTTCGCGAAATGGGATCCAAATTCAAGAGACACATTATTGGAGGCACAGTCTCACGAAGCTCTTTCATCAGCTTTTACGTGCCACTCTTGAAAAAACTGTGAGCGAATGTGATGATACCCTCCGGATCTCATCATAGTGACGCACGCAAGTTAATAAATTACAGTGGATACTCAGTGAGCCCTGAACTCAGGAATGTCCCTCAACGCATCCGTGATGTCGTTCTGCGCCGGAGTCCGGAAAACCCTCACATTTACAACTGCTGCTTAAAATTTTTACCCAGATATTGAAGGGATCCCTCCAATTCCAGGACTTAATTAAACCCTGCGCCGCGACGTTTGTAGGCGGACGAATGATCCCTGCAAATTCGAAATTGCAAGTCCGCGCCTGACAGTCTCAATAAAAGGATATGTTTAAGGCCGCCTTCTTCCTCGCGCTCAAACATAATTACTGCCATGCTAAGGAAAAACGCCGTATGATCATTTGAAAGTTGTCAAATTTCCCCGAGTAAAAAGTGTATTTTTGATGTTTTGTTCTTATTTTTCCTCAAGAATTTCAGATATTTTAGATTTGATTTCGAGGAAAATGACCAGAAAAATCGGTAGAAAAATATTAATAATTTCCCCAAAAATTCGCATTTCATCAGAGGAAATTTGGCACTGCCTGAAGGTTCATACGGCGTTTTTCTTTAGTATGGCCGATCACTAGGGAGGACGACAGAGCAAAAAGTAAATTCATGAATTCCCCGCGCGGGTCCGACGTAAAAAACGCACATTAAGGCTCCGGGGCGATGAAAAAATCGAACATAAAATTTAATTAAGAAATTCAGCGAAACGCTTGATATCCTGCATCTGTGTTTTTTATCTTAGGTCCGTACCGAAGGGGTTAAATTATTAAAACCGTCCCGGGATTATCTGGAGTCCGCCGCAGACGGGAGGAAGAATTAATTACTCAAGTTTGCACACCTTACCCGCTGACCACATACTTTCACATATACTTTTTAATATTAGTCTCCGCGTGGTCAGAATATGTTATCCGATGGGGCGCGAATAAGAGGGGTGCCGGGGCCGCAAACGCACACCTCTCAAGCAACCCGGGTGGTGCCGCCGGCCGCCGGGCGCACCCTTTAAAATGTTGCTCCAAGATGAAAAAAGGGATGCAAAAATTTAATCAAGTAGTCGCCAGGCTGCGGGCACACTTTCCGACCCGAGGGAAGGGTAACATTGATTTCCCTGCGTCTGATTAAGTTAATGGTCCCCAGTTTTGGAATGATATGGGGAGTTCCGGTGCTTATGAACTAAATGATAAGGATAAAACTTTTTTCGACCAAAATTATTGCGGATCCCTCCAATTTTTTTAGAAAAACCTCGCCAATCTCTGAAAGTGAATACTGAAATTCTGAGGATCCTCTACTGTATAGGGATGTATCACGGAAAAAAATGACTGTGCGCGGATAACCATCTTGGTTTTGTTAATTTAAAGTTGGTGCCGTATACATGAAAAAATTGATAGAATAACCAACGGCATTGTATTGTCCACGACGTTTTTAGGGAAATCAATCATTTTCAATAAATTAGTTGCTACTAGCTATTACAAATCTGTTCACCGAGACAAAATTGATGGTAAACTGCTCCATCAAGTTGACTCATTGCACCAAAGAGTGCGCTTGCGCTTCACTTATCTTGTTTTTGGTTGATGCTACTCGGTTAAGTGGGCTCATTGAACTACAGAATGCGTTAGTGCAAATTATAAACTTGTTGATTATGAAGGGCACCATCTCAGATACCTCAATAATTAAAGTATTTTGTTCGTAGTCTGCCCCGTCAATTTTTTACGCTTTACCAACATTGAGTCACCAAAGGTAGCAATCAGATATGGGCTGATTAGGGAAAGTATGTTGATAAATTTTTAAGAATTTATATTCAACCCACCTTGTGTGACTGATAAGCATGTAATAATATGTTCGTGGAGCGTACTCCTTTTCCCGTCCCTGGCTCGGGCGACGGTAAAGTCGCCGCAAAACTATATGACTTCGCGCAATTAATTATTCTTGACTCTGCTCGGTTTTAATGATAAGTAAAGGGCATTTATTACAACAATTCAGAAACTCGGATGATGTTAAATTTTTCACTGATTTTATAAAAAAAAAAAAAGGATTAAAACGAACTAAAATATTCATCAAAACCAAAAATTATTTCATTCTAAAAAAAGTATACCTCATATTGTAATTTTTGAGGGGGAAAATAAAACTAAATACTGATAGGAGGTAAAAATAGGGCCGCGAAGCGGCCCATTGATGGCGCGGATCGCCTTCAGGGGGTTGGACCGCGTAGCGGTCATGGGGCATAGCCCCCTAGTATTTGATTATTTGCTTAGGCATTTGACAAAATGCCTATTTTTACTATTTGCCTGCGACATATCGATTGCAGTGTTTGAAAATGTCTCTCCTCCCCTCTCCCCTTGGCACCAAGTTTTACGGAAATCCAACGAGCAGGAACCGAGATAGCGTTTTAGGCCACGCCCGCCACCATGGTTTTTCGAATTTACGAAATTAGACTAAAAATTCGAATTTATTCAATGGAATGGGGCCGATGTATCCCTTCAGGCTACGTCCGCCGTCTTAAATCTTCAAATTAAGAAAATTCAACTTGAAACGCATCATACCCAAAATCTAAGCTCAGATTCGGTTTCCTCGTGAAAAATCAATGCTATTTCATGTATCATATGTTACCATAGCATAAAGAAAAGATGGTAATCGTAGGCGTAAAGATTCTATCAAAGCCGGCCGGTATGCGGAAGTATAGGCACAGAATTCAAACGTTTGAGCTACGCCGCCAGGCGCCAGCTCCAAGCATTTGGTTCGTCCGTTTCCGAGAAAACAAACTTCTTCTTACTCATCAGCTGATCCACTCCGAATCACTCATGTTGCCACGTCGGACTGATATGTTAGAATCTACACGCCTACGTTAAAGTCTTTCCTTCATGATATGGTGCCATATGATACATGAAATTGCATCGATTTTTCACGAGGAATCCGAATCTGAGCTTAAATTTCGGATATTATGCGTTTTAAGTCAAATTTTCTTTTATCTATTTCAAATCACTCAGGAAAAGAGGGTTATTCAAAATCGGCGATTTTGCCCTACGCTTGGATTTTGCCCGGAGTTGGATATGTTGTTCCCTATCACAAGACACGCCTTTTTCCGGCATTGGCAAGTTCACCCTAAATTTTTTCCGCGAGCTACAGCGTTGCCAAGTTGAAAACGGGCAAATTCCGTAAGTGGCATTAAAATTGAGCTATGAAGTTGCGGTTTTAACGAAAATTCTCCAAAAATTGCGCACTTTTAGGAAATGACCATGTTTTTAATGTAGCATTAATTTCAACATGCATTGTTGCCAATTTTTCGATTTTTAAATTCGACAAATTTTACAAATCCGCAAATACCCAAAAAATCTATCTTCAAATTTGAATGAAAAGTTGTCTAATCGATAGTTCGTTTGATTCCACATCCATCGATATATTATAGCTTGCAGGGAAACTTTTGGTTCGCAAGATATCATCATTTTTGTAAACAGCTTTATGGAGCGACGATGCTTTTTGAGTCCGGGCAGATAGAAAGTTTAGCCTCCAAAAACACCGGGTAGCATTAATTCCATAGTTTCTTATGTAATTTTTGGCGCTGAATCCGAATTTGACCATTTCAAAAAAAAATTGTCACCGAGATGTTGCCAAATTTGGCAAAAATGGCTTAAAATCGGCCTTTTTGGCGGATTATGGCCAGTGACTTGCCAGGAGTTGATCGGACGACAAAATTGGTTATTTCCACAGTTAAAACTCGTTAGTCTTTCTACAAGCTGAGTCAAATTCTTTCTACTCACGGCAAAATTAAACGCGCAACAAGCAGCAAACTGATAAAAAGACACCAAAATTGGCGCTTTTTGCGGTTTTTGCCCTAGGTTTCTTGTTTTCCGACTGAATGAACATTTCTTAGGAAAATCTGAATTACACAGAGTGTAACGACAAACTATTGTATTGTTACAGACATAGATAAGAGCCGCTTTAACAGTGGTCTCTCGCGCTCCGCGACGCCAAACCGCCATTAGTTCCTTGTCCTCCCACAGGTCCTCAGTAATTTGGAGCGCCCTTGTTCCTTTTTAAGCCCCTTATTGCCCATTCCAGGGCTGAATTTGCATGCACATTTTTTATTGCTTCATCCGAAAGCGCTTAAAGAGCTGATTTCACAGCATTTTTTATAATTTTTTTCTGATATGGGAATAGTATAAAAGTAGATTTAAAAGTGAGGAAATGCACCGTCTAGTGACGTCATCTGGCGACATTTTCCGTTTAGACACATATTTTAGCAGATTAGATAATTTTGTCATATCTTCTCCAATAATTGTTCAATTCATGAACCAAGAGTATTCCCGTGTTCAGGTCACTCAGTAGTATCCACCTAAACACAAAATTCATCAGACACCTGCAAATTCTCTTTCGAAATTTTAAAGCATCTAATTTGCAGTTTGAATCAATATCATCATCTTAAATAATTACCGAATATAAGCATTTTCCTCTCTTTTTTCCTCCATTCCTTCCTTCTTCCTTTCTACTCTTTTTTTCATCCTTTTTTTCAGGCGCATGCCCCCTACGCCCCCTGGACCCCTCGGTTTTCCGAGGGAAACCCACCCCCCTCCCCATTTTGGGACCAATCAAAGTATATTCACCGGGTGCATTCACGATCTATTGTGACGTGAAACTAGAGCAGTCTATTCCACGGGGCAAATGCCACACCACCACACTGCCGTGCTAAGGAAGAACGCCGTATGAGCCTCCAAACGTTGCCAAGTTTCCTTCGATAAATATCGAATTTACTGGAAAAATTGTGAATATTTTTTCCCTCCATTTTCATACAATTTTGTACGCAATTTAATCTAAAATATCTGAAACTTCCAAGGAAAAATATGCATGAATGTTGTCAAAAATACATGTTTTATCAAGGGAAATTTGGCAACTCTCGAATGTTCATACGGCGTTCTTCCTTAGCACGGCAGTACATGAAACCCTGCCAAATCCGCCACGGTATTGTCCCGAGTTTGATTTCAGAGCCACACTAATTTAATATCCCCCTTCATCGAAGGTCATCGGTGAAACACGGTCACGGTGCGTTGTGGGTTGGGGTTTCGTCGACGGTGGGTGGCGCGGTGAAAACAAAAGTATGTTAATGACAGGAAGTTAATAAGTGATTGATAACAGAGCGCTGAGAGCACAGTGTCAGCTCCCCGATTGTACGGGGTGGCGCGATGCAACCGGCAGCGGTCCCCGGAATTCAATTCCAATATGACAACATTAGCCACGCATGAGTAGGCTCCTCTAAAATAAAAGGGCATTGCCTTGCCTCGAGCGTAACTGAACCTACGCCCGCAGACCTGCCACGCTTGAATATAATTAAGAAGTTCTAAAAATTGCGATTGATTTGCCTCCTGTGGTAGTGGTTGTAGCGCTTGCTCTATGATCGGGAGGTTCTGGGTTCGATTCCCGGCCAGGTGACTCAAGCTTGATGGTCTCAAACAACGGTTACCTGGAGCTGGCTTGATTAGGGACAGAGGGGATGGGACTTTATGGATGGTAAAGCGCAGGATTATCCCTCGTAGGATACTTAAAGTGTAAAAAAAAGAAAAAAAAGAAAAGAAAGAAGAAAAAAAACTTGCGGTGTGCGAATCATTCGTTATGTGGATTTATGATTTGCGATCGGAGAGTCCCATTCGTCAGTAATAGAGCGCGTAGGGTTCAAACTCAAATCGTTCGCTCAATAATAATTGAAGTTCGAAATTTCAAAATCTTATACTTACAACGCAGCGAGGCGCGATGTTACTGAAGATAGGGTATTTTAGCTTTGGAAGCACCGGAAAACGTATCTTGGATTTGGAGTCCAGGCTCTAAAAAAAAAATTGACAAGAAAAAATACTTTTAATTCAATCGGATTTTTGCTTGAATCGAGAGCCAAGCCCCTTAATTTCAGTGAATTTCCTTTTAATTTAAGCAAAAATCCGACTGAATCAAGTAATTTTTTTTTTTTAATTTTTTAAGAGTCTGAACTCAACATTTAAGAGACTTTTTTTCACAAAGAGGATTTAATTTAAAAGCGAATTAATAATACTAACATTTTTGCTTTCAAACTTTTACGTTTGTAACTTCACCATTTTACAAAATTTAGCTATTTAAACATATTAGTTAAAATTATGAGTGAACGATGGTTAATACCGTATTTTTTAATTTATTTTGGATTATATTCATAATTTCTCTCTGGAAAACTTTTTCATAAATAAATTATCTGATGAAGGTGTTCGCAAATTTGAATGGAGATTATTAAATCGATGTTAAAATAAAATAAATAAATAAAAAAATTAAATGAAAAGATAGCAAGAAAGATCACTCAGTTTTTTAATACACGTTTCAGCAAACTTGAATGCTTACCCCAATCATTGTTTTCAAAAATGAAGTCAAAAGAAGACTTCATTTGGTACCGCTTTGCCTTACAAAATTTAATTTTCATTAATGGAGCCCATTCAACGTAAAAACGGAAGCATCCTTGCCAAATAAGAATATTCATAATTATTCTTTGATACTTAAAACATGTTTAAGCAAAGACGGTTGCTGATTCTCTCGGATATCATCTTTTGAGACGCGAGGTAGAACGAAAATTCATTTGACTATTTAACTTGTACACAAAACAACGGCCCAGGCTTCCTCGCAATCCCAAAATCTCCAAACCCAGTGGGTAACACCTGTCTTATGTTTGTAATTATGATTGCACGAGGATTAAAATTTAAATTGAATGAGGCTTAACAAGCGAGAAAGTTAAAATGAAAAGGAAATCAAAAAGTTTAAACAAGGGCTTAACCGAGGGTGGCGAGGGTTCAGTCTTGACGCGTTCCAGAAAACTGAATAAAAAGGTTAAGGAGTAGGTATCTCCCCCGGGAAGTCACTTGATGAGTCGACAACGGATTTTTCAATAATACGCGAGGCTTCCGCAAGTCGGATGGGAAGCTTAGATCCCGGATTAAATGAACGAGTTAGAATAAGGGCTCTAAACTCGACTTCAATGTGGGTTTTTCAAGCATAATCCTTTGCCAATTTCGTTTTTGAACGTCTAGAATTCATTAAGTCTAACTTTAAATAATTTTGCTTGCAGTTGATTACATCCTTCTGCTTAGGCATAAGAGTAATTATTGACCATGCCACATAGGTAAACTGCCGCTCTCTTAGAAAATGTATGCATTTAATCTAACGAAAAAAGATAATATTCCTCGATGAGGGTCATACTTCCCACCATATGCGGTTTTTAAGGCAAATACAACTCAAAACTTACACAAAGTGATTGCGGTAGACGCACTCATACGACAGTATGTTGGAGTTTTTTAGTCAACGTGCGTTAGCTTTATATGCTGAATTTTTAACGCACGTTGGCTAAAAAACTCCAACAAACTCAAAACTTGTCCAAATGTACGTACAAAAAAAAAAAAAAAAAAAAAAACCTATCTGACAAAGCAACTAATTTTTTTTTTAAGCCTTGGTCACCTGTTTTCTTGTGTTTGTTTGTTGAACTATTTGCATTATTACTGTGTATTTATGAAATGATAACCGTCGAAATGTTTTTCTTTTAAATCGAATATAATTTATACTTGTGCCGATATCGTTCATTTTATTTAGATGACGACATGACCAACACAATTTTTTCAAAATATTTTTACAAATATTTATAAAGATGATCTACCAAATTCTTCAGTGAGAAAAAGAGTAGCTCCTAAAATAGGGATCTGAGCTAGAAGAAGGAGAAGAAAAAAGGAACCATCACCGTTATTGAAATATCTTTGTCAGAAAAAGGCATACATGTGCAGGAGGGGACTGAGACGAACGTTAACATCTTAAATAAATTAAAGTAAAATATAAAAGCAAATAATAATCAATCGAATGAGCATGTAACAAGGTGCTAGTTCTTACAAATATTATACCCACTAACACTTCTAAATCACAATTAACAAACCGAGTCTAATCGTTTTTACAAGTTATTCTCACGCGCCATTCTGAGACGCAAGCCATTAGTACGACTTCATCCACAATAACAAAAAACCTTCCACCTCTTTTTATGATTGATATGTTTCGAATAAAATTCAATTCCACCCGTATCTGTTCGCATTTGTACGAAGTAAACTACCGCCTCAGGTAAGTAATGAGCATTTGATAACTCCAACCAAAAGATTTGATGTAGACATAGGTTGTTAGGTTACGACCGACAGAAGTCAAAGGATTATTACAACTCAATTTAATCGGTCGCGTTAATGATCGTATAATGGTTCTAAGAGGGCAGAAACAACCGCAGGATTCGTGACCACGGCAGAGGAAGGGTTATTGAAATCGCATCGATCATAATAGGATCTCATCGAAAGGGTCCCGAAAGGGTATGGGTTTCATTCGACTCAACCTCCACCATCTTCATTCATTCCTCGAGTTCCATTTGTGATTTTCTATCAATCTCTATTGTATCGCGACGCTAAGGACTTTTAAAATACTTAAACCCGATGTTTATAGCGGCTTAAAATCCACTCGCAGCGGTTTCTTCGCGTCGATTCAAAAGAGTTTGCTCAAGGGGAGGACGATGAGTGATGAATTCGTTTCCCCTACACTGCTCCGAGAGAAGAAAAATGATTAAAATGTCATTGTTCTACGCTGCGGATGATTTTCCTGCGATATTTACTCAATTATGCCACCTTTAATTTTCTGGGGATTACATGAGTCGGGTTGGTGTTCCTTCTGAGGCATTGTCATTGTGAAAGGGTTTATTTTTTGCATCGTAAGAGGAAATTGATGAACAACTGAGTTTTTAAACTTTTTGAAAAATCGTCGTTTGAGCCAGCACATGAACAATTAAAGAGATAGAGTTATCAAGTTGTGTCACGGCTTGACTATTGAAACTCATATCGAGTGTGAGAAAACAGGTATGATGTTCTACTGTGTTTTTTGTTTTGTTTATTTTTTTTCATAAAGAATATCCAATTTTATGGTTCTCTTATTGTAAATGATGTGACTATTGTGCAAGACACATCGTGAGATAATTCTGGGTAAAAATTCCGCATAAGAGATTCATATATTACATTTCAGACATTTGGCTTCCTTTCCAATTTATATGCCAAAAATAGACATTTTTCACAAGATTCAGTCTAATATACGATCATCGAGTTAAAATAAAACTAGCCTCTACCACAGGAGGTCATCAATAATTTCCCAAAATGATCAATCTGCGTGTGGTTTCTCTACCTACTGTATTTTCATGGGTGGATTCAAGGGGGGGGGGGGCGCACCCCGTTCACTTAAAAAAAGTAGGAGAAAAAGGGAGTAACAAAGAATGAATGGAAGAATGGAGGAGAAATGGAGAAGGAAGAACGGCCTCGATTTGGTAATTATTCATGACGAAATTGACTCAAATTGTATATTAGATGCTGTCAAATTTTTAAAAAATTTGGGAGTAGCCCTCCAGACCCCCCCCCCCTTAAGCCCCCCTTACGCTCCCCCCGTCCAAAGTTTCGGGATCCGCCTACGTTGATTTTATATCGAGGGAGGAGACTTTTCCTCGATTCATTCATCCTTTATTCCGGTAGATTCACCTGTTTCATTTTTTGACAAAAATGGCCCCTCGTTAGTAAGTTGAAAATGTATTGCAATGAATGTTTTGTGAGTGTATGGTACTTAATTTAATCTGGAGCTCGGTGTAAGTTTAGTGGTGAGTCGGACTCGATGATGAAAAAGGAGTCGCAAGATGAGGGGGTTGAGGGAGGGACGAGGGTGCCACGGAGCTTGAGAAAAAGCGCACCTGAACCCATAGACTCGTTTGCGTTTTATGCTCCGTGCGGGGCTATTCTGCCATGCTAAGGAAAAATGCCGTATCGGCCTTTAAACGGTGTCAAATTTCCTTTGATGAAATACGAATTTTTCGGAAAATTTGCGAAAGTTTGTTCTCCAAATTATCAGAGGATTTTATTCGTAATCAGATTCAAATCTACGAATCTCAAGAGAAAATATTCACGACTCTCCTATAAAATGAAAATTTTACAGAAGGAAATTTGGCGACTCTTGAATGTTCATACGGCATTTTGCCTTAGCGAGGTCGAATTCGTCTCCGGTGGGTTGTAAAAGAGACTGCAAAATAACACCGCTTCCATTGCGAATAAGAATACAGACGCAAAACCATCCCCTCAAAAGTAACCTAAACACAAACTCCGTTCCGTTTCGATACCTCGTGGCAAGTTTCATTGCCAGCTTATACCGTCCCATTTTGTCAACTTTGTCGGCTAAATGATGGGGAAATGGAAGGAGGCTGGGATGTAACAGTATAAACAAACTTTTTTATTTTATAAATTCATCATATATGTACTTCTCTGGTTATTCCAGTAACTTAAGGATACTCTCGGCGATGAAAATAAAGGAATCAATATGCATGTGACATAATTTAAATGACAAAATAATTGTCATGTGATGTCTCAAAATTTAACTTTATATTCCTTTCAATTTTGAGCTACTAGCATCTTTTATCGAGTAGCCACGAACTGTCGAAAAATTTGGGTCCCCTGAATATCTGAAAATTTTTATTCAACTGTCAGGTAAAAATTTACTTTTATTTTGATAAAAATACAGAAGCGTTCTTCAATCTTACCTTTACTTAAAATGCAATTTTCACCAAACTACAGTTCAGCGTTTTCTTTTAAACCGTTTGGAAAATTTTATTTCCGTTTTGCGAAAATCACTGAAGAGACTTTAAAAATTACAAAACAGTTTATTAAATATAACTGCCCTTGTCATGTGAAAATTTGTAACAGGTATTTCGAATATTTTACAAACTAGATATGTAATTCTACTTAAAGAAATCGAAAAATCCTACCCCTTTGCAGATAATTCAGCAAAACAAAACAACTGCGAAATTCACAGAACACGTTCTGTAAAAATCACTATTTTTTTTTCGGTGCTCTGAAGAACTCTCTGATCAGACATGCTATCTACTACATACTTTTAAAACGCACACGCACAGTATAAGCTTTATATTAATCAATAACGCTTTTGTGCTCAAGTTTTTTTTTTTTTTTTTTTTTTTTTTTGTTTGTTTGTTTGTTTGTTTGTTAACTTTTACAACTTGAAAATTGGTCGTCCAATTGAATCAGTGAGAATGTAAACACACCAACTCGGTAACTCGAAAATACTCACTTTTCACTAAGGACAGACAATTATTATAATGGTCATTGAAGTTACCGTATCTATTCCAACTTGGACACTTAAAGTGTCCTTAAGTACTTGCTTTTAGGCACCAAAAATCTTTGACTTAGATTAACTTCTTCACCTGGTATGCAGTTTTGTGTGTGTCTTGATTATTTTCATTTTTTCGAATTGGTGTGTTTACGTTCTCACTGATTAAATTTTCGGTACTTTCTGCAAGGCGGCTTCATCGTCAACATTGCCAAAGAAACTACCCTATTGTTTCATGATGTCAAGACATCGAATTACTCCAAAAACGTAGATACTTTTTGTCACACGATATACTCGTATTGGAGCAAAGAGCGATTTAAACTTCAGACCCAGCGTAAAGCGAGGAATATTAAGGAGAAAGCTGAAAGAATATTCTTCGAAGCTCATGCATCGATGGCGATTTGTGGAAGAGGGTTCAGATTAATAAAAATAAAATTTTATACTTTTCTCTTTGAGCCTAAGAAAAGAGATATGCAAATTTCAGGAGATAAGACCCCGTTTCTGAAGACGCATGTTTAAGAAGACCAGCCCTTGCGCTTTACAAGGGGTGTAGTTAGCGCTCCTATCGAAGAGGGTGACAGAGCCTACACTTTTAATCCACTAATAACAATATTTCAATCAGCCTTGTTCTTATTTTTATTTTTATAACTGCAATTACACCGCGCAACGCATCTCGGTGCGTCGCGTAAACTCACTCTTGGCCTTTGGATATTGGGAGCTAATTATTTTTTATGGCCCCGGCTACAGTTGTTCAGTTTTCGGAACAGGACGATAAATGTAATCCGCGCGCTGTTTCCCGACTTAATAAGGCTCCTTAAAAAAATCTAATACTTCCTGAATGCCTCTATAATTTTTCGGGCTCTTCCGTGTATCAGATTTGATGCTCGATGTATTTGAGCAAGGGTCTCCGTGCGCTAATCGGACGAGGACTTCCGCTCAGCGAGTGCCTCGTAAATTCTTGCTCATTGAATCGGGGGCTGTTCTTGCTCACCCCCTTTTCGCCCCCTCCCTCTCTCTCGACAAAGAGCTTGGAGTGTAAATTGAGGAGACTGCTGTAAGGACTAAAGAGAAAAGCATGACATTACCATTGATATGCTGGTAAATTTGGGGCACGTTGCATCATCGCATTATCCAAGGTAAACGCACTAGTCCATGCGCATGCGTCTAGTAAAGCTACCTGGCATTTTGTGCACATGGTTGTTTTTTTGTTTCCCCCCCCCCCCTTTTCTTGTCTAATTAATGTTTTTAGGTCGGTCAGCTTACATATGAGGTTCTTTGATACCAATCTGGTGTTGAAGGCGTTTTTAAGGGTTATATTACTTACGAGAAGCAGGCTAATTTTTGAATAAAAAACCCCGCTAAAAAGGCCTTTCTGGACTTTCTTTCTAAAATTGTGACGCATTGACTATATATACACGCTATTGTTACAAAGTAAACGACTGGTGGATAATAATGTAGGCGGTATTCTCAGGTGCGGATTCATCTAGCAAAAATGTCCTCCCCGGCGGGGAATCGAACCCCGGTCTCCCGCGTGACAGGCGGGGATACTGACCACTATACTACCGAGGACTGGTGAGAGAGGAATCGAAGTATAACAAAAACCAACAAAATGAGCAGAATCTGTTATCTGTCGCCTCATCAAAAACTAACAGATGTATCTGAAACGACTGCGACTCTAGAAATAGTATTATTTAGGTCACTGTAGAAGTGTGTAGCGCTGTAGGAGAGCGCGTGCTCTACGCCCAGATAAGAGCGGCACAGTTTCACAGATGTTTACCTACCTCATCAATTTAATATTATTTTCCTCCCAAAGTCAGTTGTATTTAAGAGACTTGCGCCCACCACATTTCGAAACGCGGGAAGAAACACAATGTTTCTCCAAAAATTAAAAAAATTCTGCTACGATTTGGAACAATACGATTAAATTCTTCCGTCAGGTTTTTTTTTTTTTTTTTTTTTTTTTTTTTTTTTTTTTTTTTTTTTTTTTTTTTTCATTCTTTTCCGATTTGAAAATCATCAATATTGTGTGTTTTCATTTTAACATGTTTTTTTTTTTCATGCTAGTCATCATTAGGTATGTTCTATTGTTTCATCATAAGAGTCTGCACAGTGCACACTCTTTCATTCTCTCAAGAAAAAGGACTGATCGGGGGAGAGGTGACTGGCATAAAACTCCACCGATTTTGTGCAGATATGATTTAATTATGTCGTCATTCATTCAATGAGCAAAAACAGATTTTTAATAATTTACGAATTTCCGCCCAATTTGTAAACGAATTCGCTGTTGCACTCAATATTGGTCCTATGCTAAACGTTCACAAAGCACAATCTTGGCGAAAATCTTTGCGAAATATAGAAGCAAGAATTACACATCCCCATAACCATTCCTGATTTCCGGTTAAGATTTCCAATCATTGATCCATAGGGTCGAGAAAGAGTTACAGTCACAAAAAATCAAAATTTGTCAAACAGCTTCATTTTATAGATTACATCCCTAAATGGATTGCATTTTGCAATTTGGAACTATAATATCTGGCTCAGTTTAGAAATGACATATGTGCCATAAATTCCCCTGTGCATATGCGTATTTTTACAGATGGGCTGGCAAGTTTAGCTCCTAATTGCAAAATGTAGTCCAAATCGTTTTCAAAGTCGCGAACAAACACAGTTGTGTGCCCAAAAATCTTATAATATGGAAAGGATTAGAGAGTTCCAAAAAATACCCCTAATAGTCGCGGAAAATGGCATTTTCTGGCGACAATTTTTCTGGTCAAGGTGGGGCCAAGATTGACGTCTTGGTCCCCCGCCTCCCTCTTCGCCTGTCCACACCACCACAAATACGAGTCTTACTGTCGTACTAAGAAAAAACGCCGTATGAACATTCGAATGGTGCCAAATTTCATCTAAAAATGTTTATTTTCGAGAAAAGTTATGAAAATGTTTCTTTTAATTTTTCAGACACTTTAGATCGAATTACGAACGAAATTCTCCGAAAAATCGGAAGAGAATTATTATCAACAAATTTTCTATCTGTTCCGTTGATCTGTCAACGGAAATTTGGCAACATCCGAAGGCTCATACGGCGTTCTTCCTTAGCATGGCAGTATAGTGATATCGAAATCCCTCCCATACTTGTCATCGGGGGAGAAAGGATGCCGGGAAAGCAAGTTAGTGGTTCAGTCAAGTTTCAATTCATCATGCGGTACTTCATCGGCATAAGAGCCCGCACAGGCACCCGAAACTGCCGACACTTTATACACAAGATTGGATTCGGAGGTGGGAATTATTGAGCCCAGCAGCTCCTGCCGAAGTCATAAGAAAGCGTTAATTTAATTTTTGCCGTAACACAATAAACGCTTTATCACCGCAGACGAATCAACCCTTCCGAGTCACTCGCAAGGAACAAGGAGACAGCGTAGAAAAGGGAGAGCATGAAGATGTAAGGCTCCTGAAGGAAGCGAACTGGGGGGGGGGAGAGGGGTGGGGGAGAAATATTCAAGTCTGCAAAATGACAAGGCCTGGTGTAGTTTCGCCGCGCAATTTCGATTCAAAGTTTCCCGTCGAACCAAATCTAATAACCTCGGAGGGAATTTGTCACGGCATCAACAATACCTATACACTTGTGCCGACGCGGTAATTGACAGCTCACTTGACTAGTATATTAATGAATTAATTAGGCGCCGCTTATTAAACTCTATTAATTATGCCGATGCCACTGTCTTCGGCAGGGGGTGCGTGTGTGTGTGTGTGCGGGTGCACGTTAATTAAAAATATATGACGAAATATTTGGATGTGTCACTTTGAACATGTGAAATTTCCGCCTCCTCAAAGTCACGTTTTCCTCGTCGAGGATTTTCCACGATGCGAACGTCTAAGATCATAACGAATTACTCTGATTTTCCTCAGGGTATGACATTCAATTGATTGCCGATCATATTTCTGACTTGATTTTAATTCGCCTCGCAACCCTTTTTCAAATTAGCGTGATTCGATGAAAAATTATAGTTTTCAACTTTAATTATTCTCTTTCGCGGGTTTTTGTTGGTTGTCATCAGTATCACGTAGCTGATTATCATTGAATTCTAACCCTTTCTTTTCTCAAATTTAATGAACACGCTGAACATGATAGCAATTTCACTTGATATCCTGATTAAATTATTTCTTTCACCAAGGTGTTGCACAGGCCCAAATTTTATCTTCTCCCTTAAGAATAATGTTTCCTTATTTTTCATAGCCTAGTCTTGAGGGTTTAAATCCGTCATAAGAAGAAAAAGACTTGCAATGAATTAGACTGAGGAAGAAAACAAAATGAATCAATCAAGCAAAAATCGCGGGGGAAAATATTTTATCGCATCGTGGAAATCGGCAACCTTTTTTTCTGGTATAAATAGAAGGTGAAAAATGCATCAGCTATGTATAATTTATTAGTATCTCAAATCAATGTGTTTTCTCGCTGTGAGTTCACAGTGTCAATCAATGTGTGTTTGTAATCTCAATGTGTTTCGTCCAAAATCGATTGGAAATGCAGCAATTGCAAAAGGAGAAACGTGCTCAAGCAGCGAGGACCGCAACGCCTTCAATTTCTTAGGCAAGCAACACGGGCATCCCTTGAGTTCGAATAGTTGCATCCGATTATTGCTATTAAGCGAACCGCAGCGCCTTCCATTCCTGCCACTTGGGAAAACGGAACATGTTACATAATTGCATCTTGTTGCACTAAGAGGGTAATTCGAGTGTGTCATGAAATTATAACAAAATCTATAAATACAAAAGTGCTAGCAGTTCCTCATTTACTTCTATAGAGATCTGGTTTCATTGGTAATCGGACAACATTACGTAATTAGGAACCAAAATTTCTGGATCGCCCGTAAAATAACAAATGTCTATACAGAAACTAATGGTACATCATTGTTTCTAAAGTGAGCCAGAATTAGTAGTTCCTAACTGCAAAAATGTAGTCCAATTTCTTGATGCCTACCGATAAATGTTCTCTTTATTTAGAAAATGAACACATACAACCTGACTCAGATAACACACATAATAATTTTACAACCTGCGTATGTGACAGCACGCATGTATTGATGTTTCAAACCGAATGAGAAGGGGGCGGAAAAATACAGGCGGCCCATGCATGGGCGGCAAGTAGGTGAATCGGGCCCTGTGAGATGGTGCAGTTTCTTGTGGGCTCCGGTTCAGCATAGAGTACCTATATTGAGAGAGAATGGCCACTGGGGTTACCACCTCTTATTGGCTCAGCCATCTTAGGCTGAATGGAGCCCTTAGGACCCAAAAATGGCGGACGCCATAAATTAATGCAATGCAAAATGACTCAAAATGTAGTTTTTTGCTTATCGTAACGAGAAATTTACTCAATTGCACTATTGCGACATCTTTACATATTTTTAAGGCTAATCGTATGTAATTTTTGAGAAAAATTATCTTAGATGTAGTAAGGTTGGCAGCAAGTGTGGTTGGTGATAACCGTCAAAAGTTGGCAATGAACCCCCTCCCATCCACAAAAACCAAAACAAAGCACCGCCATTTTTGGGTCCTAAGCCTCTCCATGGGGCCCAGTGGCCATACTCTCTCAATATAGGTACTTTAGTTCAGGAGAAGGTACGTGGCTCGAGAAAACATGATTTGAGCGGAGGCGGGGAAGTCGCGGGTCGCAGCAATAATCGAATGGCTACTGTTTCTGAGCGCACTTCAAAGCCAAGCCGGACAAGTGGGCTCGAAAAGACAAAAAAAGAGGGAAAGAGATTAGACGCCAATTATCCGCGTTAAGAGCAATCTCCCCGGATCACGGAGCAGATGAAGCGTGCCACGATGCCATCCCCGTCCCGTCATGGAAATGAAACTGTCCTCGTCCGCCCCCACCCCCCTGCCATCCCTGTCGCTGTCCGCTGGTGACCCGCGATTCGGTCGGCCTGGGGGTGGAACCGAGTGGAAGGTAAGAGGACTGAAAGATTGCATGACCACTGACCGGTCATTCAATACCGAGTCCACGGGGTGGTTGGCGTCGTTGAGGCCTCGCTGTCAAGTTGAGCCTGAAGCTTCTTTGGAGAGGCAGTAGCGACAAGTGGCTTTTGTCTTTAATTGGCTCTTATGGTGTCGAACCAGTTCTAAATATTATACTGTCAAAGGTTGCAAATATTATCAATTGAATCAGTGAGTTCGAAAACACACCAACTCGGAAAAAAATTGTTCAGGTAACACCTAAAACTGCGCAGCGGGCGAAGAAGTTAGTTTAAGAAAAACCTTTTTGGTGCCAAAGGACAAGTGCTTAGAGACTTTGTAAAGCACCAAGTTGAAATCG
This sequence comes from Bemisia tabaci, assembly GCF_918797505.1. NCBI lineage: Eukaryota > Metazoa > Arthropoda > Insecta > Hemiptera > Aleyrodidae > Bemisia > Bemisia tabaci. The sequence continues at coordinate 19,408,993 of NC_092797.1, read as the reverse complement.
ATACACCATGTTTGATGACAAAGAGTTAAGCGTTTAAAAAATTCCGAGTTGGTGTGTTTTCTTTCTCACCGTCTTTCAAATACTGATTTTTCATAGTCTGCCCTGAAAAATTTATATTTTTCGACCCGAATAACGTTTGAATATTTATATAACTTGTTGGTGCAAGGTATATCTACTGAACCGAAAAAAGAAAACCGCAAAATCGGATGGTCACCCGTTTCCCTTGAAATGGCTGAAAATTGATATTTCCAATGAAATTCTTCGATTTTCCCCTTTTGCCGTCGCTGTTTCGAGCACTTCCGATTGCAATTTCGAAATTTCCTTTTGCGTGCAGATGCTTCTATCCATAAGTGTTACTAAACCGTAAGAAAGTTAAAATCGAAAAAACCCGAGTTGGTGTGTTTTCGAACTCACTGATTCATATGCTTCAGCTGAGTATTCCACAAATGGTGGCTCGGATCTGCAACTCATCCGGGGAATTGTTGCATCCGGAAGTTGGCAACAAGGCGTCGGCATGTTTACGAATCAGTAACCGTATGATTTGTGCCCGACGCGTAAGTGTATTATCCATCCCCAAGCACGATCACCAGGAATTTGTCGAATGACTTGATTTGTCCACGCTTTGTGTGTCGGAGGATGACCGGGGCTCTTTGCCTTGATTGAATTGATAAATGTCGTCGAGCCGGGCAATCGCCGGCGGAGCTCCAATATGAGCATTCTTCCCGGGGCCGTAACGAATTTCTTTGATGATTATTCATTAATTCTTCCTCCAAATGAAGAGGCGGAGGAGCCCTCGATTTTCGTCCGTGGTCATATTCATTTTCTAATAATCGATTGCTCTTTCCCTCTGACGTATCAAATCATTGCCGTGACATCCGGACCCAAACTTCGGCAGCTGGACCTCGAACTGTCGGATGTGTGATCCGAAAACTCCAGGGATCCGTATGACCTGAACTTTTGGTCCCCTACCCAAAGTTTTTTTCTCCGTGAGAGGAAAAGTCGCACTAAAAATATAAATTGTCAGAAAATTCATGTCCAACCTGTCCCATTGACTCGATCCGCTGTGTGGCGATGAAATAAGTTTGTGAGAATAAATTGAGTTGGCTAAGTTTTTTTCTTCTTGATGCTAAGATTGATGGTGCTAAGATTGTGCAAATTCACCCTTGCAGTAAAATAACTGAAATCATGACAAAATATGAAATTTACACGGTGATTTTTGTCATAGATTCACAGTTTTCAGCGAATAAAATAGAAACTGTCAATGGATGACCAGGGTTTTTTTTCCAAGACAAAAGAAGTCGCACAATCTTAGCAACATTGCAGTGCTCGTGGTTCCTTTTTGCAAAATGCAATCCAGTTGGCTAAGTTTACGTTAAGCTTTTAAAAGTTCTGAAGTGTGCCCGAATGTCCCTATCGTGGCTCATAGTCATTGTTTTACTGTTACAATTTTTCCTCGCTACAGGAGTTGCCTCCCTCTATTTCTTACGCAACACTCCACCCATTTCATTCCAAATCCATAAATAATAATCCTTAAAAACGCATAACTTTCCGTCCTCTCAACACACTCACATCTGCGTTAATTACCGTCAGTATTTCACCCTTGAATGAAATCAAAATCCCATAAAAAACTACGGAGGCGGCGAAAAAAATACCGGAGGAGTAAATTATCGCTAAAATGCGGTTGCATGATTTAAAACGTTGTCGGACAACGTGTAGAACGCTCCGCGGGATAAAAAGAATAAAAACGGCGGAGAAATTTATGTGGCACCGATAGATCATGTCGACGAGTTATTATTTCAAAACAATCTGTGCATTTTTACACAAATCGCAGCCGAGCACAATGGCGAACAATGCAAAATACCCTCTTCCTCCCCTCGTCCCACCCCTGTCGCATGAACACGAGACCTACCCTTCTAAGCTAAAAAATCGTAACTTCCCTACAAATGACATGCAGTTACGTGGTTTTAAAACGGCAGGGGCGCAACGTAAAAGCTCGCGAGGCGACGCGCCCTTCCGGGCAAGTGTCACCGTGTCCTCGCGCTGACCGGAGGGCGAAGGGCGTCAACGGGGGGGGGGGAGGGGCACGCAAATAAAAGAATTTTCAGGTTGTAAGATATATGGGCGCGCAATCTGTTGCCGCCGGACCGGGTGAATTAATTACGTCATCAAATGACCAATTAGGTCATCTGTTCTTCCGACCACTCTCCGATTTTTACATTCGTCAGTCCAGACGCCTTTGTTTATTCAATTGATAAGTCATTTAAATACAAATTAAGGAGCTTTCTGTCCCCCTATGAATACGTAATTTTTGAATGGCATAAAGATGTATTCGGTAGACGCGAAACCCCGGGCCGGGACCCTGTCAGACGGATCTAGCTGTCATGTGTATCGTAAATCGTTCCGTTTCGTATTAACTGGCATAGAAATATACGATTTTGTTAAGAAGTTTGACAACGCGGCGGAGCTTACGACAGGTTCTGAGTCTCCTCGGCGTTATTCAAATGAAATGATTTGTTTTTGTTCCGCTCCGGTTCAACCCTTTTGTATCGAACTAGACGGTGCCGGTCAAAAGCTCGGTGCCCTTCGTTGCTGGCACAAAGAGTCAATTGATATTCTTGTAGCAAGTGTTTTTCCCCCTTGCTGCAAAAAAATCGCAAACCGGGAAACTTGAGGTTCGCTTGACCAAGCTTTATTGTTGCTCAGTATTCATTTCTATGGTAATTTAGTTTTGGTTATGGTTTTACTTAATCCTCCCTGAAAAATACAACTTTGAATTGGGTGAGTTCATGCAGGAGAAGTCTGATGCACATTGGGGGCTACGGAACAATATTAGACTGATGGACATACATCAGACATAGATATATAGACAGATATCTGTCTGATACTTTTGGCGAAAATGGGCGGGTGACTTCTCCGCAATATTCAGTATAAAATAAACAAGCTTATACTTTTAGTCTTTTCTCCATTCATCATTTGAGCGCTATGATAACACTGTATTGAATAAAAGATTGCAAACCTAACTCGCAAAATTACAAAAATGGGGAAATTTTTTCTCAGTCCTGTAAAATCGTCTGTTTGCAGATAAGCGATGTTGTTTCTTAGCCATCGATATGCATTGAATTCCTGTACACGTACTGTTTTTTTCGTGAATACATCCAATCACAGAGTGAGTCGTCTGTAATAATCAGGCTGGTTTTGTTGGTGATGATATGATGTGATGGGGGGGGGGGAGGTTACCCAAAAATAACTGCTTCATCTCCATAGAAAAGTGAAGATCTTAATGGACATTTTAATTCTGCATTGCGCATTAAGTTAGAAGTTACGTGTGTAAAAGACAAACATGTTTTTTTTTTTTTTTTTTTTTTTTTTTTTTTTTTTTTCATCAAAATTCTGTAACTCAAACATAGATTTCATTTACAATTTAAGCCCTGTTTAAACTTATCGGAGTCTTTTGAAATCTTGCTTTTGTATTTTGCTACAATAGGATTAATTTTTAGGGTAGGTACCCAGCAAATAATAATTGATTCTTTACCATAGCCTCAGATGGGGAAATATCGATAATCGATCATTCACGCCTCGCCATTGGACGGAGCAATGTCACATTATCAAAAAAAAGAGGAGGAGAGACTTGCAAGGTACGTTAAGTAAATGAGCAACAAATGTGAGGTTTGCTGTCAGGCTAACAAACCTGTTTCGCAGCAAGTGCATAAGGCTAACCGATCATAAAATGGGGCTGCCGGACACGTAGGAATATAAAAATGACCGAAAGCTAATCAGAGGGTTGCTACTTGCTCTGGCGAGCAAGTGTCCTGCCCCCGTGAGCAACCCCCCCCCCCCCCCCCTCGTAATCGGGACGATAAATTACTTGGCTGACCGTCATTATTACGTACTAATAACTTTGATGATAGAGTCACCGGGCGCTCATGTTTTATAGATTCATAATTTTAATTTATTTGTCAAAGGTTTTGACAAATCTAATTCGAAAGTCATTAAAATAGATTAAAGCGCGTCGTTTATTGGGTCCTTTGTGACGTCAAAGGATTTAAGTTCAGCGTGATAGATTGCTATCATAAACCATTTCGTTCGATCAGTATGCAAATATCGTTATCGGTGCCGTATTTATGAGCGCGAAATTACTTAAGCGTGTTGCACTTTTCAGATCTGGCTCAGCCCCTTCATTTTTCATCGCGCTACTCCCCTGCTTTTGATTTATCCGCAAACGTATCGAGTCCCTAGTATGAACTCGGAGGATATCATCCAATTTCAAACCGTGATATTACTGACCTGTGGTTTGTGGAGGATAGAAGGAAAATATAAATGTGCAAAACAGTTTTCTAATGTCAGCTTTCAGGTTACATACAATGGCGCCTTAATATTTTATGTGCAAACCTTCAGATTGTAAGTGAGGTAACACTTTCTTCTCTGCATGTTTGAGCCCGCCTCAGATCACTTTTTCTCTTCAGCTGTATGCGCGAGATAGGTAGTTGCATACAACGAAAGTGGAGAAGAAATCTGAAACGGGCTATTGTAGAATATTCTGTATAAATTTCAAGCTAAAGATTTGGCTTGTTTCCCTTCGCAAGAAAATAGTAGCGAAAATTTTAAACACTGCGATGGAGTTACGTGGTTTTGCACTTTGGCTATCGATGTGTGATTCTAATAGAATCTATGTTCGTATAAAACAATTTCCAAAAGAAAATTATTCGTAGAAAAACAGAACTGTGCGGACAGAAATTAGTGAAAGTAATAATGGTCGTGCACTCCTCGGCCTGGACAATAGCTTTCGCAAGCGACTATTTTACTGCGTAGACCATAAACAAAAACCAGAAATAGGACTGCCAAAATTTGGATATTCAGAACAGGTGCATGGCTTACAAACCATGAACCTGCTGATAGCATTTAAACGTATTGAGAAGTCCATATGTTTTACAATGGAGTGTGCAGACACCCAGAAGTAGGGTCGATGGGGGAAAGTTTCAAATTTCGAGGGTCGAGTCTATTGAGACTGGAAGAGATTTTGGCCGGGAAGGATCAAACAGCCTTCAAGTCAATATACCTATCAGTGATGTATCGAATTTAAAATACGCCTGTTTCTTTCCCCTTTTTTATTTTTAAAATATATTTAGGAGGATCACCGAAAATGACGAGGGAAAAATGAGACACAAAAATCGAACAGTGAGGAGGGCACCCCTTTATTGCGGTAAACATATCGTTATCTTACATCAAATGTAACTTTTCGAGTGGTATCCTTCCAAAAGCAAATAAGGAACTCTTCAGGGACTCATCGATAAAACATAAAATAAAATGCGGTTTCGGTGGTCAACCCCGACTCGTGACACTCAATTCCCGTTCGCAGAGAGAACTTACAGATAACAATTGAAATTGAAATAAAAAGACCCTAAAATGGTAATCAGAGCAGAGCAGTTGTAGCCAGATTTTCAAATGCAACCTAATGTCTACGTATTGTTTCTTTCAATTTTATTCACAACTTAATCGACCTAAAAAATCTCTTGAATATGAGATGTATCACATAGACAGGTTTTATTTTATTTTTTCACGTTTTCTCAACAATCTGTCAGGTTCAGCAATAGTTGATACTCTTGATTTCATTTTAAATTATATCTTTGGAAATAGACAGTGAGGAGGGCAATGCACATCTGTTCTACAGGATACGTTTTACACAATTTTTTAAGCGTCAAATAGAGAACCATGTAACACATTCCCAAAATGATTTACACAAGATGTTAAGCAGTGACAACGCTCAGTTGTTTTCTTGAACCATATATCTTTAAAGAACAGATGGAATTGTCTTCAGGCCATTCACATTCAGCTCAAATTAAACCTTTCGTCAAATGAGCCTTAACAAAAACCTGCACCACGCCTGACTTTATCAATCATTAAAATAATTTTTTTTAATAGATTGTTGAACCTGATCAGGTAAAGTTTTTGCTGGGAGTATACTTTTCAGATAAGATAAAAAATCAGTGTTGCTGTTTTGGATTATTGCAGAAAATTCTCGGAAATGTATTCAATTATTTGCAAATGACATTTTTTTCCTGATTCCAATCGTCCAAAATCAATTTGTTTCTAACAATACAATTCCTCGCACATTTCATCGATTTTAAAGCTTGAAAACTGAGTTCTTATTTATATTTTTGTGGTGTTTCTTTGTTCCTCCATCTGATCATAATCAGGTCTACCTTGATCTTAATCTTCTTCTTCATCGTCATAATAACTTTGTTCATCCTCTTTTGTTGGCCAGTCAAAGAAAATCCTCCAGATTACTCTGTACAGAAACAGAAGAACAACCGAAAAGTGTTATTCAAGTAAATGAAACACAATGCAAAAATTTGGTGTAAAAGCCAATATGATACGGGTTGGACGTGAAAAAGACGTCCGCTGTTTCTTTCTGTCGTTTTAATGGAAAAATTTTTCATTTAATTTTAAAATTTCATTTAATTTTCAAACCCTCAAGCGCTTAATCCAAGTTTTTAATTTGCATCTTTTTTACAGTATGCGTTTTTAAACGAAACCCATTTTTGAGTCAAAACAAAGGATGTAGAAATTCTCCTGTAATAGGAAAGTTTCAGAATCGAGAACTCTTTGGAAATTTCTAGCGGGGAGGGTTCCAAATCGGAATTAAATCAAGACCTCTTTCGCCCCTAGCATTTTTTGGTCTTCATTATTTTTTTTCAAAATGATGGGATTTATATTACATAGGTAGTAGTTTAGTTTCTTACTAATTTCATACTGATAATTAAATTAAGAAACTGGTGATGATTACCATGGTAGACATTGCTTCTGCAAGCAGGTCCAAATTCCTAAGAGACAACTTTGGCCTGAAGGTGCGGGTGGTGGTGGATTTCCCAGCCAATCATTTGACGACGGATTCTGAGGTTGAATGTTCTCCGGTGCCCCCAGAACTATTTGA